>NW_026991715.1:113393751-114078751 GCF_029215605.1 Mirounga angustirostris
TCTCCACGTCCACGTAGTCATAGTGCAGTGCCTCGGGAGTGACTTTGGAACCCATCTCCACCAACAGCAGCCCAAGCCAGCGGCCCATGTCCTCTGAGCAGTTTGCCTGAGGGAGAGGAGGCACAGGCTGATGAGTTCACTTTGGTACTGTTAGGGCCTCAGGCTACCTGCTCACTTTAGCCAAACCCATATTTGTAAAGTACCTGCTATGTACCCAATACTTAGGGGTCCAAGAGGAACAGGGCTGCAACACCCACCCAGAAATCCAAGTGGCTTCCACCCTTTCTTTATTCAGGTTTTGGCTCTAATGCTCCTCTTCGGAGAAGCCCTCCCTGACCACCTCTCTAAGACACACACCCTCACTCACTATCCTCAGAGTCTTCATGACCATTTAGAGGCAAAAACGACATTTGGATTTCCCTGAATTAAAAAAAAAAAATTACTTTTTTATTAGAGGAGACTATTTCTCACATAACCCAATCGAAATTTTCCCCTTATAACTGCCAATTATTTGTAGTACTAGTGTACAGGAAAACTGCCAAGAGTTGCTGGTTAACTGAACCCATAGTTCTCGGTAGTTCTCATTTAAAGAGCATTCTTATAAAATCAGCTGAGCACACAAATGTTAGACTTGAATAAAGAAAGCACACTTCTCGCCAGAAAGCTTTGTGTTTAATTTAAGAGAAATAAGAGGCCCTTCTCAACCTTTCAAAAATAAAAGTGAGTGACCAGAGCAATATTTCTTGAAATTTAAGAACTGGGTGAGGCAGTGGGTACTGGGCAAAGCAAACAAGATCAAGAGGCTGGGTTTTTGTTCTAGGATCAGGCCAAGAGGCCTCTGACCCCCCTTGGAGCCTTGGACAAAGCACCTGGCTGCCCTGGCCTCAGTTACCCTGTTTGTAATATGAGGGGGTAGTTCTTGAACTTTCCCTCCAGTGTTTACATTGTAAATCCTAAAAAGCCAAATGAGGGACATGTAGAGGAGAGGCTCCATGCATTGTGCAGGACCTCAGAAAGGAGGGCTAGTGCCACTGGGTAGGAACAACCATGAATGGGTGGGATGAAATCACATTTTCATTCAGCCATTTGTTCAACAAATAGTAATTGAGCCTTTAATATGGGCTGGGCATCATGCTGGGTTCTGGAAAAACCAAAAATATGCAGAACAGGCATGGTTACTGCCTTCACGGAGCTTAAAGATTTCAACTCAGTGTGGAGAACACCTTTCTAAAAATGTAGCTGCTTCATGGGAGGGGCAGGCTGCCTTGAAGAGCAGTGGTTGATCTGAGGCAGCCGGCCACTGGTGGGAAGGTTTTAGAGGGGATTCCAGAATCAGATCCAGGTTAGATCAGACTAGATGCCTTTCAGGCTTAGGATTTTAAGATAGGGGAGAATAAACAAACTTCGGTTCTAGGGTTGCCAGATTTAACAAATAAAAATGCAGAATGCTCTGTTAAATTCGACTTTCAGATAAACAACAAATACTTTTTCAGTATAGGTATATACCAAATATCACATGGGATATACTTGCATTAAAACCATTTGTCGTTTATCTGAAATTCCAATTTAAGTGGGTGTCCTGTATTTTCACTGGCAGTCATTCTCGGTCATTTGGCAGCAGGTGGGCTTACTTTCCCTTTTTCCTCAGTCCCTGTAATGTCAGTTAGCAAGGCCCCCAAGACAAAAGCCCACACCCAGGCCAAACCTCCTCTCAGCTGCCACCACCAAGAACCACCTGGATTCTCTCCTCTCACCTCCAAGATGGCAACCTCCTGCCGGTTGCGCAGAATCCTGAAGGCAAATGGATGTCTGGGCCCAAAGCCTGGGGCCACCTCACAGCCACGGAGAGCAATGGCATTCACATGGGTCCGCAGGTCTGTGTGATCCTTGTGGAAGTACAGAGTGTTGCATTTCAGGAGGCACCAGCGTTCCTTCCAGCCCTGGTTCACCAGCACATTCAGATAGCCTGGGAGGGGGAGACCAGCGGGGTGACCTCCTGACAGCCTGGCCCTGGGGAAACCCAAGGTGGGGGCTGTGAGTCTGCATGGGTCTACACCCTGGGGACAAGCGCCTGGACAACCCTCGTTCTCTAGCTGGAAAGAGGCCTTGTGGGTCCTGGATCAGCTCACTCTCTCTGGGCCTGTGGCCTCTGGCACCGTCTTCTCCTTGAGTTTCATTTCCTTATCTGAAATGGGGACTGATGATCACATTCATATACTGATACCCAGCCTTTGTACCATACCTAGCTTGGTGAAAAGGGCAGGGGACTACTGTAGAGGTGAGTAAAAGACACAACTATTATCCCTTTTGCTTTTCCTCCTCCCGAAATATCAGAACTATTAGTGAGACAGAAAATAATGGGTGATGCTGACACCTGGTGGCAGCATGTGGGAACAAAAGTGTCTAGCCAAGAGAAAGAATTCTAAAATGAGCAAGGCACAGACTGATGACCAATGGGTTTAGAATTCACTCTCAACATTTTAGATTTAAATAATTTTTTCCCACAACATGCCCTGATTTACTGGTTACAAAATAATTATTTATAGCCATGTGATTTTATACTATTTTTTCAGGTTTAAGGGAATATTACTGCATATCCAAAATACAGAATTTTCTGGGGTGCCTGGGTGGCTCAGTCGTTAAGCGTCTGCCGTCAGCTCAGGTCATGATCCCAGGGTCCTGGGATCGAGCCCCGCATCGGGCTCCCTGCTCGGCGGGAAGCCTGCTTCTCCCTCTCCCACTCCCCCTGCTTGTGCTCCTGCTCTCGCTCTCTCTCTCTGTCAAATAAATAAATAAAATCTTAAACAAAACAAAACAAAAACAAAACAAAAAAACCCCAACAAAATACAGAATTTTCTATTGGAGTCCAGTACATGGAACACTGCATTAATGAAAACAGAATAATATATCTTCCCTTCCAAACCATGTTAAACTCACATTGAAGGCATTTATAACCATGTTTAACTCACGCTGAATGCATTTGTAAGTACTTAAATATTTTTATCCATTTCCTTATAAGACTGGGTTGTAACTTACACACCTGGCATGTTATGTGCTGGGAGGAAATAAGACACTCTCCTCCCATCATAGTGGAGGAAACTGAGGCCCACAGACGGGCAGTGATTGGAGCTGAGGTCGCAGGGAACACAGAGATAGGGGAGTCAGGTGGCTTTTCCTTTTCCTGAGTGTTAGGGCCTCACCGGAGAGAAGTGATGTAAAGGCATGGATTGTTGATGGAGTGGGGGTTAGGTAGGATTCTCTCCTCTGCCCTGGGAGCAAGGTGGAAGAGGCCTAGAGGGTTTTCTGGCTTAGCCCAGGGGCGCACAGCAGCAGGGTCTGACTCTCCTCCTCCCGGTGCCCAGGACCCACCACAGCATGGAACCTCCTCGTCGGGGCAGGATGTCTGCAGGTCATCAGCCAGCGGCTTCTTCTTGGAGAAGCTGATGATGCGGGTGATCTTGCGGCCCGCAGCCCTGCTCATTGAACCCTTCAGCTCTGCCAGACTGCTCTTCTTCCCTTTGCCTGTTGCCATGGAGATGGATTAGGGGAAGGGAGGGAGCCCCAAGTCCCAGACCCACCCACACCAGCCTTCCCAACGGCCCTTTCAGCCTGCGCCTGGGGCCTGGCTGCAACTGCAGGTGTGGACAGGCCAGGTGAACTTCCCCAGATCTCCAGAGCCGTCAGGACCTGCTCTGCACCGTATCCCTGTGCAAGGCCCCTCCCAGCTGTGGCATTCTCCGGCCTGAGTCCCCAGAGGCTCCTACCGTGGTCGCAGGCCTCCCGGCGGCCTAGAGTAGAACAGCTGTTACCCACGCCCAGGCTGTCCGAGTCTGAGGTCTGCTTCTCCTGGGACAGTCTCTGGGGGGGGGGGGGGGACACACAGAGAGCCCCATGTCAGAGGGCACACTCAGAAGTCCCCCTTTGTTGGTTCAATTCCCCCAACCTCTGCACACGATGATTGCCTAACAAATATTTGTCTGCACCTCTCCTGTGCCTGACACTATTCTAGGTTTGGGGGAGACAGGCTGACTTAGGACGGTTGTACCTTTGAATCTCTCATCGTCCGTTTGGGGAGCCAGGCACCTAGTTGCAACGCATTGTAATAAATTCCTAGGATGTCCCATATTCGGTAGGTGACAGGGTCTGGGAAGGTACTTAAATAGGATTCTAATGTAATGCAGCTGGTTTAGGAAGTGACCTCTGGTGGCATCGTGGGGACAGACTATCAGCCAAAGGGCCACATTAGAGAGTGTCATCCAGGGCAAGGTAGTAAAGGAAGGAGCTAAGATGACAAGATGTAGAAAAAGGGAAGAGTTGGCGTGTCCAAAATAGTTACGGCAGGACTTGGTGACCAGGAAATGTGAACAGTGACAACAGAGGGGTCTTCATGGTCCTGACTCGGGTAGGAGGGTGGTGAAGACATGCACACACACCATAGCAGCAACTCCATCGTAACCAACAGAACTTTACTCGTATGCTGACTCCGGACCCATCGCTCGTCCGTCCGTCTGTTCATTCAGTCATCCAGACAAGGTCAGTTAAGTGCCTAGTAGGTACTATGGAGGTGGCGAGGCAGAGTCAGATGGACCTTCGAAGTTCTGTCCCTGGTACCACCTGTTAGTCATGGGAACCTGGGAAAATCCTTTCCTCACCCCAAGTTTTCTCGCCTGAATCACATCCTTTTCCAGGGAGCCAACAGATGGTATCATCTCTCCCACCTGCATGGTATCATCTCTCCCACCTGCTACCTCGCTTTAAAAAGCTAAATGGTGCCAGTCAGACTTGGGACAGGATTAAAGTGGTACCAACCCACTTAAAAAGTAGTAGAACAGGCTCTGAGGCCTCTCCACCCTTCCTGCCAAGGACTTCCCAGACCAGGCTCAGGGATGCTTTGCTATAAGCACAGAACTTGGGGGCCTGGAGAGACAAGAGAGGCCTTGGGCTTCCCTCAATTTCCAAAGGCTGGAAACATGGCAACTGTCAGAATTGGGAGAGATCTGTTGAAAGTATAAAGGATCTCCCCTGTAAATTGGGAAACAACGTATGGTTCTATTTGCCCTGCAATGGTATACGGATGGTAGGTATTTCTTTCTTTCTTTTTTAAAAGATTTTATTTATTTATTTTGACAGAGAGAGACATAGCAAGAGAGGGAGCACAAGCAGGGGGAGCGAGAGAGGGAGAAGCAGGCTCTCCGCTGAACACAGGCGCCATCTTCCCTCCCCCTCCCCCATTGCCCCTCCAGCCAGTGTGAACCCCTGTCCCCTTCACTGCAGTTGGAAAGGTCCTAGAAAGGACCACTCTAATAGGCCAAACGAGCCCCCTTCTTTTTTTTTTTAAAGATTTTATTTATTTATTTATTTGAGAGAGAGAGAATGAGAGAGAGCACATGAGAGGGGGGAGGGCCAGAGGGAGAAGCAGGCTCCCCGCCGAGCAGGGAGCCCGATGCGGGACTCGATCCAGGGACTCCAGGATCATGACCTGAGCCCAAGGCAGTCGCTTAACCAACTGAACCACCCAGGCGCCCCAAACGAGCCCCTTTCTGTCTGAATCCAGCCACACTGGCCACCTTCCATTTGCTTCCCCCTGCTCTGGGGCCTGCTCCCTCAGCTTGGAATGCCCTTTCTGTCCCCCTCCTTTCTAGTTGTTCACCCTCATCATAAATGTGCTCTCTCAGAGAAACTTCCCTGACACCTAAGACAAGAGCAGGCCCCTGGCAGACGCTCCCAGGGTACCTGGTGCGTTTCCCTCCCAGCGCTCACACAGCTGGGCTTTTGTGTCAGAACCCCCCCCCCCCAGGGGGGTGTGCAGGGTGGGTGTGAACTACTGTTAGCTTTGCACCTGCGTGCTCAGCACAATGCCTGGGGCACGGGGCTCGGCAAGCAGAGCTCAGCTCGGCCCCCTTGAGATGGGGGGCAAAGTCATCAAGAGCCAGGTGTCTAGGTATACAACCTTGCTCTGCTTCTTATTAACTATGGGACTCGGGGTTAGCCTCTCTGTGTCCCAGCTTCCTCATCTGAAAACGGAACTCGTCAAAGAGCTGTCATAAAAATGAAAGTAGGTAATACGTGTAAAGCCTACCAGACGTTGCTGGCCACACAGTCATATTCTAGAAACATTAACCTTTATTACGTCATGCAAGACTCATGTGTGTAGGTTGGGGGCTGACTCCCTTGATCACCCACTGGCACCCGGCAAAGCGGCTGCCTGAGCAACTACCAAGTGTCCACTTCACTCCCGTCCCAGTGGGGTACACTCCCCTGACAGCTTCCAATTTGCTTTTCATGGATCCGTTCAACTGTGACCTCCTCCTGTCCTGGCGGGGCTAGTCACTCCCTCCTCGGGCTCACACTGCGCCTTGGACGTGGGTATTCATTCATTCATGCTTGCATTCATTCAGGAGACACAGACCGAGCGCCGACTTGTGCCAACTCCAAGCGGGGCACTCATGGCTTGTCTGAGGCAGGTGCCTGGCTTCACCACCGGCCCGTGGTTCCCCCCGGGGCGGAGCCTGTATTGAGTCCCCGCTGCCTGGCACAGAGGACGTACCTTGTCTAGGTCCAGCTTGCACAGGAGGACTGGGGATTGGGGCACGTCTGTGCCCTCGGCCGCCCCGGCAGGCCTGCTCACCTCTCGGATGACCTGCGGAGAGGATGCACAGTCGTGAGCAGGTGGGCAGGGGTACCGTAGAGGCAGAAGAAGAACGGGGTCTGTGCCGTCAAGGCCATCGAGCAGCGGGGCTGAGATCCCTGGGCAGTGGGAATGGGTTGATGTGGCCTCCTGCACATCGGGGTTTGAACAGGCTTTCCCCTTGAATTGAAAAGAGAGGGGGCTGGGGAACAAGAGGCATGGCTTCTAGACCGGGCTCCATTGCTAATCAATTGTGCAGTCTTGTGAAAGCCACTTTCCTCCTCTGGGCCTTAGTTTCCCTGTCTGTCACATGCGGATAATACTGTCCTCTGTTTACGTCCTTGGGTTGCCTGAGGACCAGTGAGATCATGGGTGTGAAGGGCCACATGACCCAGGACCCCCCGCACAAGCACGAGGGACTGGCTCCCGTGACAGTGTGGAACCTTGGCAACAGCCTGCAGGCAGCCGGGGGCTACCCCCTCCATTTCAAAGGTGTGGACATGGAGATTCCAGGGCACTCACTCACATTGCAGAAGCATCCAGACCATGAAATAATGGCGGCCGTCACCTGTTGCTCACCCATCTGCGGTTTTACATGGATTATCCTGTTGTATTAACACAGTGGCCTCGAGGGGCAGAGACAACTGGGATCCCCACATCACAGAAGAGAATGATGGGGCTCCGAGAAGCGAAGCCGTGGTTGCCTGCCCTGAATCTCTGGGCTAATGACCTCCCCGTATCGGGATATCAACACAGTCTCTAGTCCAGGCTTGACTCCAGTCTCAGTCTCCAGTCTAGGGCTCCTTCTTCTGGCCCCCCTGGCCCCTGGAGGGCAGAGGCTCCCCCACCAGGCAGGTTCTCTCCCTTCTTTCCCCCCCTGAGACAAAGATAATGAGCAGCACTAAACCTCCCAGGGGGAGAGCTGGTTATCACAGGAAGGAAGGGAGGATGGGGAGGGAGGGAGGTGTCTGGTTTCTTTGTCCCAGCAGGAGGATCACAGGATGAGGGAGAAAGGTGCCAGAGGGGAAGCTGGCCAGGGTGCAGGGACATGGCGGCCTGAAGTAAGGGACTGGGGATGGTGGCTCCACCACCAGGACACAGTGATCACTCACAGTTACTGAGTACTTACTGTCTGGCAGCTCTATATTAAATGCTCTCTAGAATCTTTACAAGAACCATTTTACGGAAGAGGAAACTGAGGCACAGATAGGCAAAGTCATTTGAAGATCACATAGCCAGTAAGTGCCATTTAGGCCTGGGACCTGAACTCAAGTCTGTGTGCCACCAAAGTCCTCCCTTGTCATCACTGTGCCACCCTGTCTATGGCCTTTGGAGTAGATTTCCTTGGCAACTTCTACTCTTGGCCCTGACAACTTAGTTGGGTGACTTTTGGCAAGTCACAGAAGATTCCTAGGCCTCAGTTTCCTCATCTGTAAAATGGGAACGATAATAGTCCCATTGCAAAGAGTAAATGAGGTCAAGTATGTAACGCTGTTAGCACAATGCATGGCACAAAATACGCGCTCAGTACACAGTAACTAATTGTTCTACAGTCTGAGGCAAGATGTGGAAGCTGGGCCACAGGTGGTTGTTCCGAGGATACACATGTCACCTAAGACAGGAAGGATTTCCTCTTTTTAATTTTTTTTAAAGGTTTAGCTCATCTAATGATAAAATGTGTTTCCTTCAAAGATGTTAAGCTCCGCATTCCAGGAGGTATACATATGCAGGCTAGACAAGCCCACAGTGAGGGTGTTAGAGGATTCAAATCACTAGAAAGAAGGCATTACTTCAGCCTGAGGTCTGTCTCCTGGAGATGTCTGAAGCCCACTTCCACATGTCAGCCCTAGCCATGCACAGGGTTCTGATCGCCACCCCTCCCTGAGCAAGGCCTGTTCTTCCAGGGACGGGAGCCCACCTGGCTGAAAGCTGAACCTGGGGAAGGGGGGAAGGAAGGGCAGGTGCCACGTACCTTCAGCCACTCCTCGGCTTGCTCCCGGCTCTGCAGTGCCAGCACCAAGACCTCGGTAGCCCCCTGGGAGAAGCGCAGCTCATGCCTCTTGTGCCGGCTGTCCTTGGGCACGTAGGTGACGCTGCAGACATCCAGCGCCAGCCTCAGATGCGGCTGCCGGTCCTTGGAGCTTTTGTAACACTGGACAGGAAGGGAAGGGCTCACCCTTCTGGACTGGAGGGCAGAGGAGGGAGATGCCCTCACACAAAGACTTGGGGGAGCTCGACCTACGCCCTCCCCACCCCTAGCCCAGCTGTGGGCACTGCATGAAGATAGGGGCTGTGGCTATTCACCCCAGAGAAAAGAAGCCTGGAAGCGGGGCATATTTGGACAACCTTCAGATCTCAAGGGCTACCGAGGGGCCCCAGGGGCACAGCCACCTATTAGGAAGAGGCAGATTTTAGCACAATACTAGGAAGACCATTCTAGTCTAAAGAACCAGAGAAGAAACAGGCTGGCTTGGAAGGAAGCCAGCTCCCTGCTACTAATGTGCTACCTAGCAGGAATGTGGGAGAGAGAATCCTAGCAGAGGTGGAGGGCTGGGCTTGGGAAGTCAGTAGTTTATCAATAAGGACCCCCTCACTTCCCAGTTCTTATTATGAAGCCAGCATTACCTTGGTACCAGAACCTGACAATGACATTACAAAAAAGGAAAATGATAGGTTAATCTCAACATGGTGGCAAAGCCCTCAAAAAACCACTAGCAAATAGAATCTAGACACATATAAAAGCATACTGTATCAAGACGTAATAGGATTTATTCTAGGATTGCAAGAATGCATTAGCCTTCAAAAACCAACCCTATAATTCATCATATTAATGGAAAATAAGGAGAAAAGCCACATCTCAATAGAAACAGAAAAGGCATTTGGTAAATTCTCCACCAGTTTGTAATATAAACTCTTAGCAAACTAGAGAAATAGATGGAAACTTCCTTAATGTGATAATAAGGAACTTCTACAAACCACCCACAGCAAACATCAGCCTTAATAGTGAATTATTGCAACTTTCCCTTTGAGCTTTGGACTTAGACAAGGACGCCTGCTCTCACCACTTCTATTTACATTGTATTGGAGATCCTAACCAATGCAATATTTCAAGAAAAAAATGGCATAAGGAGTGGGAAGAAATAAGTCATGACCTTTGGACTGGTTCTGGCCTGGGGTGAGCTTTTCACTGCTCCAGGATGAGAAAAAATCATGTTTCAAGTGGATATATGTTGGATAAGACTTCTCAATGGATTTTGGGGTAAAGAACCAATAATTTTTTTCTGAAATTATGTCTGTATTCCTACTCTGGAATTAAAGGTATATTTTCTTTTATGAAATGATGGCGATGAGAGATGGCAAATTAAAAAAAAAACTAAGAAAGCAAGTTCCATAGTAAGTGCTGCGTGGGCTCAGTTTTAGAAAAGGCAAATGAATGGAAATGAGAGTGGAAACATGGATATTAAAACTTAACAGTAGGGGCGCCTGGGTGGCTCATTTGTTAAGCGTTGCCTTCAGCTCCCATCATGATCCCGGGGTCCTGGGATCGAGCCCCGCATTGGGCTCCCTGCTCAGCGGGAAGCCTGCCTCTCCCTCTCCCACTCCCCCTGCTTGTGTTCCCTCTCTCGCTGTCTCTCTCTGTCAAATAAATAAATAAAATCTTTAAAAAAAAAAACAAAACTTAACAGTGGTTAGCTCTTGGTCGATGGGATTTTAGGTGGATTTAAAAATCATTTTCATTATGTTTTTCTCTAGTTTTATATATAAACACATTTAGTTGCATTATGAAAACAATAAACACTGTTTTAAACTGATAAAAGTTCATTCCTGGAGAAACAAAAACTTGGTAAAGTCTATATCAGGTCTTTGAGTATGTGTGTGTGTGTGTGTGTGTGTGTGTTCATTCTGTTCCAGTGGGAGAGCCCTGATCTCAGAAGCACTGAGCCTCTGTGCACAAAGCAAGCCCAGAGGAACAGAGGCAGACATGCCTGCACACACACACACACACGTACACGCACACACACACACGGACACACACACACACACGTAAGTCCATGTGAGGCCTAGAGGCACACTTCCGCAGCCACTCACCAGGAGCTGGTCCTCCTTGATGACGGTCAGCTGCTTGGCCCACTGCCCGAAGCGCTTTTTCCGTAGCAGGAAGGCACATATCCTGCTGTCCCTCACCAGGTGCATGGAGGCCTCCTCCGAGGGCCACTGGTGCGTGGGCTGTGGCCCTTTCCCTTCCTCCTCCTCCTCATCATAGGACTCGTAGGAGCTGCTCATTGGGTCAGAGTCATTGTCTGTGGGAGCCACGGGAAAGGGCCCGTTACTGTGTCCTCGCCTGGGAGGCACCTTCTTACCCTTCTGCAGGTGTCCTTACCCTGGGATTCGAGGACCAAGAGGGGGTGGGCATGAGGTGTGACCGTGGTGATCTCTACACCCCCACACGGGCACAGTGTTGTGTAGATTTACCGGTGGCTTTGCGACCTCGGTGACTTCACTTCTCAGAGCTTCAGTTTTCTTATCAGTAAAATGGTCACAATCAATGACATTATCTACCTCATCAGGTTCTTAGGATCAGGGACTGTAGAGCGTTTAGCCCAGTGTCTGGCACTTGGTGAGTACTCCACTAACATCAGCTACTGTCATACCCCATCATCTCCGTGCCTTAGTCTCAGGTGACAGCACCCAGCAAATCCCCACTTCATACAGAAGGCAACTGGAGGCTCAAAGAGAACAAATGCCTCATTCAAAGTCAGTCATCAAGGGTCAGGGCAATGGCTAGATCCCAGCTCCCAACTCCCATGCCTTTCCACTGACCCCAGGGTCATGAGTACAAGGGCTTGGGGCCTCTGTGGCAACCCAGAGGGGCTGGTATGCATGTGCATGCCAATGGTCAGGTCAAAGCCTTCTCTCTGAGGACAGGACCATTCTGAACAGCTTCTCGGTACTTACAGGAGTTCTTTAGGTCCCCATTCATCCTGGTTGTGGGGTAGCTGCTGTCTGCATCCTCGTAGTAGCCATCCATGATGGAGTGGGCTGGGCTGCAGCCATCTGTGGGGTTGGTAGAAGGAGCGGCACCTCGGAGAAAGACAGGCATACTGCAGGGGCCATGGCTGGGGAAGACCCCAGACAACATGCCCCTCCTTGGGGAAGAGAGAGTGCAGCTCCCTGGCCAGGGTGAGGGGCCTCTTCTCTGCATGTCATCTGCTCCAGCTTCCCACAAGCTCTCTGTGTTTCTGTCACCAGGAGCTGCCCTGTTGGGCCTGTCACACCTCCAGGGCTGTGTTCATGCTATTCCATGTGCTCTCTTAGCTTCTGCTAGAGAACTTCTACTTATCCTTTAATACCCAGCTCAAAGATCTTTTTTTTTAAAGATTTTATTTATTTATTTATTTGAGAGAGAGAAAGAGATAGAGAGAGAGAGCATGAGAGGGGGGAGGGTCAGAGGGAGAAGCAGACTCCCTGCTGAGCAGGGAGCCCGATGCGGGACTTGATCCCAGGACTCCAGGATCGTGACCTGAGCCGAAGGCAGTCGCTTAACCAACTGAGCCACCCAGGCGCCCGGCCCAGCTCAAAGATCTTTCTTTTTTTTTTTTTTTTTTTAAAGATTTTTTATTTATTTATCTGACAGAGAGAGACACAGCGAGAGAGAGAACACAAGCAGGGGGAGTGGGAGAGGGAGAAGCAGGCTCCCCGCAGAGCAGGGAGCCCGATGCGGGACTCGATCCCAGGACCCTGGGATCATGACCTGAGCCGAAGGCAGTCGCTTAACCAACTGAGCCACCCAGGCACCCTCAAAGATCTTTCTTCTGACCTTCTCAGACAGAGCATAGTCAGCTCCTCCTCAGTGATCCCACAGCGGTGGGATGGTGGTGGTGGTGTGTGTGTGTGTGTGTGTGTGTCTTGGTCACAGCCCTCGTCCCTATACTGCAAGGAGTGGTGCTCCAGCTGCCTGGGCTCAGCCCCCCTCATCTTCTGCCACTTCAGTCCTTCTGCTCCCTTCCTGATGCGTATGCTCCCTCTTGTGATGGAGATTCTCCTAAACTTCTGTGACTACGGGGAGGACCTGGACTAGAGGAGTTAATGGAATAGCTCCTACAATAGTGAACACGACAGCTCCCTGCATGGAATGTTCCCAGCACACTCCCACTCAGGGGCCGCACAGTGCAGGGGTGTGGGGGCTGCTTTCTGAAACTGTATTCTGCATCAGAATTACTGGGGGTCTCTTTACAATGCAGATCCCCGGACTGTCTCCCTAGAGATTCTGATTCACCAGTGTGGGTGTGGGCTGAGCTGAGGAATCTGCATTTTAAAAAAATCTGTTTAACAGGACATTAAAAAACATGTACAAATGGAAACTATATGGAACGCCAAGAAATCGGATTTTTTTTTAAACAACTAAGGTTATTTTGACGCAGATGGCCCCTGGGGCACACTCTGAAGGTCAGTGGGTTAAGGGCATGTGCTTTGGGTTTGACCAGATTTGAGGTGAAATCTGTCACCACCATTTATTGGCCATAAAAGCCCCCAGTTTCTCTGCATTTCATGGTCTTCACCTACGGTGACGGGAGCAGTTCCCACCTCGGACGAGTGATACAATGCATATAAGCTCTTGGCACAGTGCCTGGCACATAGAATGTGCTGAACAGATGCCAGATGTCATTATTACTACCATCTCCTTTGATTCCTACAAAGCAGGGAGGTAGGTATGGGCCCCATTTTACAGACGGGAGCCCTGCAGCCGTAGACCGTTTGCTAGGGTCAGAACCTGCATGGGAACTGAGGTTGTCAGCTCAGGGAATAGATGCACATCCCTCTTCCAGGAAGACTTCCTTCATGCAGTCCAACTGGCTCTCGTACCACACTGTTCTTCAAAGTGCTGCTCTGGGCTCCCAGCCGCTGCCATCCATCTGTTTCCTGAGGACGGCAGCACTGAAATTCCCAGCGACTGGGATACCAAGTGCTGTCTCCCAAGTGAGGAGCAGAGCCTGCCCTTCCCAGCAGGTCCTCTGAGGCCTCAGATGCCGGTAATATCCTGTGAGATGGATGGGTGGAGCGGGGGTGGGGGGGCAGGGGTGCAATGGGGAAGAGGGAGGGGACACCCGGGGCAGCGCTCTTGAATACCTGGCTGGGCTGGTCGCTGTGTAAGAGGAAGGATGTTCCCCGACGGGCTTGGCACCCTCTCCCTGGTCCAGCCCCCTGGCCCTTCCTGAGGCCCGCCCTTCCCTCCTGGCCCAGGATCCCCGCGGCCCCATGGGAGAGGAGTGTGAGCTCCCTGGGGAGGTAGAACAGTTTCACCCAGCCGAGGGGTTTGACCTGGGATTCAGGGCTCAGCAGCACTTTGTCCTCACCTTCCTCTCCTGTCCTCAAGTGGATAAAATAGAACAAAGTCAGCTGCTTCACATCCAAACAGCTGCTTACAGCAACACAGACCGCAAGACTTTCAAGGCTGAAGAGAGCCACTGATCACCTGGTCCAACCCCACCATTTCACTTTGTTTTCACTAGTTGGTTAATCCTAAAAATAATATACCACAGTAGCCCAAGGAGGAAAAAAACCCAAATGTCCATCAACTGACTGAACAAAATGTGGTCTATCCATACAATGGACGATGACGTGGCCCTAAGAAGGAGAGGAGTACTGATTCATGCAGTGATACGGGTTAACCTTGAAAACGTTATACTAAGGGAAATAAGCCAGACACCAGAGGCCACACATTGTATGGTTCTATTTATGTGAAATATTCAGAATTGGCCAATCCATAGAGACAGAAAGGAGATTGGTGGTTGCCAGAGGCTCAGGGGAAAAGGGGAATGAGAGTGACTGCTTAATGGGTATGCGCTTTCCCCCTTGAGTGATGAAAATGTCTGGAAACTGGGTAGAGCCGATGGCTGCCCA
Source organism: Mirounga angustirostris (assembly GCF_029215605.1). Classification (NCBI taxonomy): domain Eukaryota; kingdom Metazoa; phylum Chordata; class Mammalia; order Carnivora; family Phocidae; genus Mirounga; species Mirounga angustirostris. Next base: position 113,408,282 of record NW_026991715.1, read on the forward strand.
ACACGGTGAGTGTACTAAATGTCCCTGATTGGGCACTTTAAAGTGGTTGAAATGGTCCATTTTATGTTATGTATATTTTATTACAATAAAAAAAAAATATGACCATGGTGATAAGCACAATCAGTATAAGAGTATGAATGGGAAAATATTATGTTCCCTTCACCCAGATTTCTACAGGGAAATACTGTTCCCGGTTTCTTGCATATCCTAGAAAAATTGCTAAAATGAACGCATGAGTGTGTGTGTACCGTATTAAGGAACAAATGGAATCATATAATAGGCAGTATTCTGTGTTTGAGGTTTTTATCAACGAAGGTATCTTGGAATTCATTTCTGATCAGCACAGACAGAACTATTTCATTTATTTTTTGGCAGTTGGAAAATACTCCACTGTGCTACTGAATGAGAGTAGAGCACCACATAAACATTATCTTATAAAAGTTCAACTACAAATGCTGGGTCACCCAAAAACCATAATATAGTTTCTTGTGTGTGATGTTAAGTTCCTATATCCAAGCCAGTGACTTATCTGATCCTCAAAAAAACGGCCAGTTGTTTCAGTGCTGGAGGGAACCATGGAAAGAGGAGTCCAAATCTAGAGACTCTCCTTTGTGGCCAAGTTAAGAGATTTGAATTCCCTGGGGTGCCCACAATAGGAAGACCTTTTGATTTTGGCCATGTGCTTTTTTTACCCCACACGTTCACTTTATAACTTACTTCTCCTCTCAGGTGTGGCCAGGCTGAAGTACAAACCAGTTCACCGGGTCTACCGAGGAGGAGCACGTGGGGGAGCACCAGCTTCAGTGGCCGTCTGTGTACCTCTGTCCCCGCACATTTATATGCATGTATCCAGCCCCTTCTTATTTTCAGAGTAGGGAAGGGGATTGTCCAAGACCGCACAGAACTGGGGCTGGAACCAAGCCCCTGATCCCTGGGGCTAGGCCCACTGGCCTCCCCAGGCCTTCATTAGAGAGGCCAGGGGCTCAGGCAGCTTCTCCCCAGGATGTGGGCTGGGCTGGGCAGGTGCCGGGCTTGGAGCTCCAGCCCTAGAGGGACACACGGGAGCTTTAGGAGAGGAGTCCCCCCGGGGGGACCAGAACTTACTGTGGGAGCTGATGTACTCAGGGGACTTCCCCGGGCCCAGGGGAAGGGCCTCTTCATAGTAGTCCTCGGGCGGAGGCCTTTGGGGAAGCGGTGGAGGCAGGTCAGCTGCCTGAAGGGGGACAAAGGAGGCAGATAAGACCAAGAAGGCCAGGAGAGCAGAGGGAGCCGGTGGGGTGACGGCAAGGAGGCTGGGGCAGAGAGAGGCAGGAGCCCCGAGGAGGCGGGATGCATGTTCTGAAGGTGAAGCCGGAACTTCTGACAGGGTGGCAGAAGGCAGAGGTGGGAACCCTGAGAGTTTGCTTGGTCCTCTACTTCTTGCCCAACTTATTTCAGCATCAGGGCTTCTCCGTAAGATCTAAAAGTTTTGTGGAGTGCCACATAGGCGTAGTCAGGCTTTTGATTAAGTAAGCGCATGCAAAGTGATCAAAAACTACTGTGAGTTCTGCAATGCTCTGCAACCACATCTACACACCTGTGAGGAACAGCAAGACAAGTACACGGAAGACACGTTACTTAGTGAGGCAGCACGGCCTCGTGGCTAAGAGCTTAGGCTCTGGGGCCAGGGCACCCCTGCTTCACCGGGATTAAGCTCTGTCACTTATGAGCTGTGGGCACTGACATGTCGCTTACGCTAAGTCTCATTTCCTCACCTGTGAAATGGGGATAACAATGGTGCCAACCTCATTCAGTTATTGTGAGCATGTAAAGGACGTAGTAAGGGGTCAACAGTTGGTACCATTGGATGGTGATGATGATAGTGAATTATGCAGTTGACAGTGTTTGATGTGATTATGGGCCCTTTGCCTTAATTCCGTGGATGAAGGCTGGGAACCCTAGATATGATCCAAACCTTTATTTTGTAAGTGAAAAACAGGCTCAGAAAGGGGAGGTGATTTGTTTAAGACCACATGGCAGCAGGAGGAGGGCAGAGGCCACCAAGCGCTGGTCCGGAGCTTTCCTCACACTCCACGTTTATTATGGCAATCAGAAGTTGGGGTGGGGAACGTCCTTTGTGCCTGAACTGACAGATCAGTTCACCACATTATCCCTGCTCAGCGTGGGCGCAGTGAGCACATAACGAGTCACTGAAATGTTCTCACAACCTGTTTCTCCCCTTAGAACAGGGTCCTGCACAGGCAGGAGGGACCCAAGCATTGTGGGGAGAGCTTCACTGGCCACTTCAGAGGGACAGAGGGCCGGACGGTGTGGGAACCCAGGCCATGACTCACGTGTCTCAGAGACGGGCTCTTGGCTGGCTCAGGGCTGGCTCCTTTGCAGGGCTCCCCGTCATCCTCTGGCATGTCCCGGAGGTCGCTCAGGTCACAGTCTACCGAGGGGCAGGCCATTGGGGCAGAGCAAGCCAGGGATGAGCACGGTAGCATGGGAAGAAGCCTGGATCTGGGGTCAGGAGGCCTCTACCACCTCCTTCGTTAGAAACCCTGGGCAAGCGACTTCATCACTCTGAGACTTGGTCTTCTCTGTAAACCGGTCCCAATAATCCCTGGCCTTGTCTGTCTGCCAGGGTTATCAAGAGGGCCAAATGAGATATCTCGTGTGGTGCTTTGGAGATTTTCAAGAAGTGGGTTATGAAGGCACCGGGTCTTCCGTCAGTCTCTCCATCCCTGAAACTTTCACCTGACCCGCAGCTTTCTTGAAGCAGAATAGTGCTGTCTTCCCTCGGGATGGATCAGGGGGCGCACACACCCTGCCTGCCTCCCGGTGCGCCTGCCCCCACGCCCACGATGCCCCCCCGCAGCTCCCCTCTCTGCTGGGGCGCAGGATGGCTCAACCCAGGGGTCAGGCGGCCACCACCAGTGGATGTGAGCAGCAGGAGAGACAGCACCTTCTTTGGCCTGCACCGTTCCTCCCTACCTTTCCTCAAATCCTGGGGATGACTTCCTGTCACCATACAGATTTTGACTAGACTTTCAGAGCTGGCAGGGCCCAGAGAGGTCAAGGGACCTGCCCAACGTGACTCAGTGTTGCAACGCTAGAGCCAGGCCCCCACACAATCTGAGGACCCTTCCGGAGACTGGGGCAGTGGGCCTGCACACTCAGGGAGGGGACAGCTCCCAGCTGGGGTTGGGAGAGGGTGCCTTACCGAACTCTTCAAAGAGGGACTCCACGAAGCTGGGCCCGGAGTGGAGGTCCGCTGTGTTCACATACAGGTAGGAGACTTCTTTGGCTGTGAGGAGAGGGGGACCATGTCGGCAGTGAGGAGGAAGGGGGGGTCTGCTGGTGCCCACTCTGACGACAGCCGGGTCTCCCCCCCCGCCACTGGGACTCAAGCCCACTCAGGACACGGCACCGTTGACAAAGCATGTGCACATCCTAAATAAGCTCCCTGGTTTTCAAGCTTTGTTCTGATTTTTACATCATTCCTGAGCATCTCCTTTTCCAAGTGGAAGGATGCTCAGAGCCCAGTATAGAAAACAGAACAGGTAAGGTGCTCTGGGGCGGCCAGGGGACAGGGCCGAGCACGGGTGGCAAACTGCCCCCTACTACCCTCTCACGGTCCTGTGAGGGCTGCTGATGACATCGGCCTGTTTTGTCACTGGAAGTGAGGCTCCGAGAGTCACCCGGCGGGGACGCCCCCGCCCCCCATCTCTCAGACGCCCGCAACACTGCGGGACACAGGGCGGCCCGTCTGAGTTTACTGCGCGCTGGGCTGACCTGGGGTGTCGAGAAAAGGCGGGAGTGGACGGGGAGGCCCTGCTGCCGAACGGACGGGGGGCAGAGGGGCTGTGGGGCTGGTGGGGGGGCGTGTGCGGCGTGTGTGCCGCGTGTGAGGGGGTGGGGCGTGGGAGCGGTGTGCTGTGCGTCCTGGTCACGTGAGCACCGTGCACGAGTGTGGGGTGTGCGTGTGGGTGGGTGTGGCAGCTGTGGACATGGCTTTAGTGGGCTGCAGATGGAGGGGGACGAAGAGCCCGGCCAGGGTGGAGAACGACAAAGGGGACGAGGACGCCGGCCAGGCCATGGACGTGTGTGGTGCCCACGCTGTGAGGCTCCGGCCTCCGTGCGCCGCAGGCCCTGGGGAGTTCCTGAAGGTTCTTGAGGAGCTGGGGGCGGAGTGCCGATGGCTGACCTGGGAGGGGCTGCAGGCTCTGCAGGATGGAGGCCACAGCCATCTTCTTCTCCAGGGCAGTGTCACTGAGGTACTCATGGTCCAGGAGGCTGAGCAGCCCCGTGAGCTCAGGGAGCAGCTGCTCGAGCGCTGAGGAGGAAGCACAGCGGGGCCCGGGGTCAGGATCCGGCCCCGCCCCCACCCGCCAGAGGCCAGGGCAGCACGGTGGCGGGTGGGGGGGGGTGGGGGGGGTAAGGCCCGGTGCAACACGGAGACCTCAGCAGCCCTCCCACAGCTGTCCCAGGGCTGGCCACCCGCTCCCGAGGGAGAGCCCTGCTCAGTTAGCCATGACGTTCCTCTGGGCCTCCCCACTCTGCCTCAGACGTCATATGGCCTTGGCCTGAGGACGGACACCCCGGGCTTCAGCCTGGCAACTCTGAGCCCAGGCAGCCCGAGCAGAGGCTCTTAGGCCTGCCTTTGTCCCAGCATGCCCTCGGCTGTCCAGGTCCAGGGGTCCTTTCCCACCGCAGCTCGAGGCTCAGTGCAGGTCCCAGGCTGGAGCCCCCCGCCATCCAGGACACAGGCAGGAAGGGAGCCTTCCTGTCCCATCAGTTCATACACTTCAATCTCTGGAACCTTCTGTTTCCGGTGCCTTGGTGGGAGCCAAACTAAACATTAACCCTTCCTACCCCAGGCCCCAAACCGTTATCACCAGTCTTCCATGCTTTACCAGCATTTTCCAAACTTGAGTGTGTAGAGGAATTACCTAGGGATCTCATCGAAATGCAGAGGCTGGCTCAGGTCTGGGGCGGGACCTGAGATTCTGCATTTCCAGTGAGCTCCCGGGTGATGCTGATCCCGCTGGTTGAGACCACACGGGAGTTGCAAAACCCTACAGCACATGGTCTTTTAAAGACTGGAGCATGCCACAACCATGAGGTCATTGATGTGTCCCTGTCCCAAACAGTAACTTGGGACTTGGTTCGCCTTAGACCAGCTTTGTTATAGTAGTAGTATTATCCTGCTTTGTGACTTGCTAGTCACTTGTGCAGAATACTAAAAGCTAACCATGTCAAATGATTCTTGTGAGCTTTGCTAAGCCCTTCATACTTACAATCTCATTTAAATATACTACCAAGCATTTTATGGCTCAGAGTGGTTAAGTAACTCCTCCAGGGTCACACAGTCAGTGAAGCCTCGACTGGCCCTGGCTCCCTCTCTCACTAGATTGCCTTGCAGTATTTTATACAACCCCACCAACAAGTTTTGAGATAGGTCCCATGTTCACACCTATTTTTTAGAGGAAGAAACCAAGGCTCAGATAAGAGAACTGTTTTGCTTGCAATCACACAGAGGCCACAGAAGAGCCAGGCCTTTGGCTTATAGTCTCTGGACGCCCAGCGCCATGTGCTTCTCTCCACCCTGGGCCCTCCTAAGGAAACAACCAGACTCCGACTTACAGTTACAAAGTCTGTGTGTGGTAGAGGGGCTGTAACATTGTGCATAAGAGAACCAGCCCTGGAGCCAGACTGCATAGGTTCACGTTCACGCTCCATTCATTAATTGCGGGACCTTCGAAAGTTACTTAGCCTATGACTCAGTTTCCACCTCTATACAGGGGGTCATAATAACACCTGCCTTAGAGGGTTGCTGTGAAGATTAATTAGGTCATGCATGAGAAGTGCCTTTCCCCAGACAGAGTAAACGCTCACCCCAAGTCAGCTGTTGCGGCTCTCATTGTATTTACCTTGCTGATCTGTGCTGTGCAAGTCTCCAGGAGAGTCTGCTCCCACAGCAGGCTGTGAGGCTCTAGACAGGGTAGACGGCCCTTGGAATCTCAACTTCCTTCACATCTAGTCTGGGGCCTGCTCAGTGCTGGTGCTCCATATGTATTTGATGAGAGAGGGCATGAGCAGATGACCACGCCAGGACTTTTAAAAAAATAGAATCGTATGTACAGACAGTGGCACTTGTTGGAAAAAATGTGATGTGGCCGTCTCTCTGTGGCATTCCATCATCACCTGAAATCTGTTGGAAATGAGCTAAAGGCTGATCCCATCAGCTACCACCTCATGAGCTCTCTCTGCTGTTGGGCACTGAGATAGGGGCTGTGTATGCCCCGCCTCATCTGTGAGCAGGTCCTGCTGGGATACCTGTGTTCCAGAAGAGGACTGAGGCCGAGGGAGGCTGTGGGATGTTTGCACAGCGTGAAAGAGGTGGAGCCAGGCTAATTCCACGTTTGTGTGATTCCTAGAGCTGCCGAGTCGCACAATGCCAGGGGGCGCGACTCACCTCACAGCCCAAGTGCAAGGGCCCTGGAGGCCCTGCTGCCTCCACAGCCCCAGCCCTGGCAATGCCACCTGAGCAAGGCTTCTGGGTGGGTAGATTTCCCTCCTTGAAGTAGGAAACCACTTAAAATCATAAAAGCATCTTAGGTAAATTTTAGCTGTTGCAAAGGAAATCTTTATAAATGGAATCACAAACCTCTCCGGCACCCTCACCGGATACTCTGAAAGTCAGTAACTCAGTTCTAAGATATTGACTGAGCCCTAATTATGTGCCACTCAGGGGATTAGAAAATGAGTAAGATATTGTTTCAGTGGGTATGCTCCCTCCCTCTCTGTCTCTGTCTCTCTGTCTCTCTCTCTCTCTCTCACACATACCACACACACACAGACGCGTAATAACTCACGAGGGAGGCCATGGTAAATGCTACTGGGAAGGCACCGCAGGGGACCATGGGAGCTTTCTTGTGGCCTGCAGCCATGGTTTCTATTTGAAAATTCATGACATTGCTCTGGTATCATGTGGGAATGTCAAGGCTATGGGGTACAGTGACTTTTATCCCTCTGAAACTTTTTGGCTTTGGGATTCCTTTGCACATTAGAAAATTATCAAGGACTCCACACAACTTTTGTTTTATGGGGATCATAGTTATCAATATTGACAATAGTAGGTATCAATTGGGGAATAGTAGTTATCAATTTATGGGGATCATAGTTATCAATATTAACAATTAAAGCTGAGAAAATTTTAAACCACAAGAACACACAGGCACGTATCCCATTGGCCTTCAGAGCTACTGTGTCATCATGCGACATAACCTCTGGAAAACTCCACCGTAAACATAGAAAGAACGGGAGTGAAAGAAGGCATATTGGGTCTGAGTACTATATAATAGTTTTGACCTTGTGGACTCCCAGGAAGCATCCCCAACCACACCTTTCGGAGAATCGCCGTCCTTCAATGAATGACCTGGGATTGCTAGGTCTTGTCCCTGTGTCCATTCCTCCTTCCTTCTCTCCCCACCTCCCTCCCACCCTGTCTGTCTCTCATTTCGCTCTGAGGTCCCAAAGATTTATTCTTGCTGTTATCAGTCAGTGCTTATGCCGGCAGCATTCCTGCTTCTAAAAGCTCTCCTGCTTCTAATTTGAGGTTTGTTGCAATTGTTTCTAAAGTAAGAACAGTTAGGTTCTGAGTGAGTTCTCCGCATTGACAGACGGGAGTCTTAACACCCAAGCTTTGTTAACAACTTTATTTTTTCCCTGATTGTTAACAGGATTCCTAACATGGGACCCTGACTTCTAAGTGTTTTTGTTGAATGGAGATGTGATCACAAAAGTCCAAACAGAGCAAAGAAGAAAGAGGGGACCAAGTGAACCTGGGAGAAGCAGGTGTCCATGGCAGCATCTCTGGCCTGGAAGGACCCGGCAGTCAGCAGGTAGCCAAGGGGGAGTCCCACAGCATTTCCAAAGTTGGTTAGCGAAGGGAGCGTGAGCCACAGGGGACTTCTCAGCAAGTGGGCGAGAACCCTTCCCCAGGGCGGAGCAGTGACTGTGTGCTGGGCAATTAGGGTGTACCCTCTCATTTCAGGCTCATAAACTGCACAGGAGGGATGTAGTGTTGTGCTCTGTGTCCCATGAGGGAGGGAATGGAGGCTCAGAAAAGTGACGCCACCCAGCTGGTAAATGGTAAGGCCAGGCCTTGAGCCCAGGTCTGACTTCACAGTGTACACCCTGTGCCAGAATCTTCCATCAGAAAACATGGTTTCAGAGCAGTGGAGGCCAGGCTGGGGCAGGGAGGAGGCAAGTAGCCCCTCAAAACCCTCCTGCTGGGGGCTCTGGGCCATGACTTCATCAGGGCTCCTGACCTGGGGTCCCTGCACCAGATGGGTGGAAGGCTCTTATTGGGGGGCTAAAATTCTTGCTCAGTGGGTCTCTCTGCACTGGGACTGTTTGTGAACTTCAGAGCCCTAACGGTAAAGATCCAGAGAAGGAAAACAAGTGGCTCAGAGCATCTACCTGACTTAACAGCAGGATCTCATCCCAGAGGGCCCCTTATACCTCACGGTACAAGAAGGCTTTCAGCCGGTGCTCGGCTCTTCAAAGGCAGTACCTTTGAGCTCTCCCCCCAAAAGCTGGCTTTCAGGGGCAATGAATGTGGCAATGCCTTCCGTGGCAGCTTCGTCTTTAATGCCAGAGAACTGAAACCACAGGGTTTTAAATGATCGCAGAATTTAATCTGGAGAGAAATCGTATGTGTATAGTGCATATGGCAAGGTGGTTCTGCCAGGCCTCAGACAGACTGCCAGGACAGCAGCCTCAAATTTTAGCAAGAATAAGATTCTCCCAGTGGGGGTTGTTGGAAAGGCCGATTCCTGGACCTCCTACCCGGGCCTTCTGATTCCATAGACCCTCTACTGAGACCCAAGAAACTGCATTTTATTTTTTATTTAAAAGATTTTATTTATTTGCCAGAGAGAGAGAGAGCACAAGCAGAGGGAGTGGCAGGCAGAGGGAGAAGCAGGGAACCTGATGTAGGGCTCGATCCCAGGACCCTGAGATCATGACCTGAGCCGAAGGCAGACGCTTAACGACTGAGCCACTCAGGTGCCCCAGAAGCTGCATTTTAGTAAGTACTCCAGGTGATTCCAAGGTTCAACCTTTGAAAGCTACTCCGCCAGAAAACCCACACTATAAGGCACGTCTGTGAACATAAGGAATGTGGGAAGACCTTTCTCGTTTGCTCACAAGTTATCATTAGACCTCACCTTTGAAAGAACTGCAAGTCCAGGTGGGAATAAGAGCTCCCACAGATTATAAATAGCCGGAGCCTGGAAGCTTGCTGAGAAGAGCACAGTGCTTGGGTCCTTGGGGTCAGACCCGTCGCACTGCAGTTCTCGAGCCTTCTGAGCTGTAGCAAGATGGCATGCTGGAGAGCTCTGCACCCTGGCTTTCTGGTCTGTCACGTGAGAGCGAGGGGAGGCCAGCCCCGATGAGGCAGAGCGAGGCAGCCATGTCTGCGAAGCACTCGGTCCTCGGGGCCTGGAGCCTGCGCTCCCTCAGTCAGGGCCGTGGTACCGTGAGGGCTGCTATCTCCTGATCCTCCTCGGAACTGCGCCGACTCCCGAGCACCGCTCAGGTACTGTTTGGCGACAGATCTGCCGTAGTTTCGCAACAAGCTCCATGAGGACAGGGACCATGTCTCAGTCATTGTAACTGTCCGATAAGCATTTATTTAGTGAACATGGTATTTTGATGACCTAGTCCAACCTTCTCATTTTAAAGACATGAGAAGTGGAGGTCCAAGAGCTCCTCTGACTTAGCTATAGTCACACAACCAGTTGAAAATCCAAGTCCCTAGCATTAAATTCACACAAAGCTTGCTACTTAGCAGAGTCATCAAAGAGTGGCCAAGAGAACAGGCTGTGCACCATCTGGCCCCTCCTCGCTTGGCCGGTTTCCAGCTGTGGCCCTGGTGAAATTTCCTAACTCGTCCAAGCTTCTGGACCGTGGGGGTAATCACAGTAACTGCTTCACACGGTGATTGTAAAGATGAAAGGAAGCCACGCAGAGGGGGCTCAGTGCACTGGACAGGTGCCTCGCCATTCACGTGTGACCTCCAGAGAGTTTCGGGTGCTGGGGCATAAGGAAGGGCAGGGAGGGGGTGTCTGGGGCCACGGGGACTCTGCAAGCCTCATCACATTGACAGTTCATAGATCTGGGCCTGACACTGAGCTTAGGGTAGCTATGGCAGTAGAAGGTGGTGTAGCCCCTTTCCTCAGGGGGCTCATATCCCAAGGACCCCCCCCCCCATACCACATGAGGGGACATCTTTCAGTTGGAGGGGAAACCTGTCCCTGCTGTCCCCAGTCGGGAAGGATTTCCTTCACCAATTCCTAACCCGCCCCCTCCCACCTTCACTCCTGGTCCAGGTCCTGTCTGCTTTCTGAGGACAGACTGGGGCATTGGGACAGCATTATCTTTTATGTCTAAAGTTTATTTAGAACCACAAATACATTTCATTGATCTTGTTTGGTTTAGCTGAGCCTTAGGGAGGTACAGTGAATTCCAGTGAGCGAAAAAAAAAAACACAGGAAGAAATGGTTTAATCACTGTTTATGAAACTTCAATCTTTCCCTAAGTGGGACAGACAGGCTCGGAAACCCAAGATGGGTGATAATTGTTCTTTGGGATGCAAAAAGTTTGCCAAATAAAATTAGAAACCTATTTTAAAATATATTTAAGATTAGACCACTAACTGCTTACTTGTTACTGGTGAATACCCAACGAAGACGAAGATCAGTTTTCTCTCTACTCCTCCACCCTCCCCACTTAATTTAAATCAAAATGAGATGGCACGGAGCAGAAAATAAGCCACAGGCAAAAAGCACTATTACTTGCTCCCAGGACTGCATACCCCCATGCAGCATGAATGAAGCTTTCAAGCCAAAGTTCTTTATCATAGCCGGTATGGGTTCTAGCTGGATTTATTTAGAGATCTCAAAGGTAGAGTCTAATTTCCATAACAAAAGAGAAGTGAATAATTAACCTTCTGCAAACCACAGGAATAATAACCCCTGTTTTGGCACCTACCTGGTCAGCCTAGTGGGCGCCCTGACTTGTGATCTCATTCCTGGGCAACTTCCAGACTTTGGAATTTACGAAAATGCTTGGAAATAGCTTGCAAGTTACAATGTCATTAAATGCAAAGCAGTGGGAGGAAATACAGTTTCTCTTTCCCCCATCTCCTTATTTGACAAGCCTCTTTAGGACAAAGATAACTCATCCTTCTTTGTTTTCAAAGTCAGAGAATATGCAACAAGCATGATTCAAGAATGGAAAATAGGAAAGTTGTCAGTATGTGGTGCTTACAAAGGGCTTACATGTTTTGTTTGTTTGTTTACTCAAATTTTCTTTCTCATTTTCCAAACAGCAAAATAACCCAATTTCCAGCCCATAAAGGCTCCTGAGCTGGAAAAAGTGCCAATGTGTTACTTTAAAAATTTCTGATCATGATTTGAGAGATGACTTTCTGTATCCTGTGCTTTAACAAGCTAGCACATTAATGAGGTATGATCCCATTGGGAGGGTGGAGAGGCAAGGCATCCTGGAAAGGAAAGCAGTCCACTTAGCAGGTATGACCTCAATGTTTGGGTGGGGGGGCGGGTAGGGAAGGAAGAGGAACCCTTTCCTGTGGCCCTCCAACTCTGCAGACCCTTCCAGAGAGACTTCCTGCCAGGCTGCCTTCATGCTTCTTTCCTCAGCCTCTTAACCCAGGGCCTTTGCATATGCTGTTCCTTCTGCTTGTCAGAACTCCCTTCTCCTGCCAACCAGTGATGCCCTCTTCAGCTCTCTGCTCACTCATGACTGCCTCAGGGAAGTTTCCCCTGTCTTCTCCATCACATCTGTCCCCCTATTTTACACATCACTCTCCCTGTGGTATGTGCCCTGGTGAAATGTTACATTTAACGATGCATTTCTTCAGTTAAGATCAACTTCCCCCACTTGAGCCTGAACTCGAGGGCAGGAATAGCACCAGCTTTTGTTAGTACCTGACACAGCGTACATGCTTAAGTTATTTGTGGAATGAATGAATTCTTGAGGCAAACTTAAGAGTTGATAGTCTAGTAGCTAGTTAATGTGATTTAAAAACCATGTCTATAATAGTGGATCAGCATCGTAAAAAGATGCTTAAAAAAAGAAAAAAAAAATGTAACAATAGTCCGGGGGAACAGAGGAAGCAGAAGTCCAATTTCCGATTTGGCTAAGGTCCCCAAGCCCTATTTGGTTGAGCTTGTATCCCTCGTGTGAATACGGCTGCCAACAAATTCAGTGATGCACATTTTGTAGTTGGTGGGTTTTAATCCTAACATAGAAATTGGGAAATAATAAGACTAACATATATTAAGCCACCCAAACTACTTGAGTTCAAGTCCTGTCTCCTCCACGACCCCCCATTGCCTAGCTGTGCACCTTTGGGACACTCACATTACCACCCCGTGCCTCATGTACGTCACTAGTGACCTATGAGCCTATGTACCTCATCAGTGGGAACGAGCCCTAATGCATGAAAAACAGTGCCTGGCACATAGTAGGGTCTCAATAAATGTTGGCTGTTTATATTACTCTTACATTGTTTTTCTGTGTCACCCTCTGCTTTAAGAGGTTTACATGTATTATTTACACAATTGAATTCTTTTTTTAAAAGATTTTATTTATTTGACAGAGAGAGAGCACAAGGAGGGGGAGCAGCAGAGGGAGAGGCAGAGGGAGAAGCAGGCTCTCTGCTGAGCAGGGAGCCCGACGTAGGGGGCTCAATCCCAGGACCCTGGGATCATGACCTGAGCTGAAGGCAGATGCTTAATCAACTGAGCCACCCAGGTGCCCCTACACAATTTAATACTTATGACAAGGTGGGCCAGCCCCATTTTACAGGGGTGGGAACTGCAGATTGCAGAACGGGAAGAACAGGGAGGAGCTTTTCAGGGGTGCCCGCCCCAGTGGTCCCTCACGGCACTACTCCTAGCTACCCAGCTCTGGGTTAATGCCGCATAGAAGGCCTGCAGACCTGCCCCTTCACTTTGTGGGTGCAGACACCTCTCCTTCCCTTGCTCACAGTCTCTTCCAAGTTGCAGCAAATCTACCTACTGGGGGCCACATGGACATCTCACTTCCCCCGAATTCTTAAGCGCTTCTCTTAGAGCCCAAGTGAAGGCCAAACAGTGGGCACAATGGCAGAGGGAACCGTGCTGGGGAACCAGCATTGTTGGTCACTAAAACAAACACTTCCTGTTGTCCCAGAGTGTTTGGGGAAGACCACGGCTCATGTGGGCAGGAAAAGAATGAAAAAGGAGCAGCAGAGAAGCCCAGCTGCAAAGCCAGGGCCTTGGTGTGACCGCTTTCCAGGAGTTAAATATAGCCCGTGTGTGAGGGAGGGCCGGGGGAGGTCACCTTGGAAGGCTTTGGTGTGTGTTCATTACAGCTGGTGCAGGAAACTCAACATCCTTTATGCTGAAGAGAGCAGTGCAGGTTTGACTCTGCAGGCCCTAAGCACAGACTCCTAAGGGAGGGAGGTGGGAAGGAGGAGGGGGAGGCCTCGGGGTTTGGTCTGAGAGGACTGGTTTGGGGCCGTGCCTCCCATCCGCTAGTGTGGAATCTGGGTTAAGGCGCTCAACCCCTCCGAGCGTCCCCTTCTGCTTCTGTGAGGAGGGGCTCAGGAGGCCCATGTGTCAGTTCATGTGAGGAGGGGAAGGGTTTGTAAACCGTGGATCATTATTAAGGATGTTAGGGTAGCACGCTTCTCTGATCTGTTATTTCAGGAAGACAGGGAGGTCACAGGTCAGTTGGGAAGCAGGTCATGGGGGCCTTTTATGGGACTCTCTTGGTAGGAGTCAGGCCAGGGTGACAGGCTCAGGGTGACAGGCTCAGGGAAGATGAGTTTGAGGACCCATCCCACATCTTAAATGGCCTTTCTAGCAGCAGCTCTGCCCAGGCCCCGCCATCCACCAGCACAGCTCTCGCTCTGGGCACCTGGTGTCCCAGCCCTGGGCCACCAGGGAAGCCATTTCCAGACAGGAGGGGGTGGGGCAAGCCACTGACTTCCGAGGAAATAGCTTTTGGCTGTGGGACTGGGCTCTCCCAGAATTGTTCCTTTGTCTGCAGATTCCTCCCTGTTTAGCTCACAAAGGAAGGGGTTCAGGAGGAAGTGGAAAACTGTGACCCACACATGCTCACCCCCCCCCCCCCCCCGCCCTGCACAAGATGGCAGCGGCTGCCGTCCGAGGCAGTCTGCACCATCTCCTTCATCAGAGGGGGGCAGAAGCCATCCTGGGAGTGGCCTGGGATACCCAATGATAAAAGCCGGTAGTATTTTTAAGCTCTTAAGTGATGTTCCAGATGTTGTGCTAAGCATTTTGTCTAGATGACCTCGCTTAATTCTCATAATGACCCTGTGAAGTAGATACTGTTTTCACACATGAACCAAGTGAGGCTCAGGGATGCTGGGTCATTTGCCTAAAGGCACACACCAGCAGAACCCAGATCCAAACCCAGACCTAACTCTAGAGCCTAAGCTTCCAATTGCTGCATTGTAATAGCTTCTGGCCTTCTTCTTCTAACGGGGGTGGGGGTGCTCTACCCCCAAAGCTTGCTGGAACCAGCAGTGAGCCCCTCAGGACTTTTCCCACTGATGTCCATTCACAGGATGGGGTACCTGGCCTGAGGCCTAGATGGGACGGGGCTTTCTGCTTCTGAGAAGTTTGAGTTTGAGGACCCATCCCACCAGTTAGCCTAGGGCAGACACTGAGGACATCTGGCTAGGGGTGGGCAGAAAATGCAGATAATAATAAAGATATCCAAGCATGACAGTGAGCATTTATTGACTGCTTCCCACAAGCTGGGCACCGTGCCTGACACTTTTATTTCTTTTTATAAATAGAACTTCAGGGGGTGCCTGGGTGGCTCAGCCAGGCATCCGACCCTCGGTTTCTGCTCGGGGCATGATCTCATGGGTTGTGGGATCAAGCCCTGAATCGAGCTCACCATCAGGCTCTAGGCTTCAGGCTCGGTAGGGAGTCTGCTTGAAGATTCTCTCCCTCTGTCTCTTCCCCCATTCATGCATGCTCCCCTGCCCCTCTAAAATAAATAAAACCTTTAAAAAATAAATAAATAGAACTTCAGGTGGATAAGAATTGAGGTAATCCTGACCCTTGCTTCATGAGACACTGTCTTCACTGGTTCAAGCATGCTCCACTTTTATTTACTTAGTTATTTATAGAATCAGTTATTTTTGCTAATGTAGTAAGGACCCACAAATCTACCATTCAAAGCAAAAGCCGAGGTTCAGACGATATCTTACCTCTAACTATGATCCCAGGCTTCTTGCCTCTGACACCTAGCCTCACGGCCATCCTGAATGCTGTATTTGTCACATCCTTGCTTTCCCTTATATATAGTGCTATTGCAACTACACATAGCCACAGAAACTTTTTAAAAATCTGTAGTTGTTTCTAACTTTATTAAAAGGGTATATAATGCTGTAGGTAATCCTTTGTGACTTTTTCTTTACTATTATCCTGCTAAGATCTACCCATATCGTTGTCTGGCATTGTGTTCATTCATAGTGCTGTATGTTATTCCATTACTGGAATATTCTCTGTGGCCACCACTCTGTGCCTATTACTTCATTTAATCTTTGCAGGAGCCCTGTAGGAGCTCTTCTTATCCCGGTTCTACTGACAGGAAACTGAGGCCTAGAGAGGCTAACGAACTTTCTGGAGGTCCCAAGTGCCAGGTTTGAAACGTTCCGGCTTCCCACTCTCCACTGTGTTTTGGTGTAGAGGAAAAAACACAGGATCTAGAACCAAAAGCTCAGGGCTCAAGCCCCAGCTCCACACTTACTGGCTGTGTGACCTTGGACTAGTTGCTCCGTGTCTCTGAGCCTCAATTTCTGTAACATTAAGGTGGAGTGATGACGGCTGTCCTGCCTACCTCTCAGGCCTCTCGTGAGACTCAAATCTCACAAAGTCTGGGAAAAGTGAGAGCACTGAAGTTTTATAAATCAGTAAATTGTGATAATTAGTATATATGCTACCTGTTCCTCCTTCTCCCCAAACGAGCAACAGAACCTCTGTAGGATTCAAGAGAGGAGACTGAAGAACAGCATTCCCATTCAGAAGGCAAAGGATTAGGTTGACAGTGAGCCCACAGAAACCTCAGTGTGATAAAAGAACCAGAAAATCATCAGTAGATGCCTCAGGTTGCACTATTAGGAACATACTGTGTATTTATCTTTGTTATGTTCAATGTTTTTTTTTTTTTTTAAAGTTGCTTTTTACTATTTCTTACCTATTTTCACTCTCTGAGATGCCCCCTTTCCCCCCCACACACACCGAGTGCTCTTTGTTCATGGTATTTCCTCTGCATGGCTTGTTCTCTGCTGCCAAATACTGACTGTGTGACCTTGGGCAAGTTACCTAACTTCTCTGTGTATCCTCATCTGCAAAATGGGGATAATGGTAATACCCACCCCTTACAGGTTGTTGTGTGGACCCAGTGGAGTATTGTACAGTCTTAGAACAATTCCTGATGCATACCAAGTTGACTCATTGTTATTTAAAATCTCTCATACTCCCCAGATAGTGCCCACTCATCCTTTGAGGGTTTGTTGAGATGCCACTTCCTCCAGGAGGGCTGTCCTGCTTTCCTGGACAGGTGAGGTCATCCTGTTACACCCTCCAGAGCAGATCACTTGTTCAATATCCTTCTTCATTAAACTGTGAACCATGAGGGTAGAGATGGTGCCTGATTTAGTGTCTGCCCCTGTTGCCCAGTGCCCAGCACAGTAATGGGTACACAGCAGGTGCACTGGGGACAGATTAACTGACAACCTAGAACTCAGAGAAGGACCACAGACTAGGCAGAAGGCTGTAAATCCTACCTAGGACAACTGTCTCCAAGAGAAGAAGAGCTCATAGCGGGGGTGGGGGGGAGCAAGGGGGGAGCAACTTTGTCCCCTGGGGTACTGGGGGCACTGGAGGGTAGGCCTGGATCAGTGGGTGGTAGCTCAAGACCACACTAACTTACAGAAATCTGAACTAAGAAGAGAGGCAGATATCTCTTCCAAGAGGGGCTGAGCCCCAGTGGGACAGCCCTTTGGCA
Organism: Mirounga angustirostris; assembly: GCF_029215605.1. NCBI lineage: Eukaryota > Metazoa > Chordata > Mammalia > Carnivora > Phocidae > Mirounga > Mirounga angustirostris. The sequence continues at coordinate 113,425,391 of NW_026991715.1, forward strand.
GGGAGGTGGGGAGAGAGTCAGTATAGTGGGGAAGTGAGACACTGGGCAAGTGGGGTGAGAAACACCCAGAGTCAAACCTGGGATTTGCCTTCCCTAGCCTAGAGACCCCATGTAGGTGACGTCACCTTAGTTTTGTCATCTTGTGACACAACGATTATGAGAGTACTCCCCTCAGAGATTCTGGTGAGAAAGGGAGGTCAGCCTAGTCATTCTGGGTGGGGGGCTAAAGGTCAGGCCCACAATGCCCTCCTTGACTACGGCCCAGGTGGGAAGCCCCTTCTCCCTCCCTCCCTCCCTTCTTTCCCTCCCCTGCCTGCAGAAATCTCCCATTGCCAACGCTGGATTGGGTGCCGGCCAGGTGCCCAGGACTCCAGTCCACAGGGAGCCCAGCCATCCTGGGGCAGGCTCTGTGAGACCCTCGGGCTGATTCCTGCCCCAGGGGCTGGGGCGAGGTTCCAAGAAAGTGATGGCAGAAGGTCCTGGGGGTGGGGGTCTTGAATTGCGGAGAGCTCCAGATAAACGTCTCCTCTGCTTCCACATTAAACCAACAATTAACTCTATCTGAAAATGGATAGACTCAAGTTTTGTTTCTCTGTTCTTAACTGAAACACGGAGGTGAGTTAATGTTATCCAGTCTGCTGCTCGCGTGCACCTCCTAACTGGTCACCTCCTTCCAGTCTCTCCCTTCCCACTGTCACACGAGCTCACTGCTCTCTCTTAACAATTTCCCCCAATGGCAACACTTACGAGAACCCCCTCCTGTTCACACCTGGCCAGTCGATAGCTCCCCAGGGCCCCGACACCAGTTTTCTCTGTGACATGGATGACGAAAGACCTTTATATGCGCTCCCTGTGGCTTATCACCAATTCTTCTGTCATTCCATCCCTTCCCACGATGGGCAGGCCAGAAGCCAGAAGCCAGAGGGAAAGCAGCACAAAGGGAACTTGGATTCCATTCTAATTCACTAAGAGAGGCGATCATTTACAGACCTGTATTTTAAGTATTAGGGTTTTTGTTTTTTTTTTAACTGAATGCTTCCTATGTGCTGAGTGCTTTCCTTGCATGAATCCAATGATCCCTGTAGGGAGACAGGAGATTGTGATCTCTGTTTTTAGTTGAAGAAACTGAGACTTGGGGGATTAAGTGGAGGAGTAGAGCTAGGATTCAAACCTGGGGCAACCTGACCAGCGCACGGAGCTCCCGCATCATGCTGCCTCTTTTATTAGTTACAAATCCCAGCAACCAGCTTCTCAGGGACTGGGACACGCCCCGCTGGGGACCTGGAGGAGAAAGCCTTACTCTATCGAAGGACGACCTCTACCTGCTTCTCTGGGCTGTAGGCACGCCCACCCCATTGCACACTGAGCACACTTCTGGGACTTTCTTCTTTTCACTCTGGCATTTTCCCTACCTAGATGCTGCCTCCCCGGTATTTCTGAGGTTCCTGGCTAGAAAATGTCCCTTGAGCCCTCTGGTCCTTTTAATGAATTCTCTGAGGGACACAGAGCAGATATGACCTCATGTCACAGGCATGGGTGCCTCGCTAGGAGACTCGGGTGCAGGGACGCTGAGCTTCCCCCCGTCGCCCCTCAGAGCTGCACCTGGTTGCCGGCTGGCTGTGAGGAAACACGATCGGTCTCTTTGGCTGCCCAGCACGCTCCTAGATCAGTTTTCTTCTGGGTTCAAGTGGAGCTAAAAAAAAAATCGCCCATGGTTTCATATCAGCTGCATCTGCTCTCAGCAAACCCTTCAACAAGAATGGGCAGGAAGAATAAATATTTATTCTACAAATGAATAAATCTGATTCCATCTTCAAAAGAAAGCTGCAGCATAAATTATCATAATTTCTCCATTCTAAGATGGCATTGATTTAAAGATGTCTTATCTGCCTAATAACAGCTTTTGGGGGGAAAAACAGAAAAATGATCTAATTGATAGATCAGTTGTGAGACATGTTCTATTTTTTTGAAAATGTGTCTCGGTATCAATTAAATTTTTTTTTAAATATGGTCCAATTCAATTTTCATTTTATTTTTTTGTCTCTGTTGTTCTCAGGAAAAAAAGAACAGCTCCCAAGCCTTGCTTAACTACTGTGAAGCATGGCGGGTATCGGCAGGTATCTCGGCCAACCCTGGGGGCTGCGGGGTCAGCGTGGGCATGTCATAGTCACCCATGTACTTATGGCAGTTCTGAGGCCCCCGAAGCCAATGGATGTGTTCTCCCCAGCAGAGATTATGTCTAAGCTCTGCAGATACCTCATGACCATGTCAGTAGCTCCATGGAAAGCCAACTGGGAGTCCATCGTATGGCCCTAGACAAGACGCTGCCCCTTGAACCTCAGTTTCCCCAGTTGTAAAACAAGAGTCATAGGATTAGCTAGGTGGTTTTCAAATGCTCTTCTAATGGGGTTATGGGAACTGTGTAGCTTCCTTAGGGGCTGCCTTGGGCATAGGAGGGATGGAATGGACTGTACCGTGTTCTCATTCCCACTTCACTCTGAGCAGCTCTATTGCTTAAGATTTTGTTTGCAAAAGGGTTCTGGGACTAAAAGTAGTTTGAAAAACATGAGTAAATGGCATTCTGGGGTCCTTCCAATACTACTCGTGAATACATACTCTTGTATGGTCTAAAGGATAGAGCTACCTTTCTTAGTCTGGACACTCTCAGAATCCTTCTTCCCACAGTGCTCTAGGTAGATAGTCCCAAACTCTCTATAGTCTAATCCAAGGGTTGGCACACTTTTTCTATAAAGGACCAAATAGTACGTATTTTGGACTTTGCCAACCACCTATGGCCTCTGTTACAACTACTCAACTCTGCTCTGGCAGTGAGAAAGCCACAGACAATACATAAGGAATGGGTGTGTCTGTGTTCCAAAAAAACTTTATTTACAAAAGCTGGTGGCGGCCGCAGAGTCCGCAGGCCGAGGTGTGCAGATCCCTGCCTTATAATACTTGGACCAGACAGGTGAAGGAACTGAAGGCTACGGAGGGGGTTCTAGGAACTGGGTTTGGTTGGGATCCCTGTCCCCCACACAGCAGATATGCTTCCACGGCTCCACACTGCCCACTTAGCCGTGACGCAAAGCCTGATTTGAACTGCGGGCAGCTGGGACTACACGCTTGAGGGAATGGTGCCTGGAAAAGACACGTGCCCCACTTCTCTCTCCCAAGAGATCAGTTTTCCCCGAGGTTCTTAGAGGGCTATAAAAAGCCCCTGAGCTTGCCTCCTGCAGGACATGCTGTCGCTAAATCCCCCGGAGCTGGAATGACTGCAATGTGGTGCCACATTCTGCCCCTGCCAAGGCCTGACAGCTGTTCCCCGGGAGAAGAATCATGCCCAGCCGGCTCTGTGCCTCCGCCCTCACTTGGGGAGACGCTGGGATTCCCCAGATGGAATTTTAGATGGAGGACAAGCCCTGCCTGGGTCCTCTTTCTTAGTTCTGGGAGGATGAGCGCTTCTTGAATCCGAAACACCAGAACTGTGAGGGCTACGGCAAGAGGAGTGGAAAGGGTAAGAGAGAAAACTTCATGCCAGCTGCCTGGCCATATCACTCACTGACGGAGGGTGTCCCCTTTCTCTCCCCTGCTTCCCCACACCCTCTCTGTCCCCACCTTGAAATCTGGACCTAGTACATCCTTGTAGCTTATCAAGCAAGACCTTCGTATAACTGACTTGGGGATGACCCTCCAGCATTCAGTGAAAAACTGAGGTTTGGAGGTGGGCAGGGCTGCGTAAATAGATGGACCTTTCTAAGCCTCAGTTTCTTCATCTGTAAAATGGGGATACTTTAAAAATATGTACAGCAAACTCTTAGTTATCTAGTGAAAGTAAATTACAGGAACTAACTTTAAAATCCAACAGAGGGCAAAGTCACAATAAACATTCTTAGTGAATTCCCTTGGGAGGTGAGATGCAGTACTCAAAAAAGATAAGTATCACAAATATATCTAAAATTGGCTAGGCATTCACACACTGACATGAGCCACATTCCTTCACAGGGAACATACTCAATGGCCTACTGCAGAACTAGATTTTGCCATAAACTTTTTTTTTTTTAAGATTTTATTTATTTATTTGAGAGAGAGAGTCACAAGCAGGGGGAGCAGCAGAAGACGAGAGAGAGAAGCAGGCTCCCTGTTGAGCAGGGAGCCCAACGCGGGGCTCGATCCCAAGACCCTGAGATCATGATCTGAGCCGAAGGCAGACGCTTAACCGAATGAGCCACCCAGCTGCCCCTGTCATAAACTTTTAATACAAAATGATAGTCATATTTTTATAATTCGCATACATGCCCTAGCTACACATGGTACAGACAGACACTATTAACTCATAGCTGTAGGCAGCAGTTTTGGATGGAATTTTCCCCCAATGAAACAAATGGCATATTTTACGTACAGGAAGGCCAAAATGCATCCAGCTCATGGTCGTGCGAGCATTAGAGGACCCCGTGTACAGATCTAGACTCCCTGACTCCCGGCGAGCATTCAGTGGGCTCTTCTTATTGAACATCTGCTATGTGTGAGACACTGGGCATGAGAAGACAAGACTGTCTCAGACCATGGGACTCACAGATACATAGAAGGGGTATTTCAGTTAGTGCAATAAAATCTTCTAAAGGCCAAGACTGAGGAGGGTGGTGGTCACCCCAAGTCAGAAAGGAGGTAGAAGGGGGATGTGGCAGGGATGTTTACACAGCGGGGTGATGCTGAGCTGGTCTCTTTCCGGGAGAGGGAACAGCAGAGACATCTCTCTGAGACTCAAGTTTTTGCATCCGTCCAATGGGGAGATGTCTCAGCTGTCCACTTCACAGGGCTTTTGCCAGAGTTGAGAGAAACCACAGAAGAGAAACTCAGGCTGGAAGGGTTCAGAGAGAAAGGATTTTAGTGGTCAATCCTCTGTCTGAATATCCCTATGATGCAGGTTCCTTCTTGCCCATAGCAACCCCCGAGTGTAAGACTGTGGAGTGAGAGCAGGTATAATTACCAGAGGCTGCGCGGGCTCTGAATGAAGCCTTCACAGTGCTCACCATCCCAACATTATGCTCCAATGGACACAACCGGTAAATGTGGAAATGTTTCTAAAAGGTAGATGTGTTATAAAAATGTATGTTCTCATGTTGCAGAGCGAGTGGCTGAGCCAGGGCTAGGCTGTGGGATCCTGCTTCCATGGCCAGACCCATGTCCACTCTAGCACTGTGTGCTGGGACATTTCTGGGAGATCGGTCTTCTCAGGCTAGAGTTCACACACCCTGGGAGCTCACAGCAGAGGGCAGGACGGGGTAGGGAAGGAGAAGCCCCAAGATGAACACTGGCATCTCTAGAGGTCCACTGGGCAAAGATTTTTCTTGTTGGGCTGGACGGGGCAGGGGGAGAATGTGTTCAGATATATTATAGACTACAATAGAAAAAAATGGCTTGGCTTTTTTAAAGATAAAATGAGACATTTCAGAAGACTACTTTGGGTAAAAGATCCAGACCCTAGAGTCCCACTCGACTGAAAAGTATAAAAGTCAGTGCTGGAGACAGCAACAGGGAATCCTGGCATGTGTTTGGGCAGGGTCAAGGGGCATGATAAAAGCAGGTCACTGCTTACAACAGTGAGCACATTAGACTCAGCTGGGAGCTGTGCAAAAGGCACACATACCCAAACCCCACTCCAGACCCACTGATCAGATCTCTGGGGGCATATTTTCAGTAGGCTCCACAGGAGACGATCCTGAGCCCAGCTGGAGTCAAACAGACAAATCGAGAGTGGTCCTCAGGGCAGGTGGAGAAGGTGAGAGCAGAAACAGGAAGCTCCCATAGGGTGGAGAAGAAGAAGCCATCCAAGAGACATTTTTCAATCATAGTCAACAGGATTTAAGGTCTTATTGGATGAAGGATGAAAGCAAAGGAAGCAACGACTAATGATGAAGTCTACGTTTCTGTATCCCTAAAGTGAGACTCATTGAAATGGAGAATCCTGGAGTTGAAAGTGGCCATATCCAGCTTCTACTCTATGAATTTTGTATTTTTTCGTTCATTTACTCATCTCAACAGACGTCTTTCTTGCCAAGCATGACTAGGTGCTAGGGAAAGAGCTGTGGACAGAGGCAAGAAGGGCCCTGCCCCCACAGAGCTCACGTTCACAGCCAATTCAATCCCACGACTGATTATAATTATGAAAATAGCAGCCAAGGAGGAAGAAGTGTAGGGTGCAGGGGCCCCTGCAGAAGGGAGCCGGAGCTTGGGAGATTGGGAAAGATGGCCTTGAGGAAGAAAGGTTTGAGCGGACTGCAAAGGATGAGCAGGATTAAGCAGGTGGAGGTACAAAGACAAGTGTGTGGAGACCCCACAGCAAGAGATGGACAGAGGCCCAAAGTACGCTGGTGACAGACAGGGCAGGGCCTTGAGGGCCGCCACGGGGATTATAGTTTATATCTTAAGAACACTGAGAATCCACTGAAGGGTTTAAGCATGATCAGATCTATAGTTTATTTTTAACAAAATTTTTTAAAGATTTTATTTATTTATTTGACAGAGAGAGACCTAGTGAGAGAGGGAACACAAGCAGGGGGAGTGGGAGAAGGAGAAGCAGGCTTCCTGCTGAGCAGGGAGCCCGATGTGGGGCTCAATATCATGATCTGAGAGAAAGCAGACACTTAACCACTGAGCCACCCAGGCGCCCCCAGATCTATAGTTTAAATGACCGTCTTTAATGGCATCAGGTCCTCTTCCCAAATTCCATCCTTAAGTGTAATTTATAAGACCCATAAAAGTTATGACAAAGTGTACATTTAAATAAAAGATGGATACTTCAGGTAGAAGTCCCGCTCTATATGGTTCGCAAAAGGGCCATGCCTATAGAAGCCACTTGAATATTACGTGACAGTTGTTCTTAGCCTATATGTTACTGTGGTCCCCATAGGAGGCATTCTGTGGTTCCCTGATCTGTGGCCATTCAGCCTCCTTGTAGTGGATAATTCTTTTCATTTGTGTGCTTCTCCTAGATCAAGCCCAAATCAGCCTCTGTTTGATCTCTTGTACAGCCTCTGGACAGTCGTTCTATTATCTCTTCTACAGGACTGATACCGTGTCCCCCTTTCAAATTCGGTCTTGTTCACAAACAGCCCCATTTCCTCCAATTGCTCCTCACGTGGTTGTGTTGTTAACAGAAAAAGAGAAACAGGAAGGGGGATCTGATTTGGTGGTGAATAAGAGGAGTTCAAAATTGGGTCACTCGGAGGTTGAGTTGACCTCCGGATGAAAATACACCACAGGCAGGAGGTAAATAATGCAGGAACGGACCCAACTCATGGCTGAAGATGGACACTGAGCGTCACCCTCATGTGGGCATGGCTCTCTACAGGAGTGAGTATAGAGAGAGGGCTGAGAGGGTGGGGAAAGAGGGGCAAGAGTCCTTAAAGAAGAAAAAGTGAGTGAACCAGAAGGGAAGATGGAGAATAACCATTCGTGAGCACCTGCCACGGGCCTGGCTCTGGGTGCTGGGCAAATATTACCACAGTCCAGTTCCGGGTGTCATTCTTCCTGCTTTGCAGACTGAGGGGACAAGGCTTAGTTGGGTAACTTGCCTGATGGCGGGAGAAGCCCAGAGGCTGTGAGCACTGATAACAGTGGAATTGGGGGACAGGAGGAGAGGCAGGAAAGACTTCTGGGAGGGATGGAGCAGTGGTTATTTAACGGAGAGTTATTTGATTCCAAAATCCATGCTTTCCTCATCTCCACTAAGTAGCAGAATATATTAGAGGAGTCAATAGCGGGTCAACAGCGCAAAAGAGAAGTCCAGGAGATGGGACTCAGAGGAGGTGAAAGATGAGACAGCATGGAACCATTTGTGACTCAGAAGAGTGGGCTTTCTGCAGAAGGTGTGATTGGAAGGGAGAATGCAGGCAGCGCAAGGGGTTTGGGGGGACGGAGCTGGAGGTTGATGTGCTGACTGTGTACTTGAGAAGTCTGGCCAGGAGAGGAAGGAGGAAAATGCTTAGGGGTAGAGAGTATGTGCGTGCACACACGTGCACATGCGCATGCCCGCGAGCAGGGACTTTACTTTTTTGTTCAGTTGCATGTTTTTTTTAGAAGGGTAAGAAAAGTATGAGAAGCTGATGGTATCCAAACACAGGCTTGTTTTTCCCAAGCAAAGATCAGAATTGAGTAATGATAGGCTTCTGGCAGAGGTTAGGGAGGGAGGAACTTACTTGGCAGGGTGCTCACCCATGTGAGAAGGGGGGTTTGAAACTGATATTTGAGGGAGAGGCAGAAAAAACCTTGACTACAATGGGGAAGGCAAACACCATGGAGGCTGAGTGGGATAAGGATTTGGAAGCAGTGCCCAGTGACAGTAGTACACTTCTCTCTACAGGGAAGAGAGGAAGTTCAAATCTCATGGTCCCATATGACCACATACACCCATTACAGAGAGTGGCTGAAATCCAAGCAATTATATTTGATAAATATAATAGCTATCACTCCTGAATGTTTCCTAAGAGCCAGCATCCATGTATTACCTTTCCCCATGACACTGCAAATGAAATGAGACTGAAGTTCAGAGAAATTGATTTATCCAATTCATACAAGATCATACAGCTGGAAAGTTCCAGCCCAAACTCAAACCCTTGGGGCATCTGGTTGGTTCAGTCGGTAGAGCATGCAATTCTTGATCCCAAGGTCATGAGTTCAAGCCCCATGTTGGGCACAGAGCCTACTTAAAAAAACAAAACACCTCAAGCCCACACTTATCCGTTCTTTGACCCTTTTCTGCTTTCCCGAGTCTCCAGATTGACAAAGATGATGGCATAAGACATATGTGGATGGAAAAGATGAATATGGTTGAGTGTTCCTTTCAGAAGGCCAGTAATGGATAGGAGTAGAGAATGAACTTGGATGCCAGGCAAGAGGTATGCCCGAATGGGAATTCATGGCCTTGGTGGTGGAAGTTGGGTGGTGAGTCACTGTAGAGAGCTCACTCTAGAAGCAGCTACAGGTTGCTTGGCCCAGCTGGGTAAGGAAATGTGGCTTTCCTGACATGGGTCTCAAAGCTGGTCCAACAGACGCACAACAGTTAGAATGGGTTCTTCTACCATCCCTTGAACAATAAAAATCTCATTTAATTAAAAGCACAGTTTCAGATGATTTCTTAAGTTGCCCAGCAGACAATATGATCTCCCAAAGAGTACAGACTGAGAAAGAAATTCCCATCTTGGGTTGAATTCAACTCACTGAAGAAGAACTAGCAGTCAAGTGGAAAGGAAAGGAACCTCGGGGGAAATCAGTGACTTCACATGAGGCAGGCAGATCAGACATCACCTCGGATATTAAGAAGGCACATGACAAAATCAGAAAAAATTTAGACCAAAGGCTTCAAAGAGAGGATGGCTTGAGAAGACTGGAAAGTTTGCAGAGGCAAAATTATGAAGACACAGCCAGTCAGTAGGCACTAATAAATAGGATAAATAAGAGAAAATGGACACATTGGCATATGTATTAATATTTTATCAGTCACTCAGAGATGTTAGTTGGACGGTGGTCCAATTATTGAAGGTCAGAGATGGATTTTCAACGGATAAGTACCACAAAGGAGCTCCAGGATACAGAGAAGTTTTGACACAGACCCTGTCCTTGAGTTGTACACAAAGCTGTCTAGCTCAGTCCTTAAAACAGAGTAGGGACTAAAAAATCTGTCATCTGAGTCAGACCAGCTTGTGGAAGGACCAAGTGAAGCTTTATAAAGCAATTTTATTATGTGGAGTCTGATGAAAAAAGACTGTAATTACAATCGTATTGATTGAGTGGGTCCCACATGCTAGGCATTGTTTGAAGTATCTTCCATACACTTAATATTTACAACAACCAAGAAATAGGTATTATCAGTATCCATATTTTTTATCCTCATATGAAGACAGAGAGTTAGTTAATTTGTCCTGTAGAAGGTGGTGTCTGAGGCCATCAGTCTATGATTCTTTTTGTATGATATTCATGAATCAGGAAATCCTACTGGAAGGGATTTCATTATTTTTTTTTAAAGATTTTATTTATTTATTCGACAAAGAGAGAGATAGTGAGAGCAGGAAAACAAGGAGAGGGGAGCGGGAGAGGGAGAAGCAGGCTGCCCACCAAGCAGGGAGCCCGATGCGGGGCTCGATCCCAGGACCCTGGGATCATGACTTGAGCCGAAGGCAGACGCTTAACGACTGAGCCACCCAGGCGCCCTGGAAGGGATTTCATTATAAGTGGTTTCTCTGTCTGTTCTGACATCATATAAATCTTGCTTTCCTCATGGGAAGACACATACCGTGTTAGGAGAGAAATCCTAATTCCCAGGTTTGTTTCATTCTCAAGTCGGTTGACTTTGGTGCTGAGCTTTGGCGCTGCCATCGCTGCTGAAGATCTGAGCAGCACAGCTGAGGTGTGGAGGAGGCACCTGGAGCTGGAGGGGGACAGCCTGGCGTCCAGGCCTTGCTCCAGGGCGTGCGCAGGTCACCGGCCACAGCGGAAGCAGAGTAGTCAGCTTAAGATCCGGGCTTTGGTTCAAACCTAGCTCCGTCCCTTACACAGCAAACGACTGGGCAAGTTCATGTCAGTGACCCAACCCTGCTGCTCTGGACAGGAGTGCAACCCCCTGAAATTCATATGTTGAAGCCCTAACCTTCCAATGGGACTGTATTTGGAGACAGGGCCTTTAGGGAGGTAATGAAGGTGAAATGAGGTCATAAGGGGTAGGCCCTAATCTGATAGGACCCATGTCCTTATAAGAACAGGAAGAGACACCAGAGAGCTCTCTCTTTCTTCACATGTGCACAGAGAAGAAAGAGGTCAGGTGAGGACACGGCAAGAAGGTGGATGTCTACAAGCCTGTAAGAAAGGCCACGCCAGGAACCAACCTGGACAGCACCTTGATCTTGGACTTGTAGCCTCCCAAACACTGAGAAAATAAATTTGTTGTTTAAGCCACCGGGTCTGTGGTATTTTGTTATTGCAGCCCTTCCAGACTAATACACCTGCCAAGCCTGCTCTCCTGTGATGATTTCAGCTGCTATTGTTATTAACACTGAAGTGTAGTTTCCTCCCCAGTATCTGGGGCATGACAATCGCACTCCCCACGTGGTAGGCATGAGGTTGAAATGAGACCTCTGCTTCTTAAACCTTCCCTGACAACAGAAGTGAGTGCACACATCCACCTGGGGACAGGAGCACAACAAAAAAGTTCTGTTGGGATGCACTGTGAAGCCTCATGTTTTATTTTGAAAATGCATACGGGTTTCACACTCTAATTCATGTGTGCTTTGCTTTAATTCCTAAGATGTTTGCAGTGATTTATCAGGGTAGACAACTTAGGATCTAGATAGATAGTCTGGTCTTGTGTGCCCTGGCCACATGACTACTTTACTCACATTTTGAGAAGGCCCTTGCAAGTCACAAAGAGCTGTTGTGATGCATATTCTCTTTTAAAAATCAACACTACAGTTAATCAACTTGGGATGCACTACCAAGTGTGTTTCATATTACCCAGTTAACAAATTGAGCCACTCTTAGTGAGCTCCTCCTGTGTGCCAGGTATTGTGACAGCAGAGTGACCGCACAGATCCACTCCCTACCTTCCAGAAGCTCCCATTTGGGCAGGGAAGGTAAGCACAAAGCATATAGTGCGATAACTAACCCTTCGAGTAACAGCACATTGAGACAAGAGCTGTGAAGGAGAAGGAAAGTAGGCTGGGAAAGCCTGCAGGATGGGAGAGAGCTCTAGAATGTTCTGAGTACTAGCAGAGTCCCAGGAAGTCCGGCTTCCTAGGAGGAGTGATCTAGAGACAACCTTCTTAAGTGAGGTGTCAGTTATGAAGCATTTTAAGCTAACTGAATTATTGTCATCCTTGGTCTAAGGAGGGCACAGTCCTCCCACAATTCTGAGTAGGCTAGATATGGATTTTTGTACTGGGGACCAGACAGGGTGATATTTAACAACTTTATCTCAGGGGCGGGTGCTCTTTGCTTTAGATGTACCACATGGGAGGTGGGAACTGAGGACTGAGGGACATTAGAGGTGCCTCTTCTCTCTGTTTTTCCTCCCTGGCGAGTGTGTGTGCTCTTTGTAAACTTGTCCAGCAGTCAGTTAACAGGTGAGAACTGCTTTACAAATCACAGCCTCAGTCTCCAAAGAGCCAAACGGAAGCCCCGTCTATTTCCTGCCTGCCCTTCCAAGCCTGAAAGGAGAAGGTGTGTGTGGTATTTTGTGCTGGGACCAGGTGGGCGGAGAAGTTGTCCCGAGCAACTTGACCTGGAAGCTGGGGTCCTTAAGCCTGGCTGTCCCGTACTGGGAGTGCCAGCCAGCTTATCCTGAAACCTGTTCATGCACTCATCCCTGACCCTGGTGCCCTCCTGACTGCTTCCACACCCCTGGTCACTCTTCCTGCCCCCACCCCCCACCTTGGGGGCCTCAGCACAGCTAACAGGCAGATGGAGGAAAGGTGTGAGCTTATTAGGGAGGCAGAGGAATTTTCCATTAATAATAACAACAGGAATAATAATGCTTCTCATGCTGGCACACCACTGGCCAGTTTACCAAGCGCATTCACAACTGTGATCTCTCCGCCTGTAGAGGTGGGTGGATGGGACCCCGGTGTTCTGATTCCCAGCCTTGGACACTGCCCGCATGTCCAAGCAGGCCACTTCTTTGCAGACACATGCCTTTGAAGTGTCTAGGCCTTTTCTTAAGCAGGGCCCCCCTCAAGTGCTGCTATCTTTTCTCACGTCAATTTACACATGCCCTCCCTAATCTCTGAAACTTTTATCAAACACACTCAACTCCTGAAAAAGCGCGGGAGCAAGAAGGGGCCTCACAGAGACCATCAATCCAACTTTGTCACTAGTCCAGAGAGGGCGAGGGACTGGGCGAAGGTCACACAGCTTGTCGGAGGCAGAGGCGGGCTCAGACACCCACGCGCACACTGGCACGCACGCCTGTCCCTCCTTCTCTCACTGCCCTAGGCAGCTGCAAACTCGGGGCTCCCGCGGCGTCTCGCGGGGCGCACGCTGCGGGCTTCGCACGTCCCGCTGTTTGGGAGTGTACCTGCCAACCCTATCTTCCCCTTCCAGAGGGGCATGGGGTGGGAGGAGCTCGCTGTCCTCAGGAATCCTGTGGGGCATTCTTTCATGAAGTTGACTCTGAGTGTATGAAACTGGTCTTACACACAGGACGCCACTCGGCCCCGGGACGCGAGCGACTCATCTACACCCGGGCTGCCCCAGCCGCGGGACGCACCTGTCCGCCCTGCCCCGGGCCTCCCACCCCCGACCGCGCGCCCGCTCCGACCCTCCTCGGCCCCCCACCCTCCTCTTCCTCTCGAGCCCCTGGATCGCCGGTCTCCCTCCCCGCCCCGCGCGGCCGCCAGCGCGGGCGCCGCGGCTCCTCTTACCCCGGCCTCGGTCCATGGCGCCGGCGGGCCCCGGGCGCGCGGAGCAGGGCGCAGCGGCTCCGGCGGGGCTGGCGGCGGCCGGTGCTGCGCTCTCCGGCCCGGCCCCGCGGGAGCGCCCTGCGCGCGCGTTCCCTCCCCCAGACAGGATGCCCGCCCGGCGCCCCCGCCCGCGCGCGCCCGCCCCTCCACGCCGCTCCCGGAATAGAGCCGGAGCACGCCTGGCCCCTGGGCGGCCGGCCGGCCGCGGTCCCGGCTCCCGCACACGCTCGCGCACGCCCCCGCGCCCCGCCCGCTGCGGCCCGGGGGCCACTGCCCGGTTCACGCGCCCTCGCTCCCGCGCCCGCGCGGCCCACGCCGGCCCGGCCCGGCCCGCGCGGTCTTCCGCTTTGCTGGCGCTCGGCTGGCGATGGGGGGCTTGGTGTCGCACCTTCCAGCTCATTCCATCTGCAGACCGCCCAGACCGTTAGAACATGTTTTCCCCCCCCCCCCGCCCCCAGGTGGAATCAAAACTTCTCCCTGCAGCTGCCACTCATTTTCTGACTCCGGGTTTATGGCCTCCGTTCGACAGGTCTTGCCCGAGCACCTTCTAGAGCAGATAGTGGACAGGGCGCTATCCCCGTGCACCGTCAATCATGGTGTGAGAGAAGAGTGGAATAATAATAAAGATCTCCAAAAAGAAGATCATCGAAGACAAGGACAGAGAGAGACGATTAAAAGGTGGGCAGTGCTTGGGATACTTCCAACTTTGGAGATTCTTTGTGTATTAACAGATGAAGAAATATCAAACGGGGGGGTACAACAGAGTGGAAGTGAATACTTTTAGCATACAAAATATAGTGCAACGTGAGGGTGCTCTTTCCAAAATAATTGCAGCATGTAGAAAAAATACTGCTGTGGCTGCGGCTGGCCCAGGAATGGGATTTAAGTTTAAAGTTGTATGAAGAATGTCAACTTTCATCCTATTAGTGTGTCTCTGTGAAAACAGGTACAACTCATTTACAGACAATGGCAAATATCTAAATTTAAGACCTTTTTTTTTTTTAAGATTTTATTTATTTATTTGACAGAGAGAGACACAGCGAGAGAGGGAACACAAGCAGGGGGAGCGGGAGAGGGAGAAGCAGGCTTCCCGCAGAGCAGGGAGTCCAATGCGGGGCTTGATCCCAGGACCCGGGGATCATGAGCTGAGCCGAAGGCAGCCGCTTAACGACTGAGCCACCCAGGCGCCCCAATTTAAGACCTTTTATAAAGTGAAGTCCAAGCTCTGTTGTCCTCCTAGACACCCTTCCTCCCCAAGATGGGCCAAGTCTCTGTTTTCAGTTTTGACTAGGGAACTCCTTTGACTTAGAACATCCTGGCATTGGGATCACCTTGTGCAAAGGCAGAGAGACGGGGAACAGCTTGGGAAAGAGAATCCTGCATCTTCCTGGACTGGGAGTTTTTTCTCCGTTGCTTTTACGGGCAAGTTGTAATTAATGCTGTCTTCAAAAAATTGCGTGTGTTGTTTGTAGTGTGTATGCAGTCACACTCAGAGGAAATGTGGGGTACTGAAGAAAACAATAGGATCTGAGTCTGCAAACTTGTGTGTGAGGTCTTGCTCTACGAAGTACGTAAGACTTGCTTGCTCATCTGTGCTTGGGGAGACCTCTTATTGACCTCATAGGGCTGCTGAGAGGGCAAATGAAATGATGGTACAAACCCACTTTATAAACCATAAATAGCTATAAAAATGTGAGCCATTATTATTTTCCAAGTTCCTCTTTGTTCCTGCCTACTTTTCCAATTTGAAAAGGTCAGTTTAAATTCTAAAGCAGACAGCCAACAATTTACAAGTGGATTAAGTTCCCCAAGTTCACTGTTGGAACTCTGAAACACTTGGAAACAAGGCTGTAAATGGCACTTAAGTTCCCAGGCCAGCCCATTAATACTTTTAAAAACATTATATTTCATTTGAGAGAATAAAATAATATAAAATATATCAATTGTAAAGACAGATGGAAACTTTGGTAGATTTTTAAAAGAGATTTCAGAAACTTCTAAGGACTTTGGAGGTTCATCAGAGAATTGGAACAGAAAAGTCAAAAGGGCTAAGGAGAATTTCTATGGATCTGTGGAATAATTTATGGAGTGGGATTAACTGAGCTGTGGACCGGGGAAAATGGATAAGTGGGAGAACACAGTCTGTGCACAGTTCTGCTAAGCATTAACAAAAAGATGTGGCTGTGGAGGCTAGCGGTTCTGGTTTAGATCATTACTCATAATGCCCACTCGGTGGCACTGTTGACTAAGTTGACTACAGCTTGGTTGCCGGCAGGATCACTGAATGAGAAACCCTGTTTGTGGGCTCTCGGTGGAGGAATAACTATATATATATCTTTTCTGTCCTTTTCTTTAACGGGGTCTATCGTCACCATAGAAACAACACCACGTTTCATCAGTTCCCTTAGGAATATGTGTTGCATTCTGTGCAAGTTCCTATAGGGAGAACTAACATGAAGTAGGAATGGGCTCTATCCTCAAGGACTCCACAGTCTAGTAGAGGAGATAAATGTGTACAAAATAGATGAGTTACAAATTATTATGTGAAAAGTACTAGAGGAGAGATAAAGTGCTCTTAGAGTTCATCAAGACAAGGCAAGAATTTCTTGCCAATCATAGAGACAGTACAGTGACATTTGGGGGAGCCCACCACGGGGAAAGTACATGGCAGGCAGAGCAAACAGTGGGAACAGAGCCACAGAGATGGGAGACTGCAGGACGTGCCTGCAAAGCCGTTTGGTTTGGTGCCATGTGGGGTGTCGGGTGGTAAGCGCTGGTGAAGGACTGGGATGGAGGTTGTGGATGCCCTGTTTCCTCCTTCCCTTGCCATGTCTCTGCATGAGTGCGACCCTCACAGAAGATTTTTTTTTTTTTGGCTCTGTACTAGGTTTGTCTGGTGCTGTCTAAAGAGTTCTGTGGGGAGAGCTCCAGCTCTGTAAAAAGATATCAAATTTGATCCCGGTGAACAATACCAGGAAGAAAGCTTTCAACTCCCTCGTGCTCCCAGTCTTGTGAAAACAAATGATACTCCCCAGTCTCATTCTCAGCTTATCAGGTGGAGCTGGGAAGCCCTGGGAAAGAAAAATTTGGAGGCTAAAGATTCTGTGTCCCAGTGAAAGAAACATCCTCTCGCCTTCTACCTTGTCACTTTGCCTCTAGGTCCGTTTGCACCATGGCCACCAAAGTGAACATTCCACAACCCCAATCAGATTCCCCATAAAAATATGTGATGGCTCCCCTCTGCCCTCAGTGTAGAGTCCAAGTTCCTTATTATGGTGTGTGGGGTGCCTTCTTCACTGACCCCCTTCCTCAGCGCAGACAAGCAGCTCAGGGGACCCTGGGAAGAGTCAGAGAACCCACAGATCAGGCGTTCAGACCCGGGTTCTTGAACTGACTCTGTTGCTCTGTGCATCTCAGTTCTTTGGTTGGGTCGCCAATGTTCAATTTCCTACTTGCTTCTCTCCTTGCCTCTTCCTGGCCCCCCAGATTGCAAGCAGTGTGAGGCTGGGTGCTGTGTCTTACTCTGCACTAGCTCCTACAGCCTAGTGCAGTGCCTGGCACCCGGTGAGCGGACATAAGTACTGTGGAGTGAGTCCGTGAGTAATTGCTCAAGGGCTCCTGAGGCTTCTTCTAATGCATGTGTCCTGGAGGGAGCCGTTTATCCTCTGGGAGTGTTTGCTTGCTCACTTATTTGCAGGGAGAAATGAGATTGCAGCGAGGTGTTCTGCAAGCACTGTCTCTGCGTCCCAGCCTTCCTGCATGCTGCTGGGGGCAGGCAGCCCAGCCCACTGGGCTTCTCCCCAGCTCAGGGCCCCTCTCCTAAGCTCCTTTGTGCAGAGTGAGCTGCAGAGCCCCCTGCTTTAGTGTCTGCCCAGGGCTGGTGGCCCGATGAAAACTTCTCTTGTTCCACTCGGCACAATGTCGCCATTATGGCCCCTACCCAGGGAAATGACACACGTCTGCTGGTCCACCTCAGGCCCCGGAAAGCAGATAGAGATCTGGGTGGTGGCTGCTGGGAGAAAGAGAAAGAGTTTCATGGCTGAAAACCCCTCCTTTGGTTGAACCTTCGGGTTTCTGTTCCAGGCACGGGGCTCCTACCTGTACCCAGGCCACCGGGCTCAGCTTCAGTGGTGAATGGAGCCCAGTGAGCTGGTTGTGTCTGG
Source organism: Mirounga angustirostris (assembly GCF_029215605.1). Lineage (NCBI taxonomy): Eukaryota > Metazoa > Chordata > Mammalia > Carnivora > Phocidae > Mirounga > Mirounga angustirostris. The sequence continues at coordinate 113,443,002 of NW_026991715.1, forward strand.
AGGAAAAGAGCTTTTGTTTTTATGCCCAAAGGCTGCAGGGGCTACCTACCTCTCTTCTGAAAGGCTGCGTACTGTGCCCCATCTTCACCTCCGTGCTGCAGGATGAGACCAGTCTGCAGCAGTCCAAAGGGAATTTCTGAATCCTGGAACCACAAAAACTTGAGAGCGGAGAGGAGCTGGAGAGGTTAGCCGGGATGGTCTCTCCACTGGTCAGGTAAGGAAACTACAGCCCAAAGCGCACAGGGCTAAGAGGCAGGGCCAGGAGTGGTGTCCACGACTCCAGACTTGACGTCGCCCGAGCCACACTCCTGCCCCCATGACTCATTCTCTGCCACTTGTGGGACACACTGGGGGAAGAGCAAGATCAAAGGCATGATCTTCAACCTCTCTGAGCCCTCGATGACTCATCTAAAAATCATCTAAAAATCAGGGGCTCACAACAGCCCCCTGACAGGGGGCTTGTGAGGCTTCAATGCGACTGTGTATGTAGCGTGCTTGGGTGCCTGGCCCGGCACAGGGGAAGCGTTCTACAAATTGAGCTCGCGCTCTCTTCAGGGAGGTAGTTGTTGTATGGTGGCCAAATTCATGGGCTTTGGGGTGAGACATCCCTGAGTTCAGGTTCAGGCTCTGCTATGTATAGCTGTGAAACCTTAAACGAATTACTTATCGAGAGCTCAATGTCCTTATCTGTAACAGGAGGGTAAAAGAAGTACCTAGAGGATTAAATGAGATATGTCAGGTGCTCAATCCAGTGCCTGACGCATTGTCAGAGTGTTAGTTATTATCGCAATCAATATGGGTTTCCTCTGCAGAGGTGGTCAGATGCTGGTGGAAATGTTAAGGGATACTGAAATCGCAGCCACACACCCAGGCTGCCCCCTGCAGGCGGGTTTATGTAAATCAAACCGTTGGAAATGTGATAGATTCTGCCAGATTCTTTGCCTTCCCTGCAAGAACACCTCATATTCTTAAATAGGAGGCTGACAGAGCTTCCAGCTACTGTTACCCACAGGGTCTGTCAAGGGGTGGAATTTTGTGTGTATATTTTAAAAAAGCTAAATAGTGCTGCTATTTTGTCAGAAGGACAAATTGCGCAGGACCATTTCTCCTGGTCCAGGTGGGTAAGACCCTGTCTGTGAGTTAGACAGACAATACATTCTTTATCCACAAGAAGGCATAGGAGACTTCACTTGATACTCCCCTGTTAAGGTTAATTTTCTCTAGGAGCAGGCATATTGGTCACGGCTCCTTTGGGGCAAGTGACAGAATCAAAACTCAAACCAGCTTAAACCAAAAAAGGAATTCATTCGCTCAGAGGTGACTGGGGAGCTGAAGGGAATGAGGCTGGCAAACAGAGCAGTCACCGCTTTGTCTCCATCTCCTGACTCTGCCTTCCTGTGCTTAGTCTTCATCTTCAGGTGGTCCTTTCCAGCCTGTGGGGAAGAAGTTCCGGCCACTGAAGGCCTGCTGGTATTTGCCGCTGAAGGCCTGCTGGTCTTTGTAGGTGGAGAGTCCCTGGGAGGCGTGGGGGGGGGGGGGGGGGGGCGTGGAGAAAGTCATTCCTCTTTTCCTGCAGTTCCAGCACTGGCCAGAGGCGGCACTGGTAGTCTGGGTAAACCACCAGATCGAGGCATGCTGGAGATGCTGAATGGTCAAAGGCACACAGGACACCTTCCCTGCAGCCAGGTACTGAGCCTGAAGTATATCATTCCGTCCCTACCACCCTGTGAAGTAAGTGTTGTCATTCCTATTTTGCAAGCTAATTTCACATGGTATATTAGTGTGCTAGGGCTGTCCAAACAAAATCCCACGGACGGGGGCGGGGGAGGGGATGGGGGCTTAAACAATGGAAATTTATTTTCTCACAGCCCTGGAGGCTGGAAGTCCAAGCTCAAGGTGCCAACAGAGTTGGTGTCCTCGGAGGCCACCCTCCTGCTGCGTCTTCACGTGGGCTTTCCTCTGTCACCTGGTGTCTCTGTGTGTCCCAGTCTCCTCTTCTTATAGGGGTACCAGGCTAATTGGAGTAGGGCCCACCTGAATGGGGAATGCACATCTCCTCCCCTCCCACTTCTGTCAGACAGAGCAATGCTTCCCATAGTGTGGAATTCAGACTACTGGTGGAAATGTAGATGGATTTAGATGTTACCCAGACCACCATATTTGAAGAGTTACCAATTTATTTGAATTTGTATTAAAAGCCTATCACTGGTCCTTATGAATCCATACTTTCCCTGATGTTGCTTTAAAATAGAAATGTCATGGGGAGCCTGGGTGGCTCAGTTGTTAAGCGTCTGCCTTCGGCTCAGGTCGTGATCCCAGGGTCCTGGGATCAAGCCCCGCGTCGGGGTCCCTGCTCAGCGGGAAGCCTGCTTCTCCCTCTCCCATTCCCCCTGCTTGTGTTCCCTCTCTCGCTCTGTCTCTCTCTGTCAAATAAATAAATAAAATCTAAAAAAAAAAAGAAATGTCAAGTATGAGTCAATTGAGAGAAAAATACCAGGTAAATAGCCTCGTGTAAATGAGGAATCTGATGAAAATTGAGAAGGTTGTGTTTGAGTGACTGAAATTTGGGAAACACTTCTGGTCATGGGCATAGAAGTCACCTTACTTTTGACTCGATTCATCTGCACACTTGGCCCCAATTTGCCCCGAGGACTAACCGTGTGAGAGTGTTTGAGTGTGAGTGTGAGTATGTGTGTGGGGGGGGGAACTGCAGGCCTTTGGTTTCTCCCGCCTATGCTCCTGTACGAGTCATTTTGGACCAGGCTGGGTGAAAAGGCAAGGGGATCCTGGGTGGTAATGAGAGGCTGGCCCTCGTCTTCACAGCTTCGGGATTTTATTTATTGAGAGTCTCCCTCCAGGGCTCTTGAGTGGCTTGACTGCAGCTCATGGCTGTGTATATAAGTAGGTGTTTATCATTGTGTAGGCAAGATTTTTGAGCACCTTGGTGTCTGATGTGAAATGAAGCATTTAAAACTTAATTCCACATGGGGTATTAACAGAGTTGGCATGGTTCTGTGGAGTTAATTACTATGACTTTTAGCAGTGCTTTCCCCTCCTTGAATTTCAAGCCCTCCTTCTCCATGTTTGGCTCTTCGGCAGCCAGCTGCGGCTGCCGACACCTTCCACAGCTTGTCCCCCGTTTCTGCTCCAGGGGCCTGGTGAGGGTGACGGGCCCCAGTGCAGGCGAGCTGGCGGCTTGTCCTGCTCTGCTCAGCTGCTCCGTGGGCCTGTTTCTGCGGCTGCAAAATGCGGCCATTGTATTGACTTTAAGCTCTCACATTCTGTGATTTCTGTGCTCCCTCCCCCTTATGTTCTGCTTTATTTATTTATTTATTTTTTTAAGATTTTATTTATTCATTTGACAGGGAGAGACACAGCGAGAGAAGAAACACAAGCAGGGGGAACGGGAGAGAGAGAAGCAGGCTTCCTGCGGAGCAGGGAGCCCGATGCGGGGCTCGATCCCAGGACGCCGGGACCATGACCTGAGCCGAAGGCAGACGCTTAACGACTGAGCCACCCAGGCACCCCTATGTTCTGCTTTATTAACGTAAGGTTGCCCCCCAGTGTTCAAAAAGGTCATGTGCATGGAGAAAAGTTTCCCTTCTCCAACTTTGGCAAAGCTGGCACCAATGTGGTGGCATTTGTCCCTAAAAGGAAGATGGTTTAGAGCAGCACTTCCCTAACCTCACTATGTGTGTGAATCACCCGGCAGTCTTCTTAAAATACAGATGTGGATTGAGTCGGCCAGGGGTGCGGCATGGGATGCGGCGTATCTCACAAGCTCCCAAGGTGACTCCAGTGCTGCTGGTTGGGGACCACACTCCAAGGAACAAGGCCCAGAGCGATTTTCCCTGCTTCTAGTAGGTTAGCAACCACAGTGCAATCCAGACAATGTCCACAAAGCCTGAATGAATGAGAGGCATTCAGTCTCCCTGCACGTTCTGGACCCTGCCTGCCTTTCTCCTTCTCCTTCTTTTTAGAGTAGGCTCCATGCCCAGTGTGGAGCCCAATGCAGGGCTTGCACTCATGACCCTGAGATCAAGATCAAGACCTGAGCTGAGATCAAGAGTTGGATGCTTAACCATCTGAGCCACCCACCACCCCTTCTAATCTCATTCTCCCCTTCACTCACTCTTCTCTGTCTTCACTGGAACATTCAGTTCCCCAAATACACCGAACTCTCACCAACCACGGTGCCTTTGCACATGCTGTCTCTGTGCTTAGAGAGCTCCCACCCCTACTTCTCCTTTGCGTACTTCGTTTTCATTCTTCAGTGAGTATGTGAAGCGAGCTCCTTTCTGCTCCTCTCTCTGGTACTCCATTTGTTGTCTGTGCAGCAGTTATCTTTGTGTGTCATCTCTTTTCCTGTTACTTACAGTCTGTTCCCTCCTCTAGACCAGAGCTACGTGAGAGCTCACACTGCCTTACTCACTGTTGAATCTTCAGTGCTCCTGCCTCCCCCCAGATGCTCAGTAAGTATTTCCCGGGTGTGTGTGTGTAGGCAGGGAGCAAGGGAGCATTCTTTAGTGTCCTTTTGCACATTTGAGCCACCTGACTGGAGGGGCCATGGTGGGGATAATTCTTAGAAGAATCATCTGATGAGAGGTCAGGAAAGGAGATACTTTTAAGCCACATTTCATCTTCAGAGATGTGAGAAGTGAGATAAGTGTTTATCTTAGGATACAAATAGGAAATACAGTAGAAATAGAGTAAGTCTAACATTTCTTAGAGTTATGTCAAATTCGTTTATGAAACGTTGGATTAAACAAAGGTACTACAGGGCTTTGTGGGATTTTGGTAATGTACACTGTGGGTCTCTAAGGGGAGGGACAGTGACTGTGGCAGGGACACTGTGATTCACTTATCCAGAGGCCCTTCCTTGTCTGCCTGTCTCTTTTCTTTCCCAGCACAGCACTTGCCACCCACTATCGAGGCTCAAAATGCCAAATACTCAACTCCCCAGCCTTCTGTGCAGCAAGGGCATGAACCTATTCCCTAGTTCTGCCAGTGGGACCTGAGAAGTCTACTGAGGACTTCTGGGATAGTTTCCTGATCAAAAGAGACACATAAAGGGAAATTTCTTTCCTGTTTTTTTATGTGGTGGTGTGAAGACACGATACCTGGAGCCACAGCAGCCTTTTGTAAACATGAGGGGTCACATCTCGGGACAAAAGCCACTGTACTGAGGATGGTGGAGTGGAGAGATGTAGAGAACCTGGGCCCCTGATGGCATCATCGAAGTGTTGAACTGATTAGCCCCGCACTTGGATTTCCAGTTGTGCAGGACAATATGGACTCTCATTGTTTAAGTCACTTTTAAGAAGGCGCTCCTTACTTGCAGCTGAAAGCATCCTGACAGCTAAGAGGGGCTAACCTGGTCTCTCTAAGCCCAAACAGGCTGGAATTGGCTTCTGGCTCCATCACTGTAATTATAAGTCCTCTTGAAAGCTGTTTTCTCATCTGTGAGTTATAATTATTCTTATTTCCTCCCTCTTGGGTTGTTACAGAGGCTGACATGACATGATGGGTGTAAAGTCTTCAGTGTAGACCTCAGTACACTGTCAGTACTTAATAATGAACTATTGTTATTATTGTTAGTTTTTGGATCACGGAACCATAGTTGTTGGAATATCCTCCACCATCTTGCAGAACCCCATTCTGCAGGACACAATCTGGGTGATGCTTACCTTGTCAAATTTTCTTAATTTACAGAAGGAGAAACTGAGGCCAAGAGAGAGCTGCTCTCTAGACTCTTTTATTTTGGAAAATGTGCACAGTTCAGCCTCTTCCCATATCACGCATTTCCACTCACATCAGAAACAACAGAAGGACACGGGTCTGGGTTGAAATTATGTGCTTTTATGGGAAACAAAAATACCCAACAACAATAACAAAAGCCCTTCATCTTGCCAAGTTCTCAACCAGTGAAAATGAGGCAGTTTTGATGATTGCGTCTGGCTGGGGACATTTCTAAGGGGTCAGGACAGTTGAAAGACACTGGCCAAAAAGAGAGTTGCAGAGAGGGTTGATGTTTTAAATGAGAGTATATTAGACCTCCTTCTGGCCCCTCATCCTATCACCCTTTCAAGTTACAGTCTCCTTTCAGTTTACAAAGATCCTTCCTGAACTTTGCTCAAATGCAATCTCTTCCAGAAAGTATTCCTTGGTCTGCACCAACTTGCATCTGCTTTCTCAGTAATTTCACAAACACGTTCTCATGCCACCTCCCATCACTTCCTGCCTTGCATCCATCATGTGTGAGTCCATGCCTGACGACACCCAGGGTTAGCAGGCATGCCCCCCAGCCCAGATCCTGTGTTGATCATCTCAGTGTCCCCATCTCCCTCCCCCATTCAGTGCTCAGGATACAGCAGGTGCTCAGCATCGGCAGGTGCTCAGTGAGGGTTTGCTGGATTGGAATCTGTTCTCTATTTGCCACGTTACATCACCAGCCTCTTGAGAGTCCTAATGGTTATTTCCATATTTCCACTTCTTCATCTTCCCCCTATGACCTTAAAATGATCTACATCAAGGCATCTCCAAGAAGGAACAGACCCCACCAAACATCACCAACTGGGGGTCAAAGGTTTGGGGAAAGGAGGAGAGAAGTTAACGTCAAGCTTTCATCCCTGTTCAAGAAGGCAAGAGGGCAGGAAAGCAGCCACCGGGGAAAACCAGGGTGATCATGAGCAGTGTTGGCCACTGCTTCATTTTGGAATTCCATAAGCAGCCATTCTTCCAAAGATTTCCCCTATGAAACACGGCCAACTTTGAAGTGGGAGCTGATGACTGGTGGGGGACTGGTTCAGTTGCCCTTCTAGCTCAGGGACCAGCGGGCATAGACCAGGAAGCTTTCTTTGGGACGTGGCCTGTATTATGTTTAGAGGGGTGTTAGAGGTTGTCTGTCTAGTTGTTCTGTTGGAGCTATGATGGGAACGTTAGCCCTGTGGTGTATTGAGTTGTCAGGCACATAGATCGTAGTAAGGCTGAAGAATACGGGCTGTAATAGTGGGCCTCTCCTCCAAAGTGGGGCGGAAGGGTCAGGAGGTGCTGGGAGCAGTGAGGGCGAGCGGAGGGTTGCAAGAGGTCCTGCAGCTCCAGTGCTAACAGGTGCCCTGCTCTGGCCCCTGCTGCCAGCTCCCATGCCTTCCCTTGTCTCCATGTCGGGGCCAGGCAAAGGGGCCAGTTGGAAGTGGTGGGGGGAAGGGAAGTGCCTTGTCTTCTCCTACCATGAGACTTGGACAAGGGAGAGGTTAGGATCCAGGGCAGAAGGAGGAGGACTGAGGAGCTTCAGAGAGGCCAAGGCCCTAGCCATTTCTGTTTGCTGCTGTATTGAGTAGATCCGAGGCCCCCACGGCGAAGTGCATCACCCCCCAGAGAGCACTGAACTCCTAACTGCGGGAGATGAGAAAATTTTTCACGGGCTCTCAAAGGTGCTCAGTGACTTTGGGAGATCACTGTGGATCCTCCCGTGTGAGGGCCCCTTTGGGGCCAGTAAGGTGTGAAAACTGCATGGTCAGCATCCACCCTGGAGACTGGGGAAGGAGCCGAGAAGCAGAGAGAAGAGAGACTTCTTCAGGCACCTCCTTTAGGAAAGAGAGTTGGACCTTGGGGGACTCAGGTTAGGACAGATGTTTCAGTATAAAAAGGATCCCCAGTAAAAGGATGGGAGTCTCCTCAAATCCCTTCCCAAACCCCAGAGCACTTAGAAAAGATAAAGTAAGGAGCATAAAAATATCTCGATGACGTGGGCTTGCCTGACAGTACAGAAAAGCAAGTCTCATGGCAGGCAGTGTGTCCTGTTACACAAGAGAGGATTATACCGAGCTTCAGGATAGAGATTTTACATATATCTTTATATAAATGCATATATATTTATAGAGCCCCTGCCTAGAACAGCCGGGCCTGCTTCTTCAGTTCGTTCCTCTTCCAGAGGGCCAGCCGGTCAAACTCAGAGATGGTCATGCCGAAGACCTGGTAGAACTCCTCCTGGGACAGGTGGCGCTGAAAAGAGGTGGGAGGGGACAGAGAGGGAACAGCCTGAGGACGACAGGTGGAGGCTGGGGGCAGGTGCGGGCAGAAGCGGACCCTGTGTGTTTCCTCTGGGTGTGCCATGCCTGGCACAGCGTCTGACCTACAGAGGTGTGGGATGAGAAGCTGTGGAATGCAAGACTGTGTGCGTGAATGATTCCTGGAAGGGGCCTCCGTAGCTGGTCTGCAGAGGCCACCCCTGCCCAAGACTCAGGTGGGGCTTCTGCTTCACCCAAGTGCCTCGCTGTGCAACGTGGCTGACCTCACCTGTCTGCATCCTGCTCCTTGCATTCTGTGCCCCGGAGTGTGTACGAATTAATACAATTCTTCCTAACTTTGGGAGTAAAAGGGGGGCATAGCCAAGATTTTAGGGTGTACTTCCTCTTATTAGTGTTTTTACAAACGAGCTGGAAGGCTATTCCTCAGGCCATTCAATGAAAAAAACTGCTGTTCATATTTCTCCACCCACTGAAATGTCATTTCGTTTTTTTCTTACATGAAAACAAATATGCCATATAATGAAACATGGTTCTGCATTCCTTGACAGGTTTTCTCCCTCCTTTCTGCCTGCCCTCCCTCCTGCCCTTCCAAACAGCCTTGAAAGTTGATACATTGTCAAAACCTTTCAGAGTTAGAAAGATATGGCACCTGAAATGTGGCAAAATGTTAACAATTTGTGCATTTAGGTGAATGGTAGAAGGATGTTCATTTTACTCTTCTTGCAACTTCTCTGGCGGTCTGAAATTTTTCAAAATAAAAATTTAAATTATGTTTGAAAGGAGATTTTTGGGTATATATCCTCCCTGAAAACCTCCTGGAATCACTGAGATGACCTGTTCGTAGCAATCATGTTAGCCCACTGAATATTGAAGGAGATTCACGGAGAATTATGTATACAGCCACATGGTGATTAGCCCATTCTCTGGCCTACATGAACTAATATTTTGGCCACATTTCCAGATCTTGAAGCAAAGGTAACTTTGATACTTTTGATAGATATCATTGGTTGCTGGTGGCTTTGAGCTGGTTTTCTAATACCAGGAATCCTTGCATTGCATTTCTGTCATGCCCATGACTATATATATGGTCGCCCCCATTTTCTCACTTAATCCTTCCAACCCCTTGAAAACAAGACATTATTTCTTTCTAATTCAAAGATGAGAAAACCAGAAGTCAAAGAGTTAAAATGACTAACTTGACCAAGAGGGAGGGAGGGAGGGGAGCTGGGTAAGTAGCAGAGTTGAGACCAAAGGCCAGGCCTTCTGCTTGCAAACACAGTGCACTCTTGCTGCCCCCTTGGCCAATCCCATTAAACATTCATAAATAAGTCTTTCTATTATGAAAAATTGCAAAAATACTCAAAGGGGAGAAAATAGCACAATGTACACCCAGGCCCATTACCTAGCTTCAATAGTTATCAAGAGTTTGTCACATTTGCTTCACCTATTGTGTTTTACTGAAGTATTTTAAAGCACACTTTTAGACATCGAATCGATTCCTGCCTCTTTACTGCACCATCATCTCCCCCAGAGATAGCAAAACATACTGGATATTTTCTTAGGTAACCATGAGGGCATGAGCAAACCTAAAAACAATTGACAGTACTTCCTCCCAATTGCCTAATACCTGCCCATAATAAAATTCCCCTAATTGTCTCAAAAATATCTTTTTACAGTTTGGCTGTTTGAATAAGGCTTCAAACAGCATCCACATATCACATTTGGTTATTGGACCCTTTCAGTCTCTCCAGGCCAGACAGTGCCTTCTTTTGTCCATGCTGTCTACTTATCGATATTTGTCTCACTGGCACTCAAGCGAGGGCTGAGAAATGCTGTGGACACGGGGAGTTCTCTTCTCAGCTCTCCACGGTAAAGACTGAGGGGGACTGTCAGTTAGTCTCATCTGTTCTTTTTTTTGTTGCAGGGTGACAGTTACTATTGATTCTCTAGCCCGTTTTCTCTGCTGTGCCCAAAAATCTTTTTCATGAGTTTCGACGCCAAGGAATGGCTGACTCAACTTGCATCCAGGGTCCACTGTAGAACACGCTGGAGGAGACTGAGGCTCCCGGCTCTCCCTCTGTGAAGGACCAGCTGGAGCCTCCTCTCTCTTGCGAGTTCTCAGAGCCCCTAATGTCGGCGTTTTCCCTATGACTCTCTCCACAGACTTGAAAGCATAAAGGTGAAGTGCATGGGCTTTAGAGCCAGGCAGACATAGGTGTGTGACCTTGGACAAGTTACTTCACTCCACTGAGCCTCGATTTCCTCTTCTGGAAAGTGGGAGCATGCTAGCACCTAGCTCCTGGATACAGTGAGGGTGAATGTGATAGTGCAGGTCACGGACAGCGGCCCGCACGTGGGAAGCACTCAGCTGCTGGTCGCTCTCACTCCTGCAATGATCTCTTCATGTGTCTGTCACATGGGGGAGTCTGGTCCTCCTTGCCTTTGATTCCATTTCCTCCTCATCCTCTTCCCTGTGCTCATGTGACGCAGCCACACTCACCACTTGCTGTCCTCACCTGGGTTAGGGCCTTTGCCGTGGTTGTTCCCTCTGCCTGGGATGCTCTTCCTCCTTATATAAGCATGGCTAACTCCCTCTCCTATTTTGAGTTTTTGTTCGCATGTCAGGTACTCAGTGAGATCTGCTCTGACTGCCTGGTTTAACACTGCCGCTTACCTCTCCCTCTAACCCCCAATTCTCTGCTCTCCTTTTACTTCTTCCCTCAGCCCTATTCATTTCCCATGTTCTAGATCATTTATTTACTACTTGTGTCATTTGGGGTCTGTCTCCTCAAGTGAGAATGCCAGCTCCACGAGGGCAGGAGTTCCCGTTTTGTTCACTGATATAGCGCAAGCACCTAGAACAGGACCTAGTCTATATAATAGACTTCCAATAAATATCTTTTGGGTGAAGGACAATCTACACTCTGAGCTCCTTGAGGAGCTCTTCAGTCCCCTCCTTGAACTGGTGCAGGGGGTTGGGCAGTGTTCGTAGCCCTGCGGTCTCGGCTCAGGCTCCATGGTAGACATCCCTGGGAGCCTCTGAAAAATACCAGTGCCTGAGCTCCTTCCCAGACTGAGATTTAATTGGTCTAGGCTGGGGTGCAGTATCAGTATTTTTAAGAAGCTTCTGATTCTTAGGGCAGGTTACGCTTCCCTAGTGGGAGCTTCTGGGTGTCCTGGAGGATATAAAAGGGCAATTGGTCCTCCAGGATGAACCAGGTTTCCATCCCTTCATGCCGGTTCCACTGAGCGGCCCTGGGAGCTGTCCCCTTCAGCACCGGCCGCTACTCGCTGCTAGACTGTAAAGGAGGCCCTTGTTATAAATGTGGGGATAATCACCCGCTTGCTAGGCTGCTAGCCCAGCCTGCTAGAGCTGGAGGGACTCACAGAGCTTCCTGGCTTGCTCACATTCCCCTCCCTCTGCCCCAACCCTTTATTCTGGGCAAATTCCCAGCAGCCAGATGAACGGTGGTCGATACGCTCATCCCAAGGGGTGCTGAGCCTCGTCTCTTAGAAACCTGCATTCGATTCGACAAACATTTTCCAATACTTCCCCTGGTTCAGGCCTCATGGTAGATAGAGGACTGACCATTTCTGTCAGACAGAGGAAATGGATAGCTGGGTGCTCTGATACAAAGGAAGGGGAAGAGGTGCTTGATCTACAGTCTGGACACAGGGTTGGGAGAGGCTGGAGGAGGGGTGAGGGACACATCCTGGGAAGGTCTGGGGGGCCCTGGGACACAGGCATCACTCCAGGGAGGCCCTAAGGCGTGAGGAGGCAGGCAAGATGGGAAGGGCATTCTAAGAGAGGGAGAGGCAGGGAGAAGCACCGTAGAAAGGGCAGAGGGTGCTCCAGGATCGGGGGCCCAGGGACTGGAACTCCAGGCCAAGTGGAGTGGACTGCTGGAAAGCCCAATGCTGTGCTCAGCCCTGCCTCTGCTTTATTGATGCTGTCCCGCTCATCATGATGCTCTCTTTCCCCTCTCCACCCATCCAAACCTGCTCCTTTGAAGTCTGTGCACCCAGGATAGTGCCAGACTCTGTGCCGAGGCCTCTGTGGGTAGTGCCTCATTCGCGTCCATTGGCACCTTGAAGGAAACACAATTGCCCCACTCCACAGAGGAAAAAACTAAGGTTTGGAGAGGTTGTTCCTTGGCCAAGATGGCTGTCTAGGGACGGCAGGACCAGGGCTGGACCTGGAGTCTGATGTGAGACCACCTTATGCTTTTACCTTCTACACAGTGCTGACTCCCCCGTGCTCCCCACAAGGAGCACCAGTTTTCTGTACCATCCCACAGAAAACCAGTGCTGTGTTTCTTCTTATCAACCAGACTGCAGGCCCCTGCCGGCAGGGACCAAATCTAGCTCTTGTCTTAAGTCTACAAAAGCATCAGGTGGGGACACGCCGGAGCTGTGCACCACAGATGCTAACTGAATTGAGAAGGCAGCACAGCAATGTTTAGTCTTAGGCTAAAGAAACCAGGTTGGCGTCTCTGCTTTTCCCACAAGGATGTGACCTTAAAGTTCTTCATTCTACCTGCCCTCCCGAGCTGGGTTACATCAGGCAACTTCTGGAACCTCTTCAAACCCAAAAGCTCCTGCTCAGTTTTCTAGACTCACCTCTAAACGTGTCCGGTCCACATCCTTGGGCAGCCGATTTCTTCCTCTTGTGGTCACCAGCAGCAGCTCATAAGGGTAGATCTGGGGAGAGAGGATGGGGTGGGGGTGAGGCACCAGGCTGGCTGAAGGTGGTGGGCTTGTCCCTCCAGCCACATTTTGTGTCTGGGCACCTCCTCTCCCCAGACAGGGCCAGAGATGAAAGTCTGGAGGAAGGGCTGCGTCTATTCTCCTTGGGGGTGCCTGGAGGCCTCAAAGTACCTTCTCCCCAAAGGCAAAACCCGAGTCCCCTAATACTGCTAGGAATGAGCTTGGTGGCATTTGACATTAATGTGGCCTAAGGCCTCCTAATTGTAAATGTCTAATGTCTGATGATTGGCAAGCCTCCAGAAAGTCTCTGAGTCCCACAGGGAATTGTCTGATTTTAGTGGGCAAGAGACATAGGGCAGAATTCAGGGAAAGGAGGCCAAGGAGGGACTGGAAATGCTGGTCTGAAGAGGACCCTTGATGTTATTTATTTGATGGTCCATTTCCTGTGTAGACAGTGCTGTCATCTTCCTGCTGGGTCCCAATGTAGCAGCATCCGGGGTCTCAGAGACCCCCAGAGTCTCTGTGTCTCCTTTACCTTGTACTCTGTGGAGAGACAAGAGAGACACACAAAATGGAAATACATTGGTTTTTGCTTTACACCACTACACCAGCCTCTGTCTTAGAGACTCTGTCTTTGTCGAATTCACCCCGAATCAAGGCTGGTACAAGCACAATGGATGGCTGGAGATAGGGGTTGGGCTGACCCAGAGATAGCGTCTTAGACGAAGAATGACTTTCGTGATAATTAGAATAGTAATAAGAAGAATCTGAGATTGTGAAGCACTTGGGCAAGATCCTCCATCCTCCAGAGGAATACCCCAGTGTTGTTTTTTTTTTATGTTATGTTAATCACCAGGCTTGTCCTCCTGCCTGAGCCGGCTTGTACGAGCTGGTGGAGGCGAGCAGGAGAGCATCACTGGCAGAGAGCATGAAGCTCATGGAACGTGTGCTGGGAACAATGTGCATTTGGCTCTGAGTGTTTCCCTCCACCCAGGGCTGGCAGGCAACTCTAGCTCAGCAGTACGACCCTGCAATGGCTCTGGGAACCCAGATGGGACAGATGGCCTGGAGATCACCCAAGGCCAGGGACTTGAGAGGGTGAGGGAAGAGGGGAGGAAAAGGGAGGGAATGGGAAGTGAAAGGGAGTGTGGGAACTCGGGGTTTGGACAGAGCCCAGCGTGGGACCAGAATCTGTAGTGATCGCTGGTGGAAGGTCAAGCCACAGTTATGAGCAGTGCATCCAAAGCTGCTGCGAGTGCCAGGGGAGGCCGGTACTCACCTCGCATGCCCCAGTTGACGGCGTTCATGCTGTCATAGTGGAAGAGGTCTGCACTGGGTGTCTGCAGGGGAGACAGAGCCAGGGCTGGCCTGAGCAAGCTCACTGCTGCCTCCCTGAAGCATTCCCCCACCTCCCCAAAATGGGCCGGGGTGGATGGGACATGGCCCTTCTCAGAGAGCCTCGGTCTCAAGTCAGGGTGACCTAACTCATGGCCACGTCCCTGGTGCCTGGCAGTGGCACGCAGTAGGCACTCGATAAATACTCATTTCTTGGTGAACTGCATTTCATGCTTTCTTTTGCTGCTCTAATACCACTTGTCCTATGAAATCTGCCCTGGCAGCTCTATTTAAAATTGCAAGGGGCTCCTGGGTGGCTCAGTTGGTTGAGCGGCTGTCTTCGGCTCAGGTCATGATCCTGGAGCCCCGGGATAGAGCCACACGGCAAGCTCCCTGCTCATCAGGGAGTCTGCTTCTCCCTCTCCCTCTGCCCCTCCTCCCTGCTCATGCCCTCTCTTTCTCACTCCAGTAAATAAATAAATAAAATCTTAAAAAAAAATAAAATAAAATTGCATGTTGCCCCCTCCCCAAACTGCTAATCCCCCTTATCCTGCTCCACGTTTTCTTTTTTTTTCCCCCTAGCACGTTATTACCTTCTACATTCTCTATAGTGTGACTTGCATACTATTTACTACTTGCTTTCTGTTTCTCTCTACAAGAATAGAAGCTCCAAGGGGCAGGGATCACTGATGTATTCCAAGTACCCGGCGTATATGAAAGCTTTCAATAAATACCTGTTGCATGAGCAAAAGTCATGTCTAGGCTCTGAGAGTGTGGAGCTAATGCTGGAATTGCTAACATCTTGGGGGCAACGGTCCCAGCACAGCCTCTCTTACCCTGTGCAGCCCGTTCCTTCGGTAGGCAGGCAGGGAGGCGGATTTGGAGATGAGGGGATCTGAAAAGAAACAGCCAAACAATTCCCAGAAGCCCCAAGCCAGGGGTCCCTGTCCCGGATGCCGCCTGGCTGCACATGGCCAATACTGTTCCCCGACCCCGTGGGAAGTGGGAAGGGGCAGAGACCACCAGCTCCTCCCCCTGCACTATAGACACGCAACTGACCGTCTCGGGGATGCCTCGCCCGGGCAGAACTCCAGGCCCGCCTGAAGCCCATGTGTGCAGTCTTGTGGCCTCACCCTGCACACATCTATGCTCCTGTGATGAACCCCTGTGTCCTGGCCACAGCTGGCTCTGGACAAAGGCCCTGGGATTTGGATTTGAGCTCAGAGCCCAGACAGGCAGGCTCCCAGGCAGGTGGAAGAGACGCATGTTCTTTCTCTCTGGGATCTATTGGGTATGGCAACCCTGGTTCCAGGACCAAAGATGGAGGTCTATGTCTGACAAACACAACGGGGTGGGCCATTTGAGATCGGGACTGTGCTGGGACATCTCAGCTACAGGGGACCTGCAACCAGCTCGGCCCTGGCTCTCCCAGGACACGACAGTCTGAAGGTAGGGCAGGCAGAACCTACCGCTGTCAGCCAGGTAGTGGGACCGAGGGCCTGCAAGAGAGAAAAGCCAGGTATCAGCGTTCATGGGGACAGATGGACATGGTGGAAAGTTCATGGGGACAGACAGATATGGCTCCCATTCCTGGGCTACCCTAGCTGGTGGAGAGGAGGAGCCTCCTTCACTACCTCCTTTCTCACCAGTCAGTTTCCAGTTGCTGCACCTGCACGGCATCCTCTCTCCCCTGCCCAGCACCTGGTGCAAAGCAGGTGCTCTGTGATATGTGCTGCATAGATGCCATCGAACAGAACCAGACTTCGAGCAGCACTGGTGCACTGCCCAGAGCCCAGAGCCAGGGGCTGAAAACTGCGCCCCTGGGGGGTCAAACAGGGGAACAGGCTCATCAATTTAGCCTGGCTCTGCCATTAATAGATACCTAACTTCTATATGTTACTCAATCGTGATCTGGTCTTCTCATAGTAAAATGGAGTGGGATAGTGTCTCCTTTATGGGGTTATTGTGAAGAATAAGTGACATATAATACCATAAGGTATTAGCACAGTGTCTGACAACACACAAAACCCTCCATAAAACTGGCTTGATCATCTTTACCATCACCACCTTCAGTCTCACCTAAAGTCAAGGTGCAGTATGGGAAAGACGCAACAGCTTATGGCCTTGGAGTCCCTCTGACTTGGGCCTGATCCTGGCTCTTTCATTTACCAGCTTATTGACCTTGGGCAAGTAGTAAGCTCACGTCTCTCATCTATAAAGTGGGTGATAATAATCCCTCTATATTGCCAGTCTTTGTGAGGACCAAGAGTGATAATGTATTTACAAATGTCTGGCACAGAGGGTTATCCATCAAGTATTGAGTTGAGATAGGATTTCCTGGCAGGACTGACTCCCACAGGGGTAAGGAAGGGAGGGAAGCATGTGTTTGTCCAGAAACAGGGAGAAGTTTACAATGAGAGGATCTCTGGGCAGAGTGTTTGCACCAAGCTTCTGCTTGTTTACCTCCTATGATGAGGGGCTCACTACCTCAAGAGCCAGTCCTTCATATCTTCGAGCCATTCAGGCTATTAGAAGACATTTTTCTTTACACTGAGCCTGACTAGAAGTCACAGCTTTCAGATACCCCAAAGGAACAAGTGCCTGCTCATGGCAGAATATGGTCTTACTTAGTGCCCCATACAGCACCTTGCCAAGTCCGTATTCTAGACCCAGGCAAGGCCACAGGAGTTCAGATTCTTTGAGGGAATTGAGAGGAAATGCCCCCAGCCCGGCAGACTTCCAGGGTGGTGCTTACAGCCATTGAGGGACATCTCATAGCCAGCTGTGTGCAGGGCCTCCCGGCTGCTGGTGGAGCTCCGGGGTGGGGTCCAGGGATCCGCGTAGGAGCTGGACCGGGCCTTCATCTCCTCCTTCAGAATCAGGCGGCCGATTCCGCTCTGGAGCTGGGTGTGGGGGAGGAGCAAGATGAAGTGGGAAAGAAGCAGAGAACAGGAAACAGAACAGGCTTGGGACAAAGGCTGGGTGGCCAGATTCCGGGGAACCTCTGTCATTTTCGCCTTTCCAGCATCCCTCCCTCCCTGCAGCCTCCCAGCTTCCTTTGGGACTTCGTCTCTCTTCACAAGTGGTCCTGTGCTCTGGGGAGTGGGAGGTGGGGCTGGTGGAGGGCACCAAAAGCTGGCCCGGCCCACAGCAGGTGGGTGGAAGGCTCCAGCCGGGCCAGGGAGGGCCTTCCTTGGGACTCTGGCTGTTGTTGCTGGCACCCATCTTTTTAAAAACACGTTTTATTGAGGTGAAATTCACATCAGATACAATTAACCACTTTAAAGTAAACGGTTCAGTGGCACTTAGTACAACCACCGCTTCGGTCTAGTTCCAAACAGTTTTTAACTCCTCCCCCAAAAGACCCTGGACCCAGGAAGCAGTCATTCCCTCTCTCCCTCCCCTGCCAGGCCCTGGTATTCACCAGCCTGTGTCTGGCTCTGTGGATTTACCTATTCTGCACATCTCGTATAAATGGAATCATCCAATATGTGGGCTTTTGTGTCTGGCTTCTTTCCCTCAACATAATGTCTTCAAGGTTCGTCCACATGGTGGCCTGTATCAGTCCTTCATTCCTTTTTATGTCTGGGTAACATTCCACTGCATGAATGCACCACATTCTGCTTCTCCACTTGTGAACAGATGGTCATCTGGGTGATTTTCCCTTTTGGTTCTTGTGAGTAGTGCTGCTATGAAGATCATGGACGTGTGCTTGTTTGAGTCCTGGTTTTCAATTCTTCTGGGTAAATATTTCCCCAGGAGTGCAATTGCCGGGTCATAGGGTAAATCTGTGTTTAACTTTCTGAGGAACTTGCAAACTGTTCTCCCTGGTGGCCACACCAGTTTCCACTCCCACCAGCAGTGCACGAAAGCTGCCGGCACCCACTTGCCACCACAACAGAACCTGCACGAGCATGAGGCCAACGCAGCAGCGAGCCAGCACAGGAGAAGAGAGAGACAACTTTCCTGTGGCAGTTTGCTGAGCAGCTGGATCTAGCCATACCTGAAACTCCTCCTACCGTTGGGACTTTTTGGTTATGCAAAGCTACAGGCTTCTTTTTTCTACCATAAGTGGGTTTGAATTTGGTTTCTGTCACTAGCAAATGATCAAACCCTCAGTAACACACTGTCTAGGCATCTCATCCAGGGTGGAGCCTGCTCACCTTATGCATGCTGCGGTCAAAATCGTCCTCCTCTCCTCCAGATGAGAACCTTCTGGCTCGGGGCACTGCCAAAAGACAGCTAGCATCAGCTCCCGCGTGGGCTCTCCACTCAGCCGGCCCCCGGCAGAGGACACAGAGGGACGCAGAGCCTCACAGGCAGGGGTTTCCTCTCGGCCCCAGCACTTCGTAGCCGAGTGGCCCTGAGCGAGTGTACTTTGGTGAACCGCCCCTCCACTGGGGGCCTCCTGTATGGAAAGGCCCAGCAGCCCTTCCCTTTCTTGGGCATGAGGAGCAGGGGAAACTGACTGCCCAAACACGGCTAATGAGCCTCGATGTTGGGACTTTTGCTGTTGCTGGTGGGAGAGAGAAGTCCTCTTTCTGTCCAGGGTAGGATATTAAGCCTAGATGGGCTGCAGCTCATCTTGCCATGACCAGGGCAGGGCCATGCTGAGTACGGAGCCACCCCAGGGACAGGACACGCTCTGATGACGGCGGGCCTTCACCTCTGCATCCAGCTGTGCCTCAAAAACTTTCACTCTCGTGACCCAGAAAATCCCTGTTTTGGCTTAAGTCAATTGGAGGTTTTTTTTGGGTTGTTCTTTTGTGATTGAAACGGTGTAGGATACCTCTTCCCACCACGCCTCCGCCCCAAACACATATATCTCTCAGAGATCTCTGTCTATCTCGGGGTGTAGTTGTGCTTGTTTGTCTTAGCTCCTTTTCCAAATGCAGAATTTTTGGAGGGCAAGGAAGGGACCATCTCCGAGCTCCTGTGAAGCTTTGCTCAGAATGGACATTCAATTAGTAAAGGCTGTGTGCTGACCCAAAAAGGAGCTTGATGAAAATGCATCCCCGTGCTTAAAAGAAACAGCTTGAGATGCCTGACTGGGTGGGATGGCACCCCAAGGACCATGAAGACCCCATCAGGGTGCCTACGAGAGTCTTCCATCTCGCACAAACTGCCTTTTCTATCTTCCAAGCCGCTTTCCACCCCACAGCCAAGATGGTCTCTTAAACCCACACAGCAGATCCTGTCACCTTCAGTGGCTTCCTACGGTTTAGGATAGAGACCCAAATCCTTGCTTCAGTGCACAAGGCCTCGTGGGATCTGGCCCCTCACCCCCCACCTGCTTCCTTTCCTCTCTGGCTCCCGGTTAAGCTGACAGCCTTTCTTTTCCTCCAGGGGAACCTGCCCTCCCACCCCGGGTCTTTGCAGATGTGATTCTATATTCTGCTGGCTTACCTCCGCCCCACTCTTCCTGTGGCAGCGGAGTCTCTGCCTTGAGAAGGTTCTGTCACATTCCAGGCTGGACAGCACGCCCCTGTCATCATCTCCCACCTCCTGTGTCACCTCCTTCCTGCACATCACCTCCACCTCCAGCTGCAGCCTAGGTCTCCTCCACGAGGGCGAGGACCTGCTCTATTTTGCTTCGCAGTGACTCACTCGAGCCCAAGGCTGGCCCTCAGTACATGTTTGCTGAATGAATAAATGAACGACTGTATGAAGGAGGGGCAGCCGTCCTAACCGTGTGTCCCCGGCGCAGGTGACAGGGCTCTGGTCCAGGCTCCTCTGTGGGGTGCATTACCTTTGGGGGACCCATGGTAGGTCCAGAACTCGGACTCTGCAGCATAGTAGGGGTCCGGTGAGTAGGCTGGACTGTACTTGGAAGCCTGGCTGATGTCTTCACTTGTTTTGCTCTTGGTTGCTGTTGACAGATCACCTGCAAAGGACCCAAGGAGAGAGCTTCAGGGAAGCAGAGTGTCCTAGAAGAGTGTGCTGTATACTTTTTACCTGCCTCGGCCAGGCTCCAGCCCAGGGGAGTGAGGACACTTTGAGGCCAGGGTCTGGGACTTGGAGCATCAGAGCTGGAATAGCCCTGAGGCCAAGACCTTCATGTTACAGCTGGGAATCTGGACGCCAGAGAGGGGAAGGGGCTTGCTGAAGACCACACGGCAAGTAGACCAGACTTGGACCAGACCCCAGCTCAGGGCTTCTGCTACCATATCTCATGGACCCCCAGGTCTGCTCCCAAGTGAACACTAAGGCCATGGCTCCTCCAAGTAAGATTAGACAGGTCCCAGGTGATCCCATGCCCTGACCTTCCTTAGCCTCTAAAAGCCTGTCTCGTTTGGGATTTGAGCCATACTTGGGTGGAAATTGCCAAAGCGAGCCATGCGGCCTATCAACTTTCTCCTCGCACTGAAATGCCAAACCTTGCTTCGGGAGACGATATGGCCCAAAGAAAGGAGCACCGGACAGGGAGCCAGCAATGCTGGGTTCTGGCCCCGGCTCTGCCACTTAGCTGTAACAATGGGCACATCCTGTCCCTCTCTGCCTCAGTTTCCTTATCAGTAAGTATCCGAACTGGTCTGCTGGGTCAGGTGCCACCCGGCTTCAAGCTTCCATGACATGGACCATCAGACCTACTGCAGACACAAAACCTTCTGGGGCAGTGACCTTAGCACAGCCTGAAGCCTGGCAAGAGGCTGACTGGGGCCAAGAGAGGGCTGGGGAAACAAGGGGGCCCCTGACATTTCTCAGGAGAGAAGGGACAGTCCCACACCCCGTGCAGCCAGAGCAGCAGAGGGTCCTGGGGTCGGCCCTTTGCCAGCTCCAGCCTGTGCGCCCTCCCCCAGCAGCACTGGCTTCCAAAGCTTCCAAAGCTTGCGGATTCTTAGACTTGATCCTGGGCAGTCCCTCCCGCCCCAACTGATGTCATTCAGCCTTTTCAGGTGCCCGCTTAGCCAGGCAATCTCCCTCCTCCCTAACTCCTCCTGAGCCTGCTCTGGTGCTGCCCCTCAGAGCCCATCTGGAAAATCCCACACAGTCCAGAGGCATTTGAGACTTGAGGGCCTCTTCTGGACAAACTGGCTTTGTCAGGGTCGGTACCTTTCTGTGGCCACTCGGGGTACATGACTTGTCCTCAACAGCCACACAGATATATGCACGTGCACACAGACTCACCTGGAGCCCAGCCTGGGCCCCTCTGAAACTGAGGATGTTTGTCTAAATTGTCAGGTCTTAAGCTAGAGCCATCATTTATATTTGTATGGCCCCTCCGCCAGCTCAGTGAGCTCAGATCCCAGTACTGGGCTGTTTCCACCTGTGTTTCGGTGCTTCTCTGATTCTGCACTCCCCTCTGTTACCCAGGTAGCCTGCAGGCATGGGAGGGCGATACAGGGTAACTTCTGCACCTCTGCATCCTCAAGGCAAAGGGTGTGCTTTGTCAGCTGAGGCTCAGTAAGTGCGTTTGCAAGAAGGAACAGGGGGTCTCAGTGATGCCTGACTTGGTGGTTCTCATACGGAGCGCAGGTAGGAATCATGAATGAGGCCAGTTACCGTGTAGATTCCTAGGTCACACTCCCAGTTTTTCTAATAAGGAAGTCTAGGGCAGGGGAGGGGCCAGGGCACCTGCTTTTTAAATAAGTCTCTCAGGTACAGGGGTTCCATAGACCATTCTCAAAGAAACACTGAAGGAATGAATGGAAGAATGAAGGCACCCTCATCGAAGCCCTGCTCCTTTCTCATCCACATCTCCTCCCCAAGCCTTCATTTACTCTCATGACACCATGACGGAGAATAGCTTAGAGCAGTGGTTTCTAAGCTGGGCCGGGCTTTGGAATCACCTGAGAAACTGTTACAAACACAAAATTGCGATGCAGTAGGTCTGGGGCGGGGTGCAGGAATCTGAATGTATCCCCCATGATTCTAATGACCGTCGAAATTTGAGCATCCATGCCTTGGAGTACTCCCAGTAGTCTGTGCATTTGACAAGCGTTACTCTGCCCGTGGAATTTAGGACACCAGACAGCAGGGAAGGGGGGTTGGAAAGGAGGTGGGAAAATATTTAGGTGACACGAGGCCTTCCTTGCTCTTTTGAAGTGACACCAAACTCCTCCCCAGTGTCACCGCAAGTGATTGGGGGGTAGCCACCAAGAAAGACCGAATTGCAGCCTTGCATGTGTCCCTCCTGGTGGCCCCTGTAGACCATCGGCACAGATGGTTAAAGGCCCCACCCCCTGTCTGGCCACGCCCTCTCTGCCCGGACCGTACCATGCCGTTTGTAGATCGGGGGTTTCCGGTAGATGTTACTTTCTCCAGCTGCCAGGCAGACAAGGAAGGGACCATGGGGAGGAGAGAGAGAGAGAGAGAGAGAGAGAGAGAGAGAGAGAGAGAGAAAGAAGGAGACAGCGGTTGGTCAGCTGATCTCAGAAAGAGAGGCAGTCAGCATCTTTCCCGAGGGTCCACCATCTTTTCCTGGTGGACATGCTCTTCCAAAACTCAACTTCCCACCTCAACCCGTGAGGTTCTAAGAAAGGTGAGAGGAGAGGAATGGATGGATTCTAACGGTGCTGAGGAAGGGACTCGGGCTTGAATGGTGGGCATGCAGGCACGAGGTGGTGTGTGCTCAGCAGGATCCCATGCAGGAAGGTGCCCCCTGCCTCCACCCAGCAGCCACGCCTCATTCCACATGGAAGTCCCCAGAATGCTGCAGCCGCCGGTTCAGCATGATCCGCCCCTCACTCCCTCAAAAATAGACAGGATGGGACCTTTCTGGGGCAGTTGAGAAAGGTATAGATGAAACAGCAGGATGAGTTCCTGGGGAAAAGCGAGTGGGGAGTAAAATCTGAGCTCAGAGTTGGGAGACCCGGTTCCAGGTCCGGCTCTGCTGAACTCAGGGTGAGACCCTGTCTAAACCATCTACAATGTCACCTAGCCCCTGCCTTCCTCTTACCTCCTATCACGCCCCCTCCTGCTCACCACTTCCAGCCACTGTGGACTGCTACCAGTTCTGTGTTTTAGGGCCTTTGCACTTGCTATGCCCTCTGCCCAGGATATTTTCCCTAGGATCTTCACATGGCTGGCTCCTTCTCATCTTTTGACCTCAATGTCGCCTCCTCCAAGAAGCCCTTCCTGACCACCCCTACCTAGCCCAGCCTCCCCCACCCAGTCACTCCATCACAATGCCCTGTTTTATTATGTTTACTGCACATATCATTTACCTGAAATTACCCTTTTACTGGTTTGCGTACTCATTGATTAACTTTCTCCCCATGTATAAACACCATGAAGGCAGGATCTGGGCTAGTTTGAGCACATACGCAACCTCAGGGCGGAGAACAGTGCCTGGCTGTACAGAGAGAACAACAGAAAGGCTCAGGGAAGTTCAGGAACCAGCCCGAGGCCACAGGCTTCTAAGTGGTGGAATTGGGATTCGGTCCCAAGAGTTGTGATGCAAAAGTGCGTGACTTTCAGCACGCTTACTGCCGCATGCCATCAGGGCCCTCAGACATCTGAGGCACTTCTCCGGCTGCTTCCTGGCGGGCTTGATCAGGGCGGGCTGTGTCAGGTGGGTGGACTAAGGCCCACGGGCGTGTCGGGACTGCAGGGCGGGTTAGTGTGGGGGACTGGTTAGGGAGGGTCCCTCGCTGCCGGTGCCGGCGCCCAGCGACCCCACGGAGCATGCACCCATGCCCGGGACTGTGGGCTGGCAGCCTACCTGGGATGTGAAAGTGCTTGGGAGCCTGGTAAGAGGTCGGAGTGGAGGACCTCACATCTAACTGGCTATGGTATGGAGAGCTCCGGCCACTCTCGGGCCCTGGAGCGCGCAGGCAGTGGTCCCCAGAGAGAACAGAGGCACAGAGAAAACAGGCATTACCGCGGTGGCACTGAAGGCAGCAGTGACATGACGACAGCAGGGATGGTAGGAAGGGGCTGTGCTCTCATGCACTGTGTCTGCACCAACAGGCTCGACCCGCCTTTCTGGCCTCACCCCGGCGTCAGAGTTCGTAGGTGGTAAGCATCAACTCCACCGGGCTTCAGGGAGGTGTCTTTGGACCCCTTGGCTCCCCACCACCCTCTCAATTGCTGCTTTTGTCCACCCAAGCATCTGCTTCACCCCTAACCTCCAGGCGGCTGTGGATGACCTGACCGGAGCGGGTAAGGCTGGGCCTGTTTCTGGTCCTCTGGCCCTCTGGCGGGGGCAGGCCAAAGGACACGGACAGAGGAGTCTTCTTCCAGCCCGGGCTGCTGGGCTGCCTGCCACCCTCCTCTCTTGGCAGCTTACCACCCATCTTCTTGCTGCTTCTCAGCTCCACGTGCCCCTTCTCTCCCCCAGCCAGGGGCATGTCAGTTAGGCCCAGCTGGTGACCTGGGTGGTCACAGGTCTCCAGAGGGCCCTGCTGTGACGGAGATCCGGGGGGAAGCCCTGGGCTGTCTCTGCAGCTGGCGACAGCCAGCCATTGCATGGTCCCCCTGGCTCTTCCTGTTCCTTTGGGGGCTTCCCCCTTCCTTACCAGAGCGGTAGTAGTGGTGAGGCGAGCGGGAAAAGGTGGGGGACATGCCCTGCCGGCTGTAGGTGGGGGAGTCGATGTATCCTGGGCTGGAGGCCCTTCTCTGTCGGAGGTCCAGGTTCTCGTAGATGTCCTGGGGGAGGAAACAGGCCATGAGCCAGGCGGGCAATTAAGCAGGCCTGTGGCCCAAGGGTCTAGCGGGCAGGTGGGGGAGTGAGGTGGAATCCAGGATTCTAGGGGGCTGAGGATCCAAATTCATGGTGCTGCCCTTCTGAATACCGAGGCCCCCTCCCTGGGTTACACACATAAACTGCAGACAATCTTGGGGGCCTTCACCCATCACTCAGTCCCTTGAATAGAACCCGTGGGTCGGGCGCCTGGAATCCTGGCCAAGGATCCCAGGAGCATCAGGGAGGCTCCCTTTGGGTAGAAAAGGCACATCCTCTACCATTTAGCTACAGCCACTTCCTCCAGGTTGTGCTCCTAAGTGTCCCGTCTGTGCCCTGGTCGGGGAGCACCCTGGGGAGCTGGGGTGGGGGAGTGAAACCAGGGGTCTGCTACGGCCAGCATAAAGGGACACAATTACAGAAAAGGTCTCCCCGAACCAGCTCAATTACCTGGGAGTAGGGAGATAATGTTCCCAGCGACTTAGAAGCGAAGAGTTTGAAGGCCATCGTGGAAGAGGCAGAGGAGAGAGAGGAGGGAGAGAGGGAGAGAGGGAGAGGGGTTAGGTAGCTGAGCGGAGAGCAGGCCTGTAGCTGCTCCAGGGGCCTCCCTCCCCAGACAGCAGCCACGCTGAGATCATGCCCTTCGTTTACCAGTGGGAAACCAAGGCCCAGAGAGGGAACGGGGTGGCTTGGGGCCTCTCAGGTACAACGTGGTAGGGTCTTCACTTGGACCCAGGCTTCTGCACCACAAGCTCAGAGCCACTTTATGATACTGCCCTGTCTCTCTACTAGTTCGTGACCCCTCTGTGGTTCATGAGGACAGTGTGCAGGCCCAGAGACCCGAATGTAGGGCCAACCAAGGGCCGGACTGCTGCCATCAATGTGGGAGTTGGGCCGGTGGGTGGTGCGGCAGGCTGGAGGTGGAATGTTCCATCTGCAAAGGGCAGTGGCGGCTCAGCCCCTGGGACACCTGCCCAACAATAACACCGCTCCTTACATTTCCAAGACAAGTCAGAAATGCTGGTTCTTATGTGAAATCTCTGCATGTTTAAATGTTGGCAACTAATTTACATTTTTAAAAGATACTTAGTGAAACAAAACAAATCTGGGAGTTGGCTTTAGCCTGTGGGCCCAGTGTGCTATTTCTGGCTTCAGGAGCATCAGTCTCCACCTGGTCCCCCTGCCCTGGTCCATTTCAGGGGCCAGAGCCCCGGGACTCTCAGCACTGGGCTTTCCAACCAAATGAACCCTAATTCCTTTAGAGAGGAAAGGGACAGTGGTGGGGTGGGGACAAGAGCCTGGGTCCCTGCTCCCCAGGCCAGGGCTCCTTCTTTCAACAATCTTCGCTCCGGGGCCCTGAATGGGGTTAGGACTCGCCTGAGATATAGGCGGCCAGGACCTTCAGGGTAACGGCCACCTGCCTTCTCCAGAGAAGGCTTTCTCTTGTCCAGCAACCATTTAATTCTTTCAAAAGCCATCTGATGCTGAGTTCTTAAAAAGCGTCTCTTGCTTTAAACATAGGGGCTTAAGGTCAGGTGCAAAACCCAGAGAACCTACCTACCAGGGATTGTAAACCTAAATGGCCACTGAGCCTGTCAGGCATGAAAGCCATGGGCTGTGTATAAAATTACTCCACTAGAAGAAAAACAGTAATTCAAGTGATAAGTGGTCACAGGTTCTTGGCTTCAATGCTGGGGTTCTCAGGGGTGGTGGAAACGGGGGAGAACTGGGGAACCCGTGCCCTGCCTATAGGAGGCGCTGCTCCCCCCTCCGGATAGTGGAAATACACCTGCTCTGATTTTTCAAGAAAACCAGATTTTTGGGTGAAATCACTTGATTTTTAAATGTTGACTATAAATTCCAGTTTAAAAGAGTGCAGGGGCTGACACTGTGGAGGCCAAAGTGTCTGTGAGGGGAGTGGCTGGGGACCGTGTGGGCCTTCTCTCCTCCAACAGCCCCGGAGAGAGGGGCAAGACGCCGTACCTCTCCATAGCCACATCTCTCCAGCATCTCGTCGGACGTGTATCTGGAATGAGGCTCGTAGGAAATGAGGTCGGGGCGTTGTACCTCGTAGATGGACTTAACCTTGGGGAGAGCTGCCAGGTCTTTGTAATTAAGGATCTCATTATCCACTTTAGCCTGGGGAAGAGGAAAGGTACAGGAAAGAGGCAGAGAGATAAGAGGGAAAAGAGAGAGGAAACAAAAACCAGGCACAGGGGGAATGAGCTTCTCCAGTTTCCACTAAAAACAGAATATTAGGATGGAAGACGCACAGAATGTTAGAATCAGGCAGGTCTTAGAGGCCATCCTTTCCAACAGGGCTCACACTGGTTGAGCGCATTTTATGTGTGAGGCCATGCACTTTGCAGGTATT
Organism: Mirounga angustirostris; assembly: GCF_029215605.1. Taxonomy (NCBI): domain Eukaryota; kingdom Metazoa; phylum Chordata; class Mammalia; order Carnivora; family Phocidae; genus Mirounga; species Mirounga angustirostris. The sequence continues at coordinate 113,470,072 of NW_026991715.1, forward strand.
GTCTCCTCCAAGTGTCCTGATGCCTCTGTGGAGTCAGTGTCAATGTTATTACTGTTTTCCAGATGGGACTCAGATGGTTCTGCACTTTGCGCCACTTAGCCAGTAGGTTTGAATCCTGTCTGAACTACCCAGCCTGGGTGGGGACTGCCTTCCAACCCCACGCAGGGAGGACATCTTCACTCACAGCGCCTTGAAGGTGATGGAGGTGGTAAAGACAGAATTAATCACAGAGAGTGAAACCCGAGCTAACATTTGGTGAGTACTTCGGATGAGGCAGACTCTGTCTGAAGTCCCTGGTAGGGATAGATACAACTCACGGTGCTACTTAGTGGGGTGCTAATACCATCTTCGTTTCTGAATAAGGAAACAGGCACAGAGAAGTCAATGAACTTGGCCAGGGTCACACAACTAATAAGTAGCACAATCAGAATTCAAGCCCAGCCAGTCTAGCCTGAGGACTTCCTTCCCAGCGGCCCCTACTGGCTTTGCAGTGTGGGGAGCTCACTGTCTTACAGCCGGCAGAGGGCTGCCCTCGGAAAGCAGGCCCCCCACATTGAATTGAGACAAGCCTCTACCTACTACCTGACCTTGGCTGAGTCCAGCCCTCTAGAACAGCATGGATTAAGAGACGGCTTCCCCTTGCATGGGACAGTCCACTTCTCATGGCTCCCGAGGCCCTGTCCTTTCCATGTCTGCACCCTCCAGCTGCTCCCTCTGTGCCTGGCTTCTGCTGTGGTCAACCAGGATCTGTCCCCCCATAACTACTGTGACTTGCAAGGTCCTGACATGAGATAGATTGAGAGGCCACTAGACAGAGACTCCAGGGAAACTGTATTATCCAAATAACATTCTTCCAGTGCCTGGGGGCCCAGGTGAGTCTCAAGGCCAAAACTACTGTAGAGAAAGCAACTTTCATAAAGACCTTACAAGCATTGCTATTCGAAACATATTCCAAGGCCCTTCCACCATTCTGTCCCCGTCCCAGCCCACTCTTGTTTGGACACTGTGCTGTTCATTCTCCATTGCCTCCAGGTCCACCAAGCATTCCTCCTTGCCCTGATTTGGGCTCCGAGGCCCCATGGGCTGCATCAGAAGCTCCCTGGCTTTCAGCTGGGTGGGGCCAGTGGGGGGCACCTGCAGACTGGGGGGTGGTGGAGAGAGAGGCTGGGCACCTGTCCCCTGGCACTGCCCTGGCATGAGCGGCTGTGGTGGGCATGGTGCCCACCTGGGGCTGCCTTTCACAGCTCCAGCTTTTGCCGGACCTTCTCTTCAGGTCGAGGGTGGTGACAGTCCTGCTGCCGTAGACGCTGGATGCCGCACGGTGTCTTGTGGGTCCCCTAACGCAGCCTAGGCCTCTGTAAATGGTCCCTTCACAAAACCGTCTTCAGTAAAACTCTCAGAAGTGTGCCATCTCATTTCTGCCAGAGCCTGCCCGGGTCAGGCACCACTTCTGTGCCAATTTGGGCATGTGTGGGCCAAGGGAACCTTATGAGGAAGGTCCCCTTGCTGAAGTAACTGCTGCCTTTTGTCGCGGGATGTTAGGTCTCGACCTTGAGAGCTCTTGGCATCTTGCAAACTTGTCTCGACCCATCAGTATTCCTCTCAGTGGTTTAGTCCAAACCTCAAAAATACTATATGTATATTTCTTCTTATAGCTACTGTGTTTATAGGGTTATAAATGAGCTTTAGATTTAGAGGCACAGTGACTGAACAGAGGCTTCCCAACATAATTAGCCAGGAAGGAAGGAAGAAAACACATGGAGCTGGTCGAAATCAAACCTCCTGAAGATGATTCTAGCAGTCAGTGGGGGGTGGGGCACAGTTTGAAAGAAACTGCCCCCCCTCCAGGTTCATTGATAATTCTATTTTTAATACCAAACCTCAGTATTTATGAAAATCCAACCCAATACTCTACCTCTCTGCGTGTTACTGCATGTCCCGAAAGTGGTCGGATGGTTTCTTCCCTGAGTTTGGAAGCCATGTTTGGAATGGTCTGATTTAAAACACGGCCCACGTGACATGTGCGGTCATTTCCCCAGAGCAGCTGAAGGTGAGGTGGTATAACAGGCAAGACAGGAGAGTACAAGAAGGGAGACACATGCCCTTGGCAGCATTCACGGGTAGCTGAGCCCAGTGTACGAGCCCCCAGTTGGATGGTACAATGGCAGGTGTCCCCAGCTGCTCTTGTTCATCTCTACGGAGCTGACCCTCAGAGGGGCAGTCTTTCTCCAGGACTCCAGGGTGGACATCATTCATCATTAGGGCTAACTTGTTTCACAAAGGTAGCAGGGAAGACCAGCCAGGGATTAAAGGCATCAGAGCGCTGCCATATATGTATCCCAAGTTTGCACATCCTGGTAACTCTCCTGCAGACACGCTCACTTTGTTAATAACCTTCTCCCAGTGTAGGCCCTGAAATTTAGCTCATTAATCCTGCTGTGTCTGGCCCCATTCATAGCACTGAGGGGATAATTGTCTGTTTTTTTTCGGGACAAGAATCTTCAATGAGGATGGCCTGTGATCAAAGTGCTTGTCTTCTGTGGGAGCCGCAAGGCAGTATTGACCATATGGAAGTTGCTGTCAAAGATAACTCTTATGTCTGATTTTCATTTGAACAGAGGAAGAAAGGAAAGGAAACAGCCTCATTAGTGGGCATTATCCAGGGATCAAGGAGGAAACTGGATGTAGATTTGGGGTAAAATTATAATGGAGCAATGGTGGTCAGGGCCCACCCAGGGCTGACTGGTTTGGGGACTGTATCTAGAACTTCTTATCAGGAGCAGTCTTCCTGCTCTAGACCATTCCCCTCCCTCCACCCCTCCACCCAATTTTGGTCTTCTTGGCCCCTCCAGCTTGGGGAAGGCTGGAAGAGTCCACAGTCAGATGGCTCATCTCCTTTGCTCATCTCTGTCCTCCCTGGCTCTGCCTCCCTCACCTGCTTTAACTTACTTCTGTTTCTCTCTCAGGTCTGAGCTTAAATGTTTCCTCCTCAGGATTCTTCTTACAGTTGGCCCTAGACTATCTGTCCCTCTGTCCATCTGCAGCCTCATTAGAGTGCCCTGCACGTTTTCTTCCTAGCACTTACCAGAACTGGGACTGCTTATCCATGGGTTATGTGGATAACACATATTCAATGTCATGAGGTGGTTCACCACCATTTTCCAGCACAGAAGCCAGCACTTAGCCCAGAGGAGACACTTAGCACACATTTGTTGAATGAATGAATGAATGAATGAATGAATGAATGAATGAAATACCCAAAGGACCTCTGAGGTCATCTGACTCAACTCTTGTCCTTTCTGCCATGTCTCTGCAAATGATGAGTGTCTTTGTTTGAATGCCTCTGAGGATGGGAGCTCAGATACATGCCTGTGGTCTTCTCTGTCTCTGAACTCCTTATGTCACTAGAAAGCTCTTCTTTACATTTGCAACTCCTTTATGCCGTGTTTCCATATTCATACGGCTTCTTCTTCCATTCTGCCTTCTTATCACACACCCCTATCTCTACATTGACTTCCCACCCAGTTTCCACTCTGAATACCACTCTGACCCCAGAGTTTTGTCCCACTCTTAGCTCAGTTAAGCAGTGGGAAGGAGGCACATTGCGATGGTTTCAGAGCTCACCAGGGGCTCTTCTGTCTTTGACTTTTCTGTGCTCCTGTTAAACTTGACATTATCCCCGTAGCTCTGTGTTTACTAGGCTCTGTGCTCCATGCGGGCAGGGTCCACGTCCTCCCTGTGCCCCACTGTGTCCCCAGGACTTAGCACAGAGTCTCTAGCACATGACAGACACACACGAGATATTAGTTGGATGAAAACCTGACAGTTGTCTTTGGCTGTCCTTAGAAACTCTTTAGGTAGCAGACCTACGGATAAGAAAGGCCTCTGGCTGGCTGAAAATTGATACATACGCAGATGACTCGGTTGGGTGACCCAATGCTGGATCCAGGGGGTGAGATGGAAGTTTCGGACGTCCGCCTATGCTGTGGGAGAGACCAGACAGAAGGAATGAGAAACTGTACCTCCAGCCGGTGGGGAGGGGAGGAGGGGCGGGGAGGAAGAAGGCAGCTCTGTAGGGAACAGCGACAACACGGTTAAATACACTTGCTGGCTTTCTGTACTTTCTCTTTATTTTCTGCCTTTGTAATCAATGTCTGAGTGTGAATGAAATTGGAAATACACAGAACTTCAGGCTGTTGGACAGAATTTGGATTTGTGGGTTGTTTTTTTGTTTTTTTTTTTTATACATATTTGTAATTGGCCTTTTAGATAGGCATTTATTCATAAAACTTTTCATTTGGGGTTATCCTGCCAATAATGTATTTACTTTAACGGGAATAAAATTGGTTAGTACTCATTCCTTAGCAGTTTGTTTATATAAAATGTACAAGCAGGTTAAACTTCCTGTAATTGCATAAAGTACTGATTCTTTACAGTGTATCCCTTGCAAATTGACATCAGCCTAAGCGATAAACTTAAAAAATGTTTCCCTGAACAATGGCAACGATGCCTTAATGGCTCCCTCGGCAGAAGGAGGGACTATGTCGACCTTCCTGCAAGCTGCGAGAGTGACAGAGTGACGGCATGCTGTAGTCAAAAAGCAAACAGCCTGGGAACTGAGGGCCCCTAGTGAACTATGTGATTTTAGAGATCCCAGATTCCCAATCTGTAAAATGAAGGGGCTGGTCTGAAGGACTGCAAAATTGCTGGAGGATCTCTCAGGCCACAATTTAGAATTAAAGCATTCTACCTGGGGCTCTATAGCAGTGTCCCCTAAACTGTGCATTGTGAACTGGTGCTGATTCTGGCAAGATGAATTTAGGGGGAGCATTTGATGACACTGAGTTGCAAAATGGGAGAGTAAAACATAAAATTGTATTTCATTTCTCTTTGTTAAATCAAGGAGGAAGTCTTAACTTAGTGCTGATGTATTTCAGCAACTTTCTCAACAGCTGTTCATTTCCTTTTTTTTTTTTTTTTTTTTAATAAAGAGAGTAGAGGCAACACCATCTAGCTGGAGTCTCTAAGATTTATTTTTAAGAAACATTTCCTTTTCATTGAATGTATTTTATGGTTACCTTCTATTTATAGCAAGTAATACTGGCTTTCTACTTGGCGATATAAAGTTTTATTTTAAAATAAGTTCCGTTAAGTGAAGAGTAGTGGGTTGACTTAAAGAAGAATATTAAGTATGTAATGATACAGGGGGTGCACAGAGGTGGCAAAAACATCAGGGTTGTAGAAGGATAACTGAATTTGAGAAATGCCACCAAAAAGGTAGAAATTGAGGAAAGAAAGGTCAATTAGGTCTTTTTACATCTTAAATGGAGAGGACTTGGAAGAAACGGGGAAAAAAGCCCTCACGGCTCAAACAAAATTATACATCAATAGACCAGTTCTTCTGCAAAATGTAGAGGCACTTCGGACGTCATCAAGCGCCTGTCCCCAGCATGTACCCAGCTTTCTGCTCCACAGTGTCAAGGACTCAGGAGCGGGGCTCCTCCCAGCCGTCCTTGGATCAAGAACCCGGATTCACAGGACTTCTTGGTACTAGTCAGAGTGCAGTAATTCAGCGGGACGCAGGACCGCAGGTGGCCCAGCGTGTGCCTGGGGACACTGGCCGTGCTCTTGCCAGCTGTATTACTGTAGGCAAATCACCACCCTCTTTAGACTTTGAATTTCTCACCAGCAAAGAGAAGATACAATTCCTTGCCCCATCCGATCCACAGGCTTAAAGAAAGCAAATCCAACAGTGGCTGTGAAGATGCTTTACATACTATCAATTCCTGTATCCACGCTATTATTCCTAATAAATGACGTGAGGCTGGGGAAAACCCCCGGTGTGTCAGCTTCAACGAGGCCTCTTGGTGAGCAACGCTAAGGCGAGAGCCTGGCCCCAGAAATGCTAAAAACTCACAGTTTTACAGTTTTCAAAGTGCTCTCCCATCCAATGTCTTTATCGCCTTAAATGCCCCACGAGGCAGGTGTTAGCATTAAGGAAATCTAAGGATACGGGCACACATCTGGAAGTGTGCATACCAAGGAAAGACTCCCTACTAAAGCACAGTGCCCCCAACCAAGTGGCAAAAAGTGTGGTCTGATATCACTACCAGCTTGCTTACCTTTAACTTCTTCTCTGCCCGGGCTGCCTGTTTGCAGATGGGGTGCCAAACCTCAGAACCTACGGGCCAGCAAAATAACAAAGGCTCAGACCTTTCACATCTAGTAGCTCTCTCGCCACCCCTCACCTCTGTTTACTCCCTCGGCAGCACATCTGCCCTACACAGCAGCCAGGAGGACCCGCCTCCGGTGACCCAGGCTCTATGCTGCTCCATCGATCAACCACTCCCGCTCCTTCTGCCCGTCCAAATCCTACCCATTCCTCAAGGAGGTCCAGATCTCACACGGCATCTTCTTGCAACCTTTCTTACCTGCCAACAGGGAGTGACTTCTCTTTTCTCTGCGGTCCATAGTTCTTTGTATCTTTCTTAACACATATGACCTCAAATCACAGTGGCTTGTGGATTCATGACCCTAACTAAATTAGAAGCTCCTCCAGGCAGGGGCTAAGCTTTATTCATTGCTGGCTCTCCTGTAGCATCCAGCATGGGATTTTGCTCTCAGCAGAGGCCCCATCCATGTTTGTGGGGTGAACAGATGAGTGGATGATTGGCAGTGAGTGACACGTAGCAGGTGGTCAATAAATACTTGTTGAATGAATGAATGGCAGTAGAGGTGAAATAAAGCGACAGACCGTGGTGACCTCCAGCCTTCCTTTCCCTTCAAAGACTTCTGACAGTGTACAAGAGCTGTCATACTGAAGGGGGGAGGTGTCATGATGTATAGTCTGCTTGAGGGCACTGTCTTGAACTGCTAATTCCTAAGAGGCTCCAGACTCTTCAAATTTAGTATATTACAAATGCCTGCATTTTACTGTGTGTGTGTGTGTGTGTTGGGGGGTTGTCCAGTTGGCCAGCCCCAAACTTGAGAGGCCAATTTGGAAAGGCATGAGCAACAGGTGGCTGGTCACATGTTGAGAAGAAGCCCCAAATATTACACATTCCCCAAAGAAGAAACAGGTGTCCTGGATTAGAAGGAAAAGTAGGAACATATTATCCCTCTGGTGCCATTGCTCTGATTACCAGCCCGAAAAGGAAAGGAGCCAGCAAATGGCTGGATTCCTGAGCACCCAGATGGTATTTGTTTGTCTGACTTTGTTTTTAGGATATACTTTCCATTATGGTTTGTTGCCTGGAACCCCCGGGACTGGAATGCTGGCCAAGTGATGGGGGTGGTGGTGTAAAGTTGAAAAATCAGCCCCTGAAACGTGATGCAGAGAGGATAGGCCCGAGGTAAGGAGCATGGGATCTTGTTTCTGGAGCCTGGATTCTTGCCTCTGCTTGGCCCCTAACACATTCTCTCTTGCATCCCGGTTTCTTCATTGGAATAACAATGAGGTGGGATTGAGATAGTCTTGGAGGTTGTTTTTATCTCCAAAAATTTTTTTTTTTTTTTTTGAGAGAATGAGAGACAGAGAGCATGAGAGGGAGGAGGGTCAGAGGGAGAAGCAGACTCCCCGCCGAGTAGGGAGCCCGATGCGGGACTCGATCCCGGGACTCCAGGATCATGACCTGAGCCGAAGGCAGTCGCTTAACCAACTGAGCCACCCAGGTGCCCTCATCTCCAAATTTTTAATTCTAGTCCTAGTTTGTCATTTATGAGATAGATAGGGATCTTTCAGTTTCGTTGGCTGATTTTCTTGTGAGCTCCTAGTAATTCAACATGAGTTTAATGCTTGCTAAGGTAAAGTGCAATGGTTCTCGGAGCCCAGTAGAGGGACTCCAGGACTGCGGCTCCTGCGAGCCTGGCCGTCACAGGGTGTGTCTGCTCCCAAGTGGTGGGTGGGGATCCTTGCTTCGGGGAGTTTTCGAGAGAGCATTTCCGGGTCCCGGGATGCTGCCGAACCCACCAGGAGCTGTTTATCCCCGTGGCTCTGGCAGGAAGCCTATGTCACAGGTCACCGTCGGCAACGGATGAGGGGGATACAGATGTCTAAGAAGGTCGTGAGATGAAGAGAAAGAGGCATATGAAGGGCAAGGGTCAGGCAGAAGTCCTCATGGGGGGGAAATGATGTCTAAAGAGAGGAGGTCAGACTCGATGGTCTCTCCACGCTGCTCACATAATCTGTTCTGAAATAAAGCTGAGCCGCAAATGGCTTCAGCACTCAGCTCACAGGAAAGCAGGTTTATAGAAGAAGTGAGGGGGGAGAATCAAAAGGGAGAAAGAAAATATAATTAGAGATGAAAAGAAATCAGAAGTTTGGGAGTTGGCAGGATAGCATCTAAACTAAAGAGGGAAGGAATCTGTTGGTTGTGAGCAACAGACTTAGGTAAATTAAGGTAAGAAAAGGTGATCTGTTCATGAAGACCCCTAGGAAATGGTGGTTGGCTGAGCTTTTGCACTAGCCACTAGCTCAACGACATGCCACAGACAGACAGCATCCAGAGTGAAGAAGGTCGTTACTCTCTTCCATGCACTTTCTCCCCAGAGCTTAAGATAGCACCTGGCTCAAGTGTGTTTCCTAAAGACATAAATGAATGGCTGGTTGGATCCCACCTCTGTATTTTCTTTTTTTCGAAAAAAGGATTTTATTTATTTACGAGAGAGACAGAGACAGAAAGAGAGAATCTCAGGCAGACTCTGTGCTAGCGTGGAGCCTGACTTGGGGCTCAATCTCAGGACCCTGAAATCATGACCCCAGCTGAAACCAAGTCAGACGCTTAACAGACTGAGCCACCCAGGTGCTCCCACCTCTGTATTTTAAAATGAGACACAGGATGAAAGGCACCCAGAGGATGATGGTAACCAGGATGGAGAGGGGACCTAAAATGAGGCCATAGGGCTGGGTCTTCACCATGGAGAAGAGAAGACTTAGCAGAATAGTGAAAAAGGGTTTTGAGTATTTTAATGCCTCTCTGCGGGAAGAGCAATGAACTTGTTCTGCATGTCTTGTAACATAGAACAAGGACCAAGGGCAGAAGTTTCAGGGAAAGAAAATTCAATGTCTGAGGAGTGAATGGGTCCATTCTGAGAGTGAGCTCCCTGTCCCTGGAAGTATGTAAGTACACATTGGGTGGATACATGCTCAGCAAGGATATTATAGAGGAGACATATAATGAGGTATTTACACTAATGGATGTTTACTTTCCCTCCCAACCCTTGGAGATTCTGTGTTTTCATCTTCACAGATTTCTCTGTATAGAAAAAAATGAATTATTTGCCCCATCCAATGAATTAGCCTGGAATGTAAGTTCTATAAGGAGCGGGATTCACCTCTGTCTTATCTGCAGATATAGCTGCAGGGACTGCAGATTCTCAATAAATACTCATGGAGTGAATGAATAAAACAAAAGAAACATGTTATTCTGTTTTAGGCCAGTTGAGTTCTCCACACTGGGCTCAGCGATTTGGACAAGCAGTACAATCTAGACTCTGATTTGACAGCTACAATTTCAGAGTGAGTTTCTATCAGAATATTCACTAGACTGGGGTCTGTCCAAGTGTGAGCTGTGGCCCAGTTGTCCAGAAGCCTGGTAAAACGCAGATTCCTGGGCTCCCATGGAGCCCCTGAAGTCACCTCCTGGGGGCGGGGCCTGAGAATCTGTGATACTAACAAGCTCCTGGGTGACTTAGGACTCCAAAGTGGAGAACCACGGGGCTGAATACTAGTTAACACTTCAACTTCGTTCCTTTGGAATGTGATGGGATAAAGAAACCAATTGTTTAAGACAGAAGAACATTTTAATTTCTTGTAGGAAGTCAACCCTTTTGTCTGGTTAGACTCCTGGTTCCATGAGTCATACCCTTGTCCTCTGAGACTGTCCTGGACAGTTCCAGGTCCTGTGGTTAAAACCTCCTGTTAAAGTTATGGAGTGAAGGGATTAGCTATTTCCCTGTGAGCTGACTCAGAGGCCAAGATCGGAACCTGCAAAGCTGTCCCTCAGCCGGTGGTAAGGCTCTTCTTAATTCCTAGCAGAGGCAGCATCAGCCTTTTCTCTCCGACTGGTCACAGCACACCCCATATTTTGGGTCATTTTGGGGGGTTCTTTAATGTTTGGGGACCCACCCATCTCTCTGCTGGACCTTGAAGTTCAATTTGCCAACTTTTTTTTTTTTTTTTTGCATTAGCGGAGATTTTAATGCCGAAGCCAGACCTGGCACCACAGTCTTCCAGACCACCCGGCCAGGGTTGCAAACACAACAGTGCCTGAAACCGGCCCACCCAAAGGTTCTATTTGCCCAGCACAGCGTTTTTCAGTATCTGAATGCTTTTAGACCCTGCAGATGACCAGTGACCCTCCCTGCTGTCTGCCTCCCGGCCCTTCTCGTCCGTTTCAGCAGGCATAGCAAACCCGGATGCTAGCCAGGGTGTTCTCTCACAGCAGGTTTCTTCCCTGGATTTCTCTTGACCACAGCACGGTGAGGTTTCTCAAAGTTCTGCCTGTATGTCAGCAGCACAGCCTCTGTGACCTAGACTTGCTAGGAGCTTGGAATGGTTCTTTTAAAATCCCTGCCTGGACAGACAAATGTGCTGTATCCACACAGTGGAAAAGCATTCAGCCATACAAAGGAATGAAACACTGATACATGTGACAACATGGATGGATCTAGAAAACATTATGCTATGCTAAAGCGAAAGAAGCCAGACATAAAAGCCTATGTATTATAGGATTCCGTCTATATGAAATTTCCCAAATGGGCAAACTATAGAGAAAGATAGCAGATTCGAAGTTGCCAGGCTCTACGGGGAGGGGGAATGGGAAGAGTTTAATAGGTATGGGTTTCCTTTTGGGGTGAAAAAAATTTTTTTAAGATTTTATTTATTTGACAGAGAGAGACACATCGAGAGAGGGAACACAAGCAGGGGGAGTGGGAGAGGGAGAAGCAGGCTTCCCGCGGAACGGAGAGCCCGATGCGGGGCTCGACCCTGGGATCATGACCTGAGCCGAAGGCAGAAGCTTAACGACTGAGCTACCCAGGCGCCCTGGGGTGAAAATGTTTTGTAACTAGTTAGAGGTGGTGGTTGTACAGCATTGTTAATATCCTAAAAGCTACTGAATTGTACACTGTAAAATGGTTAATTTTTTTTTTTTTGATACGAGAATTTTACCTCGAACAAAAAAATCCCCACTCCCTACCCCAAGAAGGTGGACAGCTCCTGTAGACCACAGGATACTCTGCTCTTCACTTATTACTAAAAAGTCCCAAACTCAGCAATAGGGAGAAGAGTGAGCCTTTCTGCTGAATCTGACATACAATAACAGCCGTATCATCTTTAGTATAATTTTGGGTACTGGTAAGTCTTTACCATGTATCAGGCAATCTATGCCTTATTTATTGTAATATTCTTACGGAGTTTGAATGCCAATTAAATCACTTCCTAGCTGCATCGTCGAGAGCAAGTCAGTTACCTCTCTGTGCCTCAGTCTCCCCACTGATAAAATGGGGATGATAACAGCATCTGCCTCAGAGGTCTGTTGTGAGCAGTAGTGAGTTTATATTGGTAGAGCACATTAGGACAAAGTCTGTTGGAGTTGGCAGTATGCAATGTCAGTTGTTGTGATTATCATCATTTACCCTCCCCTACCAAAAAAAAAATCTCTGCCAGGATCCAGTCTGGGGAAGGGGAAAGGAGTACCCGAGAGACCTGAGGGCAGGGGGGTAGTGTTTACTCTTCTACTCCCGGGAGCCTTGGCCTGGGGGAGCGAGGCGCTTGCAGCAAGCACAGGGCTGGCTGCGCGGATGGAGTTGGAGAACAGAAGCCCGCCTTAGCAGCCAGCACACCCCTCTGGGAGGCTGGGCTTGGGCCCAGGGACGAGGGCAGCTCAGGAGAAGTGGAAAAGATTTGTTGGCCTGGCGCTGATAGGGACAAGTGGGCTTGAAGCTTAATAAAGAGGTGGAGGGAGAAAGTGCTTAGCTGCCAGGAAGCTGGTTAGCATGCAGGATAGGATAGGAGGAGGGCGAGGGAAGGGGTGTGGCAGCACCCAGGTGCACAGCAGCTCACGGGAAATACTAACTGCTGACCATAGCAGTGAGGCCGGCAATTAAATTGCAAGATGTGCTTACTATGTGTCACCCACTAAGCTTTCTTCTTATTGTTAGTATTATAACTAATATTTAGCAAGTGCCTATGCCAGGCCTTACGCTATATACTACAGAACAGCAGTACTTAAGTCAATGCTCACCACGGTAACTAACATTTACTGACCGCATAGGCTAAGCCCTATGTTAAGCGTTATTAATAATGACGGTAATATTGACAACAGTCAGCATTTGGGGCGCATGGCGTCACGGGGAATGGCCATTTCTACATTCCGGGATGTTTACATGAGCTCAGACGGGCAGACCTGGCAGCACCAGGTTCGGTGTTCAGCCTTTATCTCGTGTTGGCTCACTTAATACCACAGCCTGGCAAGGTGGGCCTAGTGCTATCCCTGTTTCCAGATGGGGACGTTGGGGTTTAGGGAGCTAAGATGTCCTGCGCTGTCCAGCACAGTCTCCTCACCCTGGCCTGGGGATGCACATATGCCCGAGTCAGGCTCCACAGAGTCTCTCCGGGACTTCTGTGCTGAACCTGGCACAGAATGCTGCCCCTCTGTGTGCACGGAGGCAGCCGGAGCAGGGCCGGAGACTGTGAGGCCACATGCTGAAGGAAGCAAGAAGCAGAACCACCTGCTGACCCCTGCAGGCTCTTCAGCCTCATCGTGCTGCTTCTAGATGCTTCTCAGTTCTGTGAGATGATCAATCCCCTTTTACCTAATGTTGTTTTTGCCGCCTAAAAAGTCCAGACTGATAAAACATCTCATTGAGCGAAAACCCGAGTATCTGACAAGTTCTTGACTTGCCCAGTGGGCAATTTTGTTTCCCAGGAAATAGAGGAAGCAGCCAGGGAAATTGCTCCTCTGGACCTAATTCTGACCAAGGCGGACAAATTGGCTGGCGAAGTAGATGTGACATGTAACTGGCGAGAATATGGCCACATTGCCTCGAGTTTGAGGTTACCGGAGAGAAGAAGCAAGTTGCAAACAGACTTTAAAATACCAACTTTAAACTACTACACTATAATATTTTGTATAGGATTCAAGATGTTTGGTAACCCTAAAAATCTAAAAAAAATATTGCAGCTCATCCAAAATGAAAATGTAGTCTATTTAAAGTGAAATACGCTTAGTAGATTCAGACGTTAGGAGATATCAGTTTAGTACAGTAACAGGATATGTTTGAAGAGTCTAAAATTATGTAGCAGGATTGGGGAAACATGAGATTTAAAGTTTTAAAGCATTACTCCTACAAGCTAAGCTGTCAGTAGAGAGATCCAGTTTAAAATAACAATGCTAAACTACTAGCTTATAACAATCAATAGTACGTTGGTGCCTTTTGAAGTGTGGTTTGATGAAACACGTAGATTATGACTGAGGGCTGGTGTTCTACAATCCATAATGACGGGAGGCACCTGCCTCGAACATCTGTTTGCTCCATGCACCTCTTTTAAGGTACTTGTCAGAGGAAAAAGCCTCTGCTATATGTCAGCGGCGTCCCCAGCTGTGCCGGAAATACACACCTCCTGGTACCAGGACCTTCTATCGTCTGAACTAAAAGAAATGTGATCTGAAATAGACTCCATTATAGAAAAGAAGGTTTGGGGGTAATTATCAAGGCAAGCTTTCAGGGCTCTGTTTTGGATTTGCATTAACACAGAACTGAGGCTCCTCACTTGATTTTGGGCCCTGGACACCTCTGAAAATTTGAAAAGCTTTCAGACCCTCTCCTTAGAGAAATATACCTACATGCAAACTTTGACAAGCCATTTCTAGGAGATTCATTGGATTCAGAAGGCCAACTACAAACCACAGGTTAAGAATTCTGGAAAGAGGGGCGGCTGGGTGGCTCAGTCATTTAAATGTCTGACTTCAGCTCAGGTCATGATCTCAGGGTCCTGGGATCGAGCCCCACGTTTGGCTCCCCCTGCTCAGCGGGGAGTCTGTGTCTCCCTCTTCCTCTCCTTCTCCCTCTGTCCCTCCCCTGCCCATTCTCTCTCTATCAAATAAATAAATAAAATCTTTAAAAAGAAAAGAGTTCTGAAAATAAATGGGAGAAACTGCCTTAAACAAAGCCTAGTAAGATAGGCCAGCTAACTTTGGCCCAGGGACATAACCTCTCTAAACGTTCTTATTCTCTAATATGGGGATATTCATGGCTTTTGGCTCACAGGGCTGTTGTGGGGATAAAATGGGAGACTGCATTTAAAACTCAGTACAGTGCTTGGCACATTCTAAGTACTCAACGAATATCAGCTGATGGCCTATTATTATTATTAGCAGGACCTACAATTTGTTACACTTCTTCCGTTAGCAGAGCAAGGTTTGTCAGGATCTCCTGCCTGTGGGTTTTCGTTAACTACACGAATGCTAACAGAGATCTGTTTAAAACTCTGCAGCCCAGCTCCTGGGCTCCCAGCGTCCTTCTCTCTCAGACCCTCGGAACAGGGGCGTATATAGCATAGAAAGAAGGAGAGGAACAAAGTCTATCTCTCCTTTTCCCTGGGCACGGGCATTTTTAGAATAAAACCAAAATCTATCTCATGAGCCACATTTTGAGTTTAGAAAAACTCCCACCGATCCAGCAGCTGTAACCTTCGTGATTTCAGTATGTTTTGCTCGAACCTGCAGCATCTTGGCTATTATTCTGCTGCACAAAATCACTGACGTGATTCCCTGGTGAAGCCCAAATGAAGGGTTTGGACAACAAACAGATTAGAAATCTGGCATCTTTACAGAAACAGTTAAAAGACTGAATGCACAGCAGAACTGAAAACAAATAAAAGAAAACTTGCTTTGGTCTCCGGGGGGCCCCAGAAGTTCTTCTCTTGACAGACGTCAGCCTTCTCCCAATTAGAGCTCATCAGAAAGCCATCACACAGTAATTAAAACACAAACAAACTGACCCGAAGAACTTCCCGAGGCGGCTGCCAGTGCCTCGCTGTGTCCGCTACAGGACTGACAAGACCGGGATTTTAAACTTTGCAGCCTTCTTCACGCTCTCTCTCTCTCTCTCACGTATGTTGCTTCACGGGGCCCTTAGCACCTTCACATTCATTCTCTCTGATGTTCACAAGGACCTTGTGGAGCGCACCTGCTTCTGTAGGCAGGGCGTGTGGGCCTGCCTCCGTTTCTCTACCGCATGGTGCTTCCTCCCACCGAGGGCCTTTGCACCTGCTACTCCCTCCGCCTCCACCATCTTTCCTCCCCTCTTCACCCTCCCACCTCCTACTCATTTCCAAGATCTTGGCTTGAAATTTCCCTTCTTCAGCAGAGCCTCCTCTGACCTCCCAGAACTAGATCAGGAGCCTTCTAAACACACTCCCATTGCTCCCAAGCTTTGCCTTCTCTGCATTTATCACAGCTTGTTGTTGTATTTACGCTTCTATTTGATTAAAGTCGGTCTCCCCTCCTGATAGTGAACTTCACCGAGGAAGCAAGCACTCCTGCCTCGTTCATGTTTGAGCACCCAGCACATCACAGAGAACCTGGCACATAGCATGGCCCCAGTTTGAATGTATGAATGAGAGACAGAATAATTATTCTCATTTTGCAGGTGAAGGAAGAGACCCAGAGAAGGAAGTCACTTCTCAAGGTCACAGCCCATCCACAGAAGTGCTGGTGCTTGAACTCAGGAGTCCTGGCTCTCCTCACTTCTGTGCTGCCTATGAGGAGAGTTTTCTTGCCATTTCTGGGGAATATCATGCTGAGTCCTGGTACCCCCACCCAGGGAGGGTATCCAAGACAATCAGAGGCCCGGCTTTCAGTGGTAGCAGAACGCTCTTCTGGCTGCCACCCCGAAGACACTCACAGCCCGAGTCAGCATGACTCTAGCATGGGATGGCCTGGTCCCCCTCACTGTACAATCACACAGCATCCCTTGAGGCAGGTCCTTGAACGCCCTGCAATTACTCCCACTCTCCCAGGAGCCAGGAGGGAAGGAATGGGGATAATTAAGGAGGAGGGTGATAGGCCCTTCTTCATTACCAAAAATATCTCCCACTTCCTGCAGGCATCTCTGTGGTAGGTTTGATTGTGGCTTCTCTCGAATGATCACCAAGCTGTTCACCTCATCACTTAACCCTTGCAGCATTCTATGAAGTTCTGGCCAGAAGCAAGGCTTAGAAGATTCTGATACGCGAGGATGTGAGCTCCGGGAGGGCAGAGAACTTGCCAGACCGGCTCACTGCTACATCTCCGGTTGTTAAGGGAGCACTGGGCACACAGGCAGTGCTCAATAGGTATTTGTTGAATGAATGAATGAATTAAGAGCTTTCCATGTGTCATGAACTTATCATATTTTGTAGGGACTGTTAATAGCCTATTCTACCTAGTTACCAGGCTAGGTAACCGAGGTTCAGTGTTAAGAGACTTGCCCAAGGTAAAAAAATTTAGTAAGCAGTGGAGCCAGGATTCAAGGCACCAAATGGGGAGATTAGGATTGGGAATTCAAGCAGGGAGATAAAGATGTTGATTATTCTAGTGATGTGAGTGAGAGAATAGTTTCAACACTAGGAAATGTGTTTATCAGGAAAGGGGGAGAGAAATACCATGCAACGAATTTCCAAACTAAGTGCACAGTCCAGATTCTCTTGGTGATCAGGGTCCACGAAGACATCATGCAGTGTGCTGAGACTCTGGGGGACTTCCCAGCACATAACCCAGCGTCCTGCAGCAGAAGCGCTAGGGATCAGTGCTGATGAAAGAGGTAGGTCCAGTCCTTGTAGGGACGTAAGTAGCAGGCAGATCCCGGGTCCCAGGAGGTGAGGTGGAAAGAGCCCTGGGGTGGGTGTCATAAAGCCGGTTTGCCCCTAATGCTCTACCTCTCTCTGGGCCTCACAGTTCCCATCTATACAGTGAGCATTGTTACTTAATAGTCTAGGGTGACCTCTGGGACCCTTCCATCTCCAGTGCCTGTCTGACTGTACATATAAGTAGGTAGTTGTAAACTCAACAGCATCTTAGAAATGGTCACCTAGTCCATCCAACAGAGAATTCCCGCTCCAGCATTCCCAGTAGAAGGTATGAGATTCTCTTGACTATATTTAGGCCAGTGGTTCTCCACGGAGAACAATTTTGCCCCTGCCCCCCCGCCCAGGGCAGATGTCTGGGATATTTTTGGTTGTCACGACTGGAAGGGTAGAGGCCAGGTATGCGACTAAATCCTGCGCAATGCCTAGGACAGTCCCTACACCAAAGACTTCTCTGGCCCGAAGTGTCGACGGCGGGAAGGCTGAGAAACCCTGATCTAGGCAAAAGCACGCATTGCAGGGTGAGGGACCTTGCGGCCGGGTCACTGCGGCTAGCACAAGCGTGACAGGGAGACACACTCTGTGACTGCTTCCCAGGCCTTCTGCCTTGTGGGGAAATGTGGAGGAGGGGCCCGCCTGTGGCTACTCAAACATCTGGGCATGCCTAATCACCCAGCAAGCCAACTAACCAGTCAACAGTGACCACCTGGAGAGGGAGTACTTAGTGGGGTCAACGTCGGGAGCAAAAGGTCTCCCAGAGAAGGCCAAGGACTCCACTGCAAGCTGGAGGGGACCGGGATGGAGGGAGTGTGTTAAGTTGTGGGTGGGGTCAGGGGCACCTGAGGGGGTCATGAAGTCGGTAGTGACCCACCTGGGGCTAGAATGGCAGGATTTCCAAACGAGGGCATGGGAGACTGGAGTGTGCCAGGACACAGGCAAACAAAGAGCAACAACAAGGACGCAGCAGGGCATGAGTTCGCTGTCTGCCCCTGCCCCCTGCTCTGCCTGACTTCTCACCTCATCTGCTCCCCAGCTACGGTCTCCCACGCCTGCCGTTTCCTTAGCCGCCTCAGAGCCTGGCAGATTCTGTCCCCTCAGGGGGCGTATCCCAGCCCACCCATCCTTTGGGTCCCAGCTCCTGGCCCTTCCTCAGGAATCTTCCTCGACATTCACCCCACACATTAAGTGCTCTCAGAGTCCCATACCTGCCCCCTTCATGAAGCTTATCACTATGGATGGTTATCTGTGGGATTCCTGACTGTGGGCCCCCCCACCCCGTGTGGGGCGGGGGCTGGAACTCACTAAGGACCCTGGGGCAGAGCCCGCACAAGGTAGCGTCTCAAGAAATGGTTGTTGAGTGGATGGAGAGGCAATTGCACTCGGGCTCTGACAGCTGAATGTTGGGTTTATTCAAGGCTGGAAATAGAAAGGCAGTCTGAGACCTCAGTGAGAGGGTCCTGAATGCTAGGCTGAAATGCCGGTACCTACAGTGGTGGGCAGCCAGGGGCCCTGAAGACAGGGATCCGCCGAGAACACTACAATGTCCTGGGAGGATGGACTGCGCTGAGGTTGGAGCCTAGAACAGAGCCTGGGGACTGAGTGGGAGATGGGCAAGAAGCCTGGGGCCAGAGGGCTGGGCCCTGGGAGGTGGCAGAGGGAGACCAGTCCCTCTTTGCTTCTTGGAGACTGCTGGTTCCCTTCCATTTCTTTTCGTGTACCCCAAGAGTCTGAGGGGAGACCCGAGCAGCAGCCTGTGGTGGCGCTCTGAGTTGTGGGGGGCGGGAGAGGGAGGTGGGGTAGGGGCTGTGATGCTGAGGACGTCCCGCAACACTCGCATCTTTGTGAGGTTCTCTGACCCCTTGGCCTGGTTCTGCTCCCACTTCCGTGCCCAGGCGGAGCCAGGGGAGTCTGCTCAGAGCCCTGCCCTGGAGGCAGGCCAGCTGAACAGCGGGTGGAGGCGCACAGGGACGGGAGGCAGATTACATGTCACTTCGTATTAGCCACACCGGCAACTTTCCCATACCACCCAGAGAGGGGCGAATTAATTGCAATTTTGAGGACAAGCCAAAAACAAAGATAACACCGAAATGAAGGAGATTGTATCTGCCTTTACAGACGCGGGTGGACAGCGATGCCTTCCAGAAGGTCAGGTTTGCTTACCTGTGAGGTACATCTCCTCTCCTTCCGTGAACATCTGGTGACAGCGGACGCACCGGGCACAGGTCGGGTGGTAGTGCTTCCCTCCTGCCTGTGGAAATAAGAAGAAGGAAGAGGAGGTCAGAGCTGGGGCTGCTGTGCACGGGGCAGGTTGGGCTTGAACATCTCCTAGGCACATTAGCGTTGCTGGTGACTTCATGACCCTAAGGTTGGTTGGGAGTCAACCTAGGGGAGTCCAGAACCATCTAAAAGCCCACCCAGGAAGCTTGGTGACTCCATACCATGGGTCCCCGAAGGCAGTTCAGGGGACTTCCCTGGACCCCTGCACTTCTATTTTGGCAGTGAAAGGACCCCTTGGAGGCCACTGGTCCCACCTCCTCATTTCTAGATGAGGAAACAATCTTGCTTTGAGGACACCCCAACATTTCCCCAAGAATGGGGCCCTTACCACTAGTGGTACCTGAGTGACTTTGAGTGGTACATGGACCTGGGATTTAGTAACATGGGATCAATGAAGAAAAGGACCTCCTTTTCACTCCTCTGCCAATTTTTCCATTTTAAAAAAATTTTATTCATTTGAATACACCCAACATGGGGCTTGAATTCACAACCCCGAGATAAAGAGTCATATGCTCTTCTGAGTCAGCCAGGCGCCCCCAATTCTTCTGGTTTTCTCAAGGAGAGAGTACCAGTTTGGTGCTACTGTGTCTTTAACATCTATCTGAAACTTACTAACCTACCTTTTTAAGAATGAGAATACGTTTGAGGCTTGGTGCCTCCACAAGCAGTAGAATCCAGTTAGAGCTATATCTGTGTGTATATACATATATATACGTATATATGTATATACGTATATATATGTATACATATATATATATGGTGACTGGCAATATAGCAAGTGATCTTGGTTTTCTTGTTACATTTTTTTTTTTTTATTTGTAAGTGAGTCAACTTAAAGACAAATGAAAGTATTAAGTAAGAATTCATATACAAGGTCCATAGACATGGCAAAACTTCTGAGAGTGGCACGTGAAGGACAGGTTTTTAGGGCTTGGTGGACAAAAATGGGCCCCACAAAGGCAGGACCTGCTGGAGAGTCTCTAACCCTGAGGCTCCGGGCCTGCGATGGCAGCACCCCAGTACGTCTGCCCCATCCCCCACTCACCCCAGTCTGGTTTTGGCGAGCCCCTTGACTATTCCCACTTTCCTTTCCTACGACTACTTCAAATAGAAATGGAAATTATTTGCAGCTGCAAATTCTTCTATGGGGGAAGAGACAGGCTCAGAGAAGGTTATGCCTCTAGGTGTCACTGGAAACCAGGAGCAATAGCAGCTGGACCCGGGAGGGCAGGTCACCCGGGAGGACAGGTCATCCATGTAGCACTCACTTCCACGCTGACCGTTCTGACACCACAGTCCCAGCCCAGAGGACTTGGTATGCAGGGGTCCTTCAGTGGTGGTTCCAGACTCTCCATATGGAGGAACTCAGCTCAGCGATGGGGCTGGAAGGTGGGGCTTGTTTTGAAGGTACACCTGACCCTTGAACAACATGGGTTTGAACTGCGTTGGTCCACTTACAGGTGAGTATTTTTTTCAACAAATAGAGCACTGTAAATGTGTTTTCTTTACCTTATGATTTTCTTAATAGCATTTTCTTCTCCCTAGCTTACTTTATTGTAAGAATACTGTTATAGAATACATACATCACACAAATATGTGTTAATCGATGTTTATGTTATGGGTAAGGCTTCTAGTCAACAGTAGGGTATTAGTAGTTAAGTTTTTGGGGAGTCAAAATGATACATGGATTTTCAACTGTGTGGGGGTCAGTGCCCTGAACCCTACATTGTTTAAGAGTCAAGTGTATATTTTGCATGTTAGGGCAAGGTGAATTTGGGGGGATATGCCTGAGGAAAATTGATGGATATTGAGGGATTGTTAAAGGCCGCTTCCCAAGCCATCACTTGGTGGGATGCTAATGGGTTCCTTCCAATTCAAAAATTATAACTGAATAATGCTGAAGGCTTATTTCTGAATCTTTTTTGGGCATGGTGGATGGGTAGGCATGGGCTTGCCTATTCTGGAGATACTTGATTTATTCTAAGAAGTTAGCAAGAATGAAGAAAGGGCAGATTTTTCAAAAAATAACAAAAAATCTCCAGTGTTCCTTATTTCTGTCTGCTTTGTGTGGCTCCCACCAATGATAAAATGCCCTTTTCATCATCAAAGCAAACTGTGTTCAAACTTTGGAAGGAGCCTGCTATTTTCCCAAGCTGAGATGTCGTGGGACTGACTCTCTCCTACCATGACAGGGATAATCGGTTTAATTAGTAGCCTCTTCCTACTTTGTGTCTCTTTATCATTTCAATTATAGACCTGTTTTCCAGGGAGGCAACAGCGCCTCAGCAAAACCGAAGCTTGGCATCTTCCGAAATGCCACGCCCCATCACCCCACCCGGGCCGAGAGACGCCGCGCACCATCTTAGCGACAACTTGGAAGCAACTTGAGGGAGGGAGGCTGCCAGAGCAGCCGGCACCCAGCATAGTCAGCGAGGTAAGATGGGACACTCTGTTAAGAAACCGAAATCAAGAAAACAGTGCAGGAAAACGGGGCATATCGGAGAGGGCTGAGAACCAGAGTGAGGTCAGGAGAGGTGGTACTGGGCAGTGTTGTTCTCCTTGGAGAGGACACAGACTAGGAAGAAAGAAGTGTGACTGTCATTCAGCATGTTGAGCTCTGTCACTGAGGAAGTACTTGCGGGGTGGCCTAGGGAGGGAATGGGAAAGGGGAAATGGAATTTAATTACGTACCTATTGTGTCCCTGCAAATGTCCTGGGCCCTGTAGTGGGCAAGTGTTATTTTTGCCTGGCCAACATCCTTCTCCCTTCTTCCAGAAACAGCACCAGGCCTTACCTGAGTGGGACTACCCATTCTCCACATCAGTCTGTCTGGTTAAGTAGGGCTGACCCCACCAATAAGTATATTCCAACTCTATGGTCATAGTTATTGGTTTGGAGACTGGTCTGAGATTGTCCAGTGAGAGCCAGTCCTGGGCTGAGCTATGAGAAAAGAGAAGCTCCCCTTCCCCTGGGGGATGCTGTCTGATAGGATGTAAGCCTGGAGCGACTGGTGTCCAACTCTCCCATCATGGAGAGCCTTCCTGAGAATAAAGCCAACACAGGACAAACTGGAGCCAGGATGGCAGGATACTCCAAATGCATTCATTTGAGCACTGGATCCAGCTGCGCCCGAAGCAAGACCTCCCTCTGGGCTTTTTATTATGGGAGCTGATAAATTTCCTTTTTGGCCTGAGCCATTTGAATATAATTTCTGCACTTGCAACCAAAAAAGTCCTTACTACCTGTAAAGACACTCCTGTATGTGTCCTTTACTCTCACATGACTACCCTACTCATAAGACGTCTGACACTAGATGTGTGCGTGTGTGTGGTGGGGGGGTTGTTCCATAGCAAGCAATTTTCTGAGACACCAGCGGGGTGCCCTACCACTTAACTCAGTTCTGACACTATTTACCTGGAAAGAGCGTCAGACCCCACAGGTTAAGGGCTCAGGCTCACAAGGCTGCCCCTCCCCCACTTCAGATGCCAATCCCAAGTCCCAGGTTGTAACCTGTGCTTCTGGCTGACTGGCTATAAATTGGGGTTCCCATGACCCCCAGGCTGGGTTCGATAATTTGCTAGAATAGCTCACAGAACTCGGTGAAACACTTACATTTACTTAGGATAGAGATGAATATCCAGCTGGAGGAGATTTGTAGGACAAGGTGTGTGGGAAGAGGCTCGGAGCTTCCATGCCTTCTCCCCACACACCACTCTCCCAGAACCTCCATGTGTTCAGCATCCTGGAAGCTCTCCAGACCCCATCCTTTGGGGACTGTTATGGAAGCTTCATCTTATAGGTATGATCCACCATTACCTCAGTCTCCAGCCCCTGTCTCTCCCACTCTTGGCAGATGGGAGGTGGGGCTGAAAGTTCCAAGCTTCCAATCATGGCTTGGTCTTCCTGGTGATCAGCCCCCAACCTGAAGCTCTCCAGGAGCCCACCTAGAGTCCCCTCATTAGAACAAAAGATACTCTGATCACCCAGGAAATTCCAGGAAATTTAGGAACTCTGCGTCAGGAAGCCGAGTCAAAGACAAATATTAGAACAAAAGATGCTCCTAGTGCTCTTAACACTTAGGACATTGCAAAGGTTTTAGGAGCCCTGTGCTAGGAACTGGGGGCAGAGACCAATAAATATATTTATTTTCTATTATTTTACACTAACATATCCATCAGAAGTTGAATAATAGAATTCGCCATGGTAGATAAAGACTCCAAGTCTTGGAGAAAGTGACTTGCTTCAGGTTTCATGGCCAGAAGTGGTAAAATTGGAATCCAAGTCTGTTCTACTCCAACCATATAGCTCATCACATCATGTGACCTCAAAGACACCCCCCCCCCGCCCCCTCCGAGTGGCTGAGAGCTGTGGGCACATGTATGGGATATAGGAGTCTGGAGTTCTAGATTTTAGTTCCCGCTTTACCAGAAACACTGTGTATGACCTTGGAATAACATCACACGTCTTGGGGCTCACTTTTCTCATCTGTAAAATGAGGAGGGTTAACTAGTTAATAGCTAAAAGTCTCTTCCAGCGCTAAGAAAAAAAAAAAAATCAATCAGTCCCCGATGCTAATGGAGCCTTGTACAAATGGAATCAATCGAAACCTGGTTACAACAGCAGCCCGAACGGAGGCTCCCATGATGCTAAAACACAGTAACACAAGGGAGAAGACAGCCACCGCAGACACAGTTTCAAAGCAGCTTGGAACTGCTGGGATGAATTCCCATCTGCAACCCTGCGTGTGATCCAAATTTCCTCCTTTTCCAAAGAAAAGTCTGCTTTGGGGCGCCTGGGTGGCTCAGTCCATTCGGTGTCTGCCCTGGGCTCGGGTCATGATCCCAGAGTCCCAGGATCAAGTCCCATCAAGTCCCACATCAGGCCCCCTGATCAGTGGGGAGTCTGCTTCTCCCTCTGCCCATACCCTCGCTCATGCTCTCTCTCTCTCACTCTCTCTCTCAAATAAATAAATAAATAAATAAATAAAATCTTTTTTAAAAAAGTCTGCTTTTATGATCTCTCATCCCATGGACCCTTTACCCCACGAGGATGCAGATGCCTATAACCCCTATAATCCTGCAGAGCTGAAACTGTCCTGAAGGTTACCTTCCCTCCCCCGTCACCAGCCTTTCCTCAGCCCACATAGTCCCCAACTGCTCTACAGAATCTGACCAACGCGGGCGGACCTCGCTCTCCTTTCTGAAGTGCTGTCCTCTTGTGGCCTGGCCCCCATTCTCCCCTCACAGCTCTTCCTCTTTCTCTGACAACTCCTCAGTATTCCCAAGCCCATAAGTAGTTATTCCCCAAGGCTGCCTTCAGCCCACTCTTCCCTCCCTCCCCCTCCCTCTCTTCCTCTCTCTCTCTTCCTCTGTTCCCCCCCACCCCCAATCCCGGTGACTGCCCTGGTGCTGACTCTTACGCAAATCCTAGCCTTTCTGAGATTATTCCTTCCACGCCTGAGCTGTGTTCCTGAGCTCTGCTCCACATTTCTGACTGCCTTCCTGAAACCTTCCCGGAATTTCAATCACAACCTGTCCCGAATGGAACTCACTGTGTTTCTGCCCAGATCAGCTTCTTTCCCTGCCACCCCCAGTTCCACAGAGAATAGCACCAGACTTCCTCTCATCCAGGCTTGATGCTTTGGTACAACTTCTGGCCTCTTTTCCTTCAGTCCTCATGTCTACCCGGGGCCCCACTGCAAAGCTATGGGAATTCCGCTCCCATCATGCGGGAGGCAGGTGGGTGCTCTGGCTGCTGCTACTATAGATCTTGAGTCCTGCCCGCGGTGTCATGGCCTCCTCGCTTGTCTCCCACTTCCAGTATCTTTCCTCCGAATGTAACCCATGTCCATCACATCATCCATCTCTAAGGAGCAACTCTAAGGGGATCGCTCATGCTCAGTCTTTCCACAATGCCTGTTGCCCAGTGACTCCCATACAAACTCCTCACCCTGGAATGGGGGCCCTGGGAAACTGGGGCCAACACCCTAGCTGCGCTCCTGTGTCTTGCCTTCTCCTCCACACCTCACCCCTACTGCTCCCTGGAAAGCTTTAATGGTTTATCAGCTCTGTGCCTTTGTCTTATTCTCTCTGACTCCCTACAATCTTACCACGTTGCTCCTCGGTTTAAAACTCTCCAATACCTTTCCATTGCACTTACTACAAAATCCAAACTCCTAGACGGCTACAAAGCTCTATGTGGTATGCGCTGTGTGATAGACCATCCTCCCTGAACCCCAGTTTACATAATTCAGCCACACTGGCTTTTTTTCTCTGTTCCCTGAATGGGTCAAGCTCTCTTCTTCCTTTAGGGCATCAGAACACAGCCTCCTTCTCATCCTCGGGGCTCAGCTTCAGTCCATCTCCTGGGCTCCTCCTTCCCTGGTTACAACACTCTCTCCTGCTGGGCCCACATGTGGCTGCAGAATCCTTCTCAACACAGGGCTGACTGCAGGTGACCACCACCAACTGGACAGCTTTGACACAATTAATGATTTTGCTCGCAAGAGCTGCCCCAGTCTGCCGTCCCCCAGCCACTGTCAGAAGGGAAAACTGAGGCCTAGGGAGGCAAAGACACTCACCCCAAATGTGAGCATGAGTTAGCAGTTGAGTCAATATCCGAACCCAATTGTTCCTGGTCTTAGGCTATTGTCTGTCCTCTGCACCAGACTCTTTCCTGTTTTTAATTCCTCAAGGTGGGTGGTCCCAAAGCATAGGAAGACAGCTTTCTGGGCCCATAGGGTGTGGGAAGGAAGGCCAGGAAGGGCGACACACAGGGAGCTGGGGCAGGGGCTCAGAAAGGGTGCCGCGGGTTGCTTGTTACTGGCAGAGCTAGCTGTGCATCGGAGGCAGGGGAGAGCTGTTGCCATGGCGATGGACCAGCCAAAGCAGGGCGCAGGGAGCAAGCTGCTAGACAAGCTGGTTCTTAAATCAGCACATTACCGAATGCTTAAAAAATTAAAAATGGCTTCCATCCTTTAGCAAGGTTGGGAAGAAAACCATAATTGTCCCTCCCCAGTAATCTATCTGGGTCGGAGTCCAGAGAAGCCACTGATATTCCCAGCACAGCATTTTTGGAGCCAGGAATAATTTTTTTTTTAAAGATTTTATTTATTTATTTATTAGAGAGCGAGCGAGAGAGAAACAGCATGAGAGAGGAGAGGGTCAGAGGGAGAAGCAGGCTCCCTGCTGAGCCGGGAGCCCGATGTGGGACTCAATCCCAGGACCCTGGGATCATGACCTGAGCCGAAGGCAGTCGCTTAACCAACTGAGCCACCCAGGCGCCCGAGCCAGGAATTATTTTGTCCAGCTTCTCATTTTAGGGGTGTCCGAAGACGCAAAGTTATCTGCTCAAGTCATGTAGCAAGCTAAGCTGAGGTCAAGGCAGCAGGGGAGGGGGGGTGCTATGGACGAGGGGTCCTCAGTGACGCCCTTTTGGAGTCACAGGCCACCCTGTGCAAACATCTTCACAGTTACTTGGACCCACTCACCTCCAAGACCCTGCCGCTGATGTATCGGTCACAAGTCTCGCATTTAATGCCAAACTGGGAGTGGTAGTCGGACTCGCAGTACGGAATGCCATCCCTGCAAGAGGAAATCCACACAGGGAGAGGAAGTTGGGGGGGGTGGTCCATGGGGGGTGTCACATGTGAGTTCCTGGACCCGCAGCCAGTGGTGACTGGACCAAGATTAGAAACACTTGGGGAGTTTGTTAAAAATGCAAACTCCCCAGACACCCCTCAGATCTATGGAATCAGAGATCCCCTGGGAGGGGGGCCCAGGAATCTGCCTCTTGGCAAACTCCCCAAGTGCACCTGGGAGCCACCGGTCTGGGCTGCTGGCCATGAATATCCCTTTTCTGTTCCCCTTTCTATTTTTCCCCCACAAGTTCTCCAGACCCACTTTCTTCTCTTTATCCCAAAGGGTTCTTGTAAAAATGTATTGTAAAAATGTATGAAGTTTTATTTTATTTAGAATGGGTAGTATTTGCATTTGGCACATTACAAAGGCATAAAGGGAAAAGTCTTCTCCTTCCTCCCAGCCCCTTCTAGGAAGTCATCAATGGGGTCAATTTTTGTGCAGAGCCTTCAGGGCTCCTCATCTGATAAAAGATTTTACCTGTAGTGAGGGAATCATCTGACTGTGCTCTCGGGTCAGGCGATAAGTGGAACCTACCCTAACCACTTCCGATGTGTTTCATTTTCGCCCGGTGCTTCCAACTTATCAGGCAGTAATAAGATTATTGTGAATTATTCTTACACTACTTTCTGCTACTGATAGCCACGGATGCTGATTTCTCGGTGTGGCAGGCTCTCTGATGGTGTTTCACATAGAGGATTTCACTGAATCCTTACGGCAGCCCTGTGAGGTCAGAACTATCAGTCTCCCCATCGTGTTGATGAGAAAACTCAACTCAGAGGACCTGAAGCTGGATTCAAACCCAGGCGGTCTGGGTCCTCCCCGAGGTGGTCCTGCGGCCGGAAGGACATGGCTGCCGTGTGCCCCGGGGCTCAGGCTCAGTGCCTGGCCTCTAGTGAGCACACCGCAAATGGCAGCCAGAGGAATCTCCATGATTGCGGAGAGGGGTCTTCAAGGAGGACATGGAGGTAGCTGGGGACGTCAGACAGCTCACCCCAGCTCTGGGCCCTGCCTGGCTCTAAGGACCAGATCTGACGACACGGCTCTGTGCTGCTAATGAGCCCAGGAGGAGAGAGGGACACTTCCCCCATTTTTGGGTGCAACAGAACCAGCTGACGCAGAGAGGCCTGAAGGACAGGCATGCAGTTGTTTCATCTCCAAGTTGTTGCCATGCTGGGCTTGCTGGGAGCCCAGCCTGTGTGGCAGGGAGCGTGTGTTCTCTTGAGGGGGAGGGAGCAGTGACGACCAATGCCCAGTAAGGCCAGCGGTCAGACTGTTGTTGGAAGGCCCCCGAGACAAGCCTCCTCCCACCCCTGCCAACACTTCCACACTCCGTGGGTGTGGGAGGGTGACTTTGCAGGGGGACAAAGTCATTTGTCAGGAGGTGGGTACAGTGCGCCAGCAACATTTGTGTATAAATGCCAACCCCACCTCGTTTGGACCCATGGATTGGGAGGCCTTGGGGAATTTGAAATATCCATGATTCTAAAAAGAGGCAGATGGTCAAATTAGTATTGACTAGACACTTACTAGTATGTCTGAGCCTTTGCACCACCCTACGAGGTAGGTCTGCTCATCCCTGTTTTTATAAACGAGGACATAGACTCAGAGAAGTTAGTCCTTTGCCAAGGTCACGGAGGCCGGGCTTCTAACCCAGGCATCAATGCCAGAGGCAGTGCCTCTAAGTGCCCGCCACTCTGCCAGCAGCCAGATGAAGAGCCCAGAGCCAGGCTGCAGAGGCCTTAGGTGGAATGGGCAATGGGGGTTGGGCCTTCCTGAGAGGAGCTCTTTTGAGCAAACCCTACACCCCTGACTTAGGCTCACAGACTCAAGGACTCAGGCTGGTGACTCACTAAGGGCACTTCTTATTTGGCAGGCTTGGAGGGAAATGCCAAGCTCCTACTAACATGGCATTCAAAGCTCTCAGTGATGACCTCAGCTCACTTCTGCAGCCTTGGACCCTGCTTCACCCGCGCACACGTCTGAGCCCTGGCCAACAAGATGGATGTGTCAGGCACCAGCCTGCCCTTGCCCAGGCTGGGCCTTCTGCCTACAAACTTTCCTTCTTTGCATTTTCAAATCTTACCCTCATTTTCAAGGTCTGGCTCAAATAGCGCTATCTTCCGTGAAGCTCTCCCAGATTCCAGATTTCACTCCCTGCTAGTTAGAAGTGCTCCCTTCTTTCTCAGAATATTCGCAGACTGTCACTTGGACCTCTGACCCAGACAGGGCTGTCTGGTGGCATCCATGTCCCCTTTCTGCCCATAGCCTCTCCTGGTTTTCCTTCCCACTCACAGTAACTGTGGGTCACAGAGGGCTGCTCTCTGGCTCTAGGATTCACATCCTCCTGGCCAGTGATTGGTCAGGAATGGGAGTGTGACCCAAGCCAAAGCAGAGGTAGCCATGGGACTCTCGCTGGGGTCCTTGGGAAAGAGGCCTCCGTCTCTCTGCCGGGCTTGCTACGCTGGTAGAATGAAACCCTGGAATTGCCGGTGATCATCTATGCTACCCTTTGGGGAGGGCTTGTTTGAGAATAAACCCAACACAGAGGAAGGGAGAGCTGAGAGAGAAGGGGAGGGGGAGAGAGAGAGAGAGACTTCTGCAGTGCCAGTAACCTCTTTGAGCCCCTGGATTCAGCCGTGCTGGAAGTCAGTAGGCCTCTGGCCTTCCTATTTCTGAGTCAATAAACTCATTTTTGCTTAAGTGAGTTTGAATGGGGTTTTCTGTCGCTTGTGATCTAAAGGGTCTTAAAGAACAAAACTTTGCGCTCCCTATCACATAACTCCTAGTGCCATAATTCTTTATGTATCTAGTTTATCTCCCTTATTAGACTATCACTCTCCTGACAGCAAACTCCATAAATGCTACAGCTTTACGCGCTCACCACGTCCTAGCAGTGGGTCAGCATGCCGCCTCAGCAGTGTCTGGGTCATAAAACATCAACGCTGTGAGGGGCTGTGGCCATCACTTCTTTTACATACTTGAGTATGGGCATGTGGTCATTAGGGTCTAGTGGCAAGGCGGGGGGTTTGTCTGGTGAGGCTCTGTGCAGCCACTGGGGGTGGAGCCCTCTGCTGATGGCTTCGGGTGTCCGTTGTATCTTATCTCAACTCAATTCATTCAACAACTGTATTGTTGGCCAGGGGTTGGGCATGCGTTGAAGGCCGCAGCGGGTCAAACAGAGGCCCCACCTCGGCGAGGACAGACATTAAATACCATCATGGAGCAAGTTACTCACTTCCTCAAGCCTCAGTTTTCACAGCTTTTAAAATGGGGATGGACGCCTCACAGGGGGAGTTGTGAGGTTTAATGCGATAACCCATACACAGCCATTAGTATATCCTTTGTACGTAATAAAAACTCGGTAAATGGTAGCTGGTATTATTATCATTATCAAAAAAGTTAACATGGATGAGTGTATGACTGCAAACGGTGTTAGCCTGTGTGAAGGGAACAAACAGGGCCCCGTGAGGGCTGGTGTTGGGGGAGCGGAGGTGGCCCGGGACAGTATGAGACCGCCTGGGGAGAGCAGGTCCCCTAATGTAGATTCCTGCATTCCACCTAATGCAGGAGTCTACAGCATTCTTGACTGCTTGACCAAGACCAGAGGGAGGGGAGGAGCGAACGCATCCAGGAGCAGGAAGAGCATCCCGGGCAGAGGAGGCCGCGTGGAAGGGCCCAGGGGTTGGGGAGGTGCGGTCTGTGGCTGTGGGAGGGTGGCGGCCGGAGGCAAGTGGAAGGAGGTGGCCTGGGAGATTCCAGTGCGGGCCCCCTGGGGCAGGCCGCTAGAATGCGGGGGTCCCGGAAGCCGGGCGGGGATGGGGGAGACACCCACTTGCTGATGTACTCCCCGGTGAGAATGACACTGCAGGTCTGGCACTTGAAGCAGCTGACGTGCCATTGCTTGTCCAGCGCAAGGAGCGACTGGCCGTGCTTGATCTCCTCCTTGCACCCAGCGCAGTCTGCAAAGACAAGAGGATGCCACTGAGCAGAACATCCTGGGCCGCCTGACCACTGCTATCGTCTCAGTCTAAGTGAAGGAAACCCCTCCCTGAGAACCAGCTTTCCCACAGCAGCTCCCACCCTGGCACGGACGCCTGCCCGGAGCTCTGCCAGGTGAAAGCAAAGCCCCCCGCCCCCCCTCCCCGGAGCTCTGGCTTCTGCACAGGAGGTCTTGGTGTGAGGGAGAAGGAAAGACATGGCGGGACTCCCCCAGAAAATTCCCTGTCATCCTGACCGATGTTTATCGCACGC
Organism: Mirounga angustirostris; assembly: GCF_029215605.1. NCBI lineage: Eukaryota > Metazoa > Chordata > Mammalia > Carnivora > Phocidae > Mirounga > Mirounga angustirostris. Next base: position 113,501,089 of record NW_026991715.1, read on the forward strand.
AGACAGAGCCTGCACCGATTCTCGCGGGCCCTCCAACAGCTAACTAAGCAGGCTACTGTCCGTGCCCTGGGGACTGCACCACCAGCGGCACCTCGGAGTCTGCAGGTGTGCAGCATCTCAGACCCGTCCAGACCTACTGAACTTCACCTAAATCCCCAAGCACAGTCAAGTCTGAGAAGCACTGCTACAGGGGAGGAGCTTAGGATCTAATTTTTCCTACCCTCGGGCTGTATGCTCCATGGCAAGGACCCTGTCTGGGTTTTGTGGTTAAATCTATTCTCTTGCCTTGTGCTGTGCTCAACACATAGTAGGAACTCAGATCATATTTGCTGGATGAGTATAAAGGAGTGGGCCTCATAGTACCGAGGAAAGGGACAGAGTTTACCGTGCCTGCCCCCTCCCCAACATGCTTATAATATGCCAAACATTTTCCTCCAAGGATTAGAGAATCTGGTAAGACCGTCCCAAACCAGAGGGCTGTTCTCACTCCCCATCCTCATCACCCTGGAACGCGCACCAGGGCCACAGAACGTGGGGGTGGGGCATCTGCTTCTTGCTCAATCCGTGTCTGGGGAAGGGCAGGAAATGGAGCCAGCATCCAAGGTACTTGGGAGATGCTGGGAATTCAGGCCTACCCAACCGGATGGCCCACTCTGGAGGAGGAAAGGGTCATGGGACAAAGTTTACCAGAGGACAAGCCTCTCTATGGGCGCCACAAGACAGATGCATACTTTGCAGCAGTGGGGAGAAGAGAAACTGCATATCAAGTTGGGAGAGCCTGGCTGGAAGCCCTCATGTCCAGCTGGGAGCCAGGCCTGGGAGAGAAGATGATGCGTCCGCCTGTCGAGGAAGGGGGTGTGCCCAGCCAACTGTGGGGAGGGTCTGGGCCCTGATGAAGTGCTTGGACGAGGCAACTCCCACAGTTCCCGCCTCTTGGCTCCCTAGAGCCTTTCTAACATCCCTTAGCACAGGCTGGGGGATGGAGGGTAGCCGATTGCAAAATGCCTCAAGCCCCAGGCCTTCAGATGGGGGTTGGGAGAATAGTTTTGGGATTCCTTCTCCTTCCTCACTCCTGGAAAAATTCTAACCATCTCCATCCCGGTAATCATAGGCTTTAGAATGTAATGTAATGCCTGAGACGTCAGGCACCCCCCTCTCCTTTTATAGAAGTGACTTGCCCATGCTCAGCATAGAAGAACCTGAGGGCTCAGGGGTCAAATACTGAACCACAAATACTGAACTTGTGTCTGTTGGCCTCCTTGATAGGGTTAAATAATTCCACAGGGGCTCAGAGTTCCCAGAGCACTTGGTCACAGTCCCACCTAATGCAGGAATCTACAGCATTCTTGACTGCTTGATTGCCTCCAGGGGTAGGAAGCTCACCCCCTTTTGAGGAAGCCCACTTTGCCTTTGGACAGGCATAATTGTCATGAGTGCCTTTTTAATTTTTTTTTCATTTTCATTTTTAAAAATATGTATCACAAAAAGGTTTATTCTTTTTTGTTTTGTTTTGTAACTCCATTTTTAATTTCCTATCTGATTTTTTTTTTATTACAGTATAGTTGACACCCAATGTTATATCGGTCTCGGGCATACAACATAGTGATTCAACAACTCTATACCTTATGCTGTGCTCAGCACAAGTGTAGCTCCCATCTGTCCCCACACACCGCTATTAGGGTATCATTGACCATAGTCCCCACGCTGTGCCCTTCATCCCCGTGACCTACCCACTGCATAACTGGAAGCCTGTGCCTCCCACTCTCCTTCACCAACTTTTGTCCATCCCTCTTCCCCTTCAGATCTGGCAACCATCAGTTTGTTCTCTGTATTTATGGGTCTCTTTCTGCTTTTTTGGTTTGTTTGTTCATTTGTTTTGTTTTTGAGATTCTACATACAAGTGAAATCATACAGTATTTGTCTTTCTCTGTCTGACTTATTTCACTTAGCATTATACCCTCTAGGTCCATCCATGTTGTTGTTGCAAATGGCCATATTTCATTCTTTTTTGTGACTGGGTAATATTCCATGGTATATATATGCCACATCTTTATCCATTCATCAATCGATGGATACTTGGGTTACTTCCATATCTTGGCTATTGTAAACAATACTGCAATAAACATAGGGGTGCATATATCTTTTTAAATTAGTGTTTTTGTTTTCTTTGGGAAAATACCCAACAGTGGAATTGATGGATTATATGGTATTTCTACTTTTAATTTTTTGAGGAACCTTCATACTGTTTCCCACAGGGGCTGCACCAATCCACATCCTCACCAACACTTGTCATGACTGCCTTTTTTTTTTTTCTTGGAGAGGGAGAGAGCGTGTGTGAGTGGGGTGGGGAGGGGTAGAGGGAGAAGGAGAGAGAATCCCAAGCAAGCTCCATGATGGGTGTGGGATTTGATCTCACGACCCTGAGATCATGGCCTGAGCTGAAATTAAGAGTCAGACGCTTAACTGACAGAGCCATCCAGGCGCTCCATGACTGCCTTCTTTATATGGTGCTGAGACCTGACTCCTTGTGATGCCCCTTATTTTATGCAATAAGAATAACCTACCTCTTTTGCCTCCTGACATTTCCTTCAAATATTTAAAGACAACTACAGTTTCTCTCTTCTCCCTCCTTTCTTACACGTCACTTTTCCTTGCTTGATGTGGGGTCATCCACTGATCAACTTCACTTGTCGACCCCGTGGAGCTAGGTATATTAGGGCCAACAACACAATTCCCTACCTCTTCAATACATCTCATTTGAAGAGCTGCATCCTTTTGTGGTGCACATTCTAGTAATGAGTTCCATCTGCTTAAGTTGCAGTGATGCGTCTGGGATGGACTTGGCACCTTGGGTTAAAATTCAGGAGGCAGTACAATGTCGTGGTTAGAGGCTGGGCTGGGAGGACAGAGTGAAGGGTGAGAGGCTGGCTGAGGGCAGAATCCCAGCTCCCTTGCTTACTAGTTGTGTGACCGCTAAGCCCCTGCTTCCTCATCTGAATATCTTCCTTACAACACTGGTGTGAAGATGTACTATCATCAGGCCTGTAAGGACTCAACACACGAGCTCAACAAATGGTCGCTGTCATTCTTATTTCACGTTCTTGTGTTTTTAACCCATATTCTGTGCACTGTCCCACCTCTGATCTGAGGCTAGAAGAATATTCCTGTTGCTGGGAAGGCCTGCGGATGAGGATTCTGGGATGCCTCCTCCACGTGGTTTTTCTTTTCATGGCATACTGCAGGTCCTCCATTGTACTGGCCTCAGATTGATCAGGACCCTTTTCTCCCTCTTCTTCCTCCTTTCGGCCTTGACCTCTGGTGGAGCTTCAGGCATCCACCCAGGAGCCCGTGAGTCTAGTACAACAAACAGGCACGGTAGGAAAGCTACACTCTGCCCCGTGCTGGTTGCTGTGCAGCCAGCTGTCCGCTCCTCATATGTTCCTCTCTATTCCAGAATTACAACCTTCAGCTGGCAGAAAGTACGATGTCACCACCTGTTCCCCCAAATCCCTCAGTTTACTGAGGTCTCTAGAGACTCCAGGCAGCCATTTTTAGTTTTTCTTGACTGTGTCACGCATTCCATTTAGATCAACGAAAATGAGTGGGTTTTGTGAGTCATAGCAGGATCCCTTCCTTGCTTTAGATAACTAATGCAGGAAGACGGGCCCCTGCCCAATTAGCAAGTCATGTCTCTGGTATAGGGTGTGAAGGTAGAATAGGCTCCAGGGCCAGACTGCCTGGGCCCACATTCCAGTTTCATTACTTACTCTCTGTGTGACTCTGGGCAAGTTATTTATACTCTTTGGGTCTCAGTTTTTCTCATCTATAAAACAATTACTTGGTAGTGACAGTTGTGATGGTGATGGTGGTGGTGTGGTGACAGTTGTGATGGTAATGGTGGTGGTGACAGTTGTGATGGTAATGGTGGTGGTGTGGTGACAGTTGTGATAGTGATGGTGGTGGTGTGGTGACAGTTGTGATGGTCGTGACAGTTGTGATGGTAATGGTGGTGGTGGTGGTGTTGGTAGTGGTGGTGGTGACAGTTGTGATGGTCATGACTGTGATGTTAATGGTGGTAGTGATGGTGACAGTTGTGATAGTGATGGTGGTGGTGTGGTGACAGTTGTGATAGTGATGGTGGTGGTGGTGGTGACAGTTGTGATGGTCGTGACAGTTGTGATGGTAATGGTGGTGGTGGTGTTGGTAGTGGTGGTGGTGACAGTTGTGATGGTAATGGTGGTGGTGGTGACAGTTGTGATGGTCATGACAGTGTGATGTTAATGGTGGTAGTGATGGTGACAGTTGTGATAGTGATGGTGGTGGTGTGGTGACAGTTGTGATAGTGATGGTGGTGGTGGTGGTGACAGTTGTGATGGTCGTGACAGTTGTGATGGTAATGGTGGTGGTGGTGTTGGTAGTGGTGGTGGTGACAGTTGTGATGGTAATGGTGGTGGTGGTGACAGTTGTGATGGTCATGACAGTGTGATGTTAATGGTGGTAGTGATGGTGACAGTTGTGATAGTGATGGTGGTGGTGTGGTGACAGTTGTGATAGTGATGGTGGTGGTGGTGGTGTTGGTAGTGGTGGTGGTGACAGTTGTGATGGTAATGGTGGTGGTGGTGACAGTTGTGATGGTCATGACAGTGTGATGTTAATGGTGGTAGTGATGGTGACAGTTGTGATAGTGATGGTGGTGGTGTGGTGACAGTTGTGATGGTCGTGACAGTTGTGATGGTAATGGTGGTGGTGTTGGTGTTGGTAGTGGTGGTGGTGACAGTTGTGATGGTCATGACAGTGTGATGTTAATGGTGGTAGTGATGGTGACAGTTGTGATAGTGATGGTGGTGGTGGTGGTGACAGTAGTGACGGTCGTGACAGTTATGTCAGTGATGCTGATGTTGCTACTGCTGCTGATTCCTCTCAGTGAAAATGTGAGGAAACACTTCTTATTCTTGTAAGAGGTAACACAATTCTTTTCTCTTGATAGTTCCTGAGTATTCTTCTTAATCTCTTTTGAGCCGATAACTGCTCCTGCTGTTCCAGAATGTCTTTATTCACCCTCCAGGGATGAAATGTCACAGCCCTGTAGATCAAAAATACATCAGGTTTTTCCTCCTTCTTTTTCCTTTTCCATGATACATTCTTCATCTTAGCCCTCTTTTGAATCTGGTTTTGGTTCCCTCTATCCTTTGGGAACTCAGCAGAACTTCCAACACCCCCTCTAGTTATCTGCAGCATGGACAGTGACCACCGTTGGGGAGAAAAGGTGTAGATCCACAGCTCGCTGTCTTTACGTTGTGAGTAACAAGATGAGCCATGATCCTGGGTACTCCCCCTGGAGACTGCTTATGTGCTCATTTGCTTCTCATTATTCACTCTTCACCTTCCTCTGCCTTTGGACTTACAGAATGATGGTGGAGACATTTAGTACTTATCCTCAAGGACACGCTCGCATGCAGGATTCCCACACTTGGCCAAGGAACTCTCCCACCTCTCCGAGGTCCCTGATGCGTGTAGTAATGCAGTACAAGCCAAGAGAAAAAACAGATTCAGGAATCATATTCTCTCTTTGGTGTGCTTTCCAGATTAAATCTCCGAGTCTGCAGCATCCTTGCGTTATATTTAGAGAGTATTTTACACACTATGGCGTATGCTAGTCTGGCTCCTGGATACTAATACATTTGCTTTCCATAGAGCTGGGTAAACGGAGCCCCAGCAAGGCTCTGTGTCTGCTGTGTTTTACACAGAGGGTTGCCATGCTCCTGGCTCCAGCCAGCCTCTCTCTACTGCCTCACACGCGGTCCTGCTGGTCTCTGGGCGCCTCCGCAGCATCAGTCACAGGGTCGTGGTCCTGCATCCCAGTATTCCAGCCCTGCTGTCATTCTGCACGATGCTTTCAAGGAATCATGAAAGATAACAGTGTGTTCACTCAGCCACCTCGAGATGGAAACCTGCTCAGACCAGCAAACTGTTCTTGAATGTCACCAAGGACGCTGAAGGAAGTTCTCTGCACATTCCGTGAGCAGATCTGATTAGATCGAGAGGAAGGAAGGGCTAGGGAGGAAGCCTTCCCATTGTCTTTCTCTCCAGCTCACCACGCCTGGCGGGCTCTGATGGAGCCCCTCGGGGCCAAGCCCTGCTGACTCGGGGTGTTCTGTGCTTACCCCCTCGGCAGGATGTGGCCCAGGCATGCAGACTGTCGGTGCCTGCGCCCACACAGTGATGCAGTGCAGGCGGCTAATGGGTTTTCATTGATTCTCCTGTGGAGGCCAGTGGGAGTGTCATGTAATGTGAAAGAACATGGGAGCCTAGCGTGGCTTACGGCAGGCCCCTGGGGCCAGGGCGTCAGCAGCCTGACAAGGGCATCTGGGAACAGTGATTTAGACATCTTACCACTAGACACATTTGAGGGGAATGGATGTTCCATGAATTCGAATGACTGTCCCAAGGTACACTCTTGATCCTCAGTTTCCCCCCAGATCTATAGTTCGGTGATGAAACATAACATTTACTCTGGTGAGGTAGATGTTCCCCTCATCTCTAAATGGTGGTTCTCAGTCTTAGGAGCCGCAAATGCATCACCCAGGAAACTTATTAAGAATGCAGATTTCTAGGTTCCTTTCTTAGAAGTCCAAAGGGGGGGAGGGGTCCCTGGGTGGCTCAGTGGGTTAAGTGTCTGCCTTCGGCTCAGGTCATGATCTCAGGGTCCTGGGATCGAGCCCCGTGTCGGGCTCCCTGCTCAGCAGGGAGTCTGCTTCTCTGCTTCTCCCTCTGCCCCTCCCTGCTCCCCATTCCTGCTCTCTCTCTCTCGCTTGCTCTCTCTCTGTCAAGTAAATAAATGAAATCTTAAAAAAAAAAAAAGATTAAAAAACATTAAAAAAAAAAAAGTCCAAAGTGGGCCTAAAAATCTGCATGTTTACAGTTCTGCAGTGAAGCTGATGCAGTGTTCCTGGGACACTTTCTAAGAGACACTAGCACATCCCTTGTGGTTTGCTTCCATATTTCTCCTTCTTAAGATGAGTCTATGTATACTTTTTAGTGGAATTTGTACAAATTGAGAACCGCTGGTGGCTTCATCAGCCCTGTTAGGGTACCCTGGGGAACATGGATAAGGTGAGATAAGATAAGGGAGCCTAGCTCATCCCAGAAGAGCCCCACCCAAGTGGCCAAACAGGCTGTCATGGTTTATAATCAGCAGCCCGCTTTCCCTGCATTTCTGCTTAAGGAAGCTTGTGAGTCTGGGCTGAATGCCAACTGGGTCAGGCTTCAGGAGTCCTCCAGGGTGGAAACCTCCCCCACTTCCCTCCGGGCCTGCAGGAGCGGATGACGGAGCTGGGACAGGGAGCCCTAGGACACATGGCCCGCAGACAGGGAGGTGCCCACGGCGAGGACTCACGGCTTGGTCCGCGGATCTTGATGGGCTTACTGCTGGTCATGGACTGGGAGCATGTCTGACACACACATTCCTTCCCGCTGAAGGTCACCTTGTCTCCAATGGGGAAAGGCTTCCTACAAGGGAGATGAAAGAGAAATGCAACACCTCTTCTTCACCATGTCTGTTGGTGAGCTGACAGCAGATGTGTTCAAAGCTCATACACACAGCCTGCCTTCTATTATGCCAGGTAAATTCAAGTGCTGTTCACGGTGCCAGGCTGACCAAACCACTCAGTTGGGGGCCGCGACTGGAACTGGAGCCCCACTTGGGCCATTTATATGATTTTAACCCAGGGCGCACCATGACACTTAGTGAAGCTTACATTTCTCATCTATAAATGAATTGGTTAATAATTCCTCCTAGAGTTGCCCCTTCTTTCTGGAAAGACTTTTTCCATCCCAACCTCACCTATCCCCATGTATCTGGAAGAACTCATTCAACTCCTAAATTCACCAAAATGTCTTCCTTTCACTATCCAGGACATTTAGAAATCCACAAATAACCTCTTCCTCTCCTCTGTGTTTGTGCAGTTTGAGTTTCCGAGTTCTGAGGTCTCAAACTGGTCCATGTCCTGCCTCCCTAAACAAAGATAAACTGTACATCGAATCCCTGGCACTGTTGAGCCCATTGTTCAGCTGCTCTCGTGCATGAAGTCAGGGACAGCCTGTTATACAGACTCTGAGTGCCCCTGACATAGGCTTCCAGTGGCTCCGCTGCCCTTGTATTAGCAACATGGGACATGGCAGGGGGTGCTGGCTTGAGCTGGGGGAGCTGTGTTCTCATCGAGGCCCAGGCACTGACTTGTGGTAAAGGACACAGCATGACCTTGGGGAGGCACTGCGTCTGTATGGGGCTTGACAGAAACTTCACTTTAAACCATATGGACCCTACTGTGGGTCTGGGATTCTGCGACCCAGGGCCCAGGTTTTAAGAGACGGATGAATGAATGAATTCTACTCGGTGGTTTAATTTCTTGTACACTGTGTCATTAGTCTCAGCAGGAACCCTAACTGGTAACTAACAGGTAGTTATTTTATGGGGAGAATAATTAATCTATAAATTCCTTTCCTAATTAAAAAAGGCATACATTTAGTCCAAACCATGTTTCTATGTATGACTTAATCAGGGCAGTCCATTAAATTTTCATGTATTTGTGGGCAAGGCTGACGTCTCCTTTATTTTTTTCATCTCCTTAATGTGGTGCTTGGCATACAGTGGACCCTTCATGTACGTCTGCTAAATTAACAAGGAACCGGGACGCAGGGCATGAGGGAGAGGGAAGGGTGAGCTTTCCATTGCCTACCAGGTTGCCCGAGAGGCTAGATGGTTATCATATGATAATGACAAGAATAGCAAAAGCAGACACAATTATGTCCTAGTCACTGAGCTATGGTCTTTGCAAACACCATCTCATTTATCTTCACAAAAACCCAACAGCGTTGGGATGGTTTTGATGTCCATTTTACTGATGAAGAAGCTGAGGCTTACAGAGAGGGGATCACTTGCCAGGGTCATGGAGAAAGGCTACAAACAGATATCTCTACAGTACATGAGGCTGAGGGGGTGGGAGCTGGCCCAGATGCCTGGTTTCCAAAATGGGTTCAGGGAACTCAGTAGTTCCTCTGAGCACTTCTGATGGGAAATGGGAGGCTGAGGGTGGCAGCTCAGGTCCTCACTCCGTCTTGATCGCCAGACAAACTAGTGTTTTACATGAGATCTTATTTGACAGACAGGGTTCAGCTGCTAAAAGGTTTGAAAAGCACTGGCCTGTCAGATCGTTCCACCCACGAGAGCCTAGAAATCCAAGTGTTCAGTGTACAGCCCTGTGAGCCCCCACACCGCCAGAGGGCTCAGGCAGAGGGGCCCGGCCTCTGCTGGCCACCTGCCCACCTGCACAAGCTGCACACGAAGCACTTGGGGTGGTAGGTGCGGCCCAGGGCAGAGATGACCTCGCCGGTGATGAAGTCCCTGCAGCTGTCGCAGCGGGTGCCGTAGAGCTGCTGGTAGTCCTGGGTGCAGATGTACTCCTGGTTCTTGAAGAAGAAGCCCGACTGGGCCAGGCCACAGCCACACACTGCGGGGAACAAGGAGAGAATCAAGGGCAGGCTGAGTCCAGGGAAGGTGGGCGAGCACAAGGTTCTCACTGGGGACAAGGCTGACGTCTGACTTGGTCACAAGTGGCCCGAAAATGGTGGCACATCGGACCTCGTGGGGCTAGTGCTCCTTTTTTTTTTTTTCAAGATTTTATTTATTTATTTAATTGAGAGAGAGAGAGAGAGTGAGAGAGAAACAGCATGAAAGGGGAGAGGGTCAGAGGGAGAAGCAGGCTCCCCGCCAAGCCGGGAGCCAGATGTGAGACTCGATCCCAGGACTCCGGGATCATGACCTGAGCCGAAGGCAGTCGCTTAACCAACAGAGCCACCCAGGCGCCTGGGGCTAGTGCTCCTTAAAGTGTGTCCTGAAGACCACTTGCATTGGAGTCACCTTCGGGCTCCTTAAGATGCAGATGCCTGGGCCTGAATCACACTCCCTGGGGGCCAGGGCCCAGGTATTTGTGGTTTAGCGCACTCCCCAGCTGATCCTGACGGGACCACTGGTATTGTACCATCTTCTCAATGCATGGATGAAAGTTTAGGACTGCGTGGCTCACACAAGGCCATACTGGTGGTATTATGAATTGGATAAGATCATTCAGTTAAAATTTCCCTGGGCACTTTCTCTTTGCATGATTCTGTGCTAGGTGAAGACAATTGAGGATGGTAGTAGGATGGATGATTGGAAGTTTATAATCTGCTCTCACCATAGACATAGAGAGTCGGTTTGTTCCCAGGCAAGAATGATAAAACACGATCCCTGAACTGTGAAGAGGTAACAATATATGCCAAAAGACGACCTTATAGAACATACATCATGGGCGATAGGCCATGGGCTGGTTCGGGCAGCAAGTGCTGTGAGTGGGGAGGAAAAGGGAGCAATGTCAGTGGGGGAGGGATCATGGTAGGCTTCTTGGAGGACGGGGCACTTAAGTTGCACTCTGAAGGCAGAAAATGAGCTAAAGCACACAAGCAGGAAGTTGCAAGTGGTATTTGTGTGGAGGTGGGACTGGGGTAGGGGTGGTGTTTTTAGGGACTGGAGGGCAGTAATACAGGAAAATATTGACGGACCAGTTGGAGGAGGGCCTGAGTCCAGCTTTGTGGGATATTGAGAAGCCACGGATGGTTTTTCTCCTAGTTTTTCAAAAACTTAAAAAAATATTTTGAAACTCTCTGACATAAACAAAAGAAGAGAGAAGGCTATAATGATGTCCCATCACCCAGTTGCAAAAATGACCAATTGCATTGATAGCTTTTGCATAGACAGGCAACAAGATGTCATAAGGTCTTATGGGATATCCTTGCGGACAATATGAAAATGTGTAGAACCGATAATAGAGGAGTAGGTGGATGTAATTATAGGTGCTTGAACGACGGAATCATGTGGGACTCCCTACCTCCAAAGGACTTGGAAACGTGGCAAATGAGATTTCCCTCTGAGGGTTAAGTTATGAAATCAACACCTAATGGGAAGGGCAGAAAGAGGCAAAGTCTCTTCCAAGAGATCAAATGGCTCTCAGGGCCACCAGAACTGCTGAGTGTATTGGTCTGGCTAAAGCAGGGGTGGTCAGCTAAGAAGGGGCTGGCCAGCAATCAAAGGAAGGCCATTGGGGAGCCCATCCCAACCCTATGACCAGCCTCCTTGTTCTGAGACTGCATTCACTAAGTGACTGATAGTTTGACTTACTACCTAGACCTTTGGGAAGCAGCTGGTCAGGGCAACGCGAACTAGTACAATGGAGAATGACAGCTCTTATTTCCATTAATAAAAGGGCACTCTGATTTTATACATTGGTTTCTTGAGGACTTGGTTAGCACAGATCAGCTTTCTGAAGCAAGCTCAATGGTGTGGAAACCAATAAGGAATTCCAAGCCTGTCATTGTGGGGACCTGGTCTGGATTGGGTGATGCCACCCCAGTAAATACTACCCCCTTGTTCATAGGGAAAGTGGTAATGCAAAAGCACCCAGGTTAAAGAGAGGATGGACTTCTAGGCGCATGGCAGAAGAATTTCGCAAGTGTGTGTTCACTTTGCAGGCCAGAGGCAGGCTTACGGGGCCAGGATGAGTGAGGAGGAGGGGAGCCCCAGAGGTCACAGCATTAGGGGGACCGTGCAGCACAGTGGGAGATGTATAGTCTGGGAGTTGGGCCACCTGGGCTCTGAGTTTGTCACTGCCATTAACTCTCTGGGTGATAATGAACTTGGTCTCTGTTCACATGTATGTAAAATGAAGAAGGTAGATTAAAAAGTGACTTGAACTTTTCTTCTGACACTGATATGCCATGACTCTAGGAGAAGCAGAGCTTCCTTTGGGGCTTACCAGGTGCCTAAACATTTTAAACTCAGTGCGAGGTGGGGCTGGAGGGCCCTGGAGACCACCCCTGCCTGCAGAGAGGCAGGGGCCTATTAGTGGAGGTGGTGGTGGTGGTTGATGGCAGAGGGTTCATCTTCTACCAGGCTTTGTGAAAATTCATCACATCAAACAATGCCTCAAGAGCAGTCCAGGCCAGAGTACAGGGCGTTCTGGGGTGTGCAGGTGGCAGATTGATTGACTTCATGGCTGTGGAATTAGTGAGGTCATGGCCTACGACCTCATTGGAAATAGGTCCTGTTTTTTTCCTTCTTTTCTCTCCTTTGTTTCCCCGGCCAGCTCCACCCCCAGAGCCACCTCTCCCAGTGGACAAACCCAGGAGGTCATAAGAAAACCTGGAACAATCAGTTCCTCCATTTCCCCCAAGGAGTTAAAGGAGGAAGTTTTTGGTAGAAAGGATGTAAAGGTTGATAAGAATCTCAGGGGAACACGGGGATAGAAGGCAAGTCGGACAGCAGGACCGATGTATTTGAGGCTGAGCAGAGCCTGACATCCAAATAACAGGAAAGGCCCTGGAGAGGGTCTACAGTATGGAATTGATGTGGAATTTAACACAACACCCAGGACAGGCATTATTCTGTGAATCCAGAAAATAAAATCTATTAATTTAGAAAAAAAAAGCAGATCATTTGGTTTGACAGTGGGACAGGATATGAGAAGTTAGAACTGCTTTGAGAAAATCCAGAATGAACGTTCACTGTTAGTATAATGCCCAGAAAGAGACCTTGCCCACAGTCACCGCGTGTTTCATGGGAAAACGGACTGTGTTGGGGGTCGCTGGACCGTGGTCCATGCTTCTATTCTACCACTCAGGTGCTGCGTGGCTTTGAAAAAGTTACCCCACCTCTCTCGAGCTCAGCTGCCTCATTTGTGAAGTGAAGGGGCTATGTGGTAACTGAGAACACACCCAGACCCGAGAGTCCACAAGTCTGTCATAGGATTCTGTTGATTTTCAACTTTTCAAATGAGACGGAGTTTTATGGAATTTCAAAACCAAAGTGTTAGAAGGGCTCCTGAGGGTGATCTATTTAACATTTAAACGTTTAACTGTGAACTATATTATACATACAGAAAATGTAGTAAATATACAAACACCATTTAAAGAAGAAGAATAAAATGCATTCCCAGGTACCCGCTCCCAAGTTTATGAAACAGAACATTCCCGGTGCCTCAGAAGCCTGTTTGCATATCCTGAAAGCATCCCCTCCCCATGTTGTCCCTAATTGTGTGTTTGTCATTCTCTTGCTTTTCTTTCTACTTTGACCACCTCTGATGTATCCACAAATTATGCATTGTTTAGTTTTGCCCTTTTTGAACTTTATATTGATGGAACCCTACTGCATTTATTCTCCTGTGCTTGCTTCATACTTTTAGGATCATGTTTTGAGATTCGTCCATGTCGATGTATGTAACTGCATTTTTCAGTAACTGTGCTGTATCCCATGGTCTGTATCACAATCGATCTACTCCACTGTTGAAGGACATTTGAACTGCTTGCAGTTTTTGTTTTGTTTTGTTTTGTTTTATGGAAATGCTGCTTTGAACATTCTTGTATCTGTGAGGTGAAGCTTCGCCGTTTTCCAGAGTTTTTCCCATTTGCATTCCTACCAGCAGTTTCCACTGGTCCATATCATCATTGAAAGCTGATAATATATGTAGTCAACATGGTGGCTATAAAATGTCATCTTATTGTGATTTTATTTAATTTTTTAAAAACACACTTTTCTTTCCTTGTTTTTTCTTTCTCTTTCTTTCTTTCTTTCTTTCTCTTTCTTTCTTTCTTTCTTTCTTTCTTTCTTTCTTTCTTTCTTTCTTTCTTTCTTTCTTTCTCTTTCTTTCTTTCTTTCTTTCTTTCTTTCTTTCTTTCTTTCTTTCTTTCTTTCTTTCTTTCTCTCTCTCTCTTTTGAGAGAGAGGGAGGATGCATGTGCACGAGCAGTGTGTGTGTGGGAGGGGTAGGGACAGAGGGAGGGGGAGAGAGAGAATCCCAAGTAGGCTCCATGCCCAGTGCGAGCCGGACTTGGGGCTCGATCTCACGACCCTGAGATCATGACCTGAGCTGAAATCAAGAGTCAGACGCTCAACCGACTGAGGCACTCAGGTGCCCCATCTTACTGTGATTTTAAATTTCACTTTAAAATGTTCACTTCCCTGATTTTTAATGAAATTGAGAATCTTCTTATATGTTTATGGGCCATTTGTGCTTTTAGGGTTCATCCACGTGGATGTATTGCTGCAAAATGTTCCACCACATTTTATTTATCCATTCATTGGTTGATGGGTATTTGAATTGTTTCCAATTTTTGACTTGATGAATAATCCTACTATGAACATTCATGCACAAGTTTTTGCATGGACATATGTTTTTGTTTCTCTTAAGCATACATCTTATGACTTTGAAATTGTTAAGTCATATGGTAACTCTACATTGAACTCCTAGAGGAACTGCAAGACTGCTTTCCACAGCAGTTATGCACTTTGCATTCCCACCAGCAATGGAGGAGGGTTCCAGTTTCTCCACATTCTTGCCAACGTTTGTATTCTCTGTCTTTTTGAATATGGCCGATTTCATGGCGTGACATGTGCCTCCATGTGGTTCGATGTTCATTCTTAGATGGCTAATGATTTTGAGCATTTTTTTCCGTGTGTTTACTGGACATTTATAAAACTTCTTTGGAGAAACCTCAGTGCAGATCCTTTGCCCATTTTGAAATGGGATTGTCTTTTTCTTAGTAAGTTGTTAAGAATCCTCTATATAGTTTAGATACAAGTTCTTTACCAGATGTATATTTTGCAAATTTCCTCTCCCATTCAGTGGGTTGACTTTTTACAGTCTTGATGGTATATTTTGAAGCACTGAGAAGTATTTAATTTTGATGACACCTAATTCATCTATTTTTCTTCTGTTTGTGCTTCTGGTGTCATAGCCAAGAAGTCTTTGCCTAACTCAAGGTCACAAAGACTTACTCTTACATTTTCTCCTGAGAGTTTTATAGTTTTAGCTCTTACATGTAGGTTTTTGACTTATTTTGACCTAATTTTTGTGTATGGTGTGAGGAAGGAGTCCAACTTCATTTTTTGTGTGTGTTTTTGCATATATATGTCCAGTTTTCCTAGCACCATTTGTTGAAGACTCTTCTTCCCTGTAGAATTGTCTTGGTAGGTTTGTTGACAATCACCTGACCATAAACCTAAGGGTTTATTTCTGCTCTCTCAACTCTATTGATCTATATGTCTATCCATGTGCCAGTACCACATTGTCTTATCTATTGTAGCTTTGTAGTAAGTTTTGAAAGTGGGAAGTTTGAGTCCTCCAACTTTGTTCTTTTTCAGGATTGCTTTGGCTATTCTATATCCCCTGCAATTCCATATTAATCTCACAATCAGCTTATCAATTTCTTCAAGGAAACCAGATGGGATTTTTATGGGGATTGCATTTGCTATGAATGGAATAGTGTCCTGCCCCAAATTTGTATTTTGACACCCTAACCCTCAGTGTGATGGTATTTGGATATGGAGCCTTGAGGAGATACTTAGGTTTAGATGAGGGTTATAAGGGTGGGACCCTCATTATGAGATCAGTGCCCTTTTTAGGAGAGACACCAGCCAGTTTGCCATTTCTCTCTCTCTCTCTCTCTCTCTCTCTCCAGACATGTGAGAACACAGTAAAAAGATGGCTATCTGCAAGCCAAGAAGGGAGCTTTGACCAGAACCCTACCATGTTGGCACCTTAATCTTGGCCTCTGGAACTGTGACAAAATAAATTTCTGTTGTTTAAGCCACTCAATCTACAGTATTTTATTGTGGAAGCCTGAGCTGAGTAAGATAGCCTCAAATCTGTAGATCAGTCTGAAGAATACTGTCATCTTAACAATACTAAGATTTCTGATCCATGAAATGAGATTTCTTTTCATTTATTTAGATCTTCTTTAATATTTTATAATTTTCAGAGTATAAATTTTACACTTTTGTTAAATTTATTCCTATGTATTTTATTTTTGACATTATTGTAAATGGAATCATTTCTTAATATTATTTTCAGATTGTTTATTGTAACTGTATAGAAATTCAATTGATTTTGGTATATTGATCTTTTATCCTGAAACTCGGATTAACTTGTTATTTCTAAGAGTTTTTTAGTGCATTCCTTAGGATTTACTATATATAAGATCATGTCATGTGCATATAGAAATAACCTTACTTCTACTTTCTCAATCTGGATGTCTTTTATTTCATTTTCTTACATAACTGACCCAATAGGAACCTGCGGTACAGTGCTGAATGGAAGTAGTAAGAGCAAACATCCTTTTGTTACTTTTGCCTTTATAGGCAGGCAGGCAGTCTTTCACCATTAAGTATGATGTTAGCTATAGGTTTGCCTTTGTTCTAGAAAAATACTTTTGCTGAATACATAATCCTAACTTTACAGTTATCTCTTTCAGTACATACAGGAATTATTCCACTGGTCTCTGGCTTCCTTGTTGCTACTGACATGTTAGCTCTCAGTCTACTTACCATTTGTAGGCAGATGATCTATTTCTTCTCTCTGGCTGTTTTTAAAATTGTCATTTGTCTTTGGTGATCTTCAGTTTCATTCTGATGATGTATACAGGTGGATTTCTTTTATATTTTTCTACTGGGATTTATTAGGTTTCTGGATCCAAGGATTTGTGTCTTTGAACAGTTTTAGAACATTGCATAACTGTCATGACTCCAAATATTGTCCTCCCACTCAGGTATTCTATTACACATCTCTAGAACTCTGATTGAATATACGTCAACCCTTTCCACTATTTTCTTCATGTATAAACTTATCTTTTATTTTTACCACTTTCTTATATTTCTGGACTATATGTATATACCTTTTTCTTGGCTAAATCCTATAGTTCATTAATTCCCTCTTCAGCAACATCTAATCTGCTATATAATCCATACACTGACTTTTAAATTTCAAACATTATATATTTTTATTTCTAAAGTTTTGTTTCTTTTTCAAATCTGCTGTGCTATTTGTTATAATGTGTTGTTTCTTGCTCTTTTTAAATGGCTCTTCTTACCTATTTAAATGTATTCTATGTAGTCATCATATAATGTCAAAAAATACCAATTTATGGGGCGCCTGAGCAGCTCAGTCGGTTAAGCATCTGCCTTCGGCTCAGGTCATGATCCCAGGGTCCTGGGATCAAGCCCCACACCGGGCTCCCTGCTCAGTGGGGAGCCTGCTTCTCACTCTCCCTCTGCCTGCCGCTCTCTCTCTCTGTCAAATAAATAAATAAAATCTTTTAAAAAAATACAAATTTATGAAGTCTTTAAGGTTCTGATTCTCTCTTCATTGTTTCTGTGGCTCTCCCTCCATTATGATTTGTGTGTTTTTGACTGTAAGTTACTCATTTTGCTGATAATGTTACCCGTGGGAGTTCTTTGAGGTCCGGAATAAAGCTGAGTTCCTCCAAAGAGGAATATCACTTGTTTCTGCCACTTGCCAAGTGTGGGATGACTTTCTTTTAAATTCTGTTTCGCTTTTTTAAAATTTATGCCAATTCATAGCATGAATATAGAACATGAATCCATGTTAAGGGTGGATTATAGGTAGACGTTTTGATACAAGTTTTATTCTCCTCTACCCAGTGCCAAAGTTAGTACAGACGGTTTCATTGCTGTCTCCTTCTCCAGTTTATTTCTCATCCATCCATACATTGAAAGTAAGATTTTTGTAGGGGAAAATTTCAGCTTTACTCAGAGGTCTCCTATTAGATTCCTACTTAGACCGGGCTCTAGCCTCTTCCTATGTCTCCATGATCTATACAGCCATCAAGGCAAAAGCACAAGGTTGCCAAGGTTTAGCATAAACCATTAGGATTAAATCTGGCATTGGCAGTCACAGGAGGATTTCTGCTTTTATTTTTGTTTTTCACCTCTGCAGATTCTTTCATGTCAGTGCAGTAGTGAATGGTAAAAGAACTATAGAAAAATTCATAGAGATTTTAACTTTTTCAAATGAGGCTATTTAGGGTAACTATAACTGGTTACTGCTGGAAACAAAAATTCTCTCATTTGTTTCACTTCTAAGCAAGTTGACATTGAAAACAGTCAGAAAAGTAAATCTATTTTTTTCCCTTAAAATCTCCATGAAAAGATATTCTACAACCTCCCTGTGGTTGATTGTCAAAATGGCCATATTCTTCCTTTCTCTGCATTCACACCCTTGAAATCTGCAAATCCTCCCACCAAAGGCAAAGTTTATTTCTCCATAATCGTGAACCTGGGTCGGCCACTTGACTCGTTTTGGCAAATGGGACATTGGCAAGTATGACATAAGCTGAGGCTTAAAAAGGTCTTGCTTTCTGAAGCTTGCTCTCTTACTGTACTTGGAACTCTGAGACCATCATGCAAATGAATCCAAGCCAGGCTGCTGGAGGATGAGAAGCCATATGCAGGCACTCAGCCCAACAGCCTGCCAACCACTGCCAGGTGACCCACCAATATCATTGTGATGAGGCGAGTGGAGACAAGGAGAGCCAGCTCAGCCTGGGAGAACTGCCCTGCCAACCCAGAGGATCATGAGCTAAACAAAAAATTATTTAAACTATTAAATTTTGGTCCCAGCAAAGGGTAACTAACATACTTTCTTAAGAATACAGTTGCACAGTCGTAGCTCAAAACTCCTTAGAACAATTTTGTTGTTTTTATCCTTTTTCCTGCCCCAGCTTCTAGTGATGTAAAAATGGTCACTCGCCAAGACCCTTTCGCAGGTCAGCTTACACTAAAGGGGTTTGCCAAGTCTCAATACAGAATTTAAATCACATCAATTAAAATATATTCCATATGTGCTTCCATTAAAAACATTAGGAAATGTGAATATGTAATTGATTTGCTCAGTGCAGTGTCTAGTGAGATCCTGAGGAAGAAATCCAGAATTTTTCTCAACAGCAGTGTAAGTCAATCTCAGACACATGAGACTGAGGTTGGAAGCAATTACTAAAATGAAAAGATCTGAGGTTTCAATTGACCTTAAATTCAATATACGTCAATTCCGTGGAGTGGCTCCTCAGGAGGTCAATCCAACATCAATCATATTAACAGAAAGGGTACCCCCACTGTATTTGGCGGACCTTGAGAACCATGGTCTGTTCTGGGCACTATCCTTTTAGAATGATAGTGACAAACCAGAATGGATCAAGGAAGACTCCAAGATGATACAAGTTGGAATCATTTCAGATGAGGCTCAAAGTAAGGACCTGCAGTGTAATCAGGCGTGCGGAGACCTGACTACAAGTAGGTGAACGGCAGCCACAGGGAACAGCACACATGCAGTATTGAACAAATCTAGAGCAATCTAGATTGAGAACAAATCTAGAACCAACAGGTGGAAGTTACTGGTTTGGGGTCAAACATTTTCTAAACCCACGGGGCCATCCAACCTCAGAATGGCTGCCTTGTGGAACAGAAAGCCTCAAGAAGTGGAGGCTGGAAAGGCATCTATCAGGGCCAGAGGGCTCCCTGGGCTCTTTCAGCAGAGTCCTTCTTTATTCCTGCTGCTAGTTATCCTGCTTCTTTAGGAACTTGTAATTTAAGAGTCCAGAGGTAACCCAACATCCACCTGCTTCCAAATTACAGACCTTAGTGAAGTCATAATGTACCCTGTTAAACCTCACCTTTGAGGATTGCCACACGGTCATAGAATAGGTGCTCATCTCAGAGCCACACTGAATTGTAGCCAGGACAGCTTGCTCATTCATTCACTCTCAAATTGATTTATAGGCACAAGACAGGAGTCTCTCCAGCTGTGCAGGTTAAGCTTGCAGGATTGCCTTTTTCTTCCTGGGTCAGCACTACCACTCTGAGGTCACCAGCTTCCCTCCCTCCCCCACGTCCCAACTCTTTCCTTCCTCTTCACTCCACACTGCCTAAGGGAGAGTTCTCATAAAGGCTCAAGGAAAGTTTCTTTAGGCCTGCAGAGGTATCGGCCTGTATGTTTTCTGCGTGCCCCTGTGGCATGTCCTATGGGTGAAACCAGGGCCTGCAATCTGACAGGGGCATTGGGAGTCTGGGCCTCCTACCTTGACAGGTGAAGCATCTGATGTGGAAGTGGTTATTGTGGACACGGACCACTTCCCCTTTGCAGGTGTCTCCACACCGGTAGCACTGGATGACATTGGAGCTGCCTCGGGGATTGTAAGGATTCTGCTGATAAGGAACTGCAGAAAGAAACAAAGAGATCACTATCCAGAAGGCCTTTCCTCTTTAGGAACTCTGTTAGAAGACATTATCATAATCCTAACTGGGAGAAAAAGCAGAAAGCGTGCAGGTAATTAGCCAAGTACCTTCAATACATCACCAGGCTGCATGTGCCAAGCCAAGGCACCATCAGGATGTGAGTTCATAAGTCTCCTGAAGCAGGCAGAGACTTACGAGTGAGCGTAACCTTTCTTTGCCATAATAGAGGCCAAATTCACGGAAGATGAAAAGTAAAAGAAGAAGTAGAGTATTTCAAAGTAAATGATCCAGAAATACCATTTCTTGGGTGATTTCTGGATCAAAACCAGGTCCCAAATTTCTCAAAGAGAATTTGGTTTTTGCAGTTGACATGGGTCTCAAAGAATTGGGTGATTGATCCTGCCTCCAACTGGCCTTTGAGCAAAGCAAGTGACATCCCCTCTCTGGGCCTCTAGTTTTGACATCTATGAAATGAGGGTGGTCAGTGGTAGCACAGGCTTTACAAAAGAGGCACAAAGGGGAGGCACTCTAGTTGGAAGGAGGTTGGTGCGGGGACTCATCTTAAAGCTGCCTTTGAGTGGCACTTTCCATAGCACTGAGAAAATGTCAAAAGTATATAATTAAGAAAAAAGATCTGGTAGAGATTAAGGAGGAGCTGAAATCAGTAGAGGTTGGGCATTTGATGATACTGTAGAGCTCTACTAGCTTATGAATCTATTACCCTCTTGCCTAGACTCTCTTATGGCTACTTTTCCAGATCTCCTGTCCCTGAGATATACTTTGCTGGACCACTCTAAAATCTGGTTATCTGGTTTTTAATAATAGTAGGCACCTGCTTAGAATTAAAAAAAAAAAAATCAGGGTTGGGAGGGATATTGACAGCTGTCTGGTCCAATCTCATTATGTATAAGCTACTGAGATAACTTTGCTAATGAGGAACTAAATCTTCTCTCTTGTAGGAAGCCCCTAGGGGGATCAGGAGAGAACTCCTCAATTCCTCAATTTTCAAAGTTGAAGCAACAGTCCAAAATCTTTTGCTCATACCCTATTAGGAGAAGGCTCACTCTTGTCCTGGCTATAAAGATGACCACCTGATTGGAGGGGAATTTGATGTCTACTATTTAGACATGCAGGCTTACTGCCTAAATTTTGAATAAGCATATTATAAATTAATCTGGACTCACATGAACTTTGAACTGCAAAGTAACTTAGATAATACTCGATTCAGGGCTTCTTGACCTAGTGTGGTAGTTGTTAATGGCTGTTCACTGAAAGTTGAATCTTTTATTCTAGGCACAATGAAGGATGGCACATGGTGTCTTGCTTGGCAATGAAATGTGAATGGAAATTATGTGTGTCACTTTCAACTGGAGCCAGTTTGTGATCTGCCATATTGCCTTTTCCATAACCCAGCAACCAGTGATACCCCAGATGGTGTGCAGGATGCATCAGCTTGGATCCCTGATTGAGTCCTGGAGCACAGCTCCAAGGCTAACCCAGGACGAATGTCTATGGTGAGCAAGGAGGAATTTTTGTTGTTATGGCCTTGTTACTGCAGCATATCCTGATGGATACACCTGGGATCTAGTATTTCTAATTAAATATAAAATTTGGTGTTATGTACATTATCCTACAGCTCTCTTCAGATTCTCAAAGATGGCCTCCATAATTGATCTCAGCTGCCTTCCTCCTTTTAAAGACAAGTAACAGAAAAACAGGACTTTTTTTTTTTAAGATTTTATTTGAGAGAGAGAGAGAGAGAGAGATTGAGAGGAGAGGGAGAAGCAGACTCCCTGCAGAGCAGGGAGCTCAACACGGAACTTGATCCCAGGACCCTGAGATCATGACCTGAGCCGAAGGCAGATGCTTAACCAACTGGGCCACCCAGGTGCCCATGGACTTTCAATTATCTTCCACTTACAGGTCTCCTGAATCACCAGTGCCCTGTAAAGCAAAAAGCTGGTTACTGAGCCCTGAAAATGTTGAATCTGACAACTCTGCTATCTGAGGTGGGAGATAATATCCTTCTCACAATCTTTGTCTTGAGGAGTCCATGCCCCTTATTCAACTTTTCTCCTGTCTTAAATTTAAGACAAAATTTAAGTGAGTTAGCTAGTTAACAAAATCATTAATTAATTCACTAAATGGGTTAATACATGTAAAGCATTTTGAAAAGTGCATGACGTTCTTCATAAATGTTCACTGGTACCATGATCATCACACCTGCCCCACAGCTCAGAGCAATCCTTCCCCACTCCCAGAATGTCCATAACCATTCATCCTGTCTCCTCTTCTTTCTCTGATTCGTGCTCACCAACCCTGGAAAATATTTCACTCTCCCCTCTCCCACCAATTTGTGAGAAAAATGTAGATCCCGTTTATCTGGGCAGTGTAGTGATCCACAATTGTTGAGGGAAACAAAGCTGGGAGTCTGAAAAACAAGTAAGAACTAACAGGATAATCATCACCAACAGTGATGAGAAGTCTCAAAAGTATCCAAAAGTCCCTCCAGAATCACTGCACGAATTCTCATTTACCTCTTCTAATTTAACCTGCCTTATTGCTCAAGAACCAATTTCCAAGATCAACTCGGTTTCTCCCTGATTTGATTTTCTGGGGGAAATTGATTTGTGATCATGGTCTTCAGTCAATACTCAGCCTTTGAACCATTCAGATAAAAAGGTATAAAATCTGAGTGAGGGGACAGATTAGGAAAATGGGTTTTCTGGGGGCAGAGCTAGTGATGGGCCCCCCAGCCCTAACTCTGCCGCTTCCCTCAGGATGAGTGTGCTGCTTTGGTCCTGCTAACTGTGGCTGGAAACCCACAAATGTCTGATATTTGTAAATAATCCCAGAAATAGAAATGCAGCCATTGTTGTGTGAGTTCTTCCAGATTGCGCATATAAACGATGATTACAAAAGGGCAGCAGTGTAGCAAGATTTGAGCTTATAGATGCGTGAAGACCTTTCCTTATCTAGATAGTGCCAACAGGAGCTCTAGGGGTCAAGGGACGCTAGGCTGAGATATGCCATATCTGCTCTTGCCCTGAAAGCCACCTCGTTTCCAACAAGATTTTGTATCCTTGGGTAATTAAATCAACGACATAATCAAACCATACTCTGTGGGTCTAGGTATGTGGAGAAGGTGCCATTTCTTCCCACCAATCTCTAGCCACCCCCCTCCCCCGCAGAACATTGAAATTTTATTGTTGATTTTCTGCTGGTTAGTATTTCCACAAATTTTTATCTCCGAAAGTACTAGAAACCAGCCACATGAGTCATAACATTTGCCTTATGTACAAATGTCCCTTGAATTTCAATTGACTTGTACTTGATTTTTGAACAGCTTGTCCCTGACAGCAACATTTTAGAGTAGCCATGGGCCTCAAAGGACATTAGCTTTGCTAAGTTGTGAAATAACCCATGAAGTTACCAAGTTTAGAGATCATGTGATATGTTTCTAAAATGCGTGTAGGGAATCTCTGGCTTCTGTTTAATGTTATTTGGCCAGTAAAGGGCACCTAGGAGAGACATTGACAGTTCCTAGTCTGTAAGGAGTGCTGTCCAATAGACTTCTGAGTATAGAAATGTTCAATATTTACACTGTCCAATATAATAATTACTGCCATATGTGACTGTTGGGCGCTTGAAATATGGCTAGCGTGACTGAAGTACTGAATTCTTAATTTTATCTCATTTTAATTAATATAAATTTACATTTAAATAGCCACATGTGGCTAGTGGTACCATTATTGGACATTACAACTTTATAGATCCACAGACGGAACACCAGGCACTGAGACTAGGAAACAAGAAATGAAGTCTGGTTGAATCCTATGTATATAAAAATAACATGTAAAAATTAATTCGGGTGTACCACCTCAGACTTAAATTATTCCTTCTCATCCTTGAAGTGTTTTAAAGTTGTACTCAAAAGCAGTTTGCAATCGGAACCAATTACACACACATTCACCCATCCTGAATTTGATCTAGAAACAAAAGATTCCGAGCAATGAAATAAATACTAATTTTTAAAAAAATCACAATTTTTCAGTTACTGCGAGACTGGACAATCTTAATTTTTCCAAGAATAGAAGCAAAGAAGTCAATTGGCAATGGCTGTCAGTCTACTTTTTTAAGACAGAAAATCAGCTAGCCAATGCCTTTGAGATGAAAAAATGAAGGGTCTGAAACAGACGCACAGCAGACCTTTAGTTCTACGGGAAAACACAACTTAATTCCACGACGAAATTTGCAAGTAAAGCTCTTCCCAAAGGCGACAGAGATCATTTAAAAGTGTTGGAGCCCAACAGCAAATCGGAAGGGGAGGGTGGCTGGCCTCCCGGTAAGCTGAAAGGAGCACGCGAGTCAAAGAGCAAGAAATAAGCTCGGCACCCAGTTCCTGCACCCGGCTTTTCTCCCTCCCTCCGGCTGGCTGCCGCCCCGGTCTCAGGGGTTTCTCGTCGACAAGGCCGGGCTGCCATCAGATTAGTCTCTTTTAAAAGCAGATATTAGCATGCTTCCTCCCTCACAGATAACACGACCTAAGTTACGTTCTCCTTACCGATGTGGTGCCTGCAGGATTGGTCCTTCCTCCCCTGAGGGTGGCCTGACCTTGGAGAAAAAGACGTCCCTCCATTCTAACCGAGTCATCTTTACAATCGTCTTTAGAAAGTAGAAGCACCTATGCTATCCTGGGGTATAATTAAAAGAGTGCCAAAGCTGACTTGGAGACAGCACAACAGCTGTGAAAAATGGCTGGAAGTGTAATAAAAACAGTGGTGCTTCTGGTCGAACAGTGAAACACCAAGCAGGGAGAATCAACCAGTTCCAAAGCGAGCTTGCAAACGCCCGGGGCCCTGGGAGGCGGCCGGGTGCTGCCACTGTCACATATCGGCAACTCACGGCTCCATTAGGGCCCAAAGTACCCGGAGTGTGTTCACAGGTATTTCCTAAGTACCGAGCAGGAGAGCCGACTGTGGATCCAGGCATTTCGCGGGTAGAAAGCCGTCTGCCGGGCGCCTGGGTGGCTCAGTCGGTTAAGCGTCTGCCTTCGGCTCAGGTCATGATCCCAGGGTCCTGGGATCGAGCCCCGCATCAGGCTCCCTGCTCGGCGGGGAGTCTGCTTCTCCCTCTCCCACTCCCCTGCTTGTGTTCCCGCTCTCGCCATGTCTCTCTCAAATAAATAAATAAAAATCTTTAAAAAAAAAAAAGAAAGCCGTCTGCCTGCCAGGTTAGGGTGGGGTCTGTATAGAAGAGCCTCTGGTCGTTTACAACATGACCTTGAGTTTGGTTTTGGAGTTGAACCGCGGTCTGCAGCTCTGATTCTGGCTCCGGGGGCAAGACGGCAGTGACATGGGATCCCTGCGCTGAGAGGCACCAGGCGCGGGGGTTCAGGGCGTGGATGCTGGAGTCAGGAGGGCTGAGTCTGTATTCTAGCAATGCTGCCTGCCGGTTGTGTGACCTTGAACGAGTTAAATGCATGACGACACCTGTCTCAGTTTGCTCATCTCAAGAGTGGGAACAATGCAAGTCATCTGTGAGTATTAAATCACTTAAATTATATAAAAGTGCTTGGGACACTGCTTAATAAATAAAAGCAATAATTGATATTAAAGGATCTCTGAAGTCACGCACCCCCACCTCCAACTCAATGCAGGAATTCTTTCTGAATTGCGCCGTGCCACTTAACCCCGACTTTGGCTCAAACATCATCAAATCCATTTTGGGACCAGTCCAACTTGGGCAAAGGTTTTCTGGTTTTCCCTCCCTGCTGCTGCTCAGGAAGAGAAACCCCGGCTGCAGCCCGTTCACCACCTTAAAGCAACCTCTTCTTCCCCCCCACCCCCACCATCGCTGAGCTTTCTGTTTATGGGTTTCTGCGGGCTGCAGAGGTGGGTGGCTGACACGCTTTGGATGTATCCTGCAGAGGAATGTGTGAATTGGGTGTTTCCTGTTGTGGGAAACAGAGGTTATGATCTATGTTTTCCTGAGGCGGTGTATTTTGGGCACATCTGCTGTTTCCAGGGGGACGTGTTGGCGTGTCAGTCGTGTGTGCATACTTAGAAGAGGTGAGTGATTTGTTTTCTGAAAACTCTGCTAGGGAGACCGTGAGAGCTGCTTTTGGTAACCCCTAAGGGCCCTGTGTGTGTATCTCATTTTGTCATGACATCTGTGTTCATCGTGCGGATCCCTGGTACCCATCAGATCTCCCTGGACTGGGAGGTTACCTAATACAGGAGATTGGGAGCCTCGGGGCAGGGACCATGCGTGTCCTGTCTGCCTCTGCACTGTCCGTGCCAGGCGTGTGAGTGCTCAATGAGTACTTGATGGATACATACAAGAACGAATAAGATGAGTCCCATGCTTTCATTTAGCAAATGAGCAGGCTGAGGCCCAGAGGGAGAGGGAGAGAACTTAGGCTTCCCGCGTCATTGTCTGAGGCTGTGTGTTCTAGGGTAACAGGATAAAAGAGAGCGCAACCTGCAGCATGGCCCACGAGTCACAGAAAGGTGAGGGAGAGAGTTCACTGAAGAACATATTTCCATAAATCTGGAGTCATGCTGAGGCTTAGCATTAGCCTAGGTGGGCTGAGGGGGTGCAGGTCAGTGGTCCAAGATGCAGAAGCATAAGGAGGGAGCTCGGAATGAAGCCATGCATGAAGAGCGAGCAGGGGCAAATGCCCAAAGAAAGGCCTGGAAGGATAAGAGATAGTATTTGCAGAGTGGGTTACTCCGTCAGGAACTGGGCTCAGCAGCGTACATATGCCATCTCACTGAGTTCTAGTAATTCAGGAGGGGCGGGTATTATTACCCTATTTTACAGATGGGGAAGCTGAGGCCCGAAGAGCTGAGGTCCCTTGCCCACGGCCATACCATTAGTAAATGGCAGAAGGAGGCAGTTCTCACCACGAAGCTCTACTGCCTGCCATGTAGAAGTGCCAAGGGCGGGGGTGGGGGGGTCCCTCTGGGGAGGGAGTGGGCTTAAGGGAGGCTACCAGGGGTATCTGATTAACCCCCCCCCAGTAATCATCCATCCATTATCCAGCTGGTTTAAAATAGGTACATAAATTTCACACAGACTGAAGAATAATGCTTGCGGGGTACAGACCAGGAAACTGGGCGCAGTAATTGAGCATCTGTGGCTGAGGAGGAGGATGAAGGAGCCGTGATGGCTGCCCCCGGGGCCAGGGGATGGCCGCCTCGAGCCCCTTCCCTGGCCCCGGATGGACAGCCAGACAGGTGTGTGTGTGCTGGCAGGTGCCGCAGGTGCTGGCAGGTGCCGCAGCCCTGGCCACGCTTTCCCGTGTCAGCAACACGGTCTGTCACCCCAAGATGCTACTGTAAAACTTTTGCCGCCACAGAAACTCTTCCCCAGCCTCTCTCTCTCTGCCAGGCTCAGCAGCGTGCTCCGTGGTCACGGAGTGAAGCTGGCAACATGGCTCGAGCCACCTTCTCCCAAAATGTGCTGTCAGGACACGTGTCAGAACGGCAGGCTCTTGGCCAGACAGACGGCTCTAGCCCGACAGCCAGCTACCGCATGACGGCTCCCGCCGACGGACCTGCTAGACCCAGCTGCTCCCTTACCCTTAGCATGACCAGGGCCCCAGGCGAGGAGGCCTGCCCCACGGCCCGCGGCTGGAAGGTGTTCTTCACGTGACAGTGAAGTCACTCGCTAAAATGGGAACTGCATGTTCGTTATTGATTTGGTAAATTCAGAAAGCTGGTCTAGATACAGAGTCATAGAATTAACTTCCCACTTATTTCTATGTTCATCTTATCATTGTGAAAAAAAAGAAAAGAAAAAAAAGAAAAAACCTGTATACTTCTGATTGAATTCAATAAAACACTTCAAGATAAAAAAAAAAAAAAGCCCTCAATTCTTTCTTATAAGTCAGCGTGGTTCCTATTTCAAGATAAGCAGAACTAAGTTGCAGCCAGTTTGTGCCCCCATCCTGCTCTTCACTGGGGGTCTGGTCCAGGGCTCAGCCCAGCGGGGGCAGCACGGGCCTCTTTTCTAAGGACTCAAATAGATCTGTGTTCTCATTTCTTTCTCTGAGATTCTCCTCCCCACCTCTGGGCCAGGGAATCATTTTTGTTAGCTGGGGGTAAAGGAGCCCTTTTTGCCCTCTCTAGCTTACACTTTCTCTAGAATATTTAGCTTTGTAATGGATCCTTTCTGTTTTGAGGGCACAGACTTGAAATTCAAAAGCCAGGAAGCGATCTCTTTTGTCTCTGCCTTCGGCTGCCCATCCTGGCCCTGAGGCCTCCCTCCCTGAATAGAGGGGGAAGGAGCAAGACGGGTGGCTGAAGGAAATACCAGTTAATATTTCAAGAATATCATCTTGCTACACTGGGGCATGGGGTTTTAAAAATCTGATCTAGAGCTAAGGGTTAGTTGAGACCTGATGGAGAAGGGGAAAATCCCTAGCGTATCTGGCATTTTTCCCACTAGGGGCTGCCTCCTGTCAATCAACACCAAATCTCTTGTCTCTGCTGACTCTGTTCCTCACTACCTTTACCAAGCCCCCAGTCAGGGACCCTGAGGGGCTGTAAGAAGAGCCCAACACTAACATGAATTAGGCAATTACTTTGTGCCAGGCCCCTTGCTAAGGGCTTCATACCCACCATCTCATTGAATTCTCTCGGCCCCAGGAGACAGATACCATAGGATCCCTCTTTTATCTATGGGCAATCTGAGGCACAGAGAGGTTCATTAATTTGCCTGAAGTCACACCACATGTAAACGTTGGAGCTAGGGTTTGGACAGGCACTGTAGATCTAGAAGAGGCTTGATTTTTCCCTCCCAGGGGGCATTCCCAGCTGGGCCTCCTTCTGCCCAGTGTATCCCAAGGGAAAGAATGGGACCTGCCCAAGCATTGCCAGCAGGCAGCATGGGGCTGCCCTGCACTGGGGCCTTGAGGCACCCTTTCCAGCATCTCTACAGCTTATCTGAAAATACAATTTGGGTTTCGAATGAGGTCCTGGAAGCCATGTTGGAAGTAGAGAACTCCAGGAAACCAGCAATTGTCTTGTGCTCTGAGTGACTCAGTCTCTTGGCCTCTGAGCCAGAGGTTTGAATACTTATACAATGTTTGCTTCCTGAGGAGGGCAGGCCATCAGGCTCTGAGATACTGTTGAGAAATGCAAGAAACATCAGCTGTCACCCGGGCTCCCCTTGACTCACGGGTTTTTAACATCAGAGCGGAAGGCATATAGAAAACATTGCCTAGAGGTTTCTTTTTTGTTTTCTTTTTGTTGTTGTTGTTGTTTTAAAGCTTCAAACCCTTCCTTGAAATGATGAAATGGCCTCCAGGTTGAACTGATTCCATCATAAACCATGCATGGAATGCAAACATCCGGTGACCTGGTGGGCATTCAGGGACATCCCCTAGACCAGGGAATGCTTGCATTGCATGGGGCTCCCAGACATGCTTTACTTGGGCAGCCTGGTGTTTGTTTCTAAATCCTTCCACATCACCACGGTTCTTACCTCTTCCTTTTTGCCTCACCCCTGGCCAACTTCTCTCCCACACTGCCAGGCACTTAAAGGCCCCGCCTGGGGCCCACAGAGTTTCTGTGATTGAAGAGGGGTAGGGCCTGACGTGGAGCTACTTCTGAATCCCTTTCTCTCCAAGCTGCCCCCCAGGGCACCTTCGGCTCCATCTCCTCCACAGAAACACCTTTACAGATGCAACCCTGAGGCTCAGAGAGGGGAGAAACCTGCTCAGAGTCCCCATCATGCTGGCTGCACCAGGACCAGCAGGGAAATGCTCTGGCTTCAGATCAGGACAGTTTGCCTCAGAGGAGGCCAAAATGAGGTGAAAGTGACCCATGTCAGGGGATTCTCAAAGCCATCCCAAGCAGCCTCAATGCTCAGAGGGCAGAGGTGCCCCGGAGGCCCCTCTTTCATGTCCAAAGTGCTTGTCCCATTGCTCCAAGTTCTATAGGGCTCTCCTGGATGACCTCTGCCACCATCCATTCACCTATGAGCATGATTACTCCACAGTAGCATCCCCCCAGCCCCAAATCTGAGCTGTCAGTCAGGTCCTCCTTTCCACAGGCTGAGAGGATGGCTCACCATCATCCCACTGTGTTCCATCTCCTCCCTCCCTCCTTCTTTCTTTCTCTCTCCCTCTCTCCTTTTCCCTTTCTTCCTTCCCTCCTTCCCTTCCTCCTCAGTCCTACCAAGATTTCTGCTGATACCTGGTTCTTCCCTGAGAGGTGGAAGCGGTTATTTTGCATGAGGCCTCGGGCAGGACACGCCCCATTCCTGGGTCACTGTCTTCCCATCTAAAAAGAAAAAGGTTTGCATTCTTGGATCTCTCAGTTTCCTTTCAGATTCAATATTCTATGCATATTAAACAAGGCTGAAACACAAAAGGCCTTCAGGGGCCAGGCAGGTAATGTTAGTGGAAAATCAATCCAAGGGGACAAACCGAGGAGATTGGCTCACCTAAAGGAGAAGAAGCTGCTGGGTCCCGGGGGATTACTGTCCTGCAAAAACATGTTAAGGTCCCCAAAAGGCTTATCTGTGGGGGTGTATTCTGCCTGTGGGCCACCAGTTTGGGATCTCTGCATCCAGACAGATAGATGACCACAAAGTCACTTCCAATTACCATTTGAGAAGTCACATGCTCACCATATGCCTGTAGGATCTGGAAGAACAGAATATTCCTAAAATGAGGTCTTGCAGAGCCCCAGGCTAGATAAAGGAGCACCATACAAGCCTATCACTCTCAAGGTCTCTGCGACATTATTCAGCGACAGGCAAAGGTTTTCAATTTTTTTTGACCATGAACTACTAGACAAAATTAATTTTGCAAAATGACGCAGTACACAAATATGTGAAACAAAAGTTTCACAAACAAACTTATTTTTAGTACACATGATATGTCCTGATATTTTTCTTTCTCTATTCCCTTCTAATACCTCATGCCATTTCATTAAAAAATGTTTGCAACCTAATAATATATATAAGATCAGAAGTGAAAAGAATGATAGAGATCATCCTAGGTTTGCACGGTCCCATATGGTAATAATTCTTTATATGTGGCTATTCAAATTAAAATTAAGTAAAATTAAAAATCCCATTTCTCAGTCACACTAGCCACATTTCAAGTTCTCAATGGCCAGCACTGGGCAAGTGGCAATTATAACAGATAGCACAGAAATAGAACATTTTCACTAGTGCAGAAAGTTCTATTAGCCATCCTCATCTACAACAAGCCTCACAGTTTTGCCAATGAGGAGACCAAGGTCCACGGCCCTTCAGAGAGATGCATTTGAAATTGTGGACAAAAGGGTTGGGGACAAATGGATGTAGCCTCATAGATGTCTGCCAGTGTCACAAGAGGAATAAGATGAAGAGTGGCCCCTTGCACATTTATCCTCACAACAGGACCCACAACTCAAAGGCCACATCCTGCAGTCTATACCCAAAGTGGTGGATCAGAACCTTAACCCTCACAGAAAAACAGAACCAAATTTTTCTTGCTATCCATGAAATTTATGGAGTGGCTTCTGTGAGCTGGAGAGAGAACAGGTTATGGAACCTGTCAAATCTGGGTTCAAATCCAGACTTCCTCTTACAGGCTCTATGAGATTAAGCCAAATGCCATGTCACTGAGCCTTAGCTTCCCGATCTGTAAAATGGGAATAATATATTTGCCTTTCAGAATTTCTGAATGGAGAAGAAGTGGTGTACACATAGTGCCTTTCTTTTCTTTTCTTTCTTTCTTTTTTTTAAGATTTTATCTGAGGGAGACAGAGCACAAGCAGGGGGAGAGGGAAAGGGAGAAGCAGACTCCCCGCTGAGCACAGAACCTGATGCAGGGCTTGATCCCAGGATACTGGGATTATGACCTGAGCTGAAGGCAAATGCTTACCCAACTGAACCACCCAGGTGCCCCAACATAAAGCCTTTCTTCATGGAAGTGCTTTTTGCCCCATCACCTGGTACATTGCAAGAGCTAAGCTGAAGCCTGCTGTAATGATCATGATCATGATAATGGAAGCAGCAGTAATGATAACAAGATGAAGCTAAATATTGTAGAGATGTAAAACTAAAGTAAATACATCTCCCACTCCAAAGGAAATTCCAGGATGGAGCAGGGAAGATTTTTTTTTTTTAATTGCATCATTAATGCTACACCCAGTCCCTGGGACTAGTAAGCACTCCATTCATACTTACCAAATGAATGAATAATGATAATACGTCCCTAAATGCTACAGCCTCAGGTAGAGTTTGGTAAGAGAATCAGAGAGATCCAAAAATGGAGTGCTAACATTTTTATGAATTCTTTTTTTTTTTAAGATTTATTTATTCGTTTTAGAAACAGAGAGAGAAAACACCAGTGGGGGGAGGGGCAGAGGGAGAGGGAGAGAGAATCCTCAAGCAGACTCCCCACGGAGCGCAGTGCCCAAGGTGAGGCTCCATCCCGGGACACTGAGATCATGACCCGAGCGGAAATCAAGAGTCCCTGCCTCAACCCACTGAGCCACCCAGGCGCGCCACGAATTATTTCTGATGGAAAAGGGGAGGAGAGAGAAAGAACAGAACTGGAGGCGGCACCATTTTGTATTTGATAGTAGGTTGTTGACACATGGTACCTGGGACGAGGAAGTCAAGACTCGATAAGTAACCAAGAAAGAGACAGAATAAAAAGACTAACAGATAATTAGGAAGAAAGATGAAGAATACACTTCCTTTTGAGATAAAAGGTTTTATAAAAACAAAGATCCTCCCCACCAAAAGTCAACAGGCAACAGCTGCTTTTTGTCTTCAGGAAACAAACCATTGTTTGAAGTTGAAAATTGAACCTGTTTAGTCTGGGGGATGAGGGGGAAATGTTTACTTTCTGTGTGTATCAGCAAGTAGTTCTCAATTATCATTTGGCCCGTGTAGAATGCCCTGCAAACAGCTTTTTCCATCCGTAAATGTAGTGGACATCTGGTGTTTTGCCTGCTCAGCATCTGCTCAGCTTCTTCTGGCAACACAACCTCTTTTTCCCGGGGGGAACCCAATCCGTGGAGTTCGGGTGGGCTGACCCTCTTCCAACACAGGATCGGAAAGTAGCCTGGGCCCGGCCAGTCAGAGGACCCCAATTCTCTTCCACATGATTGGCAGGCACATGACCACGTCATCTCCGGGGTTTTTCTACAGGAGCTGTTGGAGGAGCCATCTGGGTGGCTAAGGTGGGAGGAGGTGGTCTGGGGCTCCTGCTGCCATCTTGCTCCCGCCATGTTGGGAGAGCCTACTAGAGACGGAAAAAGAGAGTGAACAGGTTCCTGAATCCATCACTTGAGTCTGTGGATCCAGATGGGCCTGAAGTCACTGGCACTTCTGAACTTCCCAATTATATGAACCAATATAGCACAGTCCCTTTCTAAAAAAAAATATGAGTTAGTCTGAGTTGCAGTTTTGTCACTTGCAGTTGACTACTTTGTCTTAATTAATCACAGTTTTCCCTCTAAATCATCATCTGCTATCAATTTAAGTTAAACACATTCCAGGACCATTTCATGCTGGACCTCATCGATCTAACACGACTCACAGCATCTAGCTGAGGACACAAGGACAGACGGACGAGGTGGACATGGTCCCTGTCCTCATGTGACACACTCCGGTAGGGAAAACAGCGGGTAAAATGCTCCAAGAGAGGAAGAGGGGGCTGTTGCCGGCTCAACAGCCATGCATCTCTTCGTCTGCTGACAGAACTTTTCTCTCCTGGAGGAAATCCACTTTTGCTTATCCTCCCCTGAGCAGCCACGTCTTCCAGTCTTTACCCGGGGAGGGAATCTTGATTGGTGAAATTAATTCCTTTGCCAACTCACTGACCTAGGCAAAGGCATGTGATCTACTCCTGGCCAATGAGACACAAAGGGAGGACAGGTGGAAGGGGAAGGTTTTCTATGCTCTTCCTAGCCTCTGGAGATTTTTGTCCACCTTGGATGCTGGAACCGCAGCCCTGCTGCCCACAATGGATCCTGAGGGGAGCCACCTGAATTGTGAAGCGTCTGGGTGCTTGAGGATAATGCTGAGCCTCTAAGTCAACCTGCCTTGGATCTGCCCCTCTTTGGCTTCTCTATTCTATGAAATAAACATGGCTAGACTCTTTAAGCTATTTTATTTGGGTGCTGTCGCTTGTTGCTGCGGGCACTCTTTGGAACCAAGGGGGCTAAGCTATGGAGCATCCAAGCAGTCAGGGAAAGTTTCTGGAGCCACTCTGGAGATCAAAAAGTTAGCTGAGCGGAGGGGGGATGAGACAAGGTGGTTGTAGAGTGGAAGTCAGTGATGGAAGTGAACTGGGAGCAAATTTCGTCATGGTGGTGCTTTTTGCTGTATGAGTGTTTCTCAAAGTGATCAGCTAACCACCTGCTTCAGAGTCACCTGGGGACTGTTATGGATTGTCAAAATGCAGATTCCTGGGCTTTACCCCATACCTACTGAATCAGACTTTAAATTTTAAACAAGCTCTTCTGGAGAGTCTTTTGTTTACGGAAGGCTGAGAACCCTTGGGTTAGTGACTAGCAGACTCACACACTCTCTGGCACCGAGACGAGAATTTTAGAAATCTTGATATCTGATACTAGTGCATATCAAAAGTGTTGTCACAGATGACTTGATGCCAATATCCTTCTGAGCATTACAAAGTATATTTTCTCCGATGTGTTTGCCAATCTTCACAAATGTTTAAGTCATCTGGCAATGAAATAATGTCCTAATACAAGTAGATTAAACATCCATTTAATTTACGCAGCCCCTTTCTTTTCTCAAGTTGTCATTCCTTTTAGGAAGAGCTGTTTCTGGTCTGTTATTAGAGCCATCCCCCGTCAGGCAGAGATGAACAGTGGTGGCTGGGTGGGCAGAGACATGAGCAAAGGGGTTTCCTCTCTTTCCAGTGTGTTCTGAGGAATGCACTTTGAGGTCTCAGAGCCAGCTTAGAATGTGTCATTTGTCCAAACCAGAGTCAGTTCTTCAATATGATGAACCCTGAATGTGTGGGTTTGTTGAAACTCTCATGGTCAATCCACTATCAAGGCATATAGATGGATCTCTTACTGAGCTCCCCACTTTAGCCTTTTCTCTCCCTCTCTACCAGCCCTGTCCCAGCCATAAGCATCTCTCACTTAGACCATCTCAGTGACCTTCCTACCACATATCTTTTCTCGACCTCAAGGAGGGGCAATTCCCTGATGCCCCTGACCCTACCCACTGGGGGGCATTTCAGTGTCTTGACATCTTATCTCATGGTTTTGTATTTCAATAGCATAGTCAGGACTAGAACCCAGGACTTCTGATGCCAAGTCTAGTGTTCATGCTATGGCGGCAGGATCCGCTGCACCAGAAAAAAGGTCTGAACTTAGAGGAGAATGGACTGGGTGGAGTGAAATGGAAATGGGCAGTGCAGGCAGGAGAGCCAAGCCGACCGTGTGAGCGGGGAGAGAGTTCAGCAACAGGGGGTGCAGTCAACCTGACCAGAGCTTCATACAGAGAGAACACAGTCCCTTTGGATCCCATGAGCAGCTACTCAAAGGTCAGGAGCCAACAGATTCCTGCTTAACTTGAGCTAATCTGAATTTGCAATCTAAGAGTTCTTGCAAATACAGTCTGAAGGAGGGGCTTAAAATTTTGCCCCACGGTAGCAGCGCAAAAGCAGCCACAGACAATAGGTAAATAAATGGGCCTGGCTGTGTTCCAATAATACTTTATTTACAAAGATAGGCAGTGGGCCAGAACTGACCTCTGAGCCCTCATTTGCCCAGCCCTGCTATAGAATCATTCAGTGGGCTAGCAGAAGTGTGTGTGTGTCTATGCC
The DNA here is from genome assembly GCF_029215605.1 of Mirounga angustirostris. Taxonomy (NCBI): domain Eukaryota; kingdom Metazoa; phylum Chordata; class Mammalia; order Carnivora; family Phocidae; genus Mirounga; species Mirounga angustirostris. The sequence continues at coordinate 113,537,024 of NW_026991715.1, forward strand.
CGGGGTCCTGATGCCGCCCACCTTGCAAGGCCAGCTCAGAGGCGCTCTGGCTGGGTATTAGACTAGATGATTTGAAAGATCCCCACCCACTATGAGATTCAGGGATGCTTTGGCCTGATTTTCCCTCAAGGGTATAGAGGTAGAATCTCCACCTCCAATTCAAGCTATGTTTGGAATGGAAATTATCCTCCAACGAAATGCCTCCAATCGTAACTGCCAGTTCTGTAACTGAGCATATGTTGGTGGAAACTTCAATTCATAGCGAGCCAGTTACAATGCAAGGAAGGGACAGCAAGCAGATCTTTCGAGTTAGAGTCCAGGCTGTTAATTACGTTTGTAAAAGAAATACATAAACATGCAGATGGCAATTGTAGTAAACATGATCATCTACATATAAATATAAAAATTCAACCCACTCCTCAAGGCCTATCTCGTATGCAACATACTTTTAGAACTATTTCCAGATCCTCCCCTCACTCTCCTCTAAATATGAGCTCTCTTCTTTAAAAACTCATGGCATACACTTATGACTAAGCAGTGGTTCTCAAACTTGAACTTGCATCACAGTCCCCAAATGTCTTGTCAAAACAGATTGCTGGGCCCCACCCCCAGGGTTTTCTGTTGAATAGGTCTGGGGTGGGGGCTGACAATTTGCATTTCTGACAAGATCTAACCGGTGATGCTCCTGCCATTGATGTGGGGAGAGCCACAGACCCAGACGGTTTCCTACCTTACGACAGTGTCACTTTTGCGCTTGCTTTATTTCCCTTAGCAGATTTTAAATTACTTGAGGAGAAATGCTACAGTCTGGAGGATTCTTGTGGGTCCTGGACAAACATTTAGACCCACCTATGGGATGAGATGAGGAGTTACGTTTCTGGTCAGGATGAACTTGAGAGCTGTTTCCTGTAACAGGTATTTCTTGAACCCACAAAGAAGGCAAATGCAACAGACTTTCTCCCAAGAAGTAACCAGTAGCCAGTACAGGAAATTTCTGCGGCTAACCCACGCTGTGATAGAAATCACAACATGGTCAAGTTCAACATTCTGGTGGAAGACCAAAACCCAAACGAAATCCATCAAATGGTTATACAACTTTTCCTATACACAATGTGGTTACTGGGTGTGGGGGGGGGGGGGGAGGGGTGAACAATGACAACAGAAACGCTAAAGCTTATCTCAATACCCTTTATAAGGAATCCAAAAATAAAAGTACGTTGGGAATCAGAATGTGGCTATATTTGAAGTCAGGGACTAAAGAGATGATGAAGTTAAAATGAAGTCATCAGGGTGAGCTCCCATCTAATAGGACTTGATGTCCTTATAAGAAGAGGAGATCAGGACATAAGCATGCACAAGGGAAGACCGAGTGAAGACACAGGGAGAACACAGCCAGCCGTCTACAAGCCAAGGAGAGAGGCCTCAGAAGAAACCAACCTCGATGTCCCCTTGATCTGAGACTTCCTGCCTCCAGAACTATTTCTCCTGTTTAAGCCACTCGTGTGTGGTATTTTGTTATGGTAGCCCTAGCAAATTAATACAGGCTCCAAAGCAGTATTTTAGATAGTTTAAAGGGTATAAAAGCTGCCAGGGTATCAAGACTATGTAATGCCCCGCACTGTCTGAGCCCTGACATCTCTTGCCCGGAGGATCCCAGTAGGTCCAGACTGGACTTTTCCCCCACTCACTCTCCACACAGGAGACACAGCGATGCTTTCAAAATACAAATCTGACGATGCTTAACCTTGACTCCCATCACTGCCAATGGCATTTAACACCATTCAGTGGCTTCACTTGGCGTTGGGATAAAGCCAGACTCCTTGCCGTGGTCTGCAAGGCCCTGCGTGGCCTGGTCCCCCACCAGCTTCCCCATCTCCTCTCAGACCCCTCTCCCCCTCCAGCAGCATGTGGCAGCCACACTGGCTTGCTTGCATCCTGCTCTCTCTCAACGCCACAGATTCCAGTGGGAAACGGACAGACCAGAGGTGCTTCCACGTTCGGACGGGTGACTCGCCTTGGAAAATGCATCTCGAGGCAGATGGCTTCCAGCAGGATGACGTCCTGACCAGTCTTGCCCCACTGCCTTCATCAGGCTAGTCACCAGCAGAAATTGTCCAAAGAGCAGCTGAAAAGTGTCAGAGCTTTAAGCAAGGGTGCAGTAAAAGTTGAGGCCTGCTGAGATGTACGCAGGATGTCCTTCCCGAACTAGACACGGGCGTCATCAGGCACCACTCACCTGGGAATTGTAAAAGGAGCTGAGGGGTGAAATTCTGGGCCTGGTGGCCAAAACAAGGCACCTGCTTTCACGGGCATGATGAAAGGGTTCTTTCTTTTTGGTCTGGCTTGCCCATTGCCCTTCTAGACACAAAGAGAAGAGCAAAGCCTCTCTCCTGTGCTCACTGTCCTATGTCCTCTTTTTATCATCACTTAATTATAGAGACCGTGCTTTCTGAATGAGAGACTGAACTGCACAGTTGGACGCATGGTCTAACAATGGGATGAAATATTTAAAATGAGGACAATTGTACATAAGGACCCTAGACCCACAATGGACTGACTCTTTTTACCTTGCCCCATTTACCTATAACCCAAATAAAGCTTGATTTGCCTTGTGCTCAACTGCTGTGCAGAACTGTATTAAATTTTAATGATGAAAAGAAACATAGCCAGCAACCAAAAGTAACAACAACAACAATAATAATAATAATAATAAAAAGCCAAATATATGCTGGCTTCTCTTTCAAAGACTAGCCAAGGGAAGAAGCTAGCAAAACAGAGGCTAACTCAAAGGTTTTCTCATTTCCTGCTTTATTTGACTGTCACCCAACACGGGAGTCAGGAGAGGTGAGGGTCATGTTGCCTGTTTTATGGATGAAAAACTGAGGCTTAGGGAACTGGAGAGATGTGTCCAGACTTCTACACACGCCTTCTGACCCTAGTTCAGTGAGGTTTCTTTTCTATGCTTGCGTGCATGTTGCACACACACATACACACACATACTCGCACACAAACCACTAGACTCCTTTTCCACTATTCTGCATCCTAAAATACTGTTTTTTATTTCCTGGGACTAATGTCAGCAAAAATGGTGATTGCCAATATAAGCTCAAGAAATCCTAAGAGATTCGTTAACATTTGGTTCTCAAACCCCAGTTGAATGTGTTGCTCAGATAAGAAGGAGCAAACATCAATGAAACATACAAGCATTTTCACTCTCTCAGCCTCTCTAAGCTAGATTAATGCTTTAAGAAAAAAAAATCCTACCAGACTACCTCTCTTCTAGCCAAAAAGTCATTCTGTCCCCAGTCAACTCCAGGAACCCTGGTACAATAATTAACATGTGGGCCAGAGGCCCAAACTCATTGGCACAGGATGGATTCTCAGATAAGAAACAGAGAAGCCCCAAATCCCGCTCACATAAAGGGCTTATTGACATTATCTGTTGAAAAGAATACAGATTTCAACGGACATAGACAGAGAGAAAGCAGAATTTTGGCTATGGAGGAAGTAGGTGGGGGGCAGAGGTAGACCTCTCCCCTATTTCAAAATCCCTACATTTTCACTAGAGCATTCTCTACCTTCATACACTCATGTGGACTTTGTAACTGGCTAAGGAGCATTTCCCCATAGCATTGATATTACAGAAGCCAAAATAATCCGGGCCAGCCAGCACATTCCAGTTGTAAAACAGAAGGTTTTAGAGAGTTCCCACAGGCAGATTAGCTATGTGTGATGCTCAGGTGCCCTGGGCTTAGGGGGCAGCCCACTCAACCTGGGTCTAACTCCAGGAAGAGAGATGACCTCAGTAAGAGCAATGGCATTTAGATGCAGAAAACTAAAAAAGACAGTGGTTTGATTATTAGAGGGAGAGAGAGGGAGGGGATTAGGGCTAAAAGACCCCATGACAAGCCAGAGGTCTGAAAAGTGCCAAACAAGAAGATGGACACAGGCATTCATTCCATTTTCTCCTGGTCCCTGTGCTGAGCATGGGATACAGAGGGCCCTGGAGCTGCAGAACCCCGGGCGGTAGCCCAACAGACAGACTATAAAGCATCGCAATGAAGAGAGGCTGTCTCAGCCTTCCTAAGGACAAGATGTCCTAAGGTTTCCGTGAGTCCTTTGACACAGAAAGTTTTCCCACATGAGCACACTACAATGACACTAGCGTTATCCTGGTGTCACTTTTCTGGCACCCACCAAGCCCCAGGGAAGACCTGGCTCCAAGTCCCGAGTCAGCACAAACAGATTTTAAAGTCCATGCACTAAAGCTCATGTTTGTTGGTGTAGTTATTCATTCAGCAATAAGTTTGTGTCATTTCTTGTGGGCCGGGTAATTTCTATGTGCTAAGTACTCGGGATGCACCAGTGAATAAAACCAGTATGTTTCCTATTCTTTGGGAGTTCACAAACTCCCAAAGTTTGTATGGGAAAGATATGGGAAAGTTTGTATGGGAAAGATACATGGTAAGTAAATAAACAAATAAATAACTATAAAGTAGGACAAGTAGAATGAAGGAAATGAGTAAGGGGTGGGGGACACATAACACATTTCAGCTGACACAGCAAGAATTTGAAGAAGCCAGCCATGGAAGACCAGGGAGAAGAACCATCTGGGTGGAGAAACAGCATGTGCAAAGGTCCTGAGGCTGGAAAGCACATGGCAAGTTCAAGGGGGCCAGTGTAGCTGGAACAACAGGGCCAGGGAGAGGGCTACACAAAGTAACTTGGAGAGAAGGCTCTTGAAATACACAATTAAAAGTTTTCCAAGCACTTTCTCAGATGTTAGTATAGTTGAAACAGCCCTTTGAGGTAAGCAAGCTTGATAGGATGGGTCCATTGAATTGAGAGGAGGATACTAGCAGATATCACAGAGTTAGTGGGAGAAATGAGATTTGGAGTCAGTTCTTCTGTTCCTAAGCTTAGGAATCTTTTAAAAGGTCTCTCTCTCTCTCTATATATATATATACACTTATACATATAAGTCATATTTATATAATTATTATATATTTACATATATAATATGTATTTTATATACCTATACCTATTATATATTTATAGACCTATATATTATTTGTTTATATATAAAATATAGAATATAAAAGTATATATAAATATATACAAATTGGGTATAAATTATAAATAATGAAATACATAGATCTTAAAAACAATGAGTTTTGACAAATGTATAAACCCGTGTAAACAGCATCTCAATCAGGATAGGGTAGTTTCCATCACCTCTGATAATTTGCTGCCATCTTTTGCAATCAGTCACTCTTTTCCCAACCAGACGCAAACTCTATTTTAATTTCCACCCACATAGATTAGTTTTGCCTGTTCTTGAAGTTCACATAATGGAATCATATAGTATGTGCTCTTTTATGTCTGGCTACCTTTACTCAGCTTTTGAGTAATGCTTTTGAGATTCATTCATGCTGTGGCATGTATCAATAGTTGGTTCTTTCTTACTTTTTTTGGTGAGTAGTATTCCACTGTGTAAAATGTAAAATAATTTGTTTATCTATTTGTCTGTAGATGAGCATTTGGGTTGTTTTCAGCTCTGGGATATTATGAACCAAGCTGCCAGGAACATTCCTGCACAAATCTTTCTGCAGATACATGTTTTCATCTCTCACTGGTAAATAGCTAGGGGTGCAGGTGCTGGATCATAGGTAGGGATAGGTTCAGATTTTATGAAAGTCACAGTTTTCCCCAGTTGTATCAGTTTATATTCCCACCAACAATGTTTGAGGAATTTTAGCCATTTTAGTGGGTGTAAAATTGGTGGCTTTAATTTGCAATTCCCTGACGAGTAATGATGTTAACATGTTTTGTGTGCTGACTGACCATTTGTATATGCTCTTTTGTGAAGAGTCTGTTAGAATTTCTTGCCCATTTTTGCTGCTTTTAGTGCTCTAAAAAGTTATTGCCTACCTCAAGGTCATAAGATATTCTCCTATATTTTCTTCTAGAAGCTGTACAGTTTTAGCGTTCAGTTTATTTAGGTCTTTGATCTATCTCAAATTAATTTTTGTGTATTGACTAGTGATGGACAAGTTTGTCAAATATGAGGACTCCTTTATTTTTATTTAAAAAATTTTTTTAAAGATTTTATTTATTTATTTGAGAGAGAGAGAGAGAAAGAAAGCATGGGGGGGGAGGGGCCAAGGGAGAGGGGGAAGAAGACACCCCGCTGAGCAGGGACCCGGATGTCAGGACACTGGGATCATGACCTGAGCCGAAAGCAGACGCTTAACTGACTGAGCCACCCAGGCGCCCCTCCTTTATTTTTATTTTAGTTTTACTTTTTATTGTGGCATACCTTGCATAAAGTACACAAATGTTAAGTGTAAAACTCAAAAGTTGTGCACATATGTATACATCCATGTAGCCATATTCAGATCATTTGAGGACTTGTTTTTATTTTTATTTTTTTTAAGATTTTATTTATTTGAGAGAGAGAGACAGAGAGACGGCACGAGCAGGGAGAAGGAGCAGAGGCAGAGGGAGAAGCAGGCTCCCCGCTGAGCAGGGAGCCTGACGCAGGACTCAATCCCAGGAGCCTGGGATCATGACCTTAGCTGAAAGCAGATGCTTAACCGACTGAGCCACCCAGGCACCCAGAGGACTTGTTTTTAATGTCGAAAATATTTGCTAGCCTCTCTATATTAGTATTACAGGTAAGTAATAGTTATGGTAGCTTTTTGCCATATTGAATTTTCTCAAACACACGCATTTGATGGAATACTATGCGTTAGGGGCACACATGGATTTATAAGATCCAGCACTAATTCTCTGGCTCCCCAGTGGTCTGTGGCATGCACTTGGGGAGCAAATATACTATATACCCTACTGACATATGGCTCCTGTCCTCAAGGAGCTTATAATCTAAGAAGAGTGCTAGGAAATACACATAAATAAACCATGTTGACCTATAACCATAAGAACATTTTAAATCAAGGGCCAGGGACTTCAGAAGAGGGAATAATAAAATCACTTCAGGAGTGAATGAGAGGAAGCTGGAATGGAAGAGTCTTGTAGCCTAGAAGATGGCTAGGATTTTGACAAATGGGAATAATTGTAGGAGGTAATTGCCAATGGGAAAAGTGGCTAAAAAAGAAGTGCCTCAGTTAGGATCCTTTCTGTTGTAATTTACAGAAACTCAACTGAAATTAGTTTAAGCAAAAAACGAATGTGTTGGTTCTTGTAACTAGGAGGTCTGGGGGGTGGGGAATGGTAGGTAGTCTCTGGCTTCAGGTCTGGCTGGATTCAGAGGCTTTACTATATGGTCAGAGCTATGACTTTATTTTTCAGACAGCTTCTTCCTCCCACATATTGGACAAGAACAGCCACTGGAATCCCTAGACCCTCCCAGAATCTCCTCAGCTCAGCAACCTCAATGAAATGAATACTTCTCCTTCCCAATATCTCCCTATTCAATTTCAAGGAATACTCTGATTGGCTTCTCTTGGGTCCACTCATGAACAGATCCTTGTGGCCAAGGTAGATGGGAAACTCTGATCGGACAGTCTAGGTCATGTGCCATCACCTGTGTGAGATGTGGAACACTACACCTGACAGCCTCTTAGTACTACATGAAATCGGTGGGAAAAAATCAGAGGAAGGGATGATAACTGAACAGATAATTGGCTGCTGTATTTCATTACAAGGGAATGTGGGCTTTGAGTAGGAAATGTGAACGGGGAGCAAAGCAGGAAGAGACTCTGCTCTAGACATGGAGCACGGGGATGGACCATTGCCCTGGGTGTCTTTCCCCAGTATTATTCTCTGCAGCCCAAGAGCCGTCTACTGAACCAATCCCAGGGCAGCCTGTGCAGCCTGACATTTAGTGGCCCCTTGGGAAGAGTGTGCTGGATATAAAGGTAGCATGAAGACCGGAGACAGCTTCATATAGGCCTTTCTGTGTCTATCTTCCCAGTGCACCTTGTCTATCATACTTGAAGTAAATTCCTCTTGTAGTTACAAGGATGAACTAACTAGGGATTAGGCATTTCTGTGTCATCGTTTTGGAGTGCAATATCAAAGCTGGAAGAGCTCATGGAGGTCATTTAGCAGAGGGGTCAGCAAACTCTGGGTCGTGGGTCAAATCACTCGCCATTTTATTTTTGTGAATAAATTTTGACAGGGCTGAAGCCTTGTCCATTTGATTATACATGGTCTGGGGCTGCTTTCATGCTGCAAAGACTGTAGAGCCTACAAAGCCCCAAATCTTTACTACCCAGCCCTTTACAGAAAAAGTGTGTCAACCCCTGGTCTAGTAGGACATGCTCCTTCTCAATCAGGATTTTCCTCTACAACATTAATTGTATTTCTGACTCATGCCTAAGATCAAAAGAAACAATTCATGGAGAGTTTAGAATGTAGTCTGACATATAATAATTACTCCTTAAATGCCAGCTAAACACAGTCCTGGGTTATCAATATATACCTCTGTTCCCCTTTCCCAATGGAATGACCAAGAGGTGACTGTATGGTAACAACATCATGTGTTGATTAATTCCTTATTTAAAGGGAGTTTCCCTAACACATTCAAATGCATTTCATTACTCTACCACTATTAACCATTCCTGGGTGTTTTCATGTGCCAGGCACTGTGTTAAGCATCATACATCCCTTCCCTCACTCAGCGCTCCCCAATATTCCCATCTTGAGAAGAAAAAATGCAACTTTGGGGACAAAGCAAGGCACTGAAGGCTGCACAGCTAGTGAGTGGCTGAGGTGGAATTTGAACCCAGGCAGTCTGACTCCACAGCTCAAGTGTTTATCAAATACACTATCTAGGCGGCTTGATTTGGTTAATAACCTAGTTTTCAAAGTATCAGTTCCCAGTCGCAGAAATCAGAGTCAGAAAACAGGTCCACCTGTGGGTATAAGAGCAGTAATGCAGAGCGGGCTATAGACCCGTGGCCTCCCTTCCTGCACCTCGCACCCCGCACCTCCCCTCCCCTCCACTCCCGCCACACTGCTGCCCTTAGTCTGCCTCCCGCTGCCCTTGGACTCTCCCACCCATCAGGTATGTGTTGCCAGGGAGATCGTCCTAAATAATGCACAGCTCTGGTCGGGTCACTGCTTGGCTCAAAACCTCTCACAGCTTCTCATTGGCCATTGACTGTAACAAACACCCTCTAGGCTGGCATTTAAAACTCTCCAAGGTCTGATCCTCACCAACTGCCCAGTCTTAATTCCTCACTGGCCACCTAGTCATATTCTACAGACCGACTGAAGTTCCTGACATTTCCTAGAATACTTTGCGTTTATTTATTTCACCCTCCACCCAAGCCAAAGGCCCAGGACGCAGGCGTTGTGCAATGTGGACTGTGGAATCTTGCTGGAGAAGGATTGAGTAAGCCCATCTGGGATGCCCCAACTTTCCCTTATGCTCTGCCTAATAAAAGTTTATTCACTTCTCAAGGTCCTCTCTACAAAGAAGGTCCCAGGTCTTCCAAAGGAATTTGGCCTGTCTTCCTCATCACTCCTTCCCTCTCAACACCCATGATGGCTTCTCCAGTAATTCAGTCCCATGTCGTGTCCACCCCTCGGCGACACTGGAAGGAGGCAATCGGGGTCATGCTCTCTGTCCTGTGCATCTCCCATCCCACGGCACCTGGCCCGCTGCCAAACCCAGAACACGGATTTGTGTCATCATCCCAGTGAATGGGACAGCAGTGCTGGGAAATCGAACAGGAGACAGACTGTAGGGTCAGCCACCTCAACCCACACCTTCCCCCTGTGACGTTCATCGGTGTAAAATGCGGCAAGATGGTGAAAAGGAAGAAGCAGGAAGGAGTGAAAGGAGATCAGGGTCAGATGGACATGGTTTCAAACACCTGCCTGGGCGCCTGGGTGGCTCAGTCAGTTAAGTGTCTGCCTTTAGCTCAGGTCATGATCCCAGGGTCCTGGGATCAAGTCCTGCATCGGGCTCCCTGCTCAGCGGGGGGCCTGCTTCTCCCTCTCCCTCTGCCTGCCACTCTGCCTACTTGTGCTCGCTCTCTAACTCTCTGTTTATAAATAAATAAATAATCTTAAAAACAAACAAACCAACCAAAAAAACACCTGCCTGACACTTCCTAGCTTGTGTGAGGGTGGCCAGGTGACTTCGCCTTTGAACCTCATTTCCCTTTCATGCAAAATGGGGTATTAAATATTCCTTGTTAAATCCGTCCCTTCACATATTCATTCAGGGTTTCATTACTTATTTTTTTTTTATTAAAGTACAGTTGACACCCAATGTTACATCAGTCTCGGGCATACAACATAGTGATTCAACAACTCTATACCTTATGCTATGCTCAGCACAAGTGTAGCTCCCATCTGTCCCCACACACCGCTATTAGAGTATCATTGCCCATAGTCCCCACGCTGTGCCTTTCATCCCCGTGACCTACCCACTGCATAACTGAAAGCCTGTGCCTCCCACTCTCCTTCACCCACTTTGCTCATCCCCCTTCCTTTCTGGGAACAACCTGTATATTCTCTGTATCTATGGGACTGTTCCTTTTTTTTTCATACTTGTTTGTTTTTGTTTTTTGATTCCACATATAAATGAAATCATATGGCATTGATCTTTCTCTGTCTGACTTATTTCACTTAGCACGATACCCTGTAGGTTGATCCATGTTGTTGCAAATGACAAGATCACATTATTTTTTATGGCTGAGTAATATTCCATCATATATATGTATATTATTCCATCATATATATACATGATGTAATATTCCATCATATATATATATGCACACCACATCAGTGGACACTTAGGTTGCTTCCACATTTTGGCTATTATAAATAATGCTTCAATAAACATAGGGGCTCATGGATCTTTTCAAATTAGTGTTTTCATATTCTTTGGGTAAATACCCAGCAATGGGATTACTGGATCAAATGGTATTTCTATTTTTAACTGTTGAGGAAGCGCAACACTGTTGTCCACAGTGGCTGTACGTATCCACATGCCCACCAATAGTGCACGAGTATTCCTGTTCCTTCACATCCTCACCAACACTCGTTATCTCTTGTCTTTTTGATGCTAGCCATTCTGATAGGTATGAGGTGATAGCTCATTGTGGTTTTGATTTGCATTTCCCGGATGATGAGCGATGTTGAGCAATTTTTCATCATTACTTATTAAATGTGACATTTGGGGCCAATGACCTGGTCCTTGAGGCTCAGTTTCCTCCTCTGGAAAATGAGGGTACTATTAGTATCCATCTCCTACAACTCTCATGAGGGTTAAGTGAATTTATGTCTTTGAAGAGCTTAGTTAGCACTGTGCCTGGTACATAGTAAATGCTCAACAAACCTGAACTACTCTTAGCCATCATCCCTCTGGGTCAAGCACTGTGATGAGTTTGGAGGACCGGGCAGTGAACAAAACAGAGAAGCCTGTCACACAGTCATCATGAGGTTTACAGTCAAAAGAGAGTAAGAGACAAAAATAAAGGAAATGTGCTCACGGACGAAGCAATTACCGACTTTGGTAAGTTCTGTGGAGGATGGCGAGAGCCAACATAACACGGGGACCTGTCTTAGGTACAGAATACAGGGAAGGCTCAGGGAAGATTGTTGCAAGGATTAACTAAATAATATATGTAAAACATTTGCACTCAGGCTATAGCTGGAAAAGAATGTCTCTTGATTAGGAGGAGGATAAAAAAGTGGTCGGAGGCTGAGAAATCTCTGATGGGGGTTGGGCTTCTTTTTGTTCCTGAAATGCTGCCTCCCTAGGTCCCTTTTCCCTACATGTAATGGGTCAAGGCTCTGTTTCTGTCCCTTGAAAGAGGGATTTTTGTTCACTTGAGGTGCCTGCCCCATATAATCCCGGCGTCACAGGCAATTCTCCTTCCAGAATAACTCATGCTGACAGTAAAAATATCTAATTTTACGGTTGCCTTAGATCGTCCTTGCACGGGCAGGGTCCGGATCCCTGGGCTGTTTCCCCAGATTTCAAAAAGCAGGAGCAGACCCCGGGCTGCCTGTGATCCTACATGCTGAGAGCAGCTTTCTGCGGGAAGATTCGCACTCGGTGGAGTGCGCTTCAGGTGCTTAAAATAGATCAACTGTGTCATTAGACAGACCATCACAAAGCAGTCATTTCATTGGCCCTGCTGGTGCTGGGGAGGGCAAGAGATAACAGCCCATGGAGAAAGACCTGCGCTTTGCACAAAATCAAGCAGATGTGAGGAAGAAGGTCTGGAAGTGAAAGAGGCAGGAGACAGTGGAATTCTGCCAGGAGAGGGGGTGGGGGCCGCTGCGGGAGCACGCAGCCGTAACCACAGCACCAGGAGCAAGGGGGACTGCCAAGGACAGCCTGTCTGGCCCCCTTGTCTGGCTGGTGATAAACTTAGAAAAGAAGCTAGAGACTTCTGGGCTGCAGGGCACATCCCAGCAGCACTGGGTGCAATCGTCAAGGGGTCCTCCATACTCTTCGAGGGACACAAAGCCCCTCTGAGGGGCTGACTCTGGCATCTCCCTACCCTCTCTCTACCATTCTGGCCATGCTTTCTTGGGCACGCTCCAATTGATCACTGTCTTCCCTGAGAGCCATGCTTCAGAGGCAGCCTCAGCAGGGTTCTGCGGAGTGATGCTCTGACCTCCACCTGTCCATGCAGCCTAGAATCGTGTTGTCCAGCTGCCCACATCACTCCACTGCCTCCTACTGAACTTGAGATCAACTCATCCCCTCCCCCCAACCTTTTACTCTGGGGTCCACCATGCCTGGTGTCATGAACAAAGGGAAGTGACGGCAGCTGAGGAGTGGAAGAGGTCCGATTGGGAGGTAGCAGTGACCAGAGGTGGACACAGACCAAACAGAAGCATGAAGGAAAGGGAAATGTCGACGAGGACTACTTTCTAACAACTAACTTCGGGGACTGTTTTAGCAGTCAACTGGGACCACAGAGTTGAAGTAGTTTTTCTCTTATTTTCTTTTACAGGGAATGAATTTATTAAATTTTAGGTTGAATTTGAAGTACCTTGGAATATCCAAGTGGGCAACTTAGCAGATGGTCAGAAAGACGAACCTAGAGCTTAGTAGAGAGATCTTTATCATAAAGACAAAGAGAGCAGGCTTTTCACTAACGAATGAATTCGTCAAATATCTTTTGAGCACCTACGGTGGGCTAGGCACTGTGCTTTGCTTTCTTTGAATTATTTGCCCCCCTATTTCTTCTAGAGGAATGAAGAAAAATCTGCTCTCAACTGCAGAAATTATGTTGGCATTATCCACTTACTCGTACCTTTCTTTCTCAAGCAGGAGAACCTCATACTGACAGAGGGGAAGTCTTGAAGAGCCATATGGGATCAATGCTGTCTGGGGTCAAGTTCAGTGATTACCTTTCAGTAATCACTCCTTAGCTGGGATACGCTACCCTTGCTGACACAGAACTCACGCTGTTGACTAGCTGTCCTCAAATGGGCCGGGCCTACCCCATCGGTCAGAGCAATCTCTGGAACAGTTCAGCCTTTCACAGTACCTTCCTTTGGTCTGGAAAAAGTACCCTGAGGTGGGATCGGTTATGCAGAATTGCCTTCCTTTGGTCTGTGCCCCACCCCCCACCACTAAGTTCCCCTGGAAACAAAACTGACCTCTAGGAGACGGGGGCAGGACATGTTTGCCCAACTGTATCAGACAGGATATGATATCACCCTTCTGGGAATGGGTCAGCTGGGGAAATCCTTATTTATGCAGCAGGATTTTGCTCACTTCAAGAGGACTTTCATAGCATGGCGGTGTTAATCAGTGGCTAACTCTAGATAGAACTTTCTGCAGTAAAAATGAGCAGATAGGCTGCAGTTTCTGCATCTCTGGGTGAACACACATTTCTCCATGTTTGATGTTATATTGATGATCTACTAGACTGGGGGTTAAAAATTAAAATGCCTACAGTGACAAGGGAACATAAAAGTACAAAGCTGTCCTTGTGTAATCTGAGAGGATAGGGTGGCAAGCGGGCAGCCTAGAGACCAGTACATGCCCCGCGGAAAGCAAGCTGTCCTACTGCTATTGTCATGCAGGAAAACAGGGGCCGGGATGCAAGACCTTCTCCTGCCCCCCCCCCTTTTTAAAGATTATTTATTTATTTATTAGAGAGAGAGAGAGAACATGAGCAGGGGGGAGGGGCAGAGGGAGAGGCAGAAGCAGACTGCCCGCTCAGCAAGGAGCCAGACGTGGGGCTCGATCCCAGGACCCTGAGATCATGACCTGAGCCGAAGGCAGACGCTTAAACCGACTGAGCCACCCAGGCGCCCCTGCTGCCCCCCTTTTTAAGAGAAGCTAGACATTCCAATTTTTATATCTCAATTTCCCAATTTCTCACCATTGGCCAATAATTCAAATTCATTAAAACCTCATGTAGGGCAAATAAAACATGTCCTATCATGCTGGTCACCAGGTGGCCCATTTTTCAGGGCCTGTGTGACCCACGAAGGCAAGAGCCACGTCTGTTATATTTACGGCTGTGTCCCCAGCATCATGCCTGGTGAAGAGTTGGTGGTCAGTAAATATTTGTTGAGTGAACAAATGAACAATCCAATTCTTATTCTCCATGTTGGACATTCCCAGGAACGAGGCAGATTGAAAACCAACACTGTGACTATAAATTCCGTTACACCATCGAGATGCTACAGTTGTGCATAATGACCTGGATAGGGGCTGGAGTGGGAGTTGCGTTTTCTGCAGACAGACCGAGTGTGGAATACTAAGCCACCACAGTCCTCCCTTTCGGGGAACTCCTACGTGTGAGCGCTACCCTTCAGGTTTTCAAGGAGAGGCTTCATCCCTGCTGGTCAGAGGTCAGCAGCCTTCACCAGCCCTGGGGAGTCGCTGATATCCAGGGGAAAACAACCCACAGAAAAATCTTCTTCTTGATGAGTCATTTATGTAACAAACACCGCATTATGGATTGTATTCACATGTTAAGGGTCCTAACCCCCAGGTCCCGAGAACTGGAGATACAGTCTTTACAAAGGTAAGCAAGTTACAATGAGGTCATTAGAATGGGCCCCAATCCAATATGACTGGTGTCCTTATCAAAAGGGGAAATTTGGACACAGAGACAGACAGAGGAAGGGGAACAGGTGGAAGACGGCCATCCACAACCAAGGACAGAGGCTAGAACAGATTGTTTCCACGGCCCTCAGAAGGACCCAATCCTGCCGACACCCTGATTTTGGACTTTTGGTCTCCAGAACTGTGAGACAATACCCTTCTGTTGCTTAAGCCCCCCAGTCTGTACTCCTTTGTTGTGGCGGCTGTAGCAAACTAATATACACTGTTTTTGTTTTATAAACATCTGCGACCCGCCAGGCAGTGTTTGACGCAATTCACAACTATTAGCTCACATATTCTTTCCAATAGCTCTGTGAGACAAGCTCCCCTGTGATCGGATGAGGAAGTGAGGTACAGAGAAGGTAAGTGACTTGCTCAAGGACACACAGCAAGCAAAGGGTAAGTTCCAGTCTGTGCCCTTAAGGGCTAAAGGAGAACAATTTAACTGGTGAAATATTCAAAAAGTCAGAGGTGCTTACACACTGTGGGTTGTTTTCTGTTCTTGTACAATGGTATCTGGCCACTGTTGGGGGTCTGCCAGTGGCTGACCATTCACCACACCAGATGTTACCTCAGCAAGATAAAGCCTTTGCCAGATAGGAACGCTCGAGCTCAGAATGGGTATCACTTCCTTTGTGCACTACAAATACTCTTGAAATCACATTGTGATTTTCAGAGATGTGTTATACTCATTTTGGATGTTTTTTTTTAAAGATTGTATTTATTTATTTGAGAGCGAGATTGAGAGAATGAGCGGGAGGAGGGACAGAGGGAGAAGCAGACTCCCCGCCGAACAGGGAGCCAAATGCGGGGCTCCATCCCAGAACCCTGGGACCATGACCTGAGCCAAAGGCAGACGCTTAACTGATTGAGCCACCCAGGCGTCCTCATTTTGGATGGTTTTAAAATTGTTCCCTACGTTATTCCTCCACCCTGCTCCTAGCCTCCAGGATCCATTTGTCGACAACTACTTCATTCATTTGGGAAGCATGGTTAAAAAAAAAAAAAAAATCTCCATCCTTATAAAGTATACAGTCATCTCTATTTTATCTAAATTTTGCAAATGTAAAATTGCTTTAGAGGGCAGCCTACCAAGTTTGTGTTTGTAATGGATCCTTCTCGTAAAGAACTCCTGGAGTCCTGACCTGGCAGAGGCTGGTCATCTTGCTCCTTGTGCTGGGTGTATTCCATTCTGAGCTCCCATGTGTCTCCACACCCGCTGCTGCCTTCTCTACTCTGCACTGTGCCCTGTGAGGCTGAATATTATGGGCCCATCAACTGCCTTCCTTGCCCACTGGCCCCTGGTTGGATTGGGCCAATGGGGAGCACAGTGGGAGACGGGAGGACGGAGGAGAGGGAGGCCAGGCAGTCACCAGCCTTCTAGTACTGGGCCGTCCTAGCTTCTGGTTTGTTTCTCTACACCCTTTCTCACACACTTGCAAAGACTCCTTCTATTTAACTCCCTTCAAATTGCCCATGTGTTCCCTGCCAGGACCCTAACTGATAGACTCCTCCCCTTCTTTTTTATCCTATAATCCAGTAGCTGCGAGGCCATGCAGATTTTCTTTTCTTTTCTTTTTAAGATTTTTTTCTTTTTTATTTATCTTTTTTTTTAAGATTTTATTTATTTATTTGACAGAGAGAGACAGTGAGAGGGAACACAAGCAGGGGAAGTGGGAGAGGGAGAAGCAGGCTTCCCGTGGAGCAGGGAGCCCGATGCGGGGCTCGATCCCAGGACCCCGGGATCTTAACCTGAGCTGAAGGCAGATGCTTAACGACTGACCCAGGCAGGCGCCCCAGATTTTATTTTCTAAAAGATCTTTCCCCCCATCTCTATTCTTACAACCACCAAAATCCTGGCCCTCAGGCCTTTTCTGAACCAGGGTGATTGTCTCTCAGCTAGGATCCTAACTTCCTGTCTTGCCCTTTTCCAGCCATGCCCTATACAATACCGGGTTAATAATCTTCCCGAAGGTTTCCTTCAGGAAGCTATGGCTTTCTATGAACAGAACCGAGTGCTATAGCTACAACAATGGCCAAACATGCTCACTTTCAACCAGATGGTTTGGTTCTTCTGATCCTGTCATTTCAGAACTTCGCTCTGTGGCCAATTCAATTTGAGATTCAACTCCATCCCCCGGGACCGAGGCCAGTGAGCTTCTCACTTTATTCCTCTTCATCCTCACAACAACCCTGCACTTTGGCATTATCATTCGCATTCTATACGTGATAACATTCAGGTTCAGAGACGTGGCTATCTGGTCCAAGATCACAGAGTACACCATACATCTTACATTTGAACTCAGGAATCCATACCCCCAAGCTCAGGGTCTTACAGCTCCAGGATGGTGTCTGCTTATCTCATGATAAGGGTGATAGGAACCTTCGATGCTCTTTTTAGCACAACAGTCTACTCCAAAACAGTAACCATTTGGCATGCCAGTCCATGACAGAGACCAAGGAAAGGGTCAGAGGACAGGAAGGGCCGATGAAATAAAGGAGGATGGCTCCTGGCACAACCGTGCGTGGTGCGTGTGATGCTCCCCAAGCTGAAGGATGGGCCGCTGCTGAGCTCTGTGCCTCCGAAAGCCGCAACTCGCAGGAGCTCTGGGTGTTCTGACTTGTGAGGACAATGAAATTTTATGGGACAGAGAATCGACTCTGGAGCTCAGGGCCTCTGGAGCCTGGGGTAAACTCAGTTTCCCCTGGCTTTGGACCAGGAGGCTTGGGAATTCCTGGGGCCAACCTGGGAATGGGAGACACCGACAGGGAATAACCAAAGATTCACTGTTGCCTAAAATTTATTGTTGCACGTTAGATGGTGGTGCCTCCGTGGCTCCAGGGGCGTGTGAAAGTGATTGGTCTGGTGTCAGCTCCTTCCTTGCTGGGCGGGTTCGGGAAAGTGGCCAGCGGTCCCATGGACGAGCGAGGGATGACAGACAAGGCTCCGAAGGAACAGAGCCAGGGCGCACGGGCAGCATACATCAGGGGACGTTCCCTCATACCACCCGACTCCATCATTCCCAGAATTACCCCTTCCTCTCAAAGTCCTGCTCTGCGGTGTACTGAAGCTCAGCTAGATTTTGGAGGTAAGGATTCCAAAGACACTAGAAGTGCACTGAGAAGGGGCCGATGGAGCACTCCCCTGGTGTTACCATCTGAGCCATGTGTGTCTCACTTACGATTAAAAACAATTCACATATGTGTACAAAGCATTTTCTCCTGATCCCGCTTAATCCTCAAAATCACACTTCTGGTATCCTCAATTTATGACCAGCCTCTAAGAGGCTGAGGGACCTGCTGGCTGATGACATAGAGTCCACAATGACAACCACCACAATGACCACTGGGGTGACAAGAACAGCCTGACCACCGTCGCTGATACGACGCCAGCGATGGCCCAGGCACCACACTCTGTATTTGGCATGCCATGTTAATATTTCTCTCCATTTCACGCGAGGTGTGTCCTATCATCCCCATTTTCCAAGTGAGACAACCATGCTGAAGACCGCACAGCTAACAAGTGAAAGATGAGGACCCGAACCTGGGACCAGCTGAGCCGAGAGCCTGAGCCCTATCAGCTCTCCCACGCTGCCCTGAGACCTTAGCCCCGAATCATCTTGCCCAGATGAAGCGATTATCACTTCATCATCCTCTCATGCTTTGCCCTCACTTCAGGGGTGCCGTCTGAACCATTGATTAGGAATGATGCACACTATCAAAACACAATGCATCCGAATACCTTTCATAATCCAACAGCTAACTGTATGGCTTGAAGAAGTTAGTGAATGTTATTGGCTACGAGCTGTCACCCATGAAACTGGAGTAGTAACACCATCTCCCAGGTTGGGGGTGACAGTTGGGGAGATCATACAGGTGCAATGCTGGGCACAGTGACTGGTGGAGGGTGAGGACCCAATACATGGAAGGGAGAGAAAAACTGAGTGAGAGTGTCTCTTAGGTTCATGAGGATTAAGTAAGAATTTCAAATCCCAAAGGGGAGAGCATTTTTGCTCCTGCCAACGCCCAGTCCCTATTACCTTATGACCTTGTCATTGCTTCACTCATGTGAGGTCTGATTTCTATTCTCTCCATTTGCAGACTCTCAGGGTTGGGAGCAACCTCAGGGACGATGGAACCCCTCCCCTGAGCCCTGAGCACGAGTGGCCAAACTGTTCCCTTAGAGAAGCACTTCTTCTTATGGAGACCTCAGTGGCTGCCCAAGTCATTCTACTCTGTTTATTTTCCACTACTCCTGGAAAATAAACACACTCTCCCTACTTAGAAAAAGTGTATGAGGCTGGAATCGCATTTTTGTTAGTCCTCATCTTCTGTGGTATTCAATTCTATTGGTTGTTATTTCTTAAAAAAAAAAAGTAAAAGCTGTTTCCTTCTTTCAGTAATATTCGGTGTTACTAATGGGACAAGAGAAAAGGGCAGGGCCAGCCGTTTGTGAACTTATTTCTTAGTTTCTTGAAAAATAGATGAGCCATCTTTCTCTCCTATCATTTAGTGAGAAAGGACTCCCATAAATACATCTTTCCCCTGGAGATAGTGAGAAGTGACAGGCAGCTCACATCTTTACTTCTCTGAAAGCATGAGGAGGCAAACATGTGGCCCACTTAGGTGATCAGGTCTACAGAATTTTGCCCTTTTCTGGAGCCTGGTGTGAAGCCAAAGTACCGTTCCTGACTGTCAAAATCAAGAGGAAAAATTCTTTGGCTGGAAGAGGCAGAGGGAGTTCGGCCACACTTGCTTAGCAGAGCTATGCGATACACAAAGGAGGACAGCAGAGAGATGAGTCATACAAATACATAGTAAATAAATATATTTCATTTCCATCTCCCTGGCGTTTGCTTTGTTTTCCTCCCCTCCATGCCAACAGCCTTGAAATGGAGGCAGGGTGGAGAAACAGTGGCTTTGGTCTGGACCCAGCCTCAGAAGGTACGGGTTTTTCTGGCCTTGCTGTTCAGCTCTAGCTTTTTAAGAAGAAACTTACAGATTTAGATGCAACCCTTCTCATTTTACAGATCAGCAGTCTGGGATCCAGACTGACGGGAAAGCCGCAAACCCAGGGAACCAAATGTTCCTAGGGTTCTCTGCTTCGACAATCCCACCAGCTACTGGAAGGACCCAGACAAGCTGGGCTGATGAGGAGGCCGGAGCGGGGGGGACTTGAACCCAGACCTCCTCTCCAGGGTGCTGGTCACAGTGGGTGCCCGCGGTCAAAGGGACACTGAAGAGAAACGGACGGGGCCTCCTTGTATTTCTGCCTGCATTTCTCAGCAGCTGAGGCCCTGCCCAGCAGCAAAATGTCTGGTCCTGTCTCTTCAAAGCAATTGCTGCCTCTGGCATGTTAGCGATCTTGGCCAAAGGGCTTGTTCCCTTCCTCTCTTCTCAGGATGGCCACCCAGCCTGTAGGTGTGTGGAGAAATCAGCCCCAGGCCCATGGGGCTGCAGGCAGAGGATATTTCACAATCTCTAGACCCAAAGGTGGCTTCCTGGTGATTTGTTTATCAAACTGCTCGCTCCCAGCCCACTGCCTGCCCACATCCACCCACCACAAGCCCCAGGGCCAGCCTCCCTGCTCCTCCCAGCTACAGGACAAGGCAGGCCCTCCATGGCTCTCCAGCTGTGTGCCAGGAGGTCTCCTCAGAGCCCCCACAGTCAGACAATGGCCACGGTAGTGCTTCCTAGGCCTTCCCAGGCTTTGCTAGAAGGAGACAAGCAGCCTTCCCCGCAGAGGCAAGTGTTGCTGCCAATAGAACACGAGCAAAATTGTCATGGAAAGCCGGACCCACATCCCTCTTCTGGGGAGCACAGAAAGGACCAAGAAGGAGTCTGGGAGCCGTGTGTCCACCCCGATGCCAGGCTTCCTTCCTCCTTCCAGGCAGCCCCAGCGCAGGCTCCTGCACCTCCCGCCCCCACCCTGTTCCCATGGCAAAGGAGAGGAGGACCCACTTACTGCTCGTGTTCATGGTGATGCCTTTGCACTGGGTCTTTCATTCAATACGGAGGACCCGGTTGCTTTTTTAAATCTTGCGATCTTCCGACCTCACTCATCACCTGGGGGGTGAAAAGGCAGTCCAGTGCCAGCTCTGTATCCTCAGGTGCTCTCTCTCCCTCTGCCGTCCCCTCGGCAGTCTGCGCTGCAGCCACTGGCCTTGAAGGCGAGCGGACTAACAGGCGCAGGTGAGAGCAGGGAGGAGGAGGCGGCGGCGGGAGGACACGCGCGCCGGGTCCCGCGGCCCCTGGACTCCCGGCGCCCGGCAGGAGCGGGGCTGGCAGCGCCGGCCCGCGCGCACCCCCGACTACTCCAGCCCCGCGGCTCGGGAGCCCAAAGGGGGTGTGGACCACGGGGAGGCAGGGCGGGGGCAGCGCGTCCCCGCCCGGCCTCGGGAGCAGCCGCCGCCCGGGACCCACCTCTCGGCCAGCGTCGGGAGCCAGAGGCCCCTGCCTGGGCCCCTGCGACCGGCTCATGAATCCTGGTCCTCGTCTGGAGTCTCGAATTCCAAGGCGAGCAAAGCGAAATAGGAGAGCCCGACATCCATGATGCGGGCTCGCGGGGTGGCAGCGCGGGGGGCGCGGCCGCTCGCTGCCGCCACCTGCTGGACGCGCCGGCGCGTGGCCAGGCCCCGCCCCTCCGGGCTTCTCCCGGGGTCTTGGCGTATGATGGCGGGATGGAGGGTTCCCTTGTGCCCTGGGGCCGGCCGGGGGTGGGGCTCGAGCGCTGCTTTCCCCTCCCTCAGTGCTGGGGTCTATGGGCTAAGACAGTGTTAGGAAAGTAAAGCCGTCATTGGGAGGGGCTCTGAAGGAAAGATGGGCTTTGCAGGAGGACAGTTCTCACTTCCAACTCCGCTTCTAACCAGCTCCCTTGTACTCTGGTCTTGAGCAGGTCACTGCTGTTTCTGCCTCATTTTCCTCATGTGTCTAAGGTGGCGGCTGGACCGAGTGGGTGAGACGTTAGGGGTTCCTCCAGCGTCTTCACTTGTATCCCTACCTCCCCCTTTATACCCCTTATCACTGATTCATTCAGGGCAATTGTTTTTCATCTCCCTACCCAGCTAGAATGTTAGCTCGGTGAGAGTATGGGTCTTGTCAGTAGGGTTCACCACAGGCCCCCCATACCTAGAACAGTGCCTGGCACACTGTAGGTACCAATAAACATTTGTTGATAAATGCACCAGGTCTTTTCTGGATCTAAAACTCTGTAGCCCTCAGAGTGGCAGGTCTAGGAATCCCTGCCTTGAGATACTTCCCCATATGAGGCAAAGGCCGGTATGTGGCCTCACGACTCAACCTCACTGGTTCTCCCAGTTTTCGTAGGGCCGACTGACTCTTGTCCAAAGTATTGTTATTACTATTTTTGTAATTAGCTCTTGTAGGTGTGTATTACAGAAACCTATATTCTGATTTTTTGATCATGATGAATTCAGTGGGGTGGGCTCTTTACATTCCCCTGACTACTTACCCTCTCACCTTCTGAACCTAATTCATGGTCACAGAAGCATGACTTTTGAGTATAGCCAAACAAGACCGGGAGACTCCATGATCCCTGTCCTTAGAATGACTCTGGTTCGAGCATGTGTAGAATCAAAATGTTGTGAACACTCCCACCCCGGACGTATAGAGAGGGAAACAGTGGGTCACAGAGGCTGAGCTACCCGCCCTTGGACACACCTCATGTCGCGGCAGAACTGGACCAGGTCCTCTCACTACTAGCTTGCTTCCATATAAGAGTGACTCAGTGCACAAGAGTCTTGGATGTTAGGGCAAGGGCAGGTGAGCACCTTCTTAAAAATGGGGAAAGAATATTTTGTAGATAAATACAATGTTTCTGCCTTACACGGGGTTAAAAAAATTGTTACAGCTCATGATCCCTGGATGTGACTGCGCTTCAGGGATCCTGAGACGCATCGGAGGGTCACTGGCTTTCAAACACATTTTGATAGCTTGTCAGGGTTTCTTTTCAATGGAGGGGAATAACCTTCACCTCCTCACAGTGGGCCTCAAAGTTTTGTTTATGAGGGAGATGGCTGCAAAATGCAGATTTCCAGGCTCCTGGTTTTCTTGTTCTGCTTTTTTTTTCTTAAACATTTTATTTATTTATCTGACAGAGAGACACACATGAGAAGGGGGGAGTAGCAGGGAGAGGGGGAGGGAGAAGCAGGCTCCCCGCCGAGCAGGGAGCCCGATGCGGGGCTCGATCCCAGGACCCTGGGATCATGACCTGAGCAGAAGGCAGACACTCAACCGACTGAGCCACCCAGGCGCCCTCTCCCTTTTTTTAAAAAGATTTTATTTATTTGACAGAGAGAGACACAGCGAGAGAGGGAACACAGCAGGGGGAGTGGGAGAGGGAGAAGCAGGCTCCCTGCTGAGCAGGGAGCCCGATGCGGGACTCGATCCCAGGACCCTGGGATCATGACCTGAGCAGAAGGCAGACACTCAATCGACTGAGCCACCCAGGCGCCCTCTCCCTTTTTTTAAAAAGATTTTATTTATTTGACAGAGAGAGACACAGTAAGAGAGGGAACACAGCAGGGGGAGTGGGAGAGGGAGAAGCAGGCTCCCCGCCGAGCAGGGAGCCCGATGCAGGGCTCGATCCCAGGACCCTGGGATCATGACCTGAGCAGAAGGCAGACACTCAACCGACTGAGCCACCCAGGCGCCCTCTCCCTTTTTTTAAAAAGATTTTATTTATTTGACAGAGAGAGACACAGTAAGAGAGGGAACACAGCAGGGGGAGTGGGAGAGGGAGAAGCAGGCTCCCTGCTGAGCAGGGAGCCCAATGCGGGACTCGATCCCAGGACCCTGGGATCATGACCTGAGCCGAAGGCAGACACTCAACCGACTGAGCCACCCAGGCGCCCTGGCTCTGCATTTTAAATAAGTATCCCAGGTGATTCACAGCCCACTCTTCGCTACTGAAAAAGGCAGGGGCCTAGAACAGCTTTGTAAGTGATGAATACATATTTATATGATTCCAAAAGATCTTTTAAATTTACATTTTCTCTTTACATTTTCAGATTGGGATTCCTTATTCAATTCCTACATTTCGTGTAACTTGCCAGGTTCTGATGCTTGGAAAAAGATTTTTTTTTTTTTTTTTCTGGGAGAAAGCTCAGGTAAGTTAAATGGGTTAAAATTAATAGGACTGTTGGATGAACATATTTAAGTATCACCCAAAGCCTCAGTGTTCAGAATTTTTTAGATTACAGGACATAGTCAAATAAAAACATAGTATTCATTCATTAATTCATTCACTCAGTAATCATTTATTGAGGGTCTACTTTGGGCTAGGCCCTGTGCTGGCAGCTAGGGATACAACAGGACAGACAAGGACATGCTCTCCTGGAGTGTAACTCCTACTTGGGGGAGGATTGGTAGACAATAATTAAGTTAGCAAAGCATGAATTAGGTAAACCCAGTGGTGGCTTGGTTAAGAGCCCAGAAGCTGTTTCCAGCCTGGCTGATTTTCAGTCCCAGCTCCATCAGTTAGTATCTGTGTGACCTTAGGTGAGATACTCTATGAGCCTCAAATTCTTCATCTGTAGAATGGGTGTGATATGGTACCTGCCTCATGGATTATTGTGTGTATTAAAATACTCAGTGTAATGCTTAGCAAAAGAAGATGATGTGTGCAGATTGTTAGTATCATCCCCCACTTACACCTACCCTCAGAGACAGTCTTGTCATTTTCTATTTATGTAAACCTGGTGGGCTTTTCCATAGGGTGATGGCCATGAAAATATGTCTCAGAATTTTCCAACTGCAGGGAGCTTAACAGATAGGTTCTTCTCCTCTAGGGTTCTTTTTAATAATATCTATAACTCGATGCTGATGAATTCAGCTCTTGGGAGAGAACTTTGGTCCACTCTAAAAGCCCCAAATTGCTTCTGTTGGGAAAACAATCTTATTTTCCTCGCGTAATTATAAAGATAGGAAGAAAAGAGTTAAAAAGAGCTAAAAAAACTAAGCCCGTGAGGATGTCCACAACAATTGGAGGCAGCCAGGAAAGACGCAGAAGGAAGCTGGGGGTGGGATGTTCAGTGGAATTGGCTGTGAAAGTCATCAGGAAAGCCGAATCTTGGCTCTGTCCTTGCAAGAGAATGAAGCTGAAAACCGCAGAGCGGAGGGTCCCTTTGTTTGGAAGTTTGTTTTGAACTTTGAGACTCCAGAATGGAGATAAACACGTCTCACTCGGAAACAGGCAAATGCTCCTGGGTGTTGGAAAACCAGGTGGGAAAACCATTGGGAGACAGATTTTCCACCTTCTTCAAGGGGTGGATTGGCTGCCTCCATTATGTTTCTCTTCTACTCCAAGAGCCCCCTTGTCTCCTAACTTCCGGTCCCTGAAGGGGCTGCTTTCTACCTCTTGTCCCCATTTTCTGACCCTCTCTTGCTCTCCCTGACTAACCCAGCCCTAGGCTCCCCAACTTTTCTTCCCAGTTGCTTTTCTCTCCATCCCATCCTGCTGCCTCCCACCTTTCTTGCCTCTACATGAGCCTGTCCCACCCCACCCCACTCCTGTGCTCTCCTGCCCATTCATGAATACCCCCTCACTCACCCTCATCTGGACATGAAATCCTTCTGGCCTATGAGGTGTGGTAATGGTGGGAAGAGGTGCTTGTGATCCAATGATTTCTGTTTGCCATTCCTAGACCACTTAAATATCTCACTAAGAGTGAGTACTTTTATTTTTATTTTTGAAAAATAATATGTAGTTGTTAACAACATGAGACAGATCTACATGTGGTAGTGGGGAAAGACTTTCACGGTATGTGGTTAAATCAGAAAATTGCAGAAAAATATTTCAGTATTTTTGGGGGGATAATGTATATTAGTGGACATGTGTATAATATCATATAGAGACCATATAGAATATATATATCATATAAAATAGTTAAATCAAAGTGGGATCCCATATAGGTACCACATGTACATATATCTATAACACGTAGAAAAAAGACCTGGGAAGACACACTCTTAATTTTCAGGCTTTTGGATCAAAGTAAAGTTTTGGATTATGTAATTTTAACAAAATCACTTGGGCAAGTGTAAGCTTTTTGGCAGACATTTATTTGAAGAAGAACTAAGGTATTCTTTTGTTTTCTAGTTCATTCATTCATTCGTTCATTTATCCTACAACTTCTAATGGAGTGTCTACCCATGCCAGGAGCTATGCCTGCCAGAAACACGGGGGGGGGGGGGGGGAGACAATACATAAATAAACACACAGACTAATGATTACAGTCTATAAAGCAAGTGAAGAGAGAGGGCCGTAATAGACACTAAAAGATGGGTGTCTCTCTCAACAGGTGACATTTGAGATCAGCTGAAGAAGAAGGAACAGCCATCCTGATTTGCCGTAGGGCCGTGGGGAAGGAGAGGGTACAGAACTAAGTGAAAAAAGAGAAAATCACAGGTCCAGTGGGAAGCAAAACCAGATGCAGGTGATAAGTCTAAAGGCTTCTTTGTGGAAGAGTTGAGTGGGGTGCAGATGGTCAAGACCACATTCTCAAGATGCAGGAACCTGGGATGGGAATGCCCTACTAGAGTTCTTGGTTCTCAGCTTCTGGGTGTGTTGTGGTTGGAGTTTGGCAGAAGATCTGACCATGTTCCAGGCTGATGCAGAGACCTTTGATCCCCCAGGGGCACCACTAGTTTGTGGCTGAGCCCCAGGCCCTGAGCAAAGACTAGACTTCCCACCAGGAAATGGTGCTTTGCGTGGTGCTCCCTGACTCCAGTTCTGTTCCTCTTTCCTCCCTGGGGGAGCTCCCAAACTGGGGTGGAATTGGCAGGACACAGGCCTGTTTTTCTGGCCCAAACAGTTTGGTGATAGAGCCATACTTTTCTTCTTGTTGCTTACATTGTTTTGTGCAGAAATGTTTAAAAAAAAAAAATCAAAGGGGTTCCTGAGGTCTTTGGGAAGCTTCTGGGGGGCAGGGAACAAAGGAACTGGCTTTGAGATCAGAGCACTGGGGGCTGCAGTGCTGACTGCGGGGAGCTCTGGGCAGACGGTCCCACCACAGGGTTCTGCTGTGGCCCCGTACTCACATCCGACCACAGCCCGAGCCTCCTTCCTGATAGTCGCCCTGCCAGCAGAAGCCAGGAGCTGGGGTGGAGCCAGCTCCGGATGGGAATCTGGGAGATCTGGGAGCTGGACTCAGCCCTGCTGTTCCCTTGGTCAAGCTTCCCTGGGCTCAGTTTTCTTATTGGGATCTAAAAGGGATGTCAGTGAGCCTTCTAACCTACTCTTCCATTTTACAGATTAAGGGACTTTGCCTTACTCATTATTCACCAATCATCTCTCTTCTGCCTACAGTACTGCTTTGTAGCAACCTCCCTGCTCTGCCTTCCTTTAATAATGCCAGTCATTTCCTCACGATGCCCTCAAGTCCTGTCTTCTCCTGGAAACCATCCTCTGAGCTCCTCTAGCCCTGACTGCCCAGGCCAGTCATTATCTCCTACCCACCCCTCCTTTTGGCTCCCTACACGGAAGGAGTCCCTGGCCTTGCGGTGAGTTTGTCCATCTTGGAACTTTGCACATGCTGGTCCCTACACCTGCTTTGCTCTTCCCCTGTTTCTTTGCAAAGCTGGAAGCTCATCTTCCTTTAGGTCTTCGCTTAATTGCTGCCTCCCTAGAGAGGCCTTGCATGACCAGCTAGCTAAAGTATCCTGAGAATCTTTAATTAATGGGTGGAGTGAAAACCTCTCAGACAACACGGACTTACTCATCTCAGAGTTCAGTTAAATTAACTCCCATGCCCTCCTACCCTGAATTGGCTGGCTTCCCTCTTTATTCACTTGGCTCTTTAAGACCTAACTTCTATCTCAGAATATGGTCTTCCAATATATCCTTTAGAATCTGCCGAGGGCGCCCCTCTCTCATAGGTATTAAGAATTACAAGTGGGTCTTCATGGTGGCACAGCTGGACCTTACAGCGCTGTCCTGTGCAAGAGAAAAGCATCGGCAATCGGAGGACCTGAGTTTCGGGTTTGCCCTCACTTCCTAGCTATGCGACCTTGGGCAACCAATTAATTCTTGTCTGAATCTACTCAGCTGTAATGAATAACAGTTGCCTTTAAACATTATTATAATACATATTATAATTATCCCTTTCCTGTGTGTACCTCAGGGTTGTTCCAGGAATGCAATGAGAAACTGCGTGCTTTGTGAGTGAAAGTCTATGCAAAGTAGGTGATGATTATTTTTCCCTCATCTCATTACAAATTAGCCATTCGAGCTCAGTTATTTACACAGAATTTGCAGAAGGTAACATCCTATACCCTGATGCCCAGGAAGGCCATGGCAAAGGGCAAGCAGAAGGCTGCGGTATGTGTGTGCTCGTCATTTCCCCAGGAACACCATTAACGTGCACTGCGCTGCTTGGCCTGACTTTGCAATCCACAGGCCTCCTGTAAGCACCGCATAACCCCAGAAAGGGCAGCAAGCCTCTATTTATGAGAGAATCCCACAGTTGACTCCCCAGCATCGGCGAGTTTTGGGTTGCCCTTGCTGTGCTAACATTAGAGCTCATCGAAAAGAAGTCCCTCCTTCTACAGAGCCCCAGTGGGCGTTGGGGGATTTGGGCAGTAACCATAAGGCAAGGCCTCTGGCGTCTAGAGGATCACTAGGTGCTTAGAAATTCCCAGGACCCATTCTGCTTCCATTTGGGAATTGCATCTAAGAGTCGAGGCCTCCTTCCACCATAGAGAAATCCTCACAAGGTGGGCAGAGAGGAAGTTTCATTGCAGCGGGATTGTATTTGTGATACAAAGAGAATTGGAAACAATATAAATGACACTGCAGAGGGAGCTGAACAGTGGCATATCGTCCTAAGGAATGGCACCCAGCAACTAGCCAAATGAGGTGGGTGCTGATGATGTCATAACCTGCTCAAGACCTAGTGTCCCGTGGGGGCGAGGGCAAGCTGCAGACCCATACCTACAGTACACCACAAATGATTAAGACAAACATGTAGAAAGCCCACTATCTTCCCTAGGAGTGCATGTTAGGGCATAAGATGTGGTCTGGAATAATGACAGTATTTAGCTCCAGGTGAGAAAGATGTGGGGCACCGACAGATGGCCAGGATTGGGGGAGAGGTGGCTTAGGGGGACACTGGACTTAGGGACCATGTTTCATTTCATGTTTTTATTTTTTATTTTTATTTATTTATTTATTTTTTATAAAGATTTTTATTTTATTTATTTGACAGAGAGAGAGACAGACAGCTAGAGAGGGAGCACAGCAGGGGGAGTGGGAGAGGGAGAAGCAGGCTCCCGGCCGAGCAGAGAGCCCGATGCGGGGCTCGATCCCAGGACCCTGGGATCATGACCTGAGCCGAAGGCAGACGCTTAACAACTGAGCCACCCAGGCGCCCCTCATTTCATGTTTTTAAAATAAGGGAAATGTATTCGTGAGTTCTTGTATGATTAAAAATTAATAATAATGATTTAAAAAATTAGCCTTAGGCTCTCTTGAGCCCTTTCTCTGGGCTGGCAGGGCTGGTTCATGACTGACTAACCTTGTATGAGTCACGGTGCCTAAAGGGAATGAGGGGCCCACTTTCCATCTCCGTGCTGGCTGGTCCTGGGGGCTCCCTTGGCCTTGGAGCCCTGTCCCATGCCAGGTGCTGAGTGTAAGCACAGCGTGGCCAGGGTCCTCCTGTATCTGACCTGGAGACTCAACACGACAGAAGGGTCTGCACCGCATAGTCGACACAGACCCGTAAAAACTGAGCCTGGAGCCCCCAGGCCGAATCTCAGTCCTGCTTCCACCTCCCAGCGTCCTCGGACAAGTGGCCCCGCAGGCTCTGACCTCTCTCCTACCACCTTCTCCTTGTTCTCTCTGTTCCAGCCGCACTGGCTTCCTGTCTGCTCACTCTGCCTCCCTCGCGTGCCTTGGTGTTTATGGTTGCTGTTCCTTTTCACCAGAACCCTCTTCCCTCTGACTTCCACATGACTGGCTACGTCTCAGGGGTCAGATCTCCTCTCCAGCTGCCTCTTAGAGGGGTCTTCTGAGTTATCCCCTCCCTGTCAGTCCTTCTCCACCAACCCATGCTATTTTATTTCTCTGAGAGCAGGAAACACCACCAGAATTATGTTGTAGAACTGATTTATGCACTTTTATGAACTGTGTGGCTCCCTGGAAGGCAGGTGCATTGGGAGCGGGCACCTGCCCTGTCCTTCTCTGTAGCCCAAGAACCGAGAATGGAGCCTGGCACATAGTAAGTGCTCAGTAAAGAGTATGTGAGTGAATGTACAACCTTCACAAGCCCAGTGAAAACAGTGCACCAGGAGAAGCAGGATTCCAATGTCCCTTCCAGTCCCTTCCAGTCCCTTCTGGTCAAAAGTCAAGTCCTTGAGAGAGGCAGGAGTGGCTGAAGGAACAGGCCCCATGGCTCTTCTTCTCAAGTCAGCTGCTGCAAGGCTCAAAGTGTGGGGCCCTTTTACTTAATGCCCAGATGCTTCAGTTTGCTCATTTAGAAGATGAGGGATTGGACCCCACAGAGCCGCCAGAGCCACCCGCCTCCCCCGACTCCGCGTCGCCGCCATGGCCGACGTGGAAGACGGCGAGGAACCCTGCGCCTTGTCCGCTCACTCCGGGAGCGCAGGCTCCAAGTCGGGAGGCGACAAAATGTTCTCTCTCAAAAAGTGGAATGCGGTGGCTATGTGGAGCTGGGACGTGGAGTGCGATACGTGCGCCATCTGCAGGGTCCAGGTGATGGATGCCTGTCTTAGATGTCAAGCTGAAAACAAACAAGAGGATTGTGTTGTGGTCTGGGGAGAATGTAATCATTCCTTTCACAACTGCTGCATGTCCCTGTGGGTGAAACAGAACAATCGCTGCCCTCTCTGCCAGCAAGATTGGGTGGTCCAAAGAATCGGCAAGTGAGAGTGGTGGAAGGCTTTCTTAGTGCATTTGTTTGGAGTCCTGGTGGATCTTGTTATCAAGTGCCCTACAAAGGCCAGAACTCTCCAGGGAACTAATTCTTCAAATAAGAGGAGATGGCTCTGTGGTCTTTTGGTACTCATCAGAGGCATGGTTTAGCATTTTGTTAGTTTTATTTTCAGAAATTCTCTACAATTAAGAAGATAATTTATTAAAGATGGTCTTTCCTACCTCACTGCTTAGAAGTGCTTTAAAGGAGGAGAGAGCTACAAATTGAATGACTTTATAATTTACTTATTGATATCCAAAGGGCTGTGGAAGCAGTTCCATTCAGAAGAGAACTTGTTGCATGCTTATAGTTGATCAGTAAAAAAAAAAAAAAAAAGACTGTTATAGTAACAAATAAAGTGCAGTTTAAAACCCAACTCTTATCCTTATTTTGTTCCTGATATTTATTTTTGGCTGGGAGGGGGTGATTCATGAAATCTTTACTTGATATAATGAAAATTTTAAGTTTGGACCAGTGAACAGGGTAAATAAAATTTAACCTTCGGGCATATGGAATTTCGATTGTCTTTTAGGCTATCATCCTCTGTCTTTGGCTCATCAAGAATACCTAAATCTCCACTCACCTCACTGTTCAATCATTGAGCAGTAAAGAACAGAAGTATTTTTAAGTTCTGGTCAGATTCTGTATTAATTAAACTGTGGAATGTTTTAGGTGGAATGTTAATGAGGGGAAAATGTTTACCACTGTAGCATTGGATCAAAAAGTTTATTTTATTACACGATGTTTTAATAAATGGTTTATTCTGTTTACTTCAAAAAAAAAAAAAAAAAAAGAAGACGAGGGATTGGACTACATGCTTCTTTCCGGCTCCAAGTTTTACTATGCTATAAAATATAAATGGTTTGGGTTCACATGCTCAAATCAAGATATATGCTTGAATACACTTTCTTTAATATCATTTTGTGTCCCCCCCCACCCCCCGTTTTCTTCTTTCTCATAGAAAATGGAATGCAGCGTGAGTGCCAATGTGGTCTCTGGTGCCCTGTAATCCCGAGCCCTCGATGCAAAATTCATTCTTGAATCAAAGGCTGCAGTTTTCTCTTCTCATTTGTTTCTTCGCTCTCCAAACAATTTTGAGCTCTGACATCTTTATTAGTGTCCTTTGGCCTTTAAGCAGAATGAAAATGCGGTGTATCTAGTCATTGGGACTGTATTCTGAATATGGCCAAGTGGGCATGCAGGAAAGTATGGAATATTTGTTCCAGAACCCCTCATTCAGGCACACAGAGTGGGAAGCGAGGAGGGTGAACTCCTAACTTTCCTTGCAGCAGAAAGGAGCTGGGTCAGCTTGGTCTCTGGGGCTGGGCTCTGATTTTAGCACTGTGTCTCTACTTCTGTTTGGAGAGGTAACTGAGCGGGTGCCCTTGATTTGGAGGCGGGAGGCCAAAAGCATGATAAAGCCTCCTTTTACAGAGAGCTTGCTGTGTGCCAGGGGCTGCGTTCATTTCACTTTAATTTTTCCAAGTGCCCTGTGACATAGGAATCATTATTACCTCCATTTTTCAAATGAAGAAACTGAGGCTTAGGGAGGGTAAATCAAACGTCTAAGCTCATGTAGGGGAGCTAAGATTTGCACCCAGGGCATCTGATGTTAGAGCCCTCCGTCTTTCCTACTGCCAGTACTGTACGTGCATGGTACGGGATCCTGGAGTGCCGTTCTGGCTCTGCCAGGACATGGTGCTGTTAATAATAGTAATCCCTAACTGTCAAGTCTCTCATCGAGATTTAAAAACTAGCAGTCAACATCAGAGTTCTAAGAAAAGATTATGTTATAAGCAAGTCAGGCATCATTCATTGCTTCAAGAAATGCACAAGTGCTTACTATAAGCAAGGAGAATGTATATACTTTGCTGTCCCAAATAGAGACCCCTCTATAGAGACCCCTGCCCTCGTGGGTCCTATAGTTACTTGACATCTGAGGGAGTTAAAGCTGAGAGATTTTGTATCACTTGTCCATTCCATCCAGCTCGTCTGTGGCAGAATCATAATGCAAGCCAACCACTGGACCCCTCAGGCACTCAACTTCCCTGTGCAAGACCTCGAAGGTCCAATATGAAAGGCTGCCTGTGATCTTTTTCTTTCCCCAAATCTGTGGCAGTATTCAGATAATCATTCAATAAGTTGCCAAAGATAGGGATCAGTATGAGTGGATTGAACGGGGCCAGGCTTCTTGACCCTGGTGCCATTGCCATTTTAGGCTGGATAATTCTTGGTTGTGCACTGGAGGGGGTTTAGCAGCATCTCTGCCCACTGCCTACTGGAATGTAGTAACCAGTTGCTACAACCAAAAATGTCTCCTGATATTATCAAACGTTCCCAGGAAGAAAATTGCCACTGGCTGAGAACCATGGGAACTGAGTGACAACAAAACAAAGGAGCCGGAAAGAAGCATGTAGTCCAATCCCTCGTCTTCTAAATGAGCAAACTGAAGCATCTGGGCATTAAGTAAAAGGGCCCCACACTTTGAGCCTTTCTTTGCTTTAAGTCATTGACAGGGTTGCACTCATGGGACTCACATCATATCAGAAGATTGGACCTCAACATCTCATAATAGTTAAAATCATCCTTGGGATGATGTGGAAGTCTAGAGCTATGATATGATCATAGTTTCTTCAGGTGAAGTTGAGGTTAATTGATGGGCTTGGCTTAAGAGTCACGTATGAGCAAAATGTGCCTTTAAACACTAGAATTAAGCAAAACAAAACAAAAAACACTGGAATTACTCTCAGTGGGGAGAGATGCTCACACAGTGAAAGGTAAGGAACTGAGGGGTCGGCAGCTCTGTTGCTCGCATCTCATGCAAACTAGAGGGAAAGGAATGGCAGTGGGTGACATGGGCAACAGCCTTACTACTTCAAGTGTGGCCCGTAGACCAGTAGCCGTTGAGCACCTGGGAGCTGGCTAGAAAATGCGGACACTTGGGCCCTCCTTCAGTCCTACAGAATCAGAATCTACATTTTATTAAGATTCCCAAGTGGCCTGTTCGCACTTTCATGTTTGAGAAATAGTAGTCTATGGTATTAAGACACACTTTAAGAACTGAGAAGAACTAGCCTTTATATATATATCTATATATCTATATATCTATATATATCTATATATCCCTCTCTCACTTTTGCTGACTGTGCATGAAAGTGTGTGGATGATACGTTTGCTCTGCTTATTTGCTTAACTGCTATAGGCAAGTGGTTCTGTGTAGGTTAGAAGCATCCAGACTTTATTATTTGGCAGAATTGTTGAAGATGGATGCGAGGTTTGTGCGGTGGGGGGTGTGTGTGTGTTTCCGGTTTATGCTCCCTTATAAGTTTTAAGTGATGAAGCTACTGTATGTGTATTCCCTGTCACACACGTGCCCACCCCCGTATGTGAGAAAACACATCTCTGCCAACTATTAGAAATAAGACCTCAGAGAAGTCAGCTGACATTCTCCTCACTCACACAAAGTCCTGCTTCACAGGCACGGTGCGAGGATGTAAGGAGTCGATGACTTTGGATGAGCTTTATAAACAGGGACCTCCTGTACGATCACAGGTTGTTACTTGTGATCACTGTACCTGCAAAGAAAAAAAAAGATGGTCTCTGGAGCTCAGATGCTCTGTCTGTGCTGCCCCCTGCTGGTTAAGGCACCTGGCACACAGCGCACTTAGCCATGCATTTCTCTTCTCCCCACGCCTTCTTTTGTTTATTTATGTATTTACCCATTTATAAGCACAAATTCACAAGTGAATTATTGTTAAAAACTTCAGATAACAGAGTAATTAAACAAAGAGATAGTGCGCTTTCCCTCCCCCACCCCCTCATCACTGGGCTAAGGAGGGCAGGCTGGGGTCTGCTCTGCTCCCTGCTGACGCCCTCAGCCAGCACAGGGCCCGCTGCACAGGGAGGGCACTCGCATGCACCTGTGGAGTGAATAAAGGGACTGCCATTGTCAGGCCGATGTGGTCCTTTTCCTACACATTCAAAATCATATAGATAGTCTGCTTTTGTACATAATTGGGTTCATACTGTAGGCACGTTTCTTTAGTTTTTGCTTCATAATATACGTTGGGGATCTTTCCTTGACTGATATCTGGACCTACTTCATTCTTTTTCACCACTGACTAAATATACCGCCATTGTGTGACGGCTCCCATATGGATGGTGTTGAAGTTCCTTCTATTTCTCACTATTTCCAGCCATGCTGCTTGCACAAGCCTCTTGCTGCCCAGATGCAGGTGTTCCCAGGAAAGACACCTGATAGGGACTCGCTGGTGGCAGGACTCCTCCTTCCCATGCCCTTCACTGGGTCCGATGACTGAAAACCTGAATGTCCCTGAAAGACAAGCTGGACTGAGGGAAATTCCTTTCCCTGGGGGTGGTGCGGAGTGTCAGTCCTGGGCTCGTGTCCCACGATCGGCCAACACGCTCACATGCACGCACACACACATGCACCCACGCACCATCCTATCCCAGCCTGCTCGCTAGGGAACCTAATTTTAAAACCCAAGCTGATTAGTGTTAGCAGTTCTCACACCGAACTGAGAGTCCTGAGGTCTGAATTCTAACATAGGCTTTGCCACAAAATTGCCTTAAAGTGTTGAAGAAATGATTCTGTCTTTCTGGGCCTCAGTTTTTTTCTCTTTAAGGTGGGTTGGGAGGAGAACGAGTAGGGGTGGACGCTTGTGCTGCCAGCCTTCCAGGGTGAGGCTTCGGTGGCCCGCCCTTGACCCCAGGTTGGCGGCGGGAGCCAAGAAATAGGAAACTGACATGTTGAAAGAACATCAGCTGTTCCCGGGTGAGGTCAGAGCCGGCCCCTGGTGACCTCTGCCGGGTCAGCAGGTCAGCAGCCCCACCTCCCCCGGAGCTGCGGCCACTAGTGCCTCCCCTGCCCCTTGGCCCGGGCACGATTGGCATCCGGGCAGAGGAAAGCCTGGGGAGCACCTCCCCCACTTGTGGCTTGGTGATCGGCTACCTTCTGAGGGCTACCCGGCCACAGATCCTGCCAGAGTGACAGGCACTAACCAGAGCGGTAAGGATGGGGCCCCCAGAGTCCCACTGCCTGGGCTCGAATCCCGACCCTGCTGTGCCCAGTCAGCTGAGTGAGCTGGGGCCAGTGACTCAGACTCCCGTTTCCTTGTCTTTAAAGTGGGGATAATATTCATAGAGCTTTGATGGAGTGTTGTAAGGATTCAATGGAAGTTCTTTTTCTTTTTTCCCCCTTTGCTTTTTACTTTGTTGACAGGACATTTATTCCAGCCATCCATATAACATAAAAAGAGTTCTCATCATGAAAATATAAAATTTGAAGTAAAGCATTAGTTATAGAACCCAAAGAACTGGCATCTGGGAGACTTGATGCAGAGGGTGGAGTAGAAAGTGGGTGGGAGGTGAGAAGCTCTTGGAGGAGGGCTGTAGGTGAGTCTGCAGGAGGGACCTACTTGCCAGGGGGGTCTTTGCTAAAGCTGGACAAACTTTACTCTGAAAGGTCCCCAGGAGCGTGGATCTTGGTCTATTTCATTCATTGCTCTATTCCTAGTGTCTTCAAGAGTGTCCATAGCACAGAGTAGATGTTTATAAATATATATCTATTTTTAAATTTCACGGTTCTTATATTCTTTTATCTTTTATTACTTTTGTTTCCAGCTTTATTGAGATATAATTGACATATAACATTGTATTAGTTCTAGGTGCACAACATAATGATTTGTTATATGTATAAATTGCAAAATGATTACCATAATAAGCTTAGTTAACATCCATCACCTCAGGTAGTTAAATATTTTTTTTCTTACGTTGAGAAGTTTTAAGATCTACTCTCTAGGCAGCTTTTGAATGTACAATACAGTGTTGTTAATTATAGTCATCATGCTGTGTGTCATATCCCTAGGACTTATTTATCTTGTAACTGGAAGTTTGTACTATTTGCCCACCTTCACCTGTTTCGCCTACA
This sequence comes from Mirounga angustirostris, assembly GCF_029215605.1. Lineage (NCBI taxonomy): Eukaryota > Metazoa > Chordata > Mammalia > Carnivora > Phocidae > Mirounga > Mirounga angustirostris. The sequence goes on from NW_026991715.1 coordinate 113,573,988, forward strand.
CCCCACCTCCTGCCTCTGGCAACAACCAATTTGTTCTCTGTTTCTATGAGTTTGTTTTTTTAGATTCCACATATAGCTGACATCATACAGTATTTGTCTTTCTTTGAGTGACTTATTTCACTCAGCATAATGCCCTCAAGGTCCACCCATGTTATTGCAAATGACAGGATGTCCTTCTTTTTTAGCGGCTGAATATTATTCCATTAAAAATAGATATTTAAATATATACATTTGCTAATATATATAATTATATATATCTCACATATATATTTATATCTTACATTTTCTTTATATATATTTATGTCTCACATTTTCTTTATCCATTCATCTGTCCATGGACACTGAAGTTGTTTCCATTTCTTTGCTCTTGTAAATAATGCTGCAATGAACATGGGGTGCAGATATCTCTCTAAGGAGTGATTTCATTCACTTCAGGTAAATACCCAGAAGCAGAATTGCTGGATCATATTGCTGGTAGTTCTATTTTTAATTTGTTGAGAAACTTTCATACTGTTTTCCATAGTGGCTGTACCAATTACATTCCCACCAACCGTGTATAAGAGCTTCCTTGTCTATTCATACTTACTTACACTTGTTATCTCTTGTCTTTTTGCTAACAGCCATTTTAACAGGTTGAGGTGATATCTCATTGTGGTTTTGATTTGCAATAATCTGATGATTAGTGATGCTGAGCACCTTTTCATGTACCTGTTGGCCAAATGTGTCTTTGGAAAAATGTCTATTCCATTCTTCACTGATTTTTTAATTGGAATATTTGTTTGTTTGTTTTTTAAAGCCTACCGTGCCTCTCTTTTTTTTTTTTTTTAAAGATTCCATTCATTTACTTGACACAGAGAGAGAGAGAGAGTGAGAGAGGGAACACAAGCAGGGGGAGTGGGAGAGGGAGAAGCAGGCTTTCCACTGAGTGGGGAGCCTGATGCGGGGATCGATCCCAGGATCCCGGAATCATGACCTGAGCCGAAAGCAGACGCTTAACGACTGAGCCACCCTGGCGCCCTAGAATGTTAGTTTTTTGCTATTGAGTTGTATGAGGTTGTGCCCTAGAATGTTTGTTTTTTGCTATTGAGTTGTATGAGGTTTTTAAAAAATATATTTTGGATGATAACTCCTTATCAGATATATAATTTGCAAACATTTTCTTCCATTCCATTGGTTGTCTTTTCATTTTATTGATGGTGACTTTTTTTCCCTTGAGTGCATAATTACTGCTCAATACATATTTTTATTATTAATATTTAGAACAGAGCATAGCACCTAGACCAAGTAGGTGGTCCAGAAATGTTTGATGAGTATATGAAAACTGCATGAATGAGCTGGAAATGAGGAGCCATGTTCTAGCTCCATTTCTGCCTTTTACTTCTTTTACCACCAAGCTTACAGCAAGCACCTCCCGACTCTACCGGCCTTCCCCAAACCTGCCTCCAATTTCCTATCCTAGCATTTTTCCTAGGTTTTTTTCCTCTTTCTGGAATGTTCTTCTCACTTATTTCTGCTGTCAAAATTCCATCCTTCAAGAGGCAAATGACATGCTACCTCCTCTGTGAAACTTTCTCTGTTTCTCCATTTGATAGTGCTTCTTCCTTCTCATATTTCCAATATATTTTGCCGTTGATGATTCCCAAATTTATATTTTCAGTCCAAATCTTTCTTATGAGCTCCAAACTAGTGTCTTCAAGTGTCTACTCAGTATCTTCCTTTGGATGTCTAATAGACTCAAATTTAATATGTCCACCACCCACCCAACCACCCACACAGCTATGTTAGCTCCACTTGCAGGCTCTCCCATCTCAGTTAAAGGCAACTCGATCTTTCTAGGTACCCAGGCCAAAACATTAGTCATCCTGATGCGTGCCTTTCTCTTAGTCCATCTGGAAATCTTTTTAGATTTTCTTAGAAATATCCAGAATTAGAACACCATCTCCACTGTTACCACCATGATCCAAGTCAGGGCCAATGGACTCCACCCCTGCCCTTCCCTCATGCACAATCCATTTCTACAGAGCAGCCAGAGTGATTCTTTGTAAAATATAAGTCAAACCATCAGTGTCCTGCTAAAGATCCCACAGTGGTTCCACGTTTCACTTAGAGCAAAAGCCAACATTCTTGGAACAGCCTATCAGGCTTTACAAAACCACACATCGCTCTGACCTCATCTCCCACTGCTCTCTCTGTCCTGGACGGTCTCCTCTTGTCCCCCCAGATTCACTCTCCAGCCTTTTCCATCCTGCCTTCTTCTCCAGGACACTAGTCCCAGGAATCTTCAAACTTTCTCCACAGTCTTTGGCCTGTAGTCTGGTCAGTCGATGGAAGGTGCTGGTTTGCAATGGGGACATGGGAGGTGAGAGAGGTTGGGGTATTTATCTCTCTGTTTCATTCCCTGCCAAGCCTGGTGGTGGCCATGACTCTGTTCCTTTACCAAGGACCCCATCTGTCAGCCCTCTCCTACACTTGGCCTTCTCCAGGCTCCAGGAATCCTGCTCTCTGCTGGCCCCTTCTGGCCAAGGAGTGCTACTGCTAACTCTCCAGGGCCTGACCTTGTAGGTTCACCCTACCCCTGTCCACAGCTTCATAAATAGTCTTTATACTTAACACTCTTCGGTTACTCCTTTTAAGGGGCTCTGTGCTTCTTGCCTAGTCTCGATCGATCCCTTATCTGGCCTCATGCTGTTCAAGCAACAATTTTGTGACACTGTGGTTTATAAGAAAAATATATGTCATTCAGATGATCAAAATCTATTTCTCATATATATTTGGTCTTCATCCAGGGTTCACAACTCTCCAAATCCTTGGAACTTCCGAAGTGATGAAAGTGATAAAGGTGTCTCTTTTATGTTAATGAGGTGACTTTTGAAACTAACCTAAGGATGGGTTGCCAGGAGAACCAACTATGTGATTAGACAATTAGAATTTTTTTTTTTTAAGATTTTATTTATTTATTTGACAGACAGAGAGAGAGAGAGTATAAGCAGGGGGAGTGGCAGAGTGAGAAGTAGGCTCCCTGCTGAGCAGGGAGCCTGATGCAGGACTCCATCCCAGGACTCCGGAATCATGACCTAAGCCCTAGGCAGACATTTAACCCACTGAGCCACCCAGGTGCCCCTGGATGATTGGAACTTTCAGTCCCACCTCTGACCTCTGGGGAGGGGAGAGAGCCTGGAGGTTGAATCAATTGCCAATGACCAATGATTTAACCAATCATGACTATGTAATGAAGCTTTCATAAAAATGCAAGAGAACAGGGTTCGGAGAGCTTCCAGTTTGGTGGATGCCTGGAGATTTGGGAGAATGGTGCACCTGGAGAGGTCATGGAAGCTCTGTGCCTTCCCCATTCCTTGCCCTATGCATCTCTTCAATCTGGATGTCCCTGAGTTATATCCTTTTAGAATAAACTAGCAATCTAGTAAGTAAAATGTTTTTCTGAGATCTATGAGCCATTCTAGCAAATTAGTCAAACGCAAAGAGGAAGTTTTGGGAGCCTCTGATTTATAACCAGCTCGTCAGAGCATAGATTATAACCTGGGTTTGCAACTGGCATCTGAAGTTGGTGTGTGTGGGGTGCAGTCTTGCAGAACTGAAACCTTAACCTATAGAATCTGATGCTGTGTCTGAGTAAACAGTATCTGAATTGAGTTGAATTCTTGGACACCCTGATTGTGTCTGAGAATTGCTCATTGGAGGTGTGGGAAGCACCACTCCCCCCACATTGGAATTGGTACCACAACTAATTTTACTTTCCACCCTGGTCTTCCTCTACCATGCTAGGCACACTCCTGTCCCAGGGTCTTTGCACTGGCTCTTCCCTTTTCTTGGCATACTCTTCTCCTGGATGTCTATGGATCCCTCCCTCCTGTCTTTAAATCTTTGCTCAGTTGTCACCTTCTCAGTGATCATGTTTCTTTGTCCTAATAAAATTGTGTCCCTTCTACCTTGGCAATTAGTCTTTTTTTAAAAAATAGTGCTTAGCATATAACTCATGATGTTATTTATTTATTTGTGATTTTCACTATCTTTATCCTCTCACTAGATTATAAGATCCTTGAGGGCAAGAATTTCATCTGTTTTCACTGATAAATCTCCACTATTAGAATAATGCCTGGCATATGATAGGTGATAAGTGAGTGTTTGTTGAATGAGAAAATGTTTGAATATATCCCACGTTGTTTTCAATGGGTCCCACCAGGAAATGTATAACACAAGTGCTTATCTCATTACTCCAACTAAATAGTGAGCTCTCCAAGAGGAATAATTAGCATTTATACCTGAGGTTGCAAGGTAGAAGGCTTTAGGCTGGATTTAGCCTACAGACAAGTTTGTTTAAAGTATTGGCCCACACAATGTTTCAAATACTATTTTGATTTATCTTTCCAACATTAAGAAATGGGGGATATTTCACTTGAAGATGTGGATTTCTGGTTTCATTGCGAAAACAAGTTCTGGTCATATTTTACATCATGTTTCTCATTCTTTAACAGCTGAACAGGGCCTTCCCCTTAGACTGGGCATGTCTTCTCCTGTGCATCAAGTCTGTACCTCTTCCTATTTTTTCCCTGACCCCCCTCTAAAGCTGGGTGTCTGCCAGCCAACTCCACTTACTTACTCACCTGCTTGGCCCTTATAAACAAAGAAGCCTGCAACCCCTTGTGGTCAAGTATATACTAGGGAGGCAATAAATGTTTGATAATGATGATGTGCTAATGATGGTGTAGAAATATGAGTCAAATTTCCATTTCTTCTACTCTTTTCTCTGGCAACTTCTCTTCATTTACAATAGTGTTGATGCCTCCAAATATAATTATGGATAAGTCTTTTTCTTTTTTTAGTTACATCATTTTGCTTCATGTATTCTCCAATTCTATTATTAAGTTCATACATATTTGTGATTATGTGACTCCTGAAGAAGACCTGAAAGATACCAGAGGAACTGAAGGACACTGAGGACACGATCAACCAACTTGTGGTTGATGACCTGAAAGACACTATCTGCCAACATGACTTAATTAACATGTATAGAACCTGATGGCAAAATAAAAAAATAGCAAAATAAGCATTCTTTTCAGATATGCATGGGAACATTCACCAAGGTAATTCATATTCTGGGCCACAAAACTAATCTCTACAAATTTATAAGAATTTAAATAATATAAAACATGTTCTTTGAGGATTAAACTAGATGTGAATAAGAGAGAGTTATATCAAAAAGCTCTAAATAATTATAAATAAAAAAGTTCACTTCTAAATAACCCATGGGTCAAAGAAGGAATCATGAAGGAAATTCTAACGTCTTTTAAGTGAAACAAATGGAAACGCAACATATAAAAAAAATGTGATGTAGCTAAAGAAATGTTCAGAGGAAAATGTATAGAATTAATTACTTATGAAGAAGAAAAGTCTCATGACAATGATCTTAGCTACTACCTAAAGAAATTATAAAAGGAAAGCAGGTTAAACACAAAGGAAGCCAAAGTAAGGAAATAGAGACCAGAAATCAATGAAGTAGAAAACAGAAAAACAATAGAGAAAAGTCACTGGAACCATAATTTATAAATTTCTAGTCAGTCTAATCAAGGAAAAAGAAGAGAAAAGATACCAATTATCAATATCAGAAATGAAAGAAAAGATTTTATAGATCTACAGCAATTAAAAGGTTAGTGATGGAATATTATGAACAACTTCATATTAATAAACTTGAGAACTGACATGAAGTGGAAAAATTGCCCGAAAGACTGAAATTTCCAAAGCCTACTCAAGAGGAAATAAATCGGGGTGCATGAGTGGTACAGTCAGTTAATTGGCTGACTCTTGATTTCAGCTCAGGTCATGGTCTCAGGGTCCTGGGATCCAGCCCTGCATCAGGCTCCGTGTTCAGCGGGGAGTCTGCTTGAGGATTCCCTCTCTCCCCCAGTCCCTCCCCAACTTGCGTGCACATACACACTCTCTTTTTCTCTCTCAAATAAGTAAATAAATAAATTTATCCTAAAAAAAAGAAGAAATACAGGCTGAGTAGTGCTATACGTATTAAAAAAACCCTAAATTTGTAGCTACAAACTTTCTGAAAAAGAAAACTCCTAGCCCATATAAGTTTGGTGGTGAATTTTGCCAAACATTAAAGGAAGAAATAATACCAGTTCTAGAGAAATTTTTCCAAAAAACGGAACAGGGTAGAACATTTTCCAATTTATTTTATGAGGCCAATATTAACTGATACCAAAATCAGACAAAGACATTACATGAAAAGAAATCTAAAGCCCAAATATACCTCATGGACAGAGATGCAAAAGTCCTTGGCAACATGTTAGCAAGTCAAATCCAGCAACATATTAAAAGGTAACACATAATGAACAAGTGGGGGATGCAAGTGATAAGGAAAATCTGTGTCCTAAGATGGCCAACCAAGCCAGCGAGAGAGTCCCAGTCCTTGCTCGGGGCTCTTCCAGGTTCTTCTCCCTGCTCTGCTTCCCGCGAGCACCAATCCGGGTCCTTCTCCCTGCCCCGCTTTGTGCACGCGCCAAAAGTACCAAGTATGCGGAAGTAGAAGTGTATAAATTGCCCCCTTTGTGCTCGGGGCTCAGACCTTTGGACACCACTCTCCTCTGAGCGCACTGGTATTAAATAAACCTCCTGTCCTCCAAGATCTCCAGGTGCCGCTTGATTCTTCCATTGGGCGATCCAGTCCAGGTTCTGTAACACAAGGTTGGTTCAACATCTGAAAATCGATCAATGTAATTTACCGTATCAGCAGATAAGAAAAGAAAAATAGCTATTTCAACGATGCAGATAATGTATTTTAGCAAAATTCAACATCCATTCATAATAAAATCTCTAAAGAAACGAGAAGCTATGAAACTGAGAAATCTGTTCACAATGTCCCTTTGCCTAAAATCCTATACCATTTCTATTGTTCCTGTCCCCTCCAACTCTAGTACTCTGCCAGCTTTCTCTTCACTCATTCATTCAATATCCATCAGTATCTACTGTGTGGAAGGCACACAGTTGTGGGTGCTGGGGGACAGAGCTGTGAGCAAAATAATAAAAATTCTCTGCCTTCATGGAGCTTACATTCTAGCAGGTTAATGCAGCTCCTCATGGCTCCCTGCACACTCTGCTCAGTGGCCTTTCATTCCCTCACACTCGTCATTTCCCTCCTGGCACAGGACCTCTGAGGGACATGCTGGTCCCTCTGGAATTCTTTTCCTTCTCATTTTTTTTAAAGATTTTATTTATTTTAATAGAGAAAGAGACAGCGCACATGCACAAGTGAGGGGGAAGGGCAGAGGGAGAGGGAGAAGCAGCCTAGCAGGCTCTCCACTGAGCAGAGAGCCCGATGGACGTGCGACTCTATCCCAGGACCCTGGGAGCATGACCTGAGCCAAAGGCAGTTGCTTAACCAACAGAGCCACCCAGGCACCTGTCTCTCCCATCTTTGTAACTCTTACTTATTTTTCAGATGTTAGCTGAAGAGTCACTTCTGTAGGGAAGTCTTCCTTGATTTCCCTGCCTAGATGCCCTCCTCTTTTATATGCTCTTACTGTGCTTACTTTCCTTCTCGTTATAGCCCTTATTGTATAATTATTTATGTGACACTTTGATTGACCTCTAGGTCTCCAATGGATTATGGGCTCTGTGAAGGCAGGGGCTCTGTTTTCACTCAACAGTGTCACTAATACCCAGTACAGAGTAGGTGCTCATTCAGTATTGTTTAAAAGAGTGAATATATGCCTTCCTCCAAAACTTTATTAAATTTTGGCCTGGAATGGAATAAGAATTGGACTAAGAACCTGCTAAGAAAATAGCATCCAAGATGTGGAGAAAAGGGAATCCTCATGCATGGTTGGTGGGAATGTAAATTGGTGCAGCCACTGTGGGAAACTGTGGAGGTTCTTCACAATATTAAAACTAGAAATACTATATGGTCTAGAAATTCCACTGCTGGGTATTTACCCAAAGAAAATGAAAACAAAACATTAATTTAAAAAGATATGCAGCCCTATGTTTATTGCAGCATTATTTACAATAGCCAAGATATGGAAGCAACCTGTGTCCACCGATAGATAAACGGATAAAGAAGTGGTATATATACAATGGAATATTACTCAGCCATAGAAGGAATGAAATCTTGTCATTCCTGACAACATGGATGAACTTAGTGTCATGCTAAGTGAAATAAGTCAGACAGAGAAAGACAAATGCCATATGATTTCATTGATATGTGGAATCTAAAAAATAAAACAAATGAACACACATATATACACACACAATAGAAACAGTCTCATAAATACAGAGAACAAACTGGTGGTTGCCAGAGGGGAGGGAGTGGGGGATGGGCAAAATAGATGAAGGGATTTAGAGGTATAAACTTCCAGTTGTAAAATAGAGAAGTCACAGGGATGAAAAGTACAGCATAGGAAATATAGTCAGTAATATTGTAATAACCTTGTATGGTGACAGATGGTAACTACTTACCCTGGTGAGCACTGCATAATGTATAAAATTGTTGAATCCTTCGGTTGTATACTTGAAACGAACATAACATTGTATGTCAACTACACGTCAATAAAAAAAGAAAGAAAACAGCATCCAAGGAAGCATTAAGTAATTTATTAGTGGTCTTTAAATTAGTCATCAACCTGTCTAACCATATTTGGATTCACCCCATCGTTTTTCCACTTCATTTGTGGGATCTCAGGGGAGGCTTTTGAAGTTCAGCGCACTATGTGAACTGCATTCCTCTGCTCTGCTGACTTATCCACAAGGCGAATGAGGTTTGTTTTGTGTAACTAGATTTTGTGCATACTCTTACCAGACTTGGTCCTCCATCCTCTCCCATCTGTAAGGTGCTGGGCTCCATCAGGCGATTTCCCACATTCCTTCTGACCAAAGCTTTAGGAGCAGGGGCTGGGGCCCTGCACACTCACCAGTGAGGACTTGGCTCACCGGTGCTGCTGGGACCCAGGTGAGATGCTGCGCCCACAGCTCCAGCTTCACCCAGAGAGCCGCGGGAGGTGCTTGCAGAGAGAGGCTGGGTGGGGATGGCTTTCTCACTGGCAGGCAAGGCAGTGTGGGCCAAGGCAGTCAGGGAAAAACAAGAACAGCAGCTTTGATTCCTGGGATACTCTCTGCCCTCCTCCCCCACCCTGACCTCCCCCACAGGAACCTAACTGTGTATCTCAGTCCTAGAATGTGAGGAATGCGCCAGAGCCTGATAGGCCTGAAGCAATCTGCAGAGAGGCAGGGAGGAGCGCTGCTCCCCAGTCAGAGGCCTGACAGTGTAAGGACTCTGGGTCCTGAGGGCTGGGCTGCCCCTCCCCTCCTCCCTGGGCTTCCTGCTGCAGCTGGATCTCAAAGGGGGCATTGTGCATTGAGTCCGCTCTAGGTCCCTCCCTTGTTTGCTAGGAGGTTGGAGAAGGGGCACTGTTAGAAAGGTGCCCCCACCAGCCTGTTAAGACTCATGTCCCTTGGAAGGATGGTGCAGACACAGGGGGTTGTTTCTGAGTCCCCGGAAGCAGTCTGTCCTCTGTCTGTTGGCTTTTACTATTTTTTTTTTCCCAAAGAAACAGCTGTTTAGTTTCATATTCTTCATTTTTTTCCAGTTTTATTGAGATGAAGTTGACACACAGCACTGTAGAAGATTAAGGCATACAGCATAATGATTTGACTTATTGTCAAATCACAATAAATTTAAATTAAATGTCTATGTGTTCAGTTTCTACTTGATTTCTGCTCTTCCTTTACTATTTTCTTTCCTCCTTCCCCTTGCTTGTTTCGTTGGTTCTGCTTAGACAACTGATTTGAGACTGTCTTCTTTGCGCATATAAGCATGTGATGTTTTAAAGCTCCCTTTAAGCACTGCTTTTGCTGCATCCCCCAAATCTTGATAGGTTGATTTCATTGCATTCAAACTATTTTTTAATTTCCCTTGTGATTTCTCCCTCATCCCTTGAGTTATTTAAGAGTGTTTTGTTTAATTTGCACATATCTGGGGATTTTCCAGATATTTCTCTTTTATTGATTTCTAATTCAATTCCTTTGTGTTCAGAGAACATTCGTGGATGATTTCAATTTTTTGAATTTCTTGACATTTGTTTTTTGTCTCGGAATATGTTCTTCTTGGTGAATGTTTCATATGTGCTTGAAAAGACTGTCTATTCTGATGTTTTTTGGGGAGCATTGTTATATAAATGTCAATTGGGTCAAGTTGATTGAAAGTATTCAAGTCTTCTGTATCCTAACTGATTTTTTGTGGTGGTGGTGGTTGGGGTTTTTTTTTTTTTTTTGGTCTACATGTTCTATTAATTCCTGTGAGAGAAGTGTTGCAATATCCTGCAAAAATAGTAGATTTTATTAGTTATTTCAGTTTTGTTACTTATTGCTTCATGCATTTTAAACTGTGTTGTTAGGTACATGCATTTTTTTTTTTTTTAAGAATTTATTTTTAAGTAATCTCTACATCCAACCTGGGGCTCAAACTCACAACCTGGAGATCGCATGCCCCACTGATTGAGCCAGCCAGATGCCCCAGTACATACACTTTTTTTTTTTTAAAGCAGGCCTCACACCCAGCATGGAGCCCAATGTGGGGCCTGAGCTCACTCATGCCCCTGAGATCAAGACCTGAGCTGCAATCAAGAGTCAGATGCTTAATCGACTGAGCCACCCAAGTGCCCCAACTTTTAAGATTGTTATATCTTTTTAACAAATTAGCCCCTTTATTAATGTCCCTATTTATCCTTGGTCATGTTCCTTGTTTTGAAATTCACTTTAATTGATATGAGGCATTTCCTTTGATCGGTACTTGAATGGCATTTCTCTTTTTTTTTTTTTAAAGATTTTTATTTATTTATTGAGAGAGAGAGAGAGAATGATAGAGAGAGAGCATGAGAGGGAGGAGGGTCAGAGGGAGAAGCAGACTCCCTGCTGAGCAGGGAGCCTGATGCGGGACTCGATCCCTGGACTCCAGGATCATGACCTGAGCCGAAGGCAGTCGCTTAACCAACTGAGCCACCCAGGCACCCTTGAATGGCATTTCTATTTTTATCCTTTTACTTTTAACCTAGTTATGTCTTTATATTTATATATTTCATTCCCTTTATCCAATCTGGCAATCTTTGAATTTTAAATGGAGAGTTTAGGCCATTTTTATTTAATGTAATTATTATTTGGTTGGGTCTAAATTTACCATCTTGTTATTATTATTATTAATATTTAGAGAGAGAGAGAGAGAGCACATGTACACACCCGCAAGCATTTGAGGGAGGGGCAGAGGGAGAGAGAAAATCTTAAGCAGGCTCCACACTCAGCTCAGAGCCCAACTTGGGGTTTGATCTCAAGACCCTGAGATCATGACCTGAGCGGAAATCAAGAGTTGATGCTTAACTGAATGAGCCACCCAGAGACCCCAATTATTATTATTTTTTATTCCATTTGTTCTTTGTTCCTTTTTCCTCTTTTCCTGCCTTCTTTTGGTTTGACTATTTTTTAATGATTATATTTAATATTAGGTATACTTTTTAAAATTTTAAAACACACCTTAACAAATTTAAAAGAATAGAATAAAACAATTTTTGCTATCACACTACCATGGAATTAAGCTAGAAATCAATAATAGAAAGATAACTGGAAAATCCCAAAATATGTGGAGATTAAACAATACACTTTTAAATAACACATGGATTCTAGAAGAAATCTCAAGAGAAATTTAAAAAATATTTTGAACTCAATGAAATTGAAATAATAACTTATCAAAGTTTGTGGGATGCAGTGAAAGCAGTGCTTAGAGAGAAATTTATAACACTGAATATATTAAAAAAAAGGAAAGACCTAAAATTGATAATCTAAATTTCCACCTTAGGAAACTAGAAAAAGAAGAGCAAATGAAATCCAAAGTAAGTAGAAGAATAGAAATGATAATAATTAGAACAGAGACCAATGAAATTGAAAACAGGAAATCAATAGAGAAAAATTAATGAAACCAAAAACTGGGTCTTTGAAAAGATCAATAAAAAGATAAAAAGTAAAATAGATGAAAAAAAGAGGGAGGACACAAATCACTAATATCAGAAATGAAAAGGGGTCATTATTACAGATCCCATGGAAATTAAAGGATAATAAAGGAATACTATGAACAACTCTATGCCCACAAATCTGATAATGTAGACAAAATGGACTAATTCCTTAAAATGAACAATCTGACCAAAGTCACACAAGAAGAAATAGATGATTTGAATGGGCCCATATCTATTAAAGAAATTGAGTCAATAATTAAGAATCTTCCAAAACAGAAAGAACCAGACCCAGATGGGTTCATGGGTGAATTCTACCAGATGTTTAAGTTAGAAATTATACCAAAGCTCTAAAAATCTCTTTTAGAGGTTAGAAGCAGAGGAAATACTTCCTAATTCATCCTATGAGACCAGCTTTACCTTAATACCCAAACCAGACAAAAACATTACAAGAAGAGAAAACGACAGACCAATATCTTTCACGAGCATAGATGCAAAAGTCCTCAACAAAATATTAGCAAATTGAATCCAAAAAAGTATAAAAAGACTTATATACCATGACAACTGGGATTTATCCCAGATATGCAAGTAGGTTTAACATTCAAAATCAATTAATGTAATCTATCCCATAGAAAAATCACATAATCATGTGAATAGATGCAGAAAAAGCATTTAATAAAATTTAACACTCATTCATGATAAAAACTCTTAGTAAGCTAGGAATAGAGGGGAACTGTCTCAACTTGATAAAAACGATCTACAAAAAACCTACAGCTAGCATCATACTTAATTGTGAGAAACTCAAGACTTTTCCTCTAAGATCAGATACAAGGCAAGCATGTCCCTACTCACAATTCCGTTTCAACATTGTACTGGAAGTCCTTGCTAATTAGTAAGGCAAGAAAAGGAAACCAAAGGTATACAGGTTGGGAAGCAAGACTTAAAACTGTCATTGATCATCTGTATAATATATGTGATTATAGCAAGATTTCAAGATACAAAGTTAACATAAAAATCAATTGCTTTTCTAAATACTAACAATGAACCAGTGGAATTTGAAATTAAAAACACAATACCATTTACATTAGCACCCACCAAAAGGAAATACTTTTAACAAAATATGTACAAGTTCTTTAGGAGGAAATCTATAAAACTCTGATAAATGAGATCAAAGAAGAACTACATAAATGGAGATAATATTCCATGTTCATGAATAAGAGGAAGACTCAATATTGTTAAGCCGTCTGTTCTTCCCAGCTTGATCTATAGATTCAATGCAATCTCCATCAAAATCCCAGCAAGTTATTTTAAGGATATTGACAAAATGATTCTAAAATTTATATGGAAAGGCAAATGACTCAGAATAGCCAACACCATATTGAAAGAGAAGAACAAAATTGGAGGACTGATGCCGCCTGACTACAAGACTTACTATAAAGCTGCAGTAATCAAGACAGTGTGGTTTTGGCAAAAGACAGACAAATAGATTAATGGAACAGAATAGAGAGCCCAGGAAATAGACTCCTATAAGTATAGTCAACTGATCTTTGACAAAGGGGCAAAGGCAAAAGAATGGAGCAGAGATAGTCTTCTCAAGAAACGGGGTGCTGGAATAACTGGACATCTAGACCTGTGTCTGGTCTAGACACAGACCTTACACCCTTCCCCAATAATTAATCAAAATGGATCACAGACCTAAATGTAAACTATGAAACTATAAAACTCCTAGACAATAACATAGGAAAAAACCTAGATGACCTTGGGTATAGTGATGCCTTTTTAGATATGACACCAAAGACATGATCCATGGAAGAAATAATTGATAAACTGGACTTCATTAAAATTAAAAATAAAACAAAACAAAACAACTGCTTCTGGGAAAGACAATGTCAAGAGAATGAGAAGACAAGCCACAGACTGGGAGAAAACATTTGCAAAGAATATACCTGATAAAGGACTGGTGTCTAAAATATGCAAAGAACTATTAAAACTCAACAATAAGAAAACAGCCCAATTAAAGAATAGGCCAAAGACCTTAACAAACACCTCACCAAAGAAGATACGCAGAAGGAAATAAGCATATGAAAAGATGTTCCTCATCCTTTGTCATAAGGGAAATGCAAATTAATACCACTACATACCTATTAGAATGACCAAAATCTAGAACACTAACACCACCAAATGCTGATAAGGATGTGGAGCAACAGAAATTCTCATTCATTGTTAGTGGAAATGCAAATGGTACAGATGCTTTGGAATACAGTTTGGTGGTTTCTTTCTTTCTTTCTTTTTTTAAAGATTTTATTTATTTATTTGACAGAGAGAGACAGTGAGAGAGGGAACACAAGCAGGGGGAGTGGGAGAAGCAGGCTTCCCGCAGAGCAGGGAGAATATTATTCAGTGCTAAAAAGAAACAAGTTATCAAGCCATAGAAAGACATGGAGGAAACTTAAATGCATATTACTAAATGAAAGAAGCCACTCTGGAAAGGCTATGTACTGTACGATTCCAGCTATATGACACTCTGGAAAAGACAAAACTATGGAGACAGTGACAAGATCTGTGGTTATAGGGGAGGGGAGTTGTGATGAATAAGCAGAGCACAGAGGATTTTTAAAGCAGTGAAAATATTCTCTATGATATTATAATGATGGCTCTATGTCATTATACATCGTCCAAAGCCATAGCATATCCAACACCAAGAATGAATCCTAAAACTATAGACTTAGGGTGATTATGCTGTGTCAATGTGGGTTCATCCTTGGTAAATATTGTACCATTCTAGTGAGTCATGTTAACGGGGGAGGCCGTGCATGTGGGGGTGGGTAGTAGGTATATAGGAAATCTCTGTATCATCTTCTCAATTTTGTTGTAAACCTAAAACTGTTCCAAAAAAGTTAAAAAAAATCAACAGAGCCTCAGGGACATGGGAGACAATATCAAAAGTTCTAACATTATAGACTCGCCACATAATTGGACTCCTCAAATAAGAGGAGAGATAGAATGGGGCAGATATCTTCTCAAAGGTACAAATTCAAGAAGCTCCGTAAGATAAATTAGAAGAAAAGTATATCTAGTCACATCATAGTCAAAGTGTTGAAAACCAAAGGTAAAGAGAAAATACTGAAAGAGCTAGGGGAAAAGACACATGACATACAGTGGAATATGACAGACTTTCTACTTTGACCAAACTTGAATCAAGTTCCTCTGAGTCTTTTTTCTGATTAGGTCCCAACCTTAGGCTCTGTCCTTGATCCACCTAGTTCAGGGTTAGGAAGAATCCTGCTGAGTCAGTTTAGCAAAAATTCCTTACTTAGTATCTGATCACCCTCGATGTCTGATAAAATTCCTCATCTACCCTCAATATCTTATCATCCTGGCTTGCCTTCAGCAAGAATTCTGTTGAGCAAGCCCAGCAAGAATCCTCCTATTCCTGATGTTTTGTGTCAGTAATTTTCCATTTACTTCCCCCTATCCTATTACTTGGCTATAAATTTTCACTTTTCTTCATTGTATTTGGAGTTGAGCCTAATCTCTCTCCCCTACCGCAAAACCCTATTGTAATAGTCCCTTCTTGAACAGACTCTCTTATCATCTTTAACAAGTGTCATGAATATTTTTTCTTTACAAAATATCAATTCCAAAGACATCTGATTTCCCATTACAAACCATGGGGGCCAGAGGACTATAAAACAACACTAATTGATAAGGAGTGATTCTCAGAGCTGACTGAAAAAAGGTGAGACCTAATGAATGCTATTCATGATATATACACTTTAAACACAAGGAGAGATTAAAAGCAAATGGATTGGAAAAGATATCATGTAACCTGTAAGCACAGGAAGGCGGGAGTGGCTATAGTACACAAAAAGATGCAATCATTAATGTGTGGGCTCAATAATAGATCCTTAAAGTATACAAAGAAGCAACTGAAAGAATTAAAGGGAGAAATAGAAATTCTACAATAACAGTTGGGGGTCTTAACACCCTCAGTAATGAAAAGAACAAAAAAATCACACATGATTGAAAGAACACAAAAGTCGGTAAAAGGAAAGGTCATCTGAAAACAATCATCTTGACATAATCAATATTTAGAGAACACTATATCCTATCACCACAGAATAGATCTTTTTTTTTTCTCATGTACACAGTACCTTTATTGAGACAGACCCAATTTGTGAAGAATATGACCCATGCTCAAACTCATACTTCATCTGCATATGGTCTAGACACCACAACCAAATACATTGTTGTAAGGACATTAATTTTGGCTATGACATTTACTTGTTTATAAATCTTCCATCACTCACCACTGCCTACAAGGTTAATTTAAATCTCTTCAGACTGACATACAAAATGAAGCACAATCTGCCTGCCATCTTCCACCCCCTATCATCATGACTCATAATGCGCCATCTCATGTAATTTTTTTTTTGGCCATAGTTCATGTGGACTCTGTATTATCTGCCAAACATACATTGCACATTTGACTGCCAAGTCTTCATCCATTTCTTTCCCACTACTTTTTATGCCCTCCCTCATATTTTCACCTAGGATCATCTGTATCCTCTGAGGTTCAGACTGCCTCAAAGGTATTTGGGGGCCATGTGAGAACATCATGTGTTTCCATCAGTTCGCCAGCTGTATAACTTAGGACACGTTAATCTCTCTGCCTATGCCTCAGTTTTCTCATCTGTAAAATGTGTATAATATTAGTACTTGCCTAATAGGATTGTCATGAACTTTAATGAGCTAATGCATGTGAGACACTTAGGATGGTGCCTGGCACAGTGTGTATGATCAATATGTGCTAATTCTTATTTTGTGGTTATTATTGGTGGTAACTTTTGAGAGACCATTTTATTTTATTTTATTTTTTTAAAGATTTATTTATTTATTTGACAGAGAGAGACACAGCGAGAGAGGGAACACAAGCAGGGGGAGTGGGAGAGGGAGCAGACTTCCCGCCAAGCAGGGAGCCTGATGCAGGGCCCGATCCCAGGACCCTGGGACCATGACCTGAGCTGAAGGCAGCCGCCTAACCAACTGAGCCACCCAGGCGCCCCCGAGAGACCATTTTAATTAGATGGTGGGACAGGTGTCAGATTTTGTAATTTTCTTATGGGCTTCTGCATCTCAGCCAGCATTTCCTTAGCATAATCTCCAAACTGGCTGTTGCTAGAGAGATTAGAAGCATACCCGCAGCTCCCTTTGCAGAAATGCGGTGGATCTAACCAGGTCTAATTTCATCAGGGCCTTTTTGTGATGAAATGGATTGTCTACCCTGGCCCTCCAATATCCTCTATCCCCTCCCTGAATTTCAGTAAGTCAGTATCACTAAATTAATTTATCACATTTTAGCTGGCTTAGTTGTAGGGGATACACTCTCGCCATGAAGAACACCACCCCTTGTATCGCGGTGGTGGCATGAGAACTTCTCCTTATTTCTGCAATGTCTTCTGTGGCCTCTCCACCTGGTCACCTGTGGGACCCCATCACCAGAGACTGCACATTGCGTAGGGAAGGGGAGAGTGAACCAGGAGACGGGGAGAGGTGGAAGAATGAGGGGAGAGAGGAACTGGCTCATTGCCCCCACCCAAATACACTCTAGATCACAGACCTCCCCAAAACACAGCAATGACGGAAAAAGCCCACAAACCACCTGGCTACAAAGTCGCGGCCAGGGTGTGGAGTCCTGGGAATCATCCTGTGTGCTATGCAGGTGGTCTGGCCACTGGGTGTCACTCTTAGTCTGTGTTCCTTTGGTTTGGTATCAGGTTTCTGGCATTTGCTGGTCTCCTTCTTCCCCCAGGCTCCCTCCCTGTGCTGATCTATCTCCCTTGGCAGGCTTTACTGACTGCGTAGACAGTGCACTGAGAATGAAAAGACCCCAGAAGCGGATTTCTGATCTGCACCTGGGAAAGTAGCCTGTGTGTCACAGAAACAAGCAGTAACTAGTTCTATAGCCACAGCACCCCGGAAGTGAACTCTTAAAACATAGAAATATTTCATTAATTTTATCATTTATTGCTGTTATTTCCTCCTTTATATATTATTTGATTTTTATTTTATTAATCTATATTCTTATCTTTTTATTTAGTTCTTTCATTCTATCAAATTGAACATGTAGATTAAGTGGAAATTAAACCCAGGCAGAAGGACTGGGAGGAAAGACCTAAACACAAAAAACCTTTAGAGAAATAGAAATCATATTTAACAAACCTATTATTTTTACTTACCCTCTTTAGAACTTGGTGGGATTTTCAATTGAAGATTCATGTCTTCAATTCTGGAATATTCTCCATCATTTTCCTTGTGAATACTGACTCGTGAGTCTCTCCTGTGGAAGTTCTAGTAGATTATGCTGGGCATCTCATTCTATCTTCCAACTTTCTTGGTTAATTCTTCCGTTTTCTTGTTTCTCCATGCTATCTGAGTAATTTCTGCAAATCTATGCTCGGGTCCATTAGTTTTTTTTCTCTGCTGTGCTGAATCTTTTGTTTAACTTATCCAGTGAGTCCTTAATTGCAGTGACTTTGTTTTTTGTTTCCAAGAGTTGAATTTTGTTATTTATCAAATCTGTCTGTCCCTCTTCCTATAATACTCTATTCTTTCATTATGGTTCCTAAGTTTAAAATTTTTTTTTTTTTTAAGTAGGCCATGCCCAGCGTGGAGCCCAACGTGGGGCTTGAACTTATGACCCTGAGATTGAGATCTGAGCCAAGATCAAGAGTCAGACATTTAACCGTCTGAGCCACCTGGATGTCCCAGTTTAAAAATCTTTTAAATTACTTTGACCTGCTTGTTCTTTCATTTCCAGCTCTATTATTTCCCATTCTTGCAATGCTGATTTATGGGCTGGCTGCATCTGCTGGTTTTCTCTCTCAGTAGTTAATTTCCTTATGTGATTTGTATCTCTTTATGATCTATGGTTGATCCTTGAACAATGCAGGGGTTAGGAATGCTGACCTCCTGTGCAGTTGAAAATCTGTGTGTAACTTTTGACTCCCCCCAAACTTAACTATTAATGCCTACTGTTGACTGGAACCTTTACTGATAACAAAAACAGTCAATTAACACGTATTTTGTATGTTCTATGTATTATATACTGTATTCTTACAATAAAGTAAGCTAGAGAAAAGAAAATGTGATTAAGAAAATCATCAGGAAGGAGAAAGAGTGGGTCTCCGGCTGGCAGAGGGAGCACCGAGGAAGCATTAATGACCTTCTACAACAAGGTGAAACGAATAAAGAAGAGAGATTCAGTTCTAACATCCAAAAATCAGACTGAAAGATTGACCTGTCCTGGTTCCTCCGACTTTACTTTGAACCCATTTGAGTTTCTTCAGATGGATCCTGAAGTGACAGATGCAGGAATAAAAAAGTTTTGACCAAAATGAAGATGATGCTGACAGCACAAAAAGCTTTTGAAGCTGTGGACAAAGCTTAGAAGTTGCTCCTGGATCAGGAACAAAAGAAGAGGGCCCTGGATATCATTCAAGCAGGAAAAGAATACATAGAACACACTGTGAGAGTGAAAAAAGCAATTAAGGGGGAAGGAAAACCTACAAATTTGGGGAAGGATGATCCTGAGCTGTTCAAACAAGCAGTAAGTAAGAACAGACTAGGGTTGCCTGCCTTCCGCTCAGGTCATGATCCCAGGGTCCTGGGATTGAACCCCCATCAGGCTTCTTGCTCAGCTGGGAGTCTGCTTCTCTCTCTCCCTCTGTTCCCCCCCGCTCCCCTCCCCCAGCTTGTGCTCATGCGCTCTCTCTGTCTCAAATAAATGAATAAAATCTTAAAAAAAAAAAAAAAGAACAGACCATAAAACTCTTTGCTGACCTGGAAATTAAAAGGAAAGAGGGAGAAGCCAACGAGATGCATGAAAGGAAGAAGAGATAGAAGCTGGAGAAAAAGCCAAATGAGAAAGGGAGTGGCAGAAAAACTTTGAGGCAAGTCGAGATGGTCGTATGGACAGCTGGCGAAACTTCCAGGCAAATCCAAAGGCGCAGAAAGAAGAAAAACTGGACCTTCCTTCCACCATCAAAAGTAATAATGGAATGGCGTGAACCACAGAACCTTCCCCCAACTGTCTCCACTCTTGCTTTGGAGGACTCATTCTTTCCTCCCATTTTCACCCCAACATAGAGTAGTATTTGCTTTTTAGTCCACTTTGTTTTCAATACAATTTAATGGCGATCAGAATAAGTCCTTTGCACATTGAAATGAGGAGTTGGGTTTAAAACGAAACCTCCCCCACCACCCGTGGACCAGGTGCCTTCCTTTCCCGCAGCCCATAATGTAACATTTTGTACTTCACCGAATTGTGATGGTTGGAAACTTCATGTATAGTTTGTGGAAATCAACCAATTAAATGTTTTGAGTTAAAAAAAAAAAAGAACATCATAAGGAAGAGAAAATACATTTACAGTACTGTATTTATCAAAAAATGCACGTTAAGTGGACCCGTGAAGTTCAAACCCATGTTATTCAAGGGTCAACCATACTCTGAGCTACTCCTTAACATTAAAATTTGGGTTTCTCATGAACCCTACATTGTGGAAGAGTAGTTTTTGTGATTGTTTCTGTTGTCTCTGTAGAGAATTAACACCCAGGGGCTAGTTTTTGCCCCTTGACTGGGATACCTTCAGCCTTTAGAATAAATTCAGATCCTATACCTTCTCAAGGAGTAGGACTGGGTGTTCAATTTTTCCACGCAGCCCATAATGTAACATTTTGTACTTCACCGAATTGTGATGGTTGGAAACTTCATGTATAGTTTGTGGAAATCAACCAATTAAATGTTTTGAGTTAAAAAAAAAAAAGAACATCATAAGGAAGAGAAAATACATTTACAGTACTGTATTTATCAAAAAATGCACGTTAAGTGGACCCGTGAAGTTCAAACCCATGTTATTCGAGGGTCAACCATACTCTGAGCTACTCCTTAACATTAAAATTTGGGTTTCTCATGAACCCTACATTGTGGAAGAGTAGTTTTTGTGATTGTTTCTGTTGTCTCTGTAGAGAATTAACACCCAGGGGCTAGTTTTTGCCCCTTCACTGGGATACCTTCAGCCTTTAGAATAAATTCAGATCCTATACCTTCTCAAGGAGTAGGACTGGGTGTTCAATTTTTCCACACAAGTCCTCAGACAGACACATAGCTTCTCCAGGGTGTCCTTGGAAGGTGGAAGAAGTTTTCGAATCCCTTTTTGATGGAATAGCAACACTTCTAGATTTCAAGCTTTATGCAGGGAGCAACCTTCCAGCTCCCCTGCTTGATCTAAGCCCCAAGTCATCTCTAAGAAGGAGGAAGGGAAATTAGAAGGCCAGCCCCAGCTCTGACTCATCTTCTGGTTGAGAATCCCCAGGGTCCCCATGGCATCTGCTCCTATTTATTCATAGGGCTTTGATTTCTGTGCTTGTTTCTGGATCCTAAGGATTTCCCTTTCTTTCCTTAAAAAAAACCATGTATTAAAATATTTATCTTTGTCACATTTTTATCCTACTTTGACCTTTAGTGATTCAGTTTATCTTCTGGTTTTCTTTCCTTCTTTTATTTCCCCCCCCCCATGGAACAATCTAGGTTATTTATTTAAGCCATCTCCTGCCATAAGCAAAGGGATGGAAGATCAGTATACTGGTCATCATTTGATACAAGTAAGAAAGTTGAACTTAAGGTCCCATATACTTTTCTGGTCTGTGTGCAGAGTGATGGTCCAAACCAGTGTTGTGGTCCCCACTGGGTAGTGGTCTGTGTTCTCTTTATTCATCTCTTCATAGCCAGTCTGAGTACCATCTCCCCAGGGAAAGCGCTTGGCCCTCATGTGCAGACAGGGTAGGTGACACACTGGGGTCTCTTGTGCTCTCTGTGATATGACTTCAGGAAGATGTTCAGCAGACTCACCCCCATGCTGGCAAGTGCTATAGAATAGCTGAGAGCCTTCCACCTGCCAGCTGACCCCTCCTCGCCATGGCTACCACCCAACACGGGCGGCCTCAGCTGTGCCCTGGACCGACCTAGCAGCCCAAAACTCGGGACCCAGCTGCCACTGCCATTTTTGACCTCCATCTCTTGGTTTTCTTATGAGAGGTCTTCAAACAGGGTCATGCGAGCTGTGGGGGGAGAAGGATAAGCTGCAGGGATACGGACAGCTTCCTCACTCTGAACCCTGCCCTCTACCCTGTTTTCAGCAGGGAAGCTCTTCTTGTGTCCTGCTCTATAGCAGCCTAGCTGTGTGACCCTGGCAAGTACTTCATCCTTGTGTACCTCCGTTTCTTCATCTGCAAAAAGGGAACAATAACAGTTCTGCCTCCCTGGACTGTTGTGAGGACAAATGAGATATGCACAAAGCACTCAGAGCCTGCTTCAAAATAAGCATGCAGTAAGTGATCTTTATTGTTAATTATTGAGCTCCAAGTTATATTTCTTCTAAAAAAATGGTTCTGAACTAAAAAAAAAAGTCTTTTCAGATGTAAATGGGGCTTTAAAAGCTATATAGATATGTTCTAGACTGGGTCTTTTCTAAAAGAATTTCTAGTTTGAAAATTCTTCATTTCTATGCTAATTCTGCCAGCAGGAAAGTTAATTTGAGCCAAGCTTGCCTAGCAAAGTTAGTTTTAGATCTCTAAACATAAAGATCTCTATTGTTTATGATAATTTTCTTCCAGCCCCCTGACATTCCTTCAACCCTACTTCCCATCCCATAGCAATTCTTTTCTTTTCTTAATGCTTCACAATGAACTTGTTGTAACCGTTGTACAAGCTTCCTTCTGACTTGAGTCAGCCTTGCTTGCTTCATGGTTTGTCAACGTTGTGTCACCAGTCCCTAGATTTGTTGCTGAAATTGCCTAACTATAAAGAAATTGCATCTAATGGACCCTTTCTAAGCTTTACATTTATGGTAACCTCTTCTACATTTCATGTGAAAGGGGGGGACTATGTAGTCTCAAAAAGAATAGGGTTAGGGAAAGGGTTTTGCTCTGTTTTCTAAGAGAAAGTGCTATTGGGAGGGGCATTTTCATTCTCACTTCGACCTCCTCAGCAAATGTTCAGTGCAGGTCCACACTGATGGACTGGTGATAGCAGTGCTTACTCGCAGGCATGATTATATTATGAATTGATGAGATGATGAGTCAGGATTCAACCATGAAGAGCGAGGGTTGATGGTCTCCTATCACCTCCCAATGTGGAATGTAAAAATTGGCAGGTCAGAGGCCTTGCACTGACTCCCCCTCTCCTCCCTACCCTCCTTGGGCCTTCATTCAGGTGCAGAAATGCTCCCATTTTCAGTGATGAGGTGAGATGTTCTCTTTAGGTTTAGGGAAGTGACAGAAGATTGGAGTGGGCCTACTTCTCTGTGGGTTGCTCATATTGATATAACATCTGTCTACCAGCTGATTGTATGTTCCTAGTATCTTCTGAAGGCCCAAGCTCCTCAAGATCAATAGGGTCTTTTTAACTGTGAATAGGGTTGTTCCAGTTCTATCCATGAATTTGGAGTTACGGTCATAATTGAGTTGATGACGTGGATAATAGTTGATTGGAACAATTGGTGTAAAAAATCCAGGGTTACATAGAGCATGTTGTCTTACACTTAGTGGAAGCAAGGAGAATAGTAAGCCAGGACTGTCCCACCTCTGAACTCTCCTGTGGTTTGAGGATGTAATGTGGTTGAGGGGTCCATCAGTAAAAGAAGGCTTTGATTACTTTGGCTCAGCCAGGGAGGTTGGTGACCACCTTAGCTTACCCTGGAGCTCACAGCACAGTCTCAGCAGCAAGGTTGATGTTCTAGTACTTGAGAGAGGGTGGTCAGAGAGGGTTGTGGGATGTTCTATATATCATGTTTAAGACAGGGTAGCAGGGAAAGTGTGGGATCTTTTTTCCCAGTCCTTTTGAGGGCCAAAATTTGACACTTTCTTCAGAAGGCCAAAAGCTGCCTCATTATCAAAATGAACCAGTCTCATTAGTTAAAGGCAATGTTATGTTTCCATTACTGTGAATTAATTCACATATATATAGTGTGAGGTAAGGATCCAACTTCATTCTTTTGCATGTGGCCATGCAATTCTCCCAGCACCATTTGTTGAAAGACTATTTTTTTCCTCCATTGATTTGGTACCCTTGTGGAAAATCAATTGACATGGGCTTATTTCTGGACTCTCAATTCTATTACAATGATCTATCCTTATATTAGTATCTCACTATCTTGATTACCATTGTTTTACCAGTAACTTCTGAAATCGAGAAGTGTAAAATTGAGACCTTTACCCTTTGTTTTCAAGACTCTTTTGGCTATTCTGGGTTCCTAAGTCTCCATATGAATTTTAGTGTCAGCTTGTCAATTTCTAGAAAAGAAGCTGCTGGGATTTTGATAGAGATTATGTTGAATCTGTAAATTAATTTTGGGAGTCTTGCCATCTTAACAAAATTAAGTCTTCCAAATTCGTGAACATGAGATGTTTTTCTTTCATTGAGATCTTTAACTTCTTTAAATGATGTTTTGTAGTTCCCAGAGTATAAGTTTCCCACTTCTTTTTTTTTTAAAGATTTTATTTATTTTTTGACAGAGAGAGAGACAACGAGAGCGGGAACACAAGCAGGGGGAGTGGGAGAGGGAGAAGCAGGCTTCCTGCTGAGCAGGGAGCCCGATGCAGGACTCGATCCCAGGACCCTAGGATCATGACTTGAGCCGAAAGCAGACGCTTAATGACTGAGCCACCCAGGAACCCCAAGTTTTGCACTTCTTTTGTTAAATAGATTTCTAAGTACTTTATTATTTTTGATGCTATTGTGAATTGAATTGTTTTCTTAATTTCATTTTTGGATTGTTCATTGCTAATGCAGAGAAAAAATTTGATTTTTTTTTTTTTTTTTAGTAGGCTCCATGCCCAATAGGGGATCAAACTCATGACTGTACTCACCATCGTACTCACAATGGTGAGATCAAGACCTGTGCCAAGATCAAGAGTCAGACACTTAGCTGACTGAACCACCCAGGCGCCCCCCCAAATTTATTTATTTTTGTATATTGTTCTCATATCTTGCAATCTTGCTAAACTCCTCTATTAGTTCTAATGGTTTTAAAAAATTGGATTCCTTATGATTTTCTACATATAAGATCATATCACCTGAGAGGAGAGATAGTTTTAATTCTTCCTTTCCAACCTGAAATGCTTTTCGTTTCATTTTTTCCCCCCCAGTTGCCTTTAAATCTTCTGATCTTCCAACCTCATTCATCACCTGGGAGGTGAAAAGGCAGTCCCGTGCCAGTTCCGTATCCTCAGGTGCTCTCTCTCCCTCTGCGGTCCCCTCGCATTCTGGGCTGTAAACACTGGCCTTGAAGCTGAGTGGACTAATAGGCGCAGGTGAAAGCAGGAAGGAGAAGGAGGTAGTGGGGAGGAGGGCGGGACATGGGCGCCCCAAACGCCGGGTAGAAGCAGGGCTGGTAGGGCCTACTTGCGGGTGCACTCTCCTGACTGCCCACGGCTCGGCTCGGGAACCCAAAGAGGATTGCCACAGAGAGGCAAGGTGCGGGGCTCCGCAGGGTAGTGTGTCCTGGCCAGGTCAGTCTCAGGGAGCACTGCCACGTCCCAGGATCCACGTTTTGGCCAGCATTAGGAGCCCAAAACCCCAGCCAGAGCCCTTGCGACGGGTTCATGAATCCTGGTCCTGGTCCACAGTCTTGAATTCCAAGATGAGCAAAATGAAATAGGAGAATCTGATATCGGTGATGCGGGGTCCCAGGGTGGTTAGGTGGGCTGGGGGAGCCTGGAGGCGTGGCCGCTCGCTGCTGCCACCTGCTGGACACGCCGGTGCGTGTCCAGGCTCCGCTGTGCCTGGACTTCTTCCTGGTTCTTGGGCTGTGATGCCGAGATGGAAGGATCCTTTGTGTCTTGGGGCCAACAAGCGGGTGCTTGAGCGCTTGTTGCCCTTACCTCACAGCTGAGGTCAATGGGCTAGATAATAATAGGAAAATAAATCCATCATTGGGAGGGGCTTGATGTGGTCTAGTCTTGAGCAGCGTCTCTGTCTTCCTCAAATGTAAAAGGTGGTGGCTGGACAAGTGGATGGAGACATTAGGAGTTTCCCAAGCCTATTATCTTATGTCCTGGCATTTTCTGTCGCTTTACCTATCCCCCTTCCACTTCCATTGCTAATTAATTTGTTGCTTTTTTGTTATCTTTCTCCTCTAATGGAATGTTAGCTCCATGAAAGAATATACTGTGTCTGTTGACTCTACCACTGTGCTACTCTCTCCATCCCGACCT
The DNA here is from genome assembly GCF_029215605.1 of Mirounga angustirostris. Taxonomy (NCBI): domain Eukaryota; kingdom Metazoa; phylum Chordata; class Mammalia; order Carnivora; family Phocidae; genus Mirounga; species Mirounga angustirostris. Next base: position 113,600,279 of record NW_026991715.1, read on the forward strand.
AGATCCCAACCTAGTGCCTGCCCATAGCTGGTGCTTAATCAAGATGTTTTGAATGAAATCCTCAGGTCATCTTCAGGATTTCTTCCACTCTCCATACTCCGGGACTATATAAATGTAGATTGCATTATTCTTTGCCAAATGCAAAAATTAGGCAGACTCAGTGGTGCCCCAGTCAAGAGCCCAGCTCCAGATTCAGTCTGCTGGGTTCTGAATCCCGACTCTACCACTTGCTAGCTATGCGACCTTTGGAAATTTACTCAGCTTCCCAGACCCCCAAATTCTTCATCTTTAGATGGAGATGACATGACCTGCCTCTCCAGGTGGTTGTGTGTGTTAAATGAGTAAATCCATTAAAATACTAGTGTGGTGCATCCATATGAAGCTGTCCGTGTAGTTAACTAGCATTATCATTATTCACCTACGCCTACCCATGTGACAAGCCCATCATCTCTCTTCTCATGCAGGCCTGCTGGACCTTCCCACAGTTTGTTCCTGTCAGCCTTTCCCTGCCTGGGAATGTGCAGGGACCTCTGTTGCCATGGGGATTGCAGGGTGTGGTCCTTCCTCTGGGCCAATTATAATGATGCTAAATGAAGCTGGTCTGTGTCTCCGGTTTCCATCTCCTTGCAGAGAAGTACTGAGGTAGGGACCTGGCAGAGGAGAGCCGGCCTCCTTCTCAGTCCCCATCCCTTCTCTTGCAAATGCAATAAGCATTTCACCCTGCCCCTTCCTTTCACAGGCTTGTGAGGATCTGAATGAAAGGGCTTTCAAAGCAGCATAACTTCATAAAGGAAGGCGACCTGGTCTTGAATTCTTTCCCTTTATTCCAGGCTGAGATGAATTTCCCTCTCTTTGACCAAATATTTCCCCCAGTTGTGTGCACTCAGTTTAAAGAAACACACGCAGTGCTTCCCAGCGCTTCGAATTAACAAAATGCTTTCAGGGATCTTTCTACTTTTCTCTTCGCAGCCACTTTGTAAAGACCTTAAGTCAGGAGTTCCCTTCCCATCTGATGGCTGATGAACCCTACCCTGGAACCTGCCACTCAACCTCTCAGCCTCACGCTGAGGCAGATGCAGCATCTGGCTTGAATGTGGGGCCCCTCACCTCGGTCTAGACTCTTTTTCACCTTGCTCAGCTGGATACTGGTGGATTAGGCTTTTAGGAGAGACCATCAAACGCTGGACCGTCTAAAAGACCTGAATAATTTCTATTGGGAAAACAGTCTCTCTGCATCATTATGAGGATGTGAAGAAAGGGGTTAATAGAAATAAAAACTACCCCCACGAGGATGATCACAACAATTGGCCACCAGGAAGGTACAGGAGGAAGGCACGGGGCTCTGCTGGGAAAGTGGTCAGAGGAGGAGTATCTTGGCTCACTCCTCTCAGGGAATGGAATCAAGATCTGGGGAAGCAGAGGATCCCTTTGTTTAGAAGTTTGTTTTGAACTTTGTTTAGATTCCAGGAAGCGAGGCTAACGAGTCTCACCCAGAAACAGGAAAATGTTAGCCATCCAGTGGCTAACCCATCAGGACTCACTTGTTCTGACTTCCTCCAGGGGAAAGAGGAGCCCTTTCTGGGCCAGCTTCACCCATGGCTGTTGCTGGGGCTGCCCTCTTGAAGCCTCTCTTTCCCACAAGAGTTCCCGTCTTTTAACTTGAGGCTCCAGCCACAAGTCAAGTGAAACAGGCCAAGTCAGAATCATCATTCTCACAATGTGGGCTAAGTCCAGGGCCAAGAGTGAGGCATATATATGATAATATATATAATATGATCCTCTAGAGGAATAAATATATTATATATATAAACCATGTATATAGAATCTATGTACATATAATCTTCCTTACAGAAATGGGATCACATAGGCGTGTGTCTAGGATGCAGAGCCCAAGTTCAGAAGGATACTGCAGATTGCCTGTGGTTGCCTTCAGGGAGGGGAGTGGGCTTTGGTTAGGAGCCAGGTGGTTTGAAAGTGGACATGCCTTTTTATTCAACATGCAGCCTGAACTTTTGCTTACATATGTGACCGTCGCTGTGATGACACCGTTTTAAACAGAGTACCTGGCCTTCCTGCAGGACAGTACTCCCCACCACGCTCTGCATGGGCTCCTCTTCACCCTCCACCACTACAGACGTGGTCTCTGAAATTCCCCTCGGCAGCCCCCAACTTTCAGCTCACCCACTCCCTGAAATCTCCCCAAGCTGCTGGACAGTCTCCTTAGGATCTTGTGACATGGTTTGTCTGATCACCTATATGTCCATCCCCCCTGGGCCTCCTCATTGAGCTTGACTCCGAGGTGGCCCGTTTCAGTCACAATCTCACCAGCCCCCCAGATTCTCGCACCCTAGTGCCCCCTGACACCCCTGCTTTGCCAACTCTGAACTGCTGTATGCTGTCCCTGCTCCATTTTGAGGCTCCTGGAGGAGAGACATAAACCCCCACGGCTGGGCCCCTGCAAACTTTTAACGGCCAGCACCCTCTGTCCTTCACTGGGACCAGTGACCCGTCCATTCCTTTCAGATCAGCTTCTTATTATGCTACCCCCATGGACGCCCTTGTTCTCCTCCTCCCTGGTTACATTGTGGCCTTCAGCCATGAGCTGTTCCAAACGCACACCTCATTCCTCCATACTCTCAACGCCTTCACACGGCCCATCTCAGAGGATCCCTGTCTGCAAGACAGGCTCTGTGCCCACCCTCCAGGCCATCCCAGTTCCCCTCCTTCTGGACTCTTCTACATCAGTGTGCTTCTTGCTGCGTCTTTAGTCTATTCCTCTCTAGTTCACATTGGTATGACACAAAGCTCTATTCTGGGCTTCGCTTGATTTAATAGTTTCTTTTCCCCCAGTGCCTGAGGAAACAGAGGGCATGCGTGGTGAATGTTGTGGAGTCTGCCTGGAACCCAAGCTATCACGACTGGCCCACTCCTTCCCCCAGCTGGAAGCTTTCAAGGTCGACAGCTCTCAGCTGATCCCTCTCTGGGGCTTGCCTGGAACAGAAGAGTGCCCTCTCCAGTCCGTGCTCCCTTCCGGGGCAGCTGCCCTCAATGACTGGCCATTGCAAGGTTGTAGCCTGTCCAGTGACTGGTGGTTATCAGGTGCCCCTGGCCCAGGATGACTCTGCAGGGCCCGCCGATCCCTGGGCTCCCTTTGGGAACGAGCTGAGGACTCTCTTGAGTCTGTGTTGCAGGCCATTCCATCCTGTCTTCCCCGCCCCCACCCCTAGGGATCCTGTGAGCACAACCCCATAAGCTTCCTGCCTGCCAGGGTTCCTCTCAGAGTCTGCTTCTTGGGAACTGACCTGCCGCAGCAGGCTTTTCAGACTGGGGGAGGAATCTTGAACAGGGATGGAAAAGATCAGTGTTCAGATTGATCTCATCTGTTTGGAACATAGAGGCCAGTCTGAGAAAATTAAGCTTCTTGGGTCAGTATAAACTTTTGGATTAGGTAGCTTAAAACAAATTCAGTTGTACAAACACAAGTTGTGAGAGATTTGGTCAGGCATCTATTTGAAAAAAGAACTAAGAGCTTCCTTAATTTTTTCGTTCCTTCCTTCCTTCCTTCCTTCCTTCCTTCCTTCCTTCCTTCCTTCCTTCCTCCCTTCCTTTCTTCCCATAAGAGTGCCTATTCTATGTCAGGCACTGTGTTGCATGGTGGGAACGGGGCAGCAGAAACGTGAGGGGGGAGATGATAAATAAACACCCAGACTTAGGACTATAATCACTCAAGTAAATAAGCAGGGAGCAGAAATAAGAATAAAAGGAGGTACCTCTCAGAGTAGGTGATACTGAAAACAAGGCTGACCCGAGGTCCGCACCGTGTGCAGTGGGACAGACGCTGGGGCAGTCAGAGGTGAGGGACTGAGGGGTCTGCAGGGCATGCTCACTGAAGCCTCCAGACACTGAAGGAGCAGCAGTGGGGCAGCTCTGATGGCCTCGACTCTGCGTGGTCTAAGCACCAGCGCATGGGAGCCACCTGCAAGCTCCCACTAGGACTTCTCACCCCTGAGGAGACCTGGGATTAGGATCTGCATTTTCCCCGTTCCCAGGTCTCTCATTTCCTATGGCTGCTGCAACAAATGCAGACTTAGTGGCTTCAGACAACACAGCTTCATCATCTCGGAGTTCCAGGTGTCAGAAGTCCCAGGTGGTTCTCACTGGGCTAAAATCAAGGTGTGGGCGGGGCCGTGTTCCCCTCGGAAGTTCTAGAGGAGAATCCATTCTGCGCCTTTTCCAGCTTTTGGAGGCTTCCCCCATTCCTTGCCTTGTGGCCCCATCTTCCATCTGAAACCAGCATTGAGACAGCATCTTCAGATCACTTTCTCGGATTCTGACCGCTGGCATCTAGTCTCCTTGTCGTGTCTTCTTCTGACTCTGACCTTCCCACCTCCCTTGTGGTTACATGAGATGATCCAAATAATGTCCCTTTCTCAAATTCCTTCACTTAATCCTATCAACAAAATCCCTTTAGCCAGGTAAGGTAACATATTCCCAGGCTCTGGGGATATGGACATCTCTGGGCGGCGTTATTCTGCCCATCATGCCAGATAATTAATATCCATATTAAAGTTTGAGAAGCATTGGCCCATTGTGTTTAGATGGTTTTCCTTTCCTACTTTCCCAGGATGTTCACATATTGTTGAAACCTTTTAAATTAAGTGCATGGATGATAAACTTGTTTTACTCGTTTGCTTGACCTCTATACATATGTGGTTCTGTGGAGGTTAAGATAATTCTGATTTTTATTACTAGACAGGTGTTGCTTGAGGGAGGGTTTGGGGGTTGGGATCCTGTGTATATGTGTCTGGTTTATATCCTCCTGGCTCTCTTAAGTGGTGAAGCCTACTGTATGTGCTGGTGCTGGAATGTTTGAGAAAGCTATTTCTGTCAATTACTAGCCGTAAGACCTTGGAGAAGTCACGTGATCACTCTCACAGAACACTTTCATTGCTTACAAAATGGCAGGTCCAATTCCTATGTTACTAATATAGGTGTGAGGATATAGTAAGATGGAGGATTTCATCAACAGGGAACTCTTAAATAATTACGTCATTTTTTTGTTATCTGTGGATGCTAAACCTTGAGGATGAGAGGGACCCTCTCACATTCTTTTCTTTTTTCTGTTTTTTAAAGATCTACTTATTTATCTGAGAGAGCGAGAGAGAACACAGTGGGGAGGGGCAGAGGGAGAGGGAGAGAGAGAATCTCAAGCAGACTCCATGCTGAGCATGGAACCCAACTTGGGGCTTGATCCCACGACCCTGAGATCACAACTTGAGCTGAAACCAAGAGTCCATGACCCAACCGACTGGACCACCCAGTTGCCCCCTCACATTCTTTTCATTGAGGGAGGCAGAGTCCCTGCATGTGGTCCCCCCTTGAGGTTAAGGCTTTTAATTGACTTTGGCATAGATCAGGGACGCCTGGGTGGCTCAGCTGGTTAAGCCTCTGCCTTTGGCTCAGGTCATGATCCTAGGGTCCAGGGATCTAGTCCCACATTGGGCTCCTTGCTCAGCGGGCAGCCTGCGTCTCCCTCTGCCTGCCACTCTCCCTGCTTGTGCATTCTCTCTCTCTCTCTCACAAATAAATAAATAAATAAATAAAATCTTAAAAAAACAAAAAACTTTGGCATAGATCAGAAGAAAAGGAGAACTAGATGGACATCTAGATCCCTGAAATCTACACCTGGGCCTGTCCCTCATCCCTGCAAAAGAAACCCCTGGGGCATTATTTGCTGAAATCTGGATGCACATCAGAATTACATGGGATGGGTCTAATCAGAGATTCTGTTTCACTGGGGCTGGGTAAGATCTAGGCATCTGAACCTTGATAAATCTCTCCAAGTGGATAGAATGTGAGCTATCTTCTGACTCCTGTAGGCTGATGTAAGCTTGAGATCCATTAGCAGAAGAACAATATGTGAAACGAAGGAGGGGACATGCCTCAGAGCTGTGTACAGAACACACAGCTCTGTTGGGCAGTTGGTTGGAGATCTGGGGACCCCACTACCAGAGGAACTTGAACAAGGTCATCACGTGAACAAGACCTGAATGGATGGGGACACAAAGTGACTTTTCATAAGGAAAGCACCAAAGAGGAAATGGTTGACTTTCTGAAGGCCACCCAATGAAATTTATCAATGAAAACACCTAGAAAAGAGACATACATTTCCTTCTGCTTGAAACCGATTTACAAAATTACAAAAGCCAAATACCATAGCGATGAAAACAGTTGAGCATGAAGTTTCATTTTTCTTTCTTAAGTAAACTGTTTGCAAAACTCATGTCTATCAAAAACACTGACCAGTCGAGAGTTAAGGAGAGAAATGCAGCTAGGGTGGCTGAGCTGGATGCCTTTGTCTGAGGTAGTGAAAGGTATCTTCCTGATTATCTGAGGACAGGCAGACCTGATTTTACTTGGATGCATTTCCTTGTAAGCTTTCTGATTGGAACTGAGATTTTTGTCTCTGTGGCTGATAGGCACATTCTACTCACTAAGGATGTCTCTTCTTCTTCAGAGTCCGGACGCATGGACAATATGCCAAAAACTAGCATAACAGTGATCACACATGCGCGTGCGCATGGGCACGCATGTGCAAGAATTGCACAAGCAAAAAACCAACCCCTATAAACTCCTTTTAAATCCTGACAATCATTTTGTGAGGTAGAACTTTTTTTGTGATCTCGATGTGACTATTACCATCATTGTTATTTGCAAAGGAGAGACTACGCCAAATAGCATCCAACTTGGAAATGGCAGAGCCAGGAATTGAACTTCGGTCTTCTGACCACAAATCTAATGCCCAAACAGAACTCCAAGAGGTAAAAACACAGCATTGTGGAGTTTCTTGGGGCTGTCCTAATAAACTGCCCAAACAACAGAAATACATTGTCTCATAGTTCTGGGGGTTGGAAGTCCCAAATCAAGGTGTCTGCATAGCTCTGCTCCCTCTGAAAAACCTGCAAGGAGAAGCATCCCTTGCCTCTTCCTGACTTCTGGTGGTTTGCTGGCAATCCCAGGCACTCCTTGGCTTGTGGATTTGTAACTCTACTCCCCTCATTGTTGCTGGGGTTTTTGCTTGTGTGTCTGTCCGCACAGGGTGTTCTTTTTATAAGGACACCAGTCATATTGGATTGGGGCCCTCCCTACTCCACTAGGAACCTAACTTAAATAATTATATCTGCAACAATCCTATTTTCAAATAGAGTCACATTCTGAGGTACTGGGGGTTAAGTCTTCAATATATCATTTTTGGAGGGGACAGAATTCCACCCATGACATAGTCTTGCATTTTTCCCCTTGAATTATAGTTCCCCAGTGCATATCTTATTATCCCAACTAGATTGTGAATTTCGCAAGGAAAAAAATTCAGTTTTACATCTGAAGGGTCCAACTGGCTGCTTTTGGGCTGGATTTGGCCTACAGGCATTTTTGTCTGCTCTGAAGTATTAGCCTACACAGTGCTTTGGGAGGTTTTCTGAATTAGTCTGTGAGTATTCATTTTTTGATTATTTTTCTTATTGAAGTATAATTATCATACAGTGATATATTAGTTTCCAGTGAACGATATACTGATTCAACAGTTCTATACAATGCTCAAAACGGTGGATGCTTCACGAATTTGCATGTCATCCTTGCACAGAGACCATGCTAATCTCTGTACCATTCCAGTTTTAGTATATGTGCTGCTGAAGTGAGCCTAGTTTGTGACCATTAAAAAGTTTGGGAACTTCAAGTTAAAATCTTGATGTCTGATTTCTATGACAAACCAGAATGTCTGGTTATTTACCAGAGGAACACGGCACCATAGTTCTCATTGCCTGAAGCCTAGCAGGGGGTTCTTAGGTGGGGCAGTGCCCTCCTTGTACCACAGATATATTTATACCCTATTGATTCTGCTTCTCTGGAGAACCTCGATTAATATATTCTTCATTCAGAAATATGTCTAACACCTAAGCCCCTCTTGAGACCTCCATTGTTGTCACTCTGGCGCAGGCCATCATTATCTCTCTTCTGGATGTTACAATTGCAGCATACCTGGAATCCCAGCTATAGCCTATTTTTCTTTTGTTTTCTTCTTCTTCTTTTTTTTTAATATGATTTATTTATTTTAGAGAAAGAGAGCATGTGCGAGTGAGCACGGGGAAGGGGCAGAAGGAGAGGGAGAGAGAGAATCTCCAGCAGACTCCCCACTGAGCGTGAAGCCCAATGCAGGGCTCGATCCCAGGACCCTGAGATCATGACCTGAGCTGAAATCAAGAGTCGGCCACTCAACCAACTGAGCCACCCAGGCGCCTCCAGCCTATTTTTCAAGGAGCAACCAGGGTGACTCTTTAAAGCCATAAGTCCATCATGAGACTCCTCTATTTAGTATCCTCCATTGTCTTCCATCCCACTCACAGTAGAAGCTGAAGTCCTTAGAGGCCTTCAAGGTCCTATGCAATCTGGCCTCCAACTGCTTTCTCCAACCTCATCTCTATACCCTGCCCTGCCTCATGGACTCAACCACACATGCTTTTCCTTCCACTTGCCACCCCTGGTCCAGCCTCAGGGCCTTTGCACCTGCTGCTCTCTCTGCCTGGAAAGCCCTTTGTTCAGGCTAATTCATCTGAGTTACCCATATGCAAGATAGCACTAGTTTCTTGCATCTCAAGAGAAGCAATGACTTTATCCAGAATGGACTTGCCAAAATGTGTGTCTCAGCCAACTGCCTCAGGGTGTCATCTGGGACAGATGGGTTTCCTTTGGTTGGTCTTGGTCATTTGCAATTTTGGATATCTGTTGCTGCACCTGTGTAAGAATGGTGTGCAGGCTAGTCAAGGAGAAATGATAAGTCTAAGCATTTGTCATCATGTGCACGTTAAACCATGGTTTCTCTTCACTGTCTGATTCTCATGTACCTCCCAAAATTTTGAGTGACTACTTTCTAAAGAAACTCTTGCTCTTTTATCTTAAGTCCATGAAAACATCCTAAAACACTGCTTTGGTGAGGGAAAAGGCATGGGACATTATGGGAAGTGGATACTTTAAACAGATGTGCACAGAGGAAACATCCCCCTTGTGATCCCCTATGTGATCCCCCATGTAATTGGAGAGACCCTGTCCCCCGGCCCCCCCTGCCCCCGCCCTAGTCCTCCTCTCCTGGGCTTTCCATAGTGATCAGCAAGCTCTGAGGGTTCACTATCAGATCATCGAATTGTTTTTCACTGTGGTCACGGCAAGAGCTTGTATATTAGAAAAGTGAAGCTCCCGAGCTGCGGAGTCAATTAGACCTGGCTCCAGTCCTGAATCTGACGTTCGTAGATAGCGGGGCTTTGGACAAGTTATACGCCCCTCTTCACGAGTTTCCTCACTTGTGGAATAGAGCTGATAGGGCCTCCATTATGGGGCTGTTACGGGATTTAAAGGAAGTCATGTATAGTGAGTGCCTTCCCGTGGCCAACATTCAGGGACTGGGAGTCAAGATGAGTCAGCATGGAAACTGAAGCCAGACTCTTGTCACCTGAGGCTGAGCTGCTGTGTGCAGTGGACACTCGTGACCACTGCAGGGAGACCGACCTGTGGCTATCCTTCATACTGTCACCCCAGTGCTCCTCCCAGACTATAAACTTGGCCAGGCCACCTCCCTCCTTGAAACGCACGCGAGACTGACCTCCAGTCCAGCCTGCACGTAGCCTGCACGGCCGCGGTTAGGACTCTGCCGCCTCCTCTCGGCCGCCCCGCCTCCCGCTTTGGTCCACTCACCACTGAACTTTGCTCTAGGCGTTAAGAAAATAATACGTAATTAGTGATCCGTGAGCTTGGTTGGTAGATCAGTCGTGTCTCTGCCCAGTCTTGTGGACATTCAACCATATTTTCTCTGCCTCGTGTGGACGATGTCACGGGAGGTTTTCTGCACTGTGTCCACTGCATTCTCTGGCTCTGCTCCTTGTCCAAAATGGAAAAGAGTGTGGTCTGGGGTGACCGGGTTTTTGTGCACACTCGGACCCTTACCAGACTTGGTCCTCCATCCTCTCCCATCTGTAAGGTGCTGGGCTCCATCAGGCGATTTCCCACATTCCTTCTGACCAAAGCTTTAGGAGCAGGGGCTGGGGCCCTGCACACTCACCAGTGAGGACTTGGCTCACCGGTGCTGCTGGGACCCAGGCAAGATGCTGCGCCCACAGCTCCAGCTTCACCCAGAGAGCCGCGGGAGGTGCTTGCAGAGAGAGGCTGGGTGGGGATGGCTTTCTCACTGGCAGGCAAGGCAGTGTGGGCCAAGGCAGTCAGGGAAAAACAAGAACAGCAGCTTTGATTCCTGGGATGCTCTCTGCCCTCCTCCCCCACCCAGACCTCCCCCACAGGAACCTAACTGTGTATCTCAGTCCTAGAATGTGAGGAATGCGCCAGAGCCTGATAGGCCTGAAGCAATCTGCAGAGAGGCAGGGAGGAGCGCTGCTCCCCAGTCAGAGGCCTGACAGTGTAAGGACTCTGGGTCCTGAGGGCTGGGCTGCCCCTCCCCTCCTCCCTGGGCCTCCTGCGGCAGCCAGATCTCAAAGGCTGCATTGTGCATTGAGCTGGGTTTTGGTCCCTAGTGTGCCAGGGAGGAGGCGGGAGGAGGGACACCGTCGGGAGGCTGTCCCCTCCCAGTGCTTTTCTGGCTGGTGTTCCCAGGGGCCTTTGGCCTGGGGAGAATGATGCACACATGGGTGGCTGCTTCTGCATTCCGGGGGAGCCGAGTCTGTCCTGGGGCACAGGTGAGTTTCCTGGGGGGGGCCTTGGCATGTGGAGTCGCTGAGGTGGTTGGTCCAGTGGAGTTGCTCCTGGAGTCCAGTGAAGACTCAGCTATCTGCTGGGTTGGGAAAGTTACTTTTCCAAAGACGGGGAGATGGCTCTGCTTTCTGGCCCCCTCTCCTCTTCCCTCATTCAGTATTTGTCATTCTGCCTTTGTGAAAAGGGAGTAGACCCTGGGAAACTTCTACTTTTCCCGATGAGAGAGACTTTGAGCTCACTCTGTGAGGAGGCAGTGCTGCTCTTGGCTGCTACTCGCAGGGTGTGACTAACCCCTTCCGTCTTTTCTTCCCAGGATTCCCTAGGTCAGGGAGGAACCTCAGGCAGTGAATGCCTCTGGGGCCTTCGGGTGGTCATAAACTTGGCCTTCGTCACTCAACCCTATTTTCATCAGTATTGCTGTCACTAGAGAAAAACAGGCAATTTCCTGCCTCCTACCTATTACAGTGTGATTTTTCTTTTCTTTTCTTTTCTTTTTTTATGTCAACTTGAGGCCATGGAGACTTGTTGCCCAAGAAATTGTCAAGTCATCTGAGACTTGACATCAGGTGACCCACCATCCCAGTTTGTCTGGGCCTCAAGACTTTCTCAGGATGCAGTCAGTGCTAAAACCAGAAGAGTCCCGGGAAACCGGGGTGGTTAGTCACCCTAATGCAAGCTCCTTGCTTCTTTTCAGAGCAGGACCGAGGTGGGGCCCTGACAGGAGCAGGGCATTCATCAGGATGTGTGACAGCTTTGGGGGAAGGTGGCAGAGTCAGGGAGGACTTGCTTGGGAGATAGGAGAGCACCATGCCAAGGAATCATTCCCAACCCTTGTTAGGATTCCATGTCTTCCTGGAGTTCCGTGTGTTTCCTTGGAAGGGGAACTCAGGAGAACCCCTAACGAAGGCAAACGGATTTGCAAATGATGTCCTTGGCACAACCTTTAGCTATGAAAACATTTTGTGTCTCCAGATTTCTAAGATTCTAAGATTTAGAAACTTTTCAGACCCTTTCCCTAAATCATGTTGCCATTGTACCCCACAGGAACAGATGCTGAACGGAGGGTGGGGGAACATGAAGGACCACTGGTCTACCAGCCAGGGACCTGCGTTCTAGATCCAACTCCGTCTACCCTCACTTGGGCAGGCATCATCATGGTGAATCACCTGGTCTTTGAGGCCAAAGGGTCTGGCTTGATCTTGGTTCTTTGACTTGACTTGAACAATTTACTTACCCTCTCTGTTTCAGTTCCTCCATCTGTAGATTTGTGATATAATTATGCATTGCTCATGGAGTTGTGGTAGGGATCAAGTTTCACACTTAAAACGACCCGGCACACAGTTAATTAAGCACAAGAAATGTCAGCCATATTAATTATATTTCTATGACCCTAGCTTATCAAGCTCTCTCTTTAGGCCTTTGTTTGCTCATCTGTAAGATGAGGGATTGTAAGCTTGGCCAGCAGAGGTGCCCTAGGGAGCTCTGCTCCTGCTTTCTGACCCCCCAGCCACAGCTGGAGCAGCTCTGCTTCTGTCTGACATCCTGTCCTCAGCCCAAGGTTTCATGTACAAGAGTTCTGTGGCTGCAAACCAACCAGCCAACCAAGCAGCACTGAAGAAAGCATCCTCAGAGTTCTTATGACATTATCGTCCAGTGATTTTACCGTTTCACCTGATTTGGGGCATCGATAAGCAGTTGGCATCCTGAATCCACTATTTCTCTGAATCAACTTGCCATTTCCCTTACCAGGGCTTTTCATGCCATTTCCCCAAACTGTTTTCTGTGCTTGTCAGCGCCTTTGCCTAGGGAGGACGATATGGGTGTTGTAGGTTTGAGGACCGTTGATACAAACATCCCTTGTTAGGCAACCCTATTTATCCTAGAGAAATGGAACAAAGTATGAGACATATCCTGGAGTGACTCCATCGTTCTGTGACTTTGGGCAAACCTCTTATATTCTTCAAACCTCAGTTTTCCTGTCTGTAAACTGGATCTAATGGTACTCTCTATCCCATGGAGTTTTGGGTGAGGATTACATCAGATAATTCATCTCATGGATTTAGCACAGGGTCTGGCTTCTGATAATCCCTCAGTAATTGTGGGTTGTTTTATTGTTCCCTAGTAAAGACTATTCCCATAACCCTTCTCCCTAATTCCTGGCCCCACTGTCCTCCTGTTTCTGGCTGCTTCTGCCATTACAACTGTTTAAGGGGGAGTCAACAGGGAGGACCAGCAGTCCTCAGGGGTAAGAGAGGCAGGAAAGGAGAAGGCTCTCGGTAGCACTGAGCCCTGGACGGATGCCTAGCTGGTTTGCCACAGTGTCACACAATGATGAATGTTGGCTCTGGCCACCCCAGGTGACCTGCATTTTCACACATGGGCCCTGCCTGAGCATCTGTTCCATAATATTTCTCATTTGCTCACTTAAGTCTCCCCACTGCGCATGGTGAGAGGTGCTGGTTCTGGTCAATTGCCCTCATGTCTGTCTTCCTGGACCCTTGGAGATTCTTGCCACTGTTTAATAAATTATAGTTGCTCACTGAGGATTGCAGAGTAAGTCATGTCAAAGTTCATTGACCTAAAAACTTCTAGCACTGCCCCGTTATCATCAACATGTTCTTGAAGAAATTTGGCAGACTGACACTCTTGAACAGGGGCTGTGAGAGAGAACATTTGCCTATATTGATCACTGGTGTTTTAACTTTCAACATTTTTGGTAAATGTGAATCATGAGTATAATAATAGGAAATTGAGGGAGAATGCTGGCAATAGTGAATGATGCCTCATATTTGAACTTTAGAAAGCTTGCGAGGCATTTTGAACTTACTGATAATAGAGAATTTCAGAACAATAAACCCACCATCTAGCTCTAGCACATTTCTACATTCTACCACATCTGCTTCAGAATATCTTTATTTCATTTTCTTAAAGAAAAACAAAACATTGCAGGTGCAAGGAGGGTCCCCCGGTAGTTCTCCTCAGTCTCATTTCCCTCCCTACCTTCCTTCCCAGCGTTAATCACTTTCATGGATTCAGTGATTTTGTGCTTTTATTACATGTTCCTGTGCTCCTAATCATTGCAAAGAATTTTTTTCTGAAGATTTTGATACTAAAACAAAACAGTAGCGTTATGCAACTTGCTTTTTTCCTCTCCCTCCACATGATGATTGGAGATACATCCGTGTAGGTAGATGGAGCCGTGGCTATGATTTAACATCTGTCCTAACAAAGACCGTCAGGTCAAAGAAGGAAAAAAAAATATGTAGGTAGAGAAAAAAAGCACGCAGGGAAACAGTTCTTCAAGTTTTCTTCTTAAAGTTGGGGTGGAAGGTAGGAACAAGGAGAGCTCACGTCCAACAAGTTGCTGAGAGTGAGATGTTTCCAGATTAGAGACTGCAGACTTCAGAGATCTGAGGTCAGGTTAACGTTGTGGTGGCAGCACGGTCTGCCCCCAGGGATCTGGATGGCCTCTGACTCTGTCGCGAACGTGCTATGTGACCTTGTAGAATCACTACTCCTTTGTTTCTTCGCAGTAAAATGAGGAGTAGAACGAAATGATCTCTTAAATCCCTTCTATCTATTCATTTTCTGTAATTATTGCCTTTTCCTTATTTTTATCCCTCATACTCAATATGTCAAGATGCTTTCTCTCTTCTAACTTTAAAATACCACGTCATTCACGATATTCCCTCACTTCTCATTTGCCAAAATCACAGCGCACAGTCTCACACTTATACTCCTGGATTGCCAGACGGCTTTTTGGCTGGCCTCCCTGCCTCTCGTCTTTCTTCTCCCCTGTCCTTCTTGTGCCACCCCAGGTAGAATTTCCATTGTTATTAGGCCATTCCCATGCTCGAGAATGCTTCATGGCTCCCTGCTGCTTGCTGTATCTCTTCTAAATTCCTCTGCTTGCCTTGAAATGCCGTCCCTCTCCTGACTCTACCGTATTTATCAATTTTAGCCCCGTGATCACTGACCTCTCTGGTACGTACAGCCTGGCTTCTGCTGTCTCTGTGTATGCAAAGTTCATTCCCCCTTATCTTGCCGATCTCTTTGCCAGTAATTTTGCTCCCCTCCCTCCCTCCCCCCATATAAATCTACCAAGAAAGTGAAAAAGAAGCCACAGACTCAGGGATAATACATGAAAACCACATATCTGATACTTGTATCCAGAACATTAAAAAAAACAAAAAAACACCCTGGGACACCTGGGTGGCTCAGTTAGTGAGGCATCTTCCTTCGGCTCAAGTCATGATCCCAGGGTCCCTGGATCGAGTCCCGCATTGGGCTCCTTGCTCAGCGGGGAGTCTGCTTCTCCCTCTACCTGCTCTGCCTGCCATTCGCTCTCTCTCTGACAAATAAATAAATAAAATCTTAAAAAAAGCTCACCCTTATAACTCAGTAATGAGAAGGTAAATAACCTAATTAAATGGAACAAAAGGTTTATAAAGACACTTTCATTCAGAAAATGTATGTGTGGCAAATAAGCACATGAAAAAAATACTCAACATCATTAGTTACTAAGGAAATGTCAATTGAAACAGTGAGATAAAACTACACACCTATGGAATGGCTAAAATTAAAAAACCTGATAATATCAGAGGTTGGTGGGGATATGGAGCAACTGGAAACCAGAACTCTCCTACATTGCTGATGGGAATGCAGAATGTTATAGCTGCTTTGGAAAGCAGTTTGGCAGTTTTTAAAGAAATCTCAATTTTTTTTTAATTCGTAACTTTTTCTCACTCATAATAATAATAATAACAAAAACGATACTAGCTTATACCAAAAGTAATTTATTGATTCATAAATGAAAAGTCCAGGGGTTGTTTGCTTTAGGTATGGCTGGATCAAGATATTCAAATGATGTTATCAGAAAGTTATCTTTCCTAAACTCCTAAACTTTTATTGGGTTGGCCTCAACCTTAGGCAGGCCCTCACCCTGTGGTAGGTGCCCCCCATTGCAGGTTGTCATAGTCACAACTCCTAGTGCAATGGAAAGAAATCTCTTCCTGCAGAGTGCTGATGAGGGTCCTAGGACTAGTTCTCATTGGCTTCACCTTGGTTATGTGGCCATGGCATAACATAACATGATTGGCTTATGCTTGAGTCCGGTGCCCACTTTTGGATCTAGGGGTGGAGTCAGCCCCACCTGAACTACATGGACTGGGTTTACGTGGCTCATCTGACTAATGAAGAAGCTCAGGGTTGAGTCTGGGACTGTCTAATTGCAGTCTTTGTTCTTAGCCACTTCTCTACCTGCCTTCAGTGTTAGAAAACAAATGTGTGTCTATTACAGGATATTTGGAAAGCGGACAAAAGTAGACAAAAAGATGATGAAAAGTGATTCAGCAGTAACCACTATGAACCTTCTGGTCTATTTCCTTTCAGTCATTAAAGAAATCATACTTTTTTTTTTAAACATACTTCATTCCATATGATAGCTTTTTGTTCCCTTGATTTGTCTCTAGTTCTTTTTTTAAGGCCCAGCTAAGTCTTCATTCTTTCATGTTGAAATACAATCCATGTGCAAAAGAGTTCTGTAAACTATGAATCCCTGTGCAGCTATTAACTGTTCTTCCTATTATGTGGCTCACCCAAATTTTCCAGATCCCTTATTGTGTCTCAAATGGTTGTCTTCTAGCTCATGGGTCCCCAGGCAGCTGGTGAATAGGTTCTTTCTGCTCCAGAGATTCTCACACTTTAAAGTACAAGAGAAATCCTCAAGATGTTAATTGAAAATGCACATCTCCAGACTCTACTCCTAGATATTTGGATGTGAAGTAGGTAGAGAATGGCTCAAGGAATATTTCTGAATTTTTCTTCTATCAAAATTTACCATTTATACAGAATGACACACAAAATTACATGTGTACAGCTTAGTGAATTTTCACAAGGTGAATATATCCATCTATAGTGCTTCCTGGGGTCGTCATTCATTTATTCTTATTGCTTTATTGTACTTAATTGTATATACTACCACGTACTTGTCCATTCTTGTGTAGATGGACATTTGGGTTGGTGCCAGGTTTTGGGTGTTGTATTTTGGTGAACACGTATATGTATTCTTTTGAGTATATGCCTAAGAATGGAATTGCTGAATCTTACTGCAGGCATATATTCAGCTTGAACTGATATGTCAAACAGTTTTTCCAAAGTAAAAATTTTCAAGGCTTATTCTCACACTTTCAGTATATGGGATGGGAGTTCCAGTTGCTTTGTATCCTTATGAACACTTGGCTTTATCTGTCTTTTTTATTTTAGCCAGTCTGTGTGGAGGTGTTCCACTGTGGTTTTAATTTTCATGTACCTGATGAGTTTGAGAAAATTTTCATAAATTTATTGGCCATTTGGATATTGCCTTTGATAAGTGCTTATTCACGGCTTTTATCCATTTTTCTAGTGGGTTGCATACTTGTTTCTGAAAGATACATAGCATTCTTTATATATTCTGGATTTGAATTCTTTACATTCTATACATTCTTTATATTTTCTTCTACTCCGTCGCTTACCTTTCACTCTCTTAATTGCATCTTTTGATTAACAAAAGTTCCTACTTTTATCTATTATTTTTTTGTGTGGGTGGCACTTTCCCATCCAGTTTAGGAAATAACTGGCTACCTCAAGTCATGCAGATATTCCTCTCTATTTTTCTTTCCTTTTTTTTTACTTTAGAGATTTCATTTATTTATTTGTATGTGTGAGAGAGAGAGAACACAAGCAGGGGGAGTGGGAGAGGGAGAAGCAGGCTTCCCACCGAGCAGGGAGCCCGATGCGGGGCTCGATCCCAGGACCCTGGGATCACGACCTGAGCCGAAGACAGACACTTCACTGACTGAGCCACCCAGGTGCCCCTCTTCTCTATTTTTCTACAAGTTGGCTAGGACAGACAACTTTTTAAAAACCAGCACCTAGGTAACTCTGATGCAGTCTACAAATTATGTCCCGTGAAACATTGTAATCTTCTGCTCTGAACGTCACACACCTTTTCAGAGCTTTGTGCCCTGCCCTCTCCCTCAAAGCAGGGTGGCCATGAACGTCCTCCTTCAAGGTGGGCTTACCTGGTGGGCATTCACCATCCTTAGGCTGTTGTTTCTTTCCATGCAGTGTTGCAATAGGGACGCACTCTCGAAGCTTGCGGGGGCCGGATGTGAATGAGTAAATTTGACGGTGTGCAGACTATGGTGGACAGAGAAGGAATGCCGCAGAGGGGCAGCAAACGTTTGGCGCTAGCCGACTATGGCCACATGAGAATGAGGGCCCCGAACTACAGATCTTCCCATTTTCAAAGCAAAGCCAAGCATCTGGGTTATGTAAAATATCCCACTTTCTGAGTGATGTCAAGCAACTCAAATTCGAACTTTAAAAATTCACTGCTGGGGAAAAGAAAAAAAGAATAACAAAAAAGAACAAAAAAAAAAAAGAAAAAGAAAAATGATGTTTGTGGGTTTGTGATGGCCTCTGGCCTCTAGCCTATCAGTTTTCAAACTGTCATAGAGTAGGGAAGGAGGCAGCCACTCCAGGTGAGATCATGGGACCAGCAGGGGCACCCCCCCCACCAACCCCAGAGCACATTAGACATGCAGAACCTTAGGCCTTCAACCTACCAAGGCAGAATCTAAATTTTATCAATGTCCTCAGGCCATTCATACACACATGAAAGTTTGAGAAGCACCAGTCTAGATGTATGGTTCCCAGCACTGGCTCAAATTAGAATCGTTTGGGGAACTTAAAAGAATTTCTATGGCTGGGCTTCCCTACGAACCACGTAAATCAACGTTTCTGGAGATGGGGCCTAGGCGCTGCTATTTTTAAAAAGCAATCTGATTGATTCAAATAGGCAGTCAGAGTTGAGAACCACTAACTTAGATCTGTCTGTCATTTGTGAGTGGGAAAAGTGAAACTTCAGAAAACGGAAGGATGGAATGCCTTGCCCAAGGTCATTAACTAAAGTTGGGAGAATCTGATGTGTGCTCAACCTCTTATCTCATGATTCCCAAGCCAGTGCCCTTTTGCTATAGTTGCCTTTGGTTCCTGGGGGCAGAAGTACAAAATGATCCAGTTCATCAATAGCTCATTACTGCCAGCTTCAGCTAAGCTGCTTTCAACACTGAACCTTTAACAAGACTAGATGACGAGCTGTGAGCTGACGGGCCCCTCATTCTGCCTATTCAAACCCAAATCCACTTCATTCTCCCTATGCATCACCCCAAAAAGTGTTAACCACTCCTGCTATGAAGAAATGGAAGGTTCTCCATTTGGGTCTCACAATCTCACTGCGTAGGCATGGAGCAGGGAGGGGAGGCACAGACATCTGGCAGCCATGTGAGGATTTGGGGTCAGCATTCATCAACAGTGAGTGGAGGAGTGTGATGGCTGGTCCCTTATCCCTCTTGGGCTTCCTCAGTAGAAGAACAGGTCCACAATGCAAAATGGGTTGGTCTGTTTAACTCTGATCTAGCCTAATTTTACAATCGAAGAACCTGGGAGAATTAAGTGAGGGACTTGCAAACAGTGATTGAGCCAAGGTTCTTAACCCCTCTTTCCAGGCCCATGCAGTGCTTATAGTATTCTGACCCCATGGTATAGTTCTTGAACAGTTCCATGGTCAAAGGAACAGAGTAACCAAAAGTAATGTGTTACAGACTTGAGTTCTCTTGTTGTATTTTGGGGATACCACGAGGGAGGCCCACATTTCATAGCGATGCTTGTGAAATTTCCTTCTATTCTTTTATATCTACTGCCTCGTGCTTTACAGCTTCTTCTCTTCTCTTTTCAACTCTCTGCCATCAAAATAGCCTCCTCCCTAAGCCTAGCCTGTGCCATGATCTTCTTTCTTCTCCTTTTCCCTCCAATTTGATAGTGGCAAAGACAGGAACGTTCTGGAGATCTGAGGAGAAGTCCCATAGAGGACTCTTAGAGGCAAACAGTCTGGTGACCATCAGTATATTTCAAGTCCATTACAAGCATGACCAGCCATCTCCCTAATGATGCCACCCTCCCTTGCTCTACTCCAACACTTCTGTTATCTACCCATTGACCTTAAACCTTGCTGCAGTCAGATCTATAATGACATTTTAGGTTCAACGTATATTGAGCATTTTCAGTGTCCTCAGCTGTGGGACTCAGTCTGCCCTGTGGGTGGGACTCTGTCTTATTTATTTATTTTAAATAAAACAGGGATACTCAGCCTACTGCAGAATTGAGATAGCAGGTATGACAGGTCTTTGATAACAGTTGAGTACAAAATAATTATTAGGCAATTGGTGATAGCAGGGAGAATTCTTCCGTGCCACCTGCCCTGGAGAAAAAATTGTCAATTGACAGCAACTTGCAGTCCATGCTTATATCCTGCTTACACTCATACAAATGATCTTTCATTTGATCTCCTCCAGGTAAAGAAACTCCTTCCAAGGATCCAACCATATCAAGTGAGTTTATAGTCTCATCTGAAGACAAGGAAAGATGTTTCCTGCCACAGAACATGACTCCAGGTATCTAAACCCCAAAGAGAAGCCCTATTTTTTTAAAGTATTTTTCATGTAGAATACCACAGTATCCTCCCTATCTCTCCCATCTGCAGGCTCCCTTCATTTTATCCTTTCTAGGCACCACCACCAAATGCATCTTTGTAGGCATGACCTTGACTGTGGTATTCACTTGCTTACAAATCTTCCAATGCTCTCCATTGCCTGCAAGATTAAGTTAAAGCTTCTCAGGTGAACACTCAAAGCCCTTCACAATCTGGCACATATTAGGAGCTCCATATATATTTGCTCTACTGAAGAAAGTATATCATTAATTAAATTTTAAGGTGCTGGAGGGCAGAGGTAATTTTTTGGAAGACTTATGTATTTATTCTACATGATATCCTAAAGAGTTATGTGTACATGGCTGGTTTTTCAGAAAATGTTTGGTAAATAAATACACAAATTGTTGAATAAATATGTGGAGGTCACGTTCGTATTCTATATACAGTACCTTATACATAGCAGGGTCTCAATAATCACTTGTTAAGTAAATGCATAAGTGAATAAACGGTTGAATATGTGGGGTGAGATGGGCCGAGCAGAAGAGCACCTGTATGAATCTTTCAGAAGCAGAACAAGATTTTGAAATTAACATGAAAGAAATCCTATTCTCAAGACACAACTTTCACAAGGTTCCCGGTAAGAGACCTCAAGGGAGCTGGCGAGACGTTGGCAGCAGAGGGTGGTATACCTGGGCTGAACTTTGTGCCAGAAGCTCTGGGGATTAACCCGAAGAAGACCCAGCATCTGTCCTATAGTAACAGGGACCATTTTGGGGGCCAAATCGTGTGCCAAGCAGGTGCTAAATGATCACCTCTCATTCTCACGTGTGCACCTCTAGGAGGTGCCACCAAACTCCCCATTTCAAAGGTGGCAGAGTCTCAGAGAGGAAGGCAGCCTGCCCACTGCCACACGGCTAGTCTGTGATGAGACAGGGGTTCAAAACCCCGTCCTTGTTCATAGCCACGATGCTTCATTGCCCCTCCAAACATGTACTTCTCTCTGGCAGACAAACGATAGATTTGTGAAAAAGATTTACATTAAGAATGGTTCAAAGGACATAGACCAGGTAAATGGATGGTGTTTACATGTCATACCAGGTTCTTTCTTTTCCCATTTTCAGATTCGGTCAAACTGCTGGGCTGGCCATGAGAAAAACCTTGCCCTTTCTTGTTCTTATATCAGTCTGCTTCTTTGTCTGTTAGCTTAGGCTGTCCTAGACAAAAGGTGACTCACCACCTGTTGTTTCTTGAATGCAGTGCAGTCAGCATTTTGCCTTATCAGTGCATGAAGGCCAATGAACAAAGGAGGGGCTGAACTTGTCTGTCTTTTAGCGTTTTCCACCATGATGAACTGTTTCCAGGAAAGTCACTGAGTGAGAAGGGAACATTCCACCCCAGGCTCCAATCTCTCCTTTATGTGGAAGAGTCACCAACAAAATCAATCAGATACATTAGCATGATTAAATGACTGGTTTTCAGAAGGACTTAGAAAAAATGTCAGAGTGTATTTCATACTAACACTGGAGTGAACTTGATTTATTCCCTCGTCTGGTCTGCTGAGGGCACTGTAGGATCCCACAGGGGGCCCAGACAGGAGGCTCTGAGTGGCAGCTCTTAACTGTTGAGTTCTCAAAGGCAGTTTGCGTATTTAAATCCAGGTCTTTTGAGTGACAGATCCGTGGATTCACATGCGGACAAGGAGAGCCACACCGAAGGGGCTGTCATTCACTGGGGGCTATTGTGAGAGATTCTAGAAGGGAGTTTGGATCAGGCTTTGGAAGGACAGGAGAGATGGGTTTGGTGAAAAGGAGTCATAGAACCAGTCAGAATCAAGGCTGATTACAGGTGTGACAAGATGAGGGCAGAGGGAGCAGTAGAGTTAACAGCTAATGCTTCATGTGTTAATTGAATATTTATTGTGTAGGAGGCACCGAACAAAAAGCTTTAAATGCATAATCTCATTTGTAAGCCTCTTAAAAGCCCTGTGAATTAGGTACTATTCTCATTTTGCTAATGAGAAAAGTCAAGTGTAGAGAGGTCATTAACTGCTCAGCATGGTACAGTGAGCGAGGGCAGAGCCAAGCCTTGAGCCCAGGTCCCTGGGCTTCACCTCGTCCTAGAGGTCAGTGTGCTGATCGCTGAGGCTACCAGACAGAGGGCTGGGTCGGACAGCTGAAGATGGAGGGCTTGGCCGAGGTTAGAACACAGGCCAGGGAGGAAGAGAGTGGAACAAACATCTGCCCGCAGTTCACACCCATGTCAGGTCGGTGGGGTATGTCCTATTGCAGCTGGCCAGAAGCCACAGCATTTTCAGGACTTCTAGGTTAAAAAGGGGCCTTTTAAATGTGGGAGCCCAGGCTGCCTTGTGTTACCACGGCCCAGCAGGAGAGGGGCTGTCTTTAATGGGCTCAGGGATTGGCAAAGTCCCTGGCAAGTTAGGGCTAGAAGAGAGACCTCCATGATTATCCAGTCCAATGCCTGTTTGGTTCATTGTATTTGATAATTATTAACGCGATAGCTACTTATTGTCTAAAGAAGACGTGGCAAAGTACAATTGTAAGATGAACCTCCTCAGGGTGGCCTTTTCCAACAATACTGTCCAAAGGCATACCCCTGCCCCTTGCACTGCTCCATCACGCTGTCTGTTAACCCAATTACATTGCTTTCTTAGCACTTTTCTCCATCCGAAATTATTATGTTCATAGAATTGATTACTTGCAGAGAATACAAGCTCCATGAGAACAGGGACCACCTCTATTTTGTTTCCTGCTGTATCCCAGCACCTGAAACAGCTTTTGCTCATAGTATTGGTTAAATAAACGTGCATTTTGAAGAAATTAAAGATAAGCTTTAATACATTAAGCAACTACCCTGGCAAGCATTAATAAACTCATTATTAGAAACAGTTTAGAGAAAATGTATGGTGTATACATAATGCATAAAGTATAGACTATTACATATCATAAATTTGACATATAAATAATTTCCATATATATGGATAAATTAGTATTTGTTCAAAACTTTCACAAATCATCCACAGGAAGATATACATGTCTAGTTCTTCTTGTTGGTACTGTCACCTCAGTGCCAGGAAGCCTAGGAACATACCTTGTTCAAAGCAGAAATAACAACAGCAACTCCTGGGATTCCGGAACACTCCCAGGTTGCAGCCTTTTCTTTCTTTCTTTTTTTTCTTTTGGGGGACATTTTAAAGGAGGTACCTAGGAGATCTTTAAGATTCCTTATAATCTCTAATTAATGAGGACACCAATTTAAGATTTAGGTGTGGGAAACATTGGGGTTCACCTAATTCTTTTTTCTCTTTTGTTGCATTTCCAGCCTGACCTGATTGCATTTCTCTCTGTGTTCTCTTTAAGATCTGACGCTGTCCTTCAGTGTGAAGAGCCGCTCCCGGAGGTGTGTAAACGGCCTCCTGCAGGAAGCGGCCAGGAGGCGGCTCTGGGCCCTGGAGAATGACGACCAGGAGGTGCGTGCCCTGTTTCAGGTGAGCTGGGGTGGCCGGGTGCAATTCTGAGCCTGCCTTGTGTCCGGCCGCCGCATGGCTCGCCAGCACCTAGGACAGCTCCAGGAACAAAGTAGGCCCTCAGGAAAACAGCTGAAGGAAGGAAAGAATGAATGAAAATGTACACATTTGCTGCTCAGCAAGAACAGGCACAACTCAGAAGGGGGCAAACTCTGGAGTTGCAGAGTCAGAGAAAAAACAGTGTCAAATCTGCCACTCATAGCTATTTGACCTTCTACAAGTGACTCACCTGTGTAGGATGAGAATTGTTGATTATTTACCTCATGAAGTAGAGCTTAAAAAAAAAAGTGGTAAATTGGAATTTTGTTGTTTTTTCATTGTGATAAAATAGATGTAACATAAATTTTCAACGTTAATTATTTTCAGTGTACAATTCCGTGGCATCAATGCACTCACATTGTTATTCACCCATCACCACTATCCATTCCAGAACTTTTTCATCATCCCAAACTGAAACTCTGTATCTATTATACAATAAGCCCCTCCCATCCCCTTCCTTCACCACTAGTATACTTTTTTTTATGTACCCAAATTGCCAATCAAAAATTAATAACTATAGGGCGCCTGGGTGGCTCAGTTGGTTAAGCGACTGCCTTCGGCTCAGGTCATGATCCTGGAGTCCCGGGATCGAGTCCCGCATCGGGCTCCCTGCTCAGTGGGGAGTCTGCTTCTCCCTCTGACCCTCCTCCCTCTCATGCTCTCTGTCTCTCATTCTCTCTCTCTCAAATAAAAAAAAAATTAATAACTATAAATTTTAGAATGAGAGGAGAAAAAGGCTATCAAGTAAATAAACCAGTTCCTGCTTTCATAGTGGGTAACTAGTATCTTCAGTTGTTAAACCAAGGAAGAAGGGTAAGACCAAATTATTTACAGTTTAGGAGAGATTCTTTTTTTTTTTTTTAAGAACTTATCCATTTATCTGACAGAGAGAGCACAAGCAGGAGGAGTGGCAGGTAGAGGGAGAGGGAAAAACAGGCCCCCTGCTGAGCGGGGAGCCTGACGCAGGGCTCTATCCCAGGACCCTGGGATCACAACCCCAGCTGAAGGCAGATGCATAACCAACTGAGCCACCCAGGTGTCCCCTGGGAGGGACTTCTGAAGAGAACCAAAGTCAGAAATGGTTAAAAGTTGTTGCAACTAGAGGGGAGAAAAAGGATATTACTTCATGTAATAAACTATTATGTTCTAGTTATTTTTACAGTCTCTGAATTAATTTGATACAAGTTAAAAAGGGAAATGTGTTCTATTAACATGTCATGTAAAAAAAAAAAAAGCCTAGTTTGTCGGGAGGAGCCTGTGAGTAGGTATCTGTAGAGAGCTTGGCACTTTGCTTGGGTGGTGGTATGTGCTTCCTAAATAGCAGATAAATTATAAATAGTAGGGTTCTTTTATTTTTAGTTTCCAGAATTCAGAAACTTGGAGGCATGAGCTGCTAACTAGCACCATCGTTTTTTAAAATTTGGCGTGGCCAAATTTTGGCGTGGGCAAGAGCTGGGTTTGATTGAGCCAGGTGGTCTGCTAGGCTGAGGGTGGAGCCGGGCCAGCTTGCGTGCGGGAGCAGAGACCTGGAGTCAGCTGGATCTAGGCTCCAGTCAGGGGGGCCATCGCCTACGCTCAGGTCACCTGGGGCAAATTGCTTAACCTGTCTGTGCCTGGTCCTCCTTGACTATAACACATGGATAATGCCATTTTCCATTAAAGCTGAGATGCCGTTTGATTATAAAATGCAGCAATATTTTATATACCTCAAAGAAAGGGAAATAAATGTGGCCAATTAAGTAGGATGCCATGCTTCCTTATCTTTTATTTCAGAAATAATTAAATGTGGTAAAAGTGCATCTTAAAATGGATTAAATAGTGTAATTGTACTCTCTGCATAGGGTTATTGTGAGTTAAATGAAGCATTGTTCAGAGGTTGATGAAGTTCCTGTCAATTGATGAATCTCCGGAAATCAGTTTTTATCTAGAACCCCTTCCCTGATAATAGGCTCTGGGGACTCCTGGAGCCTGGTATGGGAGAACCCCAGAGTTCTGGCTTTGCTGACCTAGGGGCTCTTCCTCTCTTCCTTCCTCTCTTTCTATCCTCTTCTTCTTTCCACAGTGTTCCCCCAGAGCAGCGTTCCAGGGGTTGATCTTTGATCGCAGGACCTGGCCTGGGGGACGAAGGATGTTCTGACCATCACTCATTGTAGTCAACTCTAGAAGCTTGGACAAGCAACAGAGAAAGATTTTAGGGGAAAACCAAGTCTGTACAGTAGGTCAGGCCTATTTTCTCAGGTATTAAAAAAAAAGGGAGCGGGGGAGCATGCAAATTGGCACCACCCAGCCTTTCCGGAGGGCAGTATGGCTCCTGCATTTTAGGATTGAAAATGTGGATATCTGCATTCCCAACTGCACTTCTCAGAATGACTTGTGTCAAAACATCAAAGATGTGTACAAAGATTGAGGATGTTTATCACAGTAGTGTTTAGGATGGTAAATGAAAATAACTCAATCGTCTAACCATAGGAAATACTAACTAAGGATTATGTTAATGTAATGATGACATATATAACCATTGAAAATAATGTAAATTGTTTAATGATGTGGGAGATGGTTCCCAAAATATTGTTTAGTTTCAAAAGATTATAGAACAATTTATGTAATGTGATTCTATTTATATAAAAACAGTTACACTGAAACTCCTGCATAGGAAAAAGGATTCAAAGTTAATACACTAAAGTGTTAACACTGATGAGCTCTAGGAGGAGGGACTATGGATGATTTTTGTTTTTGTGTAATTTGCTTTTTCTGTTTGTCATCTTTATAAAAGTAATCATTGGACATAGATTCACAATCAAACTTACTTCCAACGTGCCTTCTCTTATTTATCCTTCACCTTCTCCCATACACCTTTTTTTTTTTTTTTTGAACACAAAAGGTAGAGTTCTTTGCACACAGTTCTGCATCCTGGTTCCTTTCTGTTACTGCTATTGTTCCATCTGGCAGTGTATGTTTGAAGGCTGCATGAGTGCACAAAGAATTTCCTCATTCTTTTTTATGGCTGCATAATATCATAATATTCTATTGCATGGATGAATCGGAATTCATTTTAACCAGTCTCCTATTGGTGGACATTTAGGTTATTTCCTTTTTTTTTCTTTTTCTTTTCTTTTTTTTTTTTTGTGGTGTAAAAAAACCCGGCGCTACAATCAAGAAAATCACATGAAGCATTTTGCACTTCTCTGAGATTATTAACAGGATGCGGTCATCCCAGGCTGACTCACTGTTCTCTTTACCCAGGACCTCTCAGCCAGGTTGGTGGGCATCCAGTCCCAGAAGGCTCAGTTCCTTATCACCTTCAAGACCATGGAGGAAATCTGGAAGTTTTCCACCTACTTGAACTTAGGTATGACATGGAGCAGGTGGGTGGAGGAGAACCTACATCTTGGTTCAGCCAATTTGTAAGGGCTTGACATTAGGGAATTGGTCTGGCTCTGATAATTAAAAGAGGTAGAGCCCTGACACAGATGGTTAACTTTTGAAATATCACAAACTGCCTGGAACTAAAGCTAAAGCAAATATTAACTATTACTCTCAAATGCTATGTGCAACATTACTTTGTTTTCAGGGAGAGACTACTTTCTTCAATAATCAATCCATTGGTAAACTGTTCTTGGTGATCACTAAATTTGAAGGACTGGGAGAGATGCAGAATGATGGTTAAAAAAAAAAAAGGAACCAGTCTTGAGTCAGATCAAAGTAGCTGCTCAAAATAGTACAGTTGTGGATACTTTAGCCCATGTTTTTGGAAAAGAGTCAAAGAAAGAGATGGGGGAGTTATCTGCTAAAGGGGACTCGGATTGCAGGGTTTTCTAGGAAGTGACCTTGTGTAGGGGTGGAGGATCAAGATAGCTCTTGGTTAGAGGGTAGAACTTCTCTCATGGTTATGTTGATTTTCTGCTCACCATACTGTGCATCTCCTTCAACAATCATTTAGAGACCCGTCTTCAATTCAAAGCGTGCTCCATGGACCAGCAGCATCGGCATCACGCGGATCTTGTTAGAAAAGTAGAAACCCAGGGCGCCTGGGTGGCTCAGTCGTTAAGCGTCTGCCTTCGGCTTGGGTCATGGTCCCAGGATCGAGTCCCACGTCGGGGTCCCTGCTCAGCGGGAAGCCTGCTTCTCCCTCTCCCACTCCCCCTGCTTGTGTTCCTGCTCTCGCTGTCTCGGTCAAATAAATAAATAAAATCTTAAAAAAAAAAAAAAATAGAAACCCAGGCCCCATCCCAGATCTACTGAACCAGTATCTGTATTTTAATAAGATCCCCAGGTGATTTGTGTACACCTTAAAGTACAAGAAGCACATGAGGCCTAAGTAGATAGAACAGAGTCAGAGTGGAAAGAAACAGGTTTTTGCATCTTAAGAAAGAGGAAGTCAAAAGAAGCAAAATGTTAACACGAATAATTCACATTTGTAGGCATGTTTGAAATACTATCCATAATTGCAATTTGCTTAGTGTCTAGTCTGGTTTTAACAAGGGAGAACATGCTGGGCATGAATGATGGAGAGAATCAGAGAAGGGATGGTAAAGTGAATCCCGACTCCTTTGTGGGTCGTGGACACCACCCTCCGCCCCAGCCACTGCTTCGTCAAGGGTACAGGAATTTGAACCTCAAGTCAGGAAAACTTTAAGGCGGGGGGGACCAGGACCCCCAGAGTCCAAATTAGAATCTTGGAAATTTCTCTATGGACGTATTAGAAAAAGGTAATTAGATTTGGTCATCTCATTATGCATTTATGGAGACCCATATTGTGCTGAAAGGAGTAAATGTCATTTAAAAATGACTTGTGTTTCCCAACAGATGCTGAGAAGAATCAGTTCACTCTAGAAATTTTCTAGCTACCTCTCTATGCTCTTCTAATTCCAGTTAAATGGGATCAGGTTGGGAACGAAGGTCTGGGACGGAACTTCAGAAAGGAGCTTTCTCACCATTTTCTCTGCTCAGCTAATGGCAGAAATCGGTTGTTAAGGAATCATGTTGGCTTGACCTCTTAGGCTATGTGTCTGCATGTCTGGAACATCTCCTCTTTGACCATAAGTACTGGCTCAACTGCAGATTGGTGGAAGATACAGAGATCCAAGTGTCAGTGGATGAGAAACACCTGGAAACAATATACCTGGGACTCCTGATACAGGAAGGTGAGCATGGAGGAGTGGTGGGATGGGTTTTTATCTGGATATTTATTATCAGAGCCCCTGAAGTAATTAGGATACAAAGGGAGGCAAAAAAAAAATTTCAAAGGTGAGAATATTCATAAATGACCCCATCTGTTACAATATTACTCCAAACATCTCTCTCAGTTCCACACTGATATCACATGAACAGCTATGTTTGTCAGTCTCACTGATTGTCTGATGTGAGAACCCCTTGGGGAGCTTTTAGAAGATGCCCATGCTAGGGCTCCATCGGGGCCAATTGAATCTCCAGCGATAGGGGCCAGGCTTTGGTATTTTTTGAAAGTTGCCCAGGCAATGCTAATGTGCATTCAAGAGTAAGAATCGCTTTTTAAAATATATGATATCATTTGATTGTGAAATAAAATTGCAAATCTTGCAAAACCTGCAAGATTTCCTGAGATGGAGGCAAACAGTTTTGGGGAACTTCTTGGAGCATAGGCCAATCTATTTACAAGGAAGGATCTGATCTGGGCTACAACCAACCAGCTAATGACCGATGACATCACCGGCACATTGAAAGAGCCAGATTTGCATAGAATATTTTGCAAAAGGATTCTGTTTATGGTCACGTTGCACAAATCACAATTGAAGGAAAGAATTTCATACTGTGCTACTCTAAAATCTAGTTGGAGAAATTATATTCACCCATATCAACTAAATTTATTCTTTGTTTTGGCCCTAAGATTAAGCAGAAGGTTGCAGTTATAACCCAAGTTCTGTTAAATACATTTTTGCTAAGTTTTGTTTCATTTTTTTTTTTTCAAGGTGAAGTCCCAATTAAACCTTGTTCTCACAAACTACTCTGAGTTTATGGTGTCTAATTTAAGTGAATTCCCGCCTTGTGGGTTTTTTTCCCCTGGTCTAGTTTTTCTGGGATCACAAAGACTTTCTGTGGTGCCTCTCCCTTGGCCGCGTCCTTTACTCCCAGGACGAAAAGTAGTTGGGCTTCTGGTTAGAAACGTTACACTGTGTGATAATCCCTTTCCACCTACTGCTACTCCTTGGAGGGGCTTTTCTTATTATCTACAGGCCACTTCTTCTGCAGAGCCATGAGCTCCGTGGCTCAGCCAGCTGAGAAGGAAGGGGAGTATTTGACGCTTTGCAAGAAGGAGTTAATCTCCGTGAAGATAGTTGAAGGCGAATCCGAGTGGGAGGGCGTGTCCTTGGTGACGGGTCAGCGGGGACTGGTGCCCCTCTCAGCTCTGGAACCTCTGCCGCTCCCTTTCCACCAGTGAGTAGCCAACTGCATCTTGGGCGTGGGTCCCAGAGCAGACTGAGGTCTGAACAGAACAGAGTAGATAGGCTTGCAAATATGGACATCTACAGTGCTAGGGAGGGAACAAAATCTGGGTGTGTGCGTGTGTGTGTGTGTTTTGTCTTTTGTTATTTATTTATTTATTTTTAAAGATTTCATCCATTTTTTTGACAGAGAGAGACACAGCGAGAGAGGGAACACAAGCAGGGGGGGTGGGAGAGGGAGAAGCAGGCTTCCTGCGCAGCAGGGAGCCCGATGTGGGGCTCGATCCCAGGACACTGGGATCATGACCTGAGCCGAAGGCAGATGCTTAACGACTGAGCCACCCAGGTGCCCCTATTTATTTATTTTTTTAACAGTCAGAATTTGCACAATGTGGTGAAATCGGAGACACCTCAAAATTTCAGATGGACATTGTACCTAAGAGGAAACCTACTGCCTGGTCTTCAAATGCAGTGTTTCTCAATATGGGGACTGGGGACCATTTGTATCAGAATCACCTGGGATTTATTGCAAGTTCAGCTCGCCTGGCCATCCTCAGACTCTTTTGGGATTAGATTCAGGAATTTGCATTTTATATAAGCTCCCCTTGAATATAAGGGGATGTATTCCATACTTAAGTTTGAGAATCTGGGCCTGAAGGTTTTGTAAACTCAAACATCCAGAGTGCTAATACACATGATCCCAGGCTGTGGACCCTGTGGTTGGCTCTGGCAGAGAATCTGACAGTGAGAATTGGAAAGAGAGCCTTTGTTAGTTATTTAACCGGCAAACTAATTCAGAGCCAGAAAACATCCTAGGCCTGCTGAACTCCTCTCCTTTTCACAGCGCCTGATACAAAGTAAGTTCTCAATAAATGTTTGCCATTGTTATAATAGGAGTACTAACCATGATACTTATGATCATTGCCATTGTTGTTATTTTAATGAACTATTCTGCTCGCTGCTGTCATTTTTTGAAATCGTGTTTGCAAACCCCATGTTTCCATTGGCAGATGGTTCCTAAAGAATTATCCAGGAAGCTGTGGCCTTTCCAGGAAGAGGGATTGGACAGGCTCCTATCAGATTGGTATGGCTGAGTTGAAGACAGTGTTGTCAGGAAGATAATACTGCCCTGCCTCCTAATTTTATCTGCAAGTTTGGAGTCAGTTGATGTGAATTCCTGCTTAGCCTCTGCGCTGGCTGGACGTGGGGAAGCCAGTTGCTGTCTATAACATGGGTTTCTTCCTTTGAGAGGAGAGGTCTCAATCCAGGGCTGTTGGTACAAATGCTCACTGTGGCAGACAGAACACACAGATTCACGAGAGCCGGGGGGGAAGAGGTTAACGAATGGTGGGGACCATGGGGATTTAATGATATATCAGGTGACTAAAAAGCCCAGTGTGGGCCACATGGGGCCTGCAGTTTGCCTGTTTTCAATCTCAGGTCAAAACGTTTTCAATTTCCCTTAAACTTCTGTGAAATTGTTCTTGAATTTAGGAAGAGTAAGAATGCCTGGCACATGATGGAAATACTCAGTAAATATTTGTGGAATAAATAAATGAAATATGTATATAATAGTATGTACTATGTAAACATGCATATATTTTAGGGAATCTCTGTGTGAATGTGTATGTTTGTGTGTACCCGTGCACATACATACATATACACATGTATCTACTGGAAATGAACTTTAATGTTTTCTAGTATCTAGAACATATATTCCTTTCATCTTCATCCTTAGAGCCCCTCCCACCACCAACAAGCCTAGCCCAAGTGCAATTTTGTAAGCTGTGAGCCCAAATAACACTTTTTAAAAAAGAAATAGACGTAGGGGCCCCTGGGTGGCTCAGTCTGTTGAGCGTCCGACTCTTAGTTTTGGCTCTGGTCATGATCTCAGGGTCCTGAGATTGAGGCCTGTGTTGGGCTCTGTGCTCAGCTGGGAGCCTGCCTGAGATCCTCTCTCTCCCTCTGTCCCTCCCCCTGCTCACTCACTCTTTATCTCTCTAAAATAAATAGATTAATTAAAAAAAAAAGAAATGGAGGGAATTATGGAATGCAGACATTAAAGCTAATCAGTTAACTGACCATAAACAAGATTTTTGGCTATCTGAGGCCGTATAAGCATTCCTTGGAATTATGAACACAGGGCTGTGAAGTTCTCGGTTCAAATACTGGCTCCACACCTTAAAACCAGTGTGCCCTCGGCCAAATCATGAGCTCTCACTATGCTACAAGTTTCTCATGAGTAAAATGTTACCGTAAAACTGACTTCGGATGCCATGAAAAATCAATTAAATGATGTCTGAAAATCACTCAGTACAGTTTTTTCACACTGCAAGTATTTAACACACTAAAGATCCTATTAGCCTACAAAGTGGTGGGAATTTCTGCTCTTGAGGACACAATCAATAGAAACTTGATCGAAAACGTCAGGGGGAAAAAGCAAGCCAGTAGCTGTAGCAGAGAAGCTAAAGCAAACATGGAAACCAAGACACATAAAAGCCGCTCTCTCTAGCAAAGCAGCATTAGTGGAAAGAAGGGTTAACCAGCAGTTGGTTAACCGAGCTCCTTGGACAAATCACAGACCTTCTCTGTACTTCCACCTTTTAACCTATAAAAAGGGGAGTCTATTGGTTGCTCTACCTTACCTTAGGACTCTTGGAAAGATCTGAGAAAACAGGCTTACATGGACTTTGTAAACTGGACAGCACAGAGCTCATAAATATGTCATTACTAGATTTTAGCTGGGTGACTCATCAAGCTGAGCAATGACCATAGTCAGAAGGGGAGTCTTCCAAATCCCTCTGAGGCCGGAGAAGTTTTCTGTTTACCAGTAATGGGAGGCTAACATTTTCTGAAGGTTGATTAGGTACGAGGCATGGTGCACTTAATCTCTTTGACTTTTCCTAATATCTATGAGACAAGTATTCTTACTATTCCCATTTTACAGTTGGGGAGACTGAGGGTCATAGCCAAAGGATCTGGAAGGAAATGGAGAGATCCCACAATGTTTCTCACCCGGGTCTGTGGATTTGTGCTAACCATGATGAAGTATTTACATGATAATGGCAAATCAGACACAGTAAGGCAATATAGTAAGCTTTCCAGTTTTCCATGAGTGAACTTTATTCAGTTTTAGGTATTCTGAGATGATCTTTCCTCCATTTGTTAAAACATCCTTTCTTTTGTAAAGTGATGGTGAAAGTGGATGGTAGTTCCTTTCTTTGAATGTCCTAGTTTGGCAAAATTAAAAGTCAGTTACCCTGTGTCATTCCTGCCAATTTCTTTTTTGGGGGGGGATGATGTTATTGGTCCTCGCAATTCTAAATTCTGGGGACCCTTCATTTCGTATTACACCAAGAGCAGTTTCTACCTTATTTGGTTGACGTGGATGTTATTTCTCCACAGGTCGAGGAAAATGTAAGGCCTGGAAGGAATATGAGAGAGAAGAAAAGGATGAGCTGAATTTTCACCGGGGAGAAAGCATCGAGATCATCGGCTTTGTCATACCTGGGCTTCAGTGGTTCATTGGGAAGTCAACGCGCTCAGGAGAAGTGGGCTTTGTTCCCACCAGGAGCATAGATCCTGAGTCGTATTCCCCAATGTGAGTATGGCAGAAGGGCCCTCTGGGATGTCCTGGAGTGGGCCACCTTCCCCATCTCTCTGGGGTAGGCATCCTGCATGGGGATAGGAAACAGGATGAACCCTGGGCCCAGAAAGTACCAGAGGGAACACAGAGTTGGCTGCTAGCACAGAGACACTGGGAAAATGTGGCCCCACGATTGTCCAAGGCCCTGCACACGCAGACTAGAATGTCTACCCTTGTGCAAAAGAGCCACCGAGGAGAGTGGATCACGGTCAGAAGCTCCCTTTAAGCCCTGCCCTTTGTAGGCGGAAGAGACAGAAGGTCATTTTTTCCCTACACAGAAATGTGGGAACTCAAGTAACTCTAAAGGAGGAAGAGCGATCGCCGAGCCCCTAGAAGATTATGAAGTGAACGGGAGTTTATAAGCAGGAAAATGATGTCAGGAGAACTTTCATGAAATAGGCAATATTTGAGTTCAACTTTGTAGGATGCAAGATATTTCAACAGATGGAAATGGGGAAAAGCGATCACAGGTAGGAAAGTGAGGGGCTGTGTGAGGAATAACTAGTGTTGGTTCAGAGGCAGGTTACCAGGAAGGCATTGGTGCGGCAAAGGTCAGTGGGACCGTGAAGTGGCAGAGAATGCCAACTCAGCCACTGAGTATCTCTGAGCAAGAGTGACGAATGATGAGACTGGAACCCTGGCTTTAAGTGAGGCATGCAAGGACAGGGGAGAACCTGGAGGCAGGAGACCAGTGAGAAGACCAAGGCTGACACTTGGGAAGGGGTGGGGGAATGGGGAGAAGAGGACACAGCTGAGGACCAATCAACAGGAATTTAGAGATTCCAGGAGCTTCACAAATATGGATGCCCATGTTCTGCCTCCAGAGGTTCTATCTCATTGGTGTGGGTGGGGCCTGGCGGCCATGGTTAAGAAAGCTCCCCAGGTGGGGCTAATGGGCAGCCAAGGTGGGAACCACTGCTCAAAGCACCCCCTCATTTACCGCAGGGGCAAGTGAGGATCCCAGGAGTGAAAGGGCTGAACCCAAGGCCTTGGATCTGGAACTCCAGAATCCTGACGTTAAATCTAGGGTTCTTTTTCCGCCATACAGTTCTGCAGCTGATGTCTGGTAAGAGGGGGAAAGAATAAAGAGACAGAGATTTGGTGAGGAAGAGCAATTTACAGAGCAGAGGAAGAAAGAATGTAGCAAAGGAGATAAAGGAACAAAGGAGCTGCATGAGAGGAAGGAAAGGAGTTGGGTGGGGGGACAGTTAACACTGTTGCAGACTGCAGAGAGGTAAAGCAGGGCTGCCTGCTGAAAGGCCTTTGGGATTGGCCACTGGGAGATCACTGGTCAGTGAGAGGTCAGTGGCAATTGGGAGGTACCTGGTCATCAGGAGGCAGAGTAGATTAGTAATCAGACTTCCAGAGTCAGACTGCCTGAAAGGCATTTACGGCCATGGAAGCACGTTGTGTGTCTCCATTAGCTGACCAGCTTAACGATTTTGGGCATGTTAACTGGTCTCTCTATGCCTCAGGTTTCTCATCTGTAAAATGCATACGGTATTAGTATTTGCCCATAGGATTGTCAGGAGTTGACATGAGCTAACACATGTAAAGCACTCAGAATGGTGTCTGGCACCATGTGTGTGTGTATGATCAATTTGCATTAACTCTTCCTATGGCTGTTCCTGCCGTGGGTGGTAATCTTTGAGAGGCAGTTTTAATTGGACATCGGGTGCAGGTGTCAGATTTCATAAACTATATTCGGACTTCTGTACCTCATACCGTGTCCCAAATCTCAACAACTTATACCGCTAAATTAATTTGATTATCATATTTTAGCCGGCTTAGTTGTAGGGGATACACTCTCGCCATGAAGAACACCACCCCTTGTATTGAAGTGGGGGCATGAGAACTTCTCCTTATTTCTACAGTGTCTTCTGTGGGACCCCATCACCAGAGACTGCACATTGCATAGGGAAGGGGAGAGTGAGCCAGGAGACGGGGAGAGGTGGAAGAAGGAGGGGAGAGAGGAACTGGCTCATTGCCTCCACCCAGCACTCTCTAGATCACGGACCTCCCCAAATACAGCAATGAGAGAAAAAGCCCACAAGCCACCTGGCCACAAGCATAGCCAGGGTGTGGAGTCCTGGGAATCATCCTGTGTGCTATGCAGGCGGTCTGGCCACTGGGTGTCACTCTTAGTCCGTGTTCACTTGGTATAAGGATTCTGAAGAAGGTCCTGCATTTGCTGGTCTCCATCCTCTTCCCACAGGCTCCTTCCATGTGCTAGTTAGTATATTTCTCCTTAAAGTGTATTCATTGATTGATTGATTCATTCACTAATCATTCATTCATTTACTCATCCATCCATCCATCCATCCATCCATCCATCCATCCATCCATCCATCCATCCATCTATCCATCCATCCATCTGTATTTATTTAACCAAATCGGCAGTATATTGAGAGTGAAATTTCTCAGAAGTTGTTTTGTGAGTCAGATTTAGTCTGTGCCTCTGACACATGGGAAAGGGATCCCGTTTTTCCACGGCAGCAAAGTTGTGGGTTTCCTTTTATTTACAGCTCATATTTCAACACCAGCTAAAACTTGGGGCAGGCATTCTGTCTGATAGACATGGTATTTGTTTTGGCCAGAGTGCCTTTAGAGATTTAAGAGTTGCTGATGGTGACAGAATGCCACACCTTTCCTTTCCTTGGGTTTTATGCTTTTAAAAAGTATTTGATATGTGTGTATTTGTGTGTGTGTTGAGGGGAAAAATGTCTTTAGATATAACTGAAGACCCCCATTACTCCTTCCTTCTTTGATCCTGTGATCCTGATTCTTACCCCAGGGGCAGACTCTAGTTGAAGCTGATATGTATCTTCCCAGTCATCATTCTGATTGATACATTTTAGAAATGGGTATTTGTGAAAAAACACACAAGAGTTTTACGTATTTAAAAATGTATATACATTTTTTTTTTCTGTAACTGGCCCCTTTTTTTCAGTTGATATGGTAAATTTAGGATTTATTCACATTGTGTTAGATATGGTTCATTTTAGTAAAGTGTTATTTAAAGGAAATTTATATATTTAAATGTGTAAATTAAAAAATAAGCAAGGTTGAAAAATTAATGCACTCAATACCAGGAAAAAGAACACCGGAGATAAGCCAGCATTTCATAGTATTAGAAATTTGAAAAATTCTGTTTCCTATATCCCTTTTTTTATTCTTCATGTTGTTTATCTCTGTCCTCTTGATAATTCCATTTCTTGTGGCATCTATTTTTGCTGATAAGAAGTTTGCTGTTAGTCTCATAGACATTTCTTTGCAGGTAGGCAGCTTTTTTTCTCATTTTTTTTAAAGTTTTTCTTACTGATGATATATCTAGATGTGATATATTCTGTTACATATTTATTTCAAGGTGTCCACTGTGTATCTTTTAGTAGTTATTTTAGTGGAGATCTGTGAGTTTTAACTACTCTCAGTCTTTACTCCTTGTTTGTCTTAAATGTACTTAAAAGATACTTGTGAATGATAATTTAGCTAAGTGTAGAATAACCTTCAAAGTGGAGGGGAAAATAACTATTAGTATAAAATTTCAAATCTGTTTTGCCAGAATTTTGTCCATTTCATTAATCCTTAGAGAAAAACAATTTTTCTTATGTTGACCATCTTTATTGTTTCATTGTTTTCTATTTCACTAATTTCATATTTATCTTTATTATTTTCTTCTACTTTGTTTTTATTTTGTTGAGTTATGCCCTTATCCTTTCTGTTTAACTCTTTCATCCTGTAAATTGAACTATCAAGTGATAGATTATTGAACCCCAAAAGAAGGATCAGGAGAAATAGAAAACACAAAGAGAAGGATAAGCCTAAAGAAATGGAAGTCATGTTGAAAATGATATTATTTTTATTTATTTTGCTTAGGATGTGGTGTACTTCTTCAGTTTGAAGACTCATGTCTTTCTTCAGTTCTGGAAAATTCTCAGTCATTCTCCCTTTGAATATTTGCCTCTCTCTCATTCTTTTTAGTCTCTCTTCTGGAATTCCTAATAGAGGTATGTTGGACTTGCCATTCTAGCTTCAGTCTTGCCTAATCAGTTCTTTTATATTTTTCATCTTTTTGTCCCTCTAGGTGCATTCTGGGTGATTTCCTCCAAACAGTCTGAGTTTCACTAATTCTCCCCTCTGCTGCGACTCAACCTGCTGCTGAACTCACTCATGTAGTTCTAAGTGTCCATGCCTTTATCTTCATTTCTAGAATTTCTATTTTGCTATTTTCCACATATACTTATTTTTGCTCACCAGGTTCCATATTTTCCCTGTGGCTTCTAGTTAGTCTTTCATGTCATCATTTTAACCATGATTATTATAAGTTAATCTTTAGATTGTTGTTATTTCTAGTTCTTGTAGTGTTGATTTACCTATTTGTGCACCTGCTGGTATTCATTGTCAGTGGTTGCCTTTCTTGTGTTTGTAGTTTTGGTTATGTGAACGAATTTTCAACATTTTACTTTTTCTTATTTAAATTTTTGAAGAAGATTTATTTATTGAGAGAGAGAGTGTGCGTATGTGCAAGTGTGTGTGTGCACGTGTGAGGAGGGGCAGAGGGAGAGAAACTCAAGCAGATTCCCCACTGGGCGTGAGCCTGATTCAGGGCTCAATTCCATGACCCATGAGATCATGACCTACCCGAAATCATGAGTTGGATGCTTAACCGACTGAGCCACCTGGCTGCCCCGAATTTTCAACAAAGACGCCCTGCCCTAACTTTCAAAGACAGTATTTGCATGAAGCCTCGACTGAAGAAAACATCCCAGTAGAGCAGTTCTGGCCTTTGTTTTCCCTGGAAATTTAGGAACTTAGTGGTCCAGGGCTGGTTTTCTAATGTAAAGTTCTTTGATTGTACTTATACTGTACAGTGTAATTTAGAGCTCACACCTTCTAATGGTGTAAGTCCAGGTGTTTGATTTTTTTTTTCCGGGGACGCAGACAGATAGAAAATGTGTCGTTGGTAGGTGAGTTTTCGATCTCCTCTTCACAGAAGCTGCAGTTCTTGCTGACGTCAGGCTGTAGGGAGCTCAGTTCAGCTTCCCTGCTTCACATAGACCCAAAGTCCCATGTCCTGTCCCTGGGTGGCATTACAGGGTGAGCCCCAGCTCTGAGGGCCAGGGTCCCAGCTGAGAACAGCAACCCCCCCCCAGCCATCTGCTGTTGTTTATCAACTCGGCTTTGGTTTCTCCTTTTGTTTCTGGCTCTCAGGCGTTTCCCTTTCTTTCTTTCAAGTCAAAGAATGTATTAAAATATTTATCCTTGTCACATTTTATCTAGGATTTGTCTGTCTTTGTGGCTCCTGTGGAGCATCTCAGCCTGCCATATTTCTAGAAGTCTTACCATTCTAACCCCATTTCCATGCTAGGAACACCCTATTGTAATTTGTCAAGCTTCTTGGATTCTTTCTAAATACCTGGGACTCAGGACAATAGCAGATCAGCTGTGAGGAAATGGGCTACAGAGGTGGAAGATCAGTTTCTGTCTCAGCTTTACCACTTGCTGGCTGTGTCATTCTGAGCATGTCACTAAATGAAATAGTAAATTCAGGAATGCTTTGTACAGTTTAAGCGTTCTCCGGAAATTTGAAATCATATAATGATTTTATATAATCATATGATGACTATAATGATTTCTTCTCTCAGATGAGCTTAGTTGTAGATTTCAACTAGATGCTCTTTTGAGGATGGCTGGTGCTGAGAGAATCTGGAAGTCAGGCCAGAGACATGTGGGCTCAATAACTGTCCTGGAAAGAGTCCTGGGCCAGATGTCAGGACATAGCTCTTGTGCTGGTCTGTCACTAATTAGTGGTGTGACCTTGAGTAGTTCATATTAGTTCCTGGTTTCCTCATCACTGGCTTTACCTGAGTTATGAGGACAAAATGTAGGTGGCAGACCATGGGACTCCCATCCCCGCCCCCCCCCTTAATTCTGCTTGAACTAGAGAAGCTTTTTTTTTTTTTTTAACCACTTCCTGGTTACCAACTTTATTTTTCTGTGCCTCAGTTTCATTCTCTGTAAAAAGGAGTAAGAATAGTACCTGCCTCATTGGGTAATTGTGTAGATTAAGGAGATAAGGGTGTCTGATTCATAACACATTCCCCCACCCCAAGTATTAGCTGTTATAACCTCTTGGGCTTCCAAATTATTTTTGTTAAAAGATTGGTTTCTGAGGTTACTCTCCACCCCCCAACTTTATTTAGACCTGAAAGAGAGAGATCTTAAAAATTGTTCAGGTAGATTTTGGATTGAATGTTTTCTGAGGCACTTCTAGTTTTCACATTCTTTGATTATATGACAAATTGATAGTAAGCAAATTAGTTTTAACAATGAGTTTATACAGTACAGTGAGTATAAGGATCTCTATTATTTGCAGTCATTTCTTCCAGCCCCTGACTTCCTTCTGCCCACTTCCCCTCCCCTCTCTGAATGCCACATAATGCTCTTGTTCTGTGCCGTGGAATCAGATGTCAATAGTTGTGAAGGTTTCTTCTGACCATAGTCAAACTCTTTTCATTGCTTCTCTAGATTGTGTCACCTGTCCCTCCTGTTTTCTTGAAATAACCCGACAAAGAAACATCTTTTCATGGTCCCTTTTCAAACCTTAACCTTTGGGGCAGCCAATTTGTATTTCTCTATTAAAAATGGGCACCAGGTGGTCTCAAAGAAAGGGTAGGGGTCAAGTTAGGAGGGGCTTTGTTTTTCTCGGGAGATAGAGTTTTAACAGGAGGGGTGTTTTCATCCCCACTGTGACCCGTTCAGCAGCCATGTAGCTCGTTTCTTCATGAACGGGTGCTCAGAGCTCTTCCCCCTGGGCAGCAGAGATAAATAGATTGTACAACAGTGGGATGAGGAGTCTGGTTGCGGCTGCGGCAAGCACGTCGGAGGCTTCTCTCTGTCCTTCACTGTGTCCTGGGATGGAGAGAGAACCGTTGTGTCTGGAGCCTTGCACTGATCTGCGTCCATGTCTTTTGTCTCAATGCAGGAACAAGAGCTCCGCCTTTTTCAGTGATGAGGAAAGATGCTCTCTGTGGGTCCTGGGAAGTGACAGGAAAGCTGAGTGTGCCAGCTTCCTCCACACGCTTGCTCATACTGACATAGCATCTGTCTACCGGCTTAGTGAGTGTTTGCTCCTCGGACCCCTTTGAAAGCTCAGCTCGGCGATAGCATGAGGGGCCCAGCCCTACTGAGCCTTCCATTCAAATCTTGGAGAAGAAAAACTCCTGACTTGTGGCTGAGGTCGCTTCTTTTAGGGCTGAAGGAGGTCTAGGTCCCCGATGATAAAGGCAGGACCATAGAATATTACAGCTTCTAAGAGGTGATTTCTCCTCCCATTTTACAGCTTGGGAAACTGAGGCCCTGGTGAATTAGTGCCTTCCCCATTTTCTAGTCAGGACATTCCCTACTCCACCACACTGCCCCCAACACAAACTGACGCTGGACTGCCCCGGCAGCGGCGGGGCGGGGGGCGCAGTGTTGGCTTTGGGTGGGAGAGGGGCCTCTGTGCTGCCAGTTCTCATCAGTGTCTGAATGACGGAGCGAATGAATGCCACGCCTTTCTCCTACTTTGGAAGCACCCACTGCTCTGTGTCAGGAAGTACATTCACCTTGTGGTAGTGGTTTGAGGAAGGATTCGTGTTTCCCCCATCTCTTCAGCGATGGTGGTATTGTGTCCACCCCTGTGTGGCCAGATTGGATGGGGCACACTTCATGGGCACAGAAGAGAGATTCTGCAGAAGGAGCCTTCAGGCCTGCTCCCCGGAGCAGAGGTGGGCATCAGAGTCTCTCACCATGCACAAGAGGCATTTGAGAGGAGCACCTGGCCACGAACTTTCTTGCCACAAACAGACCACACCACCCACCAGGGTGAACCAGGAAGCTGAAGCTATGGGCACCACCTGGTGGGGGGACCTGAGGTCTGAAAATCCAGGACGACTTCAGGTGTGCCTTGGACAGGGGTGGGCCACAGGCTTGGATCTAAGGGGTCCGCTCACCGTGGATCCAATGGTAGGGAGAGATCTAGGAGCAGGTCCCAGGCAGCCCACTGCCTCCTATGTAAAGCCCAGGAGTGCAGCTCTGCTGGATGCAGGCCAGAGCCTCATGATGATGCAGGCATTACCCAACACCACGGCGGCCAGCAGAGGGGCATCCTATTGGTAAATTCCAGCTTCCCCAAGGCCTCTGACATGGGGAAGCAGTCCCCTCTGTGATTCTTCTTCCCAGAGGGAGCATCGTTTTGTAACTCATGCACCATTTGCATTCTCGGCGGCCCTGGCCAGGAGTGAGGATGGCATGTGCTCCCAATGTCAGCGAGGGCCAGGGCACAAGGGCAGCTCCCTAGCTCTGCCACGTTAGGCGTGGGGCCTTCTGCCATTGCAGGTTACAGATCTCATGTAGCTACAGCGACTCTCACAGAGAGTCGTAG
Source organism: Mirounga angustirostris (assembly GCF_029215605.1). NCBI lineage: Eukaryota > Metazoa > Chordata > Mammalia > Carnivora > Phocidae > Mirounga > Mirounga angustirostris. The sequence goes on from NW_026991715.1 coordinate 113,642,639, forward strand.
GCAGCGGCTTGACTTGGTGTGGGGCCCGCTGTCCTCAATGTCCACCAGAGAGCCCAGGGTGAGGGCACAGGCAGTTGGTGCCTCTTTGCTGGGAGGAGGTAGAATCTTATTTCCAGCAGCCCCTGTCCTGGGGGGCAGTGAATCTGGCCTTCACCTCCACAGTTACACTTTACCTCCACAGTTAGACCCAAGAGGGTTCCGTTCTTTGCTGCCAAACCCAAGGTGTCTTCTTGGTTCTCACCTAGCCTTCTTCCACTTTTGTGACGTTAGGTGGCTGTCCCAGAGGTACCTTGGTCTCCGTGTCTCTTCTTTTCTCTCGGACTGTGCCTTTCCAGTCCCCTTTGCTCCCTCCTACCTGCTGGGAAATGCTGACGTTTCTTTGGCTCCTTCACAAACTTCCCTTCCCCAGCTGCTTTGCCTTCTTGTCTGAATGCTTCTCCTAGGACTTGGACCCATTCCTTGTGACCCGCTGGGGGTCCTAAATCTGTATTTGCAAGTCTCAACTTTTTTTCTTTGGCTACAGATCTACTTCCTTCTCAGCCTAGAGCTCCTGTGAGTATGTACGTCAGATGCAGAATGTCTGAAGCTCTGCTCCAGACTGTTCCTTCTTCCACCTCATCCCATGAAGTCACTTCAGGGAACAAAACTAAGACCTCAGATGCCTCTTCACTCTCTTTTCTTCATTAGTCACCTTTGGTCACCTAGTCCTATGGCACATTGTACAGTTAAGTCAATGACAGTTGAGAGGATGGATGTTGTGTGAATGGGGGAAGGAAGAAGGAAGGATGTACACATGGAAATGGGAGGTGATGCCACATGTTTTGTTCATGGCTCTGCTGTCATCTAGCTGGGGGATTTGGTCCTTTAGATTCCGTCATCCTCTCCATAACCACACCTCCTGGAAAAGGACTTGTGTTTCTAGCTTCTCTGCTTTTCTTTTTGGCTCTGGGTCTTAGTTCTACCTCAGTTCCCAACTCTAAAGTGAGTGGCTTAACCAAGATACTCTGCAGGTCCCTGCAGCTCTTAAACTGATGATGAAGGAGAGAATTCTACCCAGGTTCTCAGAGGAGTTTAAACACAAAGTGTCCTCAGGGACCACGGGTCTGGGGTGCACCTGCAGGCATAGGCTTGGTGGCCCATTCTGACCTAACACCGGGTCTGTCCTTCCTCTCTATCCAGGTGGGTTTGAATCCATCCAGAATCTTCCAAACGATCTAAGTGGTGAGTAGAGATCATGCTGAACCTGACCTCCAGTCCTTCAGAATAGCATCCTGTCCTCTTGCCAGGAGCTGGCCACCACAGTGGCAGGTGCTCATGGTCGCTCAACTCTGCCTGTCCCTTACAGTGTCCCAGCCTGAAGGCTTCAAGGAGGCCCGGCCTGGCAGAGCCTGGGAGGAGCATCAGGCCGTGGGCTCCAGACAGTCCAGCAGCTCTGAGGACTCCAGCCTGGAGGAGGAGCTCCTCTCAGCAGCCTCGGACAGCTATCACTTGCCAGAGCCCGATGATCTCGACGACCCGGAACTGCTCGTGGACCTGAACGCTAGTCAGGAAGAGGAGGAGGCTGAGAACTTCACCCCCATATTGGCTTTTCTGGATCACGAGGGTTACGCTGACCACTTTAAGGGCCTCTATGATTTCTCCTTCTCTTTCCTCACGTCTTCCTTTTACAGCTTCTCTGAGGAGGACGAACTTGTGGCCTACCTGGAGGCCTCAAGGAAGTGGGCTAAGTGGAGCCACAGGACCTGGGCCCACGCCCGGCTCTGCTTCCTCCTGGGCCGGCTGAGTGTCAGGAAGGTCAAACTCTCCCAGGCCAGGGTCTACTTTGAGGAGGCTATGTACATCCTTGATGGGACATTTAAAGATCTATCCTTGGTGGCTGCTCTGTATATCAATCTGGCCGCCATCTATCTGAGGCAGAGGCTAAGGCATAAAGGCTCGGCTCTGCTGGAAAAAGCAGGGGCCCTGCTGGCCTGCCTGCCGGACCGTGAGTCTAGTACCAAGAACGAGCTCGACGTGGTGGCCTACATACTACGCCAGGGCATTGTAGCAGGCAGTTGTCCCTTGGAGGCCAGGGCCTGCTTCCTGGCCATCCGACTGCTCCTAAGCCTAGGCCGGCATGAGGAGGTCCTGCCCTTCGCTGAGCGCCTGCAGCTCCTCTCTGGACACCCTCCTGACTTGGAAGTTACAGCAACCATCTTGAGTTTTCTGTATGATAAGAAATATCTCCCACACCTCGCAGTGGCCTCTGTCCAGGAACGTGGTACCCAGAGTGGCCAAGGGATGTCCTTTCCAATTTGGCAGGTCTACCTGGTTCTCCAGAACACCACCAAACTCCTTAGAGTTCCCTCTTCAAGCTGGGGTGAAGTTTCTGCTCTGGCCTGCCCAGCACTCAGCCACGCACTGGCTGCCTGTGAGGAGCAGGCCAGTCGGAGCACCCAGAGGGCCCTGTGTCTCATCCTGTCCAAAGTGTACCTCCAACACAGGTGTCCCGATGGTGCCATTCACTACCTGAGCCAGGCCTTGGTGCTAGGGCAGCTGCTGAGTGAGCAGGAAGCCTTTGAGTCTTCCCTCTGCCTGGCGTGGGCATATCTCTTAGCCAGCCAGGCCAAGAAGGCTTTGGACATCCTCGAGCCACTCCTATACTCCCAGAAGGAGACAGAGAGTATCACCCGAAAGGGGGTGGTCCATAACCTCCTGGGACTTGCACTTCAAGGTGAAGGCCGGCTGAACAGGGCAGCCAAGAGCTATCTCCGGGCCTTGAACAGAGCTCAGGAAATGGGGAATGTGCGTAACCAGGCGGTGACTTTGGCCAATCTTGGCCACCTGACCCTTATGTCCTGGGCTCAGCAGCCAGCCAAGGACTATCTCCTGCAGGCCATCCGACTCTATTCTGAACTCCATACCAGCATGGAGACAGACATGGAATTAGTACAGGTCCTTCTCTGGTTGGCCCAAGTCCTGGTGCATGGGTGCCAGCCAGCCAGTGGCCGCCTTTGTTATGAAATGGCATTGCTGTTTGGCTTAAGGCATCGACACCTAAAGAGTGAGTATGTCTTGCGCTACTGGAAGCTTTAGAGAAAAGTGTGAGAGCACATTTGCCCTCGTCCTATCTCAAGCGATCTCATTCATGTCCCCGCTTTATGTTCAGGTCAGCTTCAGGTCACCAAATCCCTCTGCCATTTCTACAGCTCTGTATCCCCAGACCCCAAGGCATGCATCACCTACCACGAGCACTGGCTGACCCTGGCTCAGCAACTCAGGGACCGAGAGATGGAGGGGAGGCTGCTGGAGTCCCTCGGGCAGCTCTATCGGAACCTGAACACGGCCAGGTGAGTCGGGGCTTGGGGACGGGTCTAGAAACAGCTTATCTTCCTTCAAGAGAAACAGCGTTCTTTTCCTCCGGAAGTAAAGTTCCCAGGCTCATGGTGTGTTTATGGCATCATGGAAAAGAGCGTGGGACCTACAGCCACCACAGTGTCCTCTCTCACTTATTAGCTGCGTGACTTTGAGCAAGCTACTTAATTTCACCCTACCTCAGCTTCCTCATCGAAGACAATAATGGTAGCATCTACACTATAGTATTCATGTGGGGAATAAATGAGTCGACACCCATGGAACTCTTGGAACAGTGCCCGATCCGTGGAGGGGGCTCGGTGATGTTGGCTGGGTTGCAGTTACTCCCTTATGTCTGTAATAAGCATCACGTGATCCTGGCTGCGGGTAGCTAATTCAGAGAGGTGGCAGTTATACCCAGGCTGGCCCCCTTAGGAGGCCTTGGTTACCTGAGGACAGGGCGGGGGTCGGGGGGGTGGGGGGGTATTAGAGAAATGGCACAAAGTGAATCGATCCACTGGCAGGCAGGTAAAATTTCATCGTAAGGAAGTTTGATTTGGAACCTTCCCTTTAAAATGAAACTGGAAATGACAGAACTGAGTTTATTTCCACAGTTTAATGAAGAGACTTAGGTGAGAATTGCAGCCTTGCGTTAAGTCATAGGATCAACCGCTAAAGAAGTGTTGACTTTTAGCTTAATTGTGTCGACAGAATTGCATAAGAGCACCATGAAATATCCTTTATGTTGTGATCGACTTTTCAGCCCTCTCTTCTAAAGGCTCCTTTTTGCAAAAATACACCAAAATGCAACTGTTTTACCCCAAAGCTTCTTTTAACCTCTTGATCTTTAAATGATTCCCGCGTGAAGTATCCCCCCATGTCCTGCTGCCTTTCTCTTCTCTCATCTCCTTGCTGGGTGGAATCTGCTTACCCCTCATTCAGTTCTGCTTCTCTACGGGCCTTTAACTGATTCCATTACATTCTGCATGGTTTGCAAGATGTCCGATTACATTTTGCAACAGATTAGCATCATGGCATTGTATTCATAATTATGAATGACATCTAAAATAGAGCCGGGATCATTGCTATAGTTGAGCAGAGAGTGGTAGTTGAGGAGAAGCTAATTGAATGACAAGTGTTGCTTTTCTTTTTTTTTTTTTTAAAGATTTTTTATTTATTTTTTGACAGAGAGAGACACAGCGAGAGAGGGAACACAAGCAGGGGGAGTGGGAGAGGGAGAAGCACGCTTCCTGCTGAGCAGGGAGCCCGATGCGGGGCTCGATGCGGGGCTCGATGCGGGGCTCGATCCCAGGACTCCGGAATCATGACCTGAGCCAAAGGCAGACGCTTAATGACTGAGCCACCCAGGCACCCCCAAGTGTTGCTTTTCTAGGCAACCTGGCAACCTTGGGCCCCCTGACAACCAGATCACTAATAATCAGATAACAAATTCTCTCTCTCTCTCTCTCTGTCCCCCTTACTCTGTCTCCCTCTCCCTCACCCTTTCCCTCTCTTGGAAGAATCAGGGGTCCTCCAGACCTCCCACTATCTCTGCCTTCCATTCTAGGAAGGGAGTTTCAGATCCTTGCAGCGTGGGAGGGGACAGGACTTGTGGCCCCAGAGCGACACTGCTTTCATTCTAGGACAGCCTTCGAATGTCCTTTTATGGGGTAGTGGGTTTTTGGCGGTCCTTATTCCATCGTTCTGGAAGTTGATCCAGATGGGGATCTTTTAACCCTAATCTTCTATAAGTCTAATCTCTGAGATTCTGTCTTGCATAACTGGGGGAGGACTTAAACCTCCCCTGCTCCTGCTATACCACCAATGTGAGTGATACGAGGAAGTCGATCGAGAAGTGCCTCAGGTGTCAGAGGAAACCATGCAAACATAAGGGCATTGTCCCTTTGCAGAATGCTTGGTTCAACAAGGAGAATGTGCTATAATGCCACATTTATTTAGCATGTATAAATCACCTCCTCCTACAGAGTGCCCGACAGACACGGGTAAACAGGTATTTGCACGCACCTGGAGGTGGTTACTGTAATTTCGCTCTAAGCTTCCTGGTAGCTGAGGTAAAAAGGGGAAAGCCACAAGAGGTTCTCACTGTGTGATAAAAAAAACAAAACAAAACACAACATAAACAAATGTACCTGTGGGAGCAAATGCTTTTCTGGCACTGATTTCTAGGAGGTATTTATTAAGTGGTCTTAATGTACAGACAGATTTCTTCAACTAAACTCTCCCCACGAAATTTCCATCCTCATGAAGCTCAAAAGCAGCAAACACTCCTGGGCAAGATGGCAGGCAGCTGCAGGGGCGAGTGTGGAGGGAAAGAAGAGGACACTTTCGGCTGAGGGTTGGGGAACTATCACAGAAGGCTTCATGAAGGCAGTAGCATTTGAGGAGGGCCGTGAGGGATGGGTAAGATTTTGGAAAGTGGAGGAGGATAAGAGAACAAGCATTTTGGGCTGAGGGACTGGAAGTAGCTGTGGAAAGGTGAGGACACATTTGGAAGGCATTCTGTAGGTTTGAGGAAGGTGGGTGTTCAAGTGGATGTGGGTAGTAGAGGAGAGAGAGGCCTCCAGCCCGTGCCCTAGGAGGGGGTGTGGGGGTGGGCCGGGGTGGGGAGCAGTGGGCCTCTGGACTGGCACAGTGAGCAGCCATAGTGAAAATGGTGGTCGTAATGGTGACTGACGGCGTTCAGTGAGCACGCGGCGTTTCCCAAGCAATGTGTAATCTCAGGATAACTGCGTGGGGGCACAAAGAGCTGTAGAAACAGAACGAAAGAAGCCAAGTAATTTGCGTGAAGCTGCACAGTGGGGATCGATAGCCAGGCTAAGTCTAGCACAGGAGTCAGCCAACTTTGGTAAAAGGTCAGATAGTCAATGTTTTAGGCTCTGGGGCCATGTGGTCTCTGTCTCAAGTACACTGCAGGTGCAGCGTGCAGTCAGCCGTCGATGACATAGATGAATGAGTGTGGCTGTGTGCGGCTGAGACTTTGTTTACAGAAGCAGGAGGAAGGCTGCATGGTTCATGGGCCATAGTTCACCATAGTTCGCCAACCCCTGGTCTAGAGTCCATATTCTTAACTACTCTGTAGGTCTTCTGCCTGTTCGGCCAATACTTTTCACCCTCAATAAACCACAAGTGTGGATGGTGATAGTGTGAAACCTCTGGGAGGTGTATGGATGAGAAGGGCCTCATTTTGCATCTGGTCTGACCCCTGCCTGCTCCAGAGCATCCAGACTGCTGACCCACTTAGTCACACTGGGAGCATCCCAGATCCCTGCCTCCTCCATTTAAGATGGCTTCACTTCTCTGTGCCACCTTGCTGCTCATGTTAATTCCTCCTCCTTGAAAGATTTTCTCTAGGGTTTAGAGGTGGAGGATGGTAGGGGAGGGCAAGAAGATGATGAAAGCTGTGGCCCAGCCTTTGGGGTTTTGCCTTGGAACACTTCGCTGTCCCTTTGTCCAGGACCTTTAAAGTCTTGCTCTCTCTGCCTCCAGGGTGACAACTATAGGAAAACAACTGGGTGTTTTCAATCTCTCAATGCACAGTCCTTGGGGATCTTGCTTTCTGTCTTCAGATGACACAATACAGACTGTACCTTGTTCTAAAGCTGAACCAGGTGGGATCCATGGATTTTGAGGCTCTATTGAACCCACGCAACAAATATTTACTGAGCATTTACTACAGCCCAAACACCTGACAGAGAGATATGGTCCCTGAGCTCACAATGCTTATAGACTAGTTCAAGAAATTGACAATATTTATATACATATTCGCCAAAGGTATACTATAAACTGTGGTAGGTGCCACGAAGGGTGTGCATATTATCTTTAGAAAGAAGAAATGCCTTGCATGCAATAGGTCTTCACAAAATAACAGTTCTTTACGTATGAATATAATAGTAGCCTAGAAGTCATTACTCCTGGCTTTTATTCTTATTTTTATGCTTCTTATTCCTGTGGAACAAAAAAAGAAATGCCTCAACATTTGGTTTTCAATGTAACGAATGTGACCAATAACTAACATTTCTGTAATCCCGAGCAAGGAAAGAACTGTTTTCAACTGACATGTCGTCATTTGATCACTAGGCTAGATGTACTTCACCACCCCACTTTTGCAGGTGAGGAAACTTTGTTCAAGGTTGAAAAGTAGCTTATGTTCTTCAAAACTTCTAGGCTGTTAGAGGGGTAAAAGCAGCAGAAACCTTCCCATATGCTGGTTTCTGAGCCCGAGATTGAGCACTGCTTGAGGGAGTGTGTGGGGTTCTGGAGTCAGATTCTCAGGGTTACACTCTGGTTTAACCAGCGTTTATTACCTGGTCCCTGTCACTTACCCTTTCTGAGCCTTATTTTTCCCATTCGTAGAATGGATGTAATAATGTTACTGCTCGCTTGGTGCTGTTATGATGATTACATGGGATAATGCATGCCAAATGCTCAATAAATATCAGGGAACCATTACTGTCACGTATCACAAGACAAAACCGCAGAGGGCTCAACATAAAGTTTTAGAAATGAACAGTGCAAACTTGGACAAGATAAAAAGGTCCCCACTGGGTTTCTTTATTTGTATAATGGGCTAAGATCCCTCGCGGCTTAGTGTTTCTGAGGTTTAAATGGGAGAACGTATCATGAAAATTCATATCCCAACACCTGGCATGGGGTCAGCCCTTGGTGAGTAGCAGTTCTTATTATGGCAATGGGGCAGGTCCAATGAGTGAGAGGTCAGACGCTCATTTGGGCAGGGATCTGGAAAGCCCCGGTAAGGGAGGGAAAGAGGAAGTCTGGGAATGCAGGTGCATCAGAGTCCCTTGGCCACAAGTTCATGGCTGAGGGCCAGGTGGGAAGGAAGAAATAAGGACTCAGCTGTAAAGACCAAACCTTTGGGGCAGGAAAAATGGGAAACAGAGGACTCAGGGTTGAAGAAGAGGAGAGATACCCTGACAGGGCGTGGGCATACATGGCCCAGGAGTGCATGACACTTGGGATGAAGGCTGTCCCCCCCAGCAGGCTCCTTACTTCTTTTGATTTGGGAGCCAAACCACACCTAGAGCCTGCTGCTGGTGAGGCTGAAGGAACTGGGATGTTGAGCCATTCCAGGCCAAGCCGGTGGCTCATCCGGTGGGTGATAAAGCACTGCCATTGTCATATGTGAACGAATGGGGTGGTGATTGCTGACATGACAAGACCAAGGAGGCTGGAAACCACCTCCCAAGTTCAGACCTTAATGCATGTGTTTTTACTGGATATCATGGCTCAGGTGTACATGCTGGTGGGAGGCAGTGGTCTCTGGAAAACCTTGCATGCACAAGGAGTCTTGATGGTGCTGTGTGAGTAGCTAGGCTTCTGTAAGTCCTGCCTCCTGCAATCTCTCATCTGCAGTCACGGTGAGCTCGGAGAGAAAAGGTCTAAGAAGCAAAGTTCCTCTCCTCCTCTGTAATTGGCTTCTTTGTAATAACCCAAATCTTGCTCCCTGGGGGTCTGGACAAAGCAACCATAGCTTAAGGGTCTCCCAGGACAGCAAATGGTGATAAAGAAAAACAGAGCAGGAAATAGGAGGATGAGATGTATGAGTCCTGTCTTCATCAACTGTTCCAGTGGGAGTGGGGAGAGCAGTGCTTGGAAACTGTGCTGGAGGTCTGGGAGGGGGGCGGTATGAAGCAGGAGAGAGAAGGACAGGGCTTCTGTGATAAAAGAGTTTTTATCCTAGCTCAACCAGGGAGACTGGTGACCAGCTCGGCATCCTGTGCAGCTTCTCAGCTCACAGCATGGTCTCAGCAGCAAGTCTGATATTCTAATACTTGAGAGAGGGTGGCCTGTGACCATCCTGGATGTCATGTCAGGAGCTGGGCAGTGGGGAAAACCTAAGTTCTTTCTTCTCAAAACTCCCAAGGGCCAAACACCTGGCACTTTCTCTAGAAGGCCAATAGCTGCCTCATCACCAAGATAAGTCAGGGCCTCATTAGTCGAAGGCGATGCTTGTTTCCATCACTGTGCACAAGGGTTTGGGGCTGAGTTGCCCATAATGAGGTTTGATGAGGACCTCCTAACTGTTCATACACTCGGTTGATGATGATCAGTGTTTCTAGAAGGATCTGTATGGTTTGGAGTAGTGGTTCTCAGACTTTGGTGTGTGTGAAAAATAACCTTGGTGCATTAGAAATCCAGATTCAGGGCTTGCATCTGTAATTATTTGGACTTAGTGAGTCTGAGATAACTCTAGGAGTCTGTGTTTTTAATAAACTCCCAGATAATGCTGCTGCAGGAGCACCATGAGTCTCAGAGGAAGGTAGGCACTGTGGGATGCGTTTCAGGCTGGGACTCAGGAAAAGGGAGTTGTGGCCCCGGATCTTCCCCTGATGTGTTGTGCAACCTTGTGCAAATTACTTCCCACCCTTGGACCTGTTTCCTCTATAACGTAAGGGGCTGTGTTGGATCTGCAAGTCTCAACCCACGTTCACAGTCAAGTTGCTACTGAGCTTTGACAAAATGCTCCCAGAGTCTCCCAGTCTACCATGGCGTGTCCACGCATTGGGGTCACTTTGCCTGTGTATATATGTTTAAAAAGCTTCTGGGTGATTCTAATTGCTGCTGGAACGGAGAACTACTAGATGATACCCGGTGTTCCTTCTGGTTCTAGAATTCTGAATCTGTGCACACTACATTACCTATGCCTCATTTCTTCATTAATCCCTGTCGGGGGGGAAGAGTTTTCTACGTAAGACAATTTTCCAGATAATTAGAGTCCTCCATTAAGCACCAACCTCTTAAAACTTTCGCCCTTCTTTGATTTTTCTTCTTAAACAAAACATCAACATCTTTTTGATGATTTAAAGTCACCACCACGGTCATTCATTCATGCGTTTATTCAGTAAATATGCATTTGGCATCCCCTGTGTGTTATAGGTGCTTATGGGAAAAAATGTCATAGTGCAGTCGAAAGATGGATGGACCATGGGCCATACTAATGAAAGTGACAACTAACGTGAGCATTCATCACTGTTACTTACTCTGTGGGGGGTACTGTTCTGGGCACTGCAGTTTCTCCATCTCATTTCATTCTTCCAACAATCCTCTGAGGCAGGTACAATGATAGCCCCACTCTACAGATGGGGAAACTAAGGCACAGAAAGGTTTTATACGTTCTCAAGGTCGCACAGATGTTTGAAGCAGAGCCAAGATTCCAATCAGGCCCCAACCTGTCTGTATGATCAGGGTCAATCTCACTCCCTCCCAGAGCCTCAGTTTCCTCTGGTGCTGAGTGACTCCAAGGCCCCTTGGAGGGGTCCCTTGACTCACACCTAATGGGTCTGTGTCTGTCTGCCCAGGTCTCTCAGGAAGTCTCTCACCTGCATCAAAGAGAGCCTGCGTATCTTCATCGACCTAGGGGAGAAAGACAAGGCTGCTGAGGCCTGGCTCGGGGCTGGGCGACTCCACTACCTCATGCAGGAAGATGAGCTGGTGGAGCTGTACCTGCAGGTAGGTCTCCCGCAGAGCTCATCTGCCCACTTGGGCCATTAGAGGAGACAGCTGTACCCTCCAAAGTGACCAGCTGTAGCTAGAGAGTGGTGATATCCATGCTGAGCCCTTGGAGGGAGGGTTGACCCTGGGATGCTCCCTGGGCACAAGATGGAACCAAGGGAGGGCTGGTGACCAACAATCCCTGAGTCCCAGATACATGTATGAGCTCTCAAAGAACGTGCTAGGAGGCTCACTCATCTGTCACGTCAAGTAGATCTATTTTTGCTAAGCTCAACACACACCTTTACTTTGGGGTTTCACTGCAATGTGAGGCAAGGTTGTGTGCAGGGCGTTAACATTATTGTCCTCTTCCAGTCTTTTTTCTTGTGTCCCTTTAATACCTGAGCTATGGTAGAGTGCAGTGATTAAAAGCCTTGGAGAGAGACAGGGCTGGAATCCAATCACAGGGCCATCAATTACGGACTGTGTGACCTTGGGCTTGCTACATTAGCTACTTCTATGTCATGGGGCCTCAGTGTCCTCATGGGTAAACCCAATCTCTTAGGGTAAGGGTTAGGTGTGTCACTTGCATAGTAAATACATATGCAAAGCAAGCATTTACTAAATGCTTGGGACTTAGTAAATCCTTAATGAATGGTATTTTATTATTATTATTATTAAAAATCCCTTGGATTTTTTTCTTTTTAATCATCATTTCTGTTATCTGCACAAGGCTGACATTATGATGGCATATATTATTTGTTCCATTGAAAATATGCCAGTTATCTTTTCTTCCTTCCCATTTCTTATTTTCTCCCTATTATTCCCCTTATTACTTAAACGCACACAAACCCACTTCCACTGAGGCTTAATTATGACTGTGTAGCATTGAGCGCGCACTCACTATGCACAGGAGATTTTGCAAGCACGTCACATACCTGCTGTAGTTGAACCCTCATTCCAAATGCAGCAGGAGTTTCTACTCAAGCTCCCATTTTACGGATGTGGCTCAATGAGCCCGAGTAACCTACTCAAGGTGACCCGGCTGGTAAGTGGTGAAAACTGCACACGGACAGTGTGACATAACGCCTTCACTCTCAGCCTCTACGCTATTCTGCCGTGGGATGTTAGAGCTCGGAGGGCTTTCGGAGAGCAGACAATTAGGTCTTGCCTTTGGCTCTCCAGGAGGTGAGGCCCAGAGGGAGCTGAGCCGTGGGGTTGTGCATCGCCTGGCGGCAGAGCCTCCGGATGGCAGGATCCCATCTCCTTGCCTGTTCCTCTGTATGGCGGGGTCTTGCGCCAGAGACTCCACGGCCAGGCCTGGTCCCAGGCCCGCACAACCCCAGACTGGTTCCCGCTGTTCTGCAGGGCCATTCTCAACCTCAGGCTCTCTGAGGCCCCCTAGTGGTGCTGCAGATGCTGTGGGGTCCATCTGCCACTTGGGCTTCCTCTCCGCCTTCTGTTTAGATGCAGTATGGAAGCGAGAGCTAAAGAGGTCCTGGGTGCCAGGAGAAGGGTAGGGGGCTGGAAGGCACTAGCATTTCTTTGCCACTCACTACTATGTAAACACAGAGTTCCCGTCTCCTTTCTGAGCCTCAGTTTCTCCATCTGCGAAGTGCAGGTGTTGGATGAGATCACTGTTTTCCAAACTGCAGCCATTTATGGGTGAAGTTCATGGTTTTGCATGTTCATGTATTTTCTGTCCCATTACTATTTTCTTTGACTCAACTTCAAATCAACTTAGTTTTTTACACTAAATAACACTATCTGAAACCACAGGTGTGGATGTATTATTAATCTTTTCTCTAAAACACATTAAAATAAATACTGAGCTATTAAAACATAAGATGTTTGTCTACGTACTGCTCAAAATCGTCTCTCGGGCTACCACAGCAGTCTCTCATACCGTGGTGGGGAAATGTCAGACTTGGGAGTCGCAAAGGCTTCCTACCGGCCCTGTGAGTGTGGAGGACAGTTCAGGTTCGGAGGATGTGAGCAGAGGGTTAACCCAGGTGGCCAGGATCTCATTCCTGTCGCTCCTGTGGATATTTGGAAGGCCTCTCTGCCTTTGACACCTGTCTCTGTCCCATCCAGGCAGCCATCCAGAAAGCCCTGAAGTCTGAGGAGCCCTCTCTGGCTCTCAAACTCTATGAAGAAGCAGGTGACGTGTTCTTCAATGGGACCCGCCACAGGCACCGTGCGGTGGAGTATTACCGAGTGAGCCCCGGGCTGCGTCGTGCACCAAGCTGGGCCCTGGCACAAATGTGGGCAGGGCTACGTGGCCTAGGGTCCCCTTCCCCTCTCCTGTTGGGATTCCTTTTTCTTTCCTTCCTCATCCAGTGCCCACCTGCTCTCCCTTTTTTCAATCAACGGGCTCTCAAAGAAGGGGTTGATAAACTCTGTCATTCCTGGGCTTGATAAATTATCCTTTCTGGGAAAACACACCAAAATAATTACACCTCTTGGGTGCATGGTACTTTACCATTTCTAGCATACTTCTGTGTTTACCAGAAGGTTCCTGTGTACCACTGGCGGCATGGTAGGAGATGATGGGTCCCCGGATGAACACTTTCGTTTTACTATGTTTTTATCAAGTGTGCACATTCAAATATATTTTAAAAATTAAAAATGTGTAACACCAGCACATCAAACCCATGACTTCACAGATATTATTGCAAAGGATGAGGCAAAGTAATAAAAGAGCATTGATTTAAAAATAATAGTAATTAAATAATTGTGCAGATGTTAAGCAGATATGTCAAAATCATAATTGTTCATCACTGACTGAAAGTCGGAAACCTCATTATCTTATTTGACCCTAAAATTTCATTTATTCATTCATTTGCTCATTCAGCTCTTTATTCAGTCATCAAACATTTATCAGTGTGCCAGGGACTGAGCTAGGGGAGGGGAGAACAAGAAGCATGTCGCTGACTATTGAGCTACGCATTGTCCTATGCACTTTATAGATGAGAAAATTAAGTCTAGAGGGATGAAGTGACCTGCCTACAGTTCTATCATAATGAAAGTAATAGAAATGACTATTTGTTGGGCCCTCTCGGACGCTATGTGCATACTCCACAGATGGTGCTGTGGTCGCTAATGGATCATGGGGCTGGGAGGTGACTACGTTCCCATGTGACCTCAAGAAATGTCACCTTCCTTTTCCTCATCTCCGTTTTTCTGGTCTTAGGAGGTCTGATGACCTTTAGTTCTCCTACCTCTAAAATCTGGGCAGAGCAACCCAGAGCAAGGGCCAGGAGAGCGAGCTGTGAAAAGCCATGGCCATCCCCCCAACCCCTACCAGCAAAATGTAAGCCTCCTAGAGTATGGTCTGTACCAAGGATTCTTAGCTGGACTACATTTCCACGTGCTTCTGTTCTCAGGCCGGGGCCGTTCCTTTAGCGAGGAGGATGAAGGCCCTGAGAACAGAGCTCCGGGTTTTCAACAAGCTGACGGAGCTGCAGATCAGCCTGGAAGGCTATGAGAAGGCTTTGGAGTTTGCCACCTTGGCGGCCAGACTCAGCACGGTCATAGGTAGGTGGTCCTGATGGTTGGCCATATTGAATGGGAGGGCTACCCACTTATCCAGTGGGGGGATAACGGAGTATAACAGCAGAGGCTCTGGAGTCGGACTGTGTGGGTTCAAATCCCAGGTCCCAACTGAGATCTTAGTTGCAAGCAAGCTGCTTAATGTCTATACACCACAAGTGTGTCATTGGCAAATGGGGATTAAAAACAGCCCCCACCTCATGCAGTTGTTATGAAGACCAGTGATTATCCGCATAAAACCCGCAGCACAGAGCTTGATCCCTAGGTCCTTGCTGAGTGTTACCTGCGCCATACTGATTACCATTCCACTGTCGGCATTGTTCCCCAGGGCAGGGTAGGTGGTATTTTATCCTGTGCACAGGTAATGCCCCTGTTACCAGAGGCCTCTGCTCTAGATTTTTAATGGGTTGATTGTTAGTCAAAAGCACATTTTCCACACGGAATTGAAAAGTAAATGAAGATCAAATTCCCATGAACTTAACTCACTGTGTAGCTGAAAACGCTTGCAATGACCCCAGAAGCTAGTGGGAAACAGGAAAAAGGCAGGGAAAAAAAAAAAAAAGATGAAAAAAAAAAAAACCCTCCTCTTGAATGTTGGTCTTGAGGAAAAGCAGGTTTGATTAGAGAAGGCTTGATTTGATGGAGGGGCAAATGGAGTCTTCTGGGAGGATTCTAGAAGGGACTTCTGGGCATTCTCAAGGGCCTGAGATGTGGATGGCACTGGACTTTATTGTGTCTAATTGCACTTCAGAGCTCTCTCTCTCCTTTTCCTACCTTTTTCTTTACTGCAGAAAATCTTATCTGAGGGACAGTGTGCTATCTCAGGAAAGGCGGTGGGAGCCCCAGGCAGCTCCCGCTCTGAGCACTCCTTTATCCTTCCCTGGACAGAAGCTGAAAGGAGGCTGTATCACCCTTTTGTGCACTTCCCCGTGACCGGATTTTTCCATATCAGAGAATTTTCTCTCCCCTGGATTTTTTTCTTTTATTTTTGGCTTTTGTCTCTTTGAAGCTTAAAAGTGATGTTTTTCAGATTGCATCAAACAGCCACCTTGCAAATATTCCAAAACCACAGTGGGAAGCCTTTGTTCTCTTTAAAAGGCCACTTTGTATTAAAGGAGTTGGTTATTAAAACAACAGACCCACCAAAACCCAGAACAACAAATCATAGACCCATTAGAAACCAAGGTTCTAAAGCATGAGTTAGAAGTGGGTGGTGGGGGGCGTTCTCTGTAGTCATCTGAGACTTCGAGCTGGTGAAGGAGCCAGAGGGTGACTGCTCCTGGGGGCAGCCCCAGGGAGCTCTCTGAAGGGGGAGGCTTTCATGTGGAGAAGACGTTTGTACTACAGAGTTATTTGTTACAAAGAATCCTTAGCTACCCCATCAAGCTAGTTTTGTCACCATGTTTCATTACAGGGACTTGGGAATAATCATTTCCCAGAATCTTGAGTTACAGAAACATCTATTAAAAAGAGAAAATTTTTTTCAGGAAATCGTCCTAGAAAATCTTGACGAGCACACGTGCTCTAAGCTGTCACTCCCAGAGCCTAGTGTTTTCTTTTGCATCACTTACCACAGGTGTAATTTTGCCTTCGTGTGTGAGATTATTCAAGGAACATCTGTGTCCTAGGAGACAGTGAACCTCACACGAGGACAGGGACCTCTTCTGCTTTATTCCGTGTATCCCAAGTACAGTCCCCGATCCCTAGAAGACCTTCAAAAAATAGCACAGAACGGGGTGAGTGATCGGATGCCCGTGAAGTGTTGGCTGCGAGATCTTTCCCTTAGTCTTCCAATTCCTAGGAGATCAGAAGCAGGAGCTGGTGGCCTTTCACCGTCTGGCTACAGTCTACTATTCCCTGCGCATGTATGAGATGGCTGAGGACTGCTACCTGAAGACTCTGTCCCTCTGTCCACTCTGGCTGCAGAGTCCCAAGGAGGCCCTATACTACGCGAAGGTGTATTATCGCCTGGGCCGACTCACATTCTACCAGCTGAAGGTAAGAGCCGGGCTAACGAGGCTGTGTGAGAGCTGCAGTCCCACCCTATTCTTCCCTGACCCTTCGCCTTCAGGGTACAGTCGAGTGGCCCAAGATGGGGAATCACATCTCATAGGGTGGGGAGTGACTCCTCTGGGGACATGATGGTTCTTTTCAGCCCCAGTGGAGACCTCAAAGATGCTCCTGTCTGCTGAGGAGAGGGATCCTAGCTCCTCTTTCTCCTTACCCTGCTATGACTTCCGTAGCCACTTTATCTGTCAGGTACTATGGGGACATTGCCCGGTCCCTGTGGGTTCCTCAAGGGCCTATAGAAATATGTGAGATGCAAAACAAAGAAACTATAAGCTCCAACATTGAAATAAAAATTAATACTTAATTGTGCATCTTCAAAATATTATAGGTTAACTAGTCAGTCGTGACATATTTCTTATAAAGTTATATAAGACTCTAGGAGAAACCTGGGTACATGCTAACATGTTTGAGATAGTGAGGTGGGGTCTAGGAAGGCAGACATGTCTCTGTCCTAATGAGGCCTTAGCCCTGACTCTCCTGCTTGCTCAGTAGGAGTTGAATTCAGAGCTTCTTATTTTTCCAGGCACTTCTAGAACTGTGTTGGTGGTCTGAAAGTCTCTGTTACAATTCTGGCCCTCGAACTTTGTCCCCGGTATTGGCTTCCCCTGACCAGAGGTCCCTGTCTGCACCAGCACAGCCCTTAATCTCTCTCTCTCTCTTTTTTTTTTAAAAGATTTTATTTATTTATTTGACAGAGAGAGACATAGCGAGAGAGGGAACACAAGCAGGGGGAGAAGGAGGGGAGAAGCAGGCTTCCCCGCGGAGCAGGGAGCCTGATGTGGGGCTCGATCCCAGGACCCTGGGATCACGACCTGAGCCGAAGGCAGACGCTTAACGACTGAGCCACCCAGGCGCCCCCAGCCCTTAATCTCTTAATATCCTTCTGAGTCACGCCTGTGTTTGGCCCCCAGGGGAACCTCAGGGCAACTCTGCTGTCCTTTTCTTATTTACCAGACATTGTTTCTGGCCTGAATTAACTATTGACTTATGAGGGTTAATGGGAAACAGACAACCCTTTTTGAATCTCACCCAAATAAGCCTCATTCCTACCATGTGGGGAGGGACGACGGGGTAGTGAAGGACTCCCCAGCCATCTTACCTCTATCCCATAGCTCCCCAGAAGTGGTTCAGGGACAAGGAGTGTATGACCGGATTGACTCAACCAGGGGATCTAGGGGCCAGGCAGAGGAATTCAACTCAAGTTAGTTTAAACAAAAAAGGCAATTTATTGGCTCAAGTAACTGGGAAGTTCAAGTATAAATTTAGGAGTTTTAGGTAGTTCTGGATGCTGGCACTCAAATGTCATCACAGATTTCCTCACCTTTTCCTGTTTCTCTTCCCTCTGTATGTTTCTACTTCTGTTTCTTGGTGTCCTTTGCGTCCAGCTATTGGCAGCCTCAAGCCCATGGCTAAGAGGGTGAGGGACCGTTTGCTCTGTGAGGTCACGCTGCGAGGTCCCAGGGAATGACTGGGCTGGGTCGGCCTGAGTCATTTAGGAATCCCTGAGGCCCTGGGCCCAGGACGATGTCGCTTCATGATTAGCTGAGCCTGGGTGAGGTGCCACCCCTGGGCCTGAGGATGGAGGGCCACTGAGGGAGCAATGTCACCTGTCTGGTCCACGTAGAGGGGGGCAGGAGGTCCCCTAGGAACCAGGAGGAGGGGGTGGGAAAGTGTGTGGGGCAGACAACAGCTCGAGTTCTGAGTCCCCGGCCCTGCTGAAGTGTTTGCTTACTGCTGTCTCTTCTCTGCCCCGTTGCCGTGCGGTTAGGATGCCCATGATGCCGCCGAGTACTTCCGGCTGGCCCTGGCAGCAGCGGTCCTGCTGGGTGACGAGGAGCTGCAGGACGCCATCAGAAGCAGGCTGGACAACATCTGCCAGAGCCCCCTGTGGTACAGCAGCCCCTCTGGGCGCGCCTCAGAGAGGGCACGGTGGCTGAGCGGTGGGGGGCTGGCCCTCTGAGGACAGCTGTCCCCGATCTGACCGGTGGCCATGGCCAGAGCTGCCTCTCCGCCCAGGGCTCCTCCACCCCGACCTGGAGGGTCTGTGTCATCACCCGGCCCAGTCCCTCATCTTCCCAGGGGACGAGCACAGCCCAGAGGGAGAGGGCCTCATTCCAGGTGGGCCGCACAAGGAGTGGATGATAGAGCAGGGATTGGAAGTCCTGGTTTCGTGTCCAGAGCGTTTCCAGTGGACTCAAGTCCACACGTACAGCCTCTGTCAATACGCCGCTCTCCTAGAGAAAATGGGAAAGCTTGCCCCTAGGGGGAGCCTCTCTCCTGCCCACAGTGAGGAAAGGAGGCACACTGACTTCTCTCAGGGAAAGCCCCCCTCCCCTTGCCAGCAGAGAAACTGGTAGTTTCTTGCTTCTCTTTCTTCAGCCAAAGGAGGTGCTCCTCCTCCTGCTCATGGGGACTGGTGGGTGGGAATTCACCATGCTCTTAGCTCAAAAGACGGCCTCAGAATGGCCAGCTCAGCACACAGGGCCTGGGGTCTCATGCGGATTCCCTTCTCCATCCTGCCTGAGGCTCTGCTCCTCCATAACCTTCCAGAAACTCCGGGAGGCTCCTCAAGGGCCAAGGCTGAAACATTGAACACTAAGAAAATCATGACATAAATTACATGTAAATAGTATATATTATTAAATATTGCTCTTCTACTTTTATGCACATTTGTCTCCTTTATAATGGGGAGAGATGAGATGGGGGAGGCTTGAAGGTTGGTTTAAACACCGAGGTGCCATATGGATTTCAGGGCGGCTCCTCAACAAAGCATCTCTATCAGTTATCTGTCACTGCATAGCACATGGGGTGGCTTGGAACACCCTTCATCTCATGATTTCTGTAGGAAGGCAGGAACCCAAGCATGGCTCAGCTGGTCATCTGGCTCAGGGCAGCTCACAAGGCTACGGTCAAGGCTTGTCAGCTTCGGTCTCCTCAAGCTTAGCTAGGGGAAGGCTCTGCTTCTAAATTCACACCCATGGCTGTTGGCAGGAGTCAGTTCCTTGCTTGCTGTTGGCCAGAGGCTGCCCCCAGATCCCCGCCATGTGGGCCTCTCCACAGGGCAGCTCACAACATGGCAGCCGGCTTCGTCAGAGAGCAAGTGAGAGAGAGCCGAGTGAGAGAATAGTCTCGGCTTAACCTCATCTCAGAAGTGACATCCAATTAGTTTTGCCTATTCTATTCATTATAAGGGAGTCGCTAGGTCCAGCCCACAGGAAGAGGGAGAGGTAAGTACCAGAAGGCAGGGAATCACTGGGGGCCTTTTCAGAAGCTGCCTACCTCAGTATCTGAGTACTTTGATAATGGAATCAGGAATTCCCTAAGACAGTGAATCCCAAGTATGGTCCTCTGACTGGACCAGCAGCATCAGCCTCACTTGTGAGATTGTTTGAAATGCAAATTCTGGGGCCCATCTAAGACCTCTGAATCAGAATCTCTGGAGCCCTCGCGTTTGCCTTGCTCTCCAGATGATTGACTAAAGCATTAGAAACACTGCTTTGGAGCCAAGGTTGTCAGATAATGTGCAAAAGAATCGCCTGCCGAACTTGCTGAAAATGAACTTTCTGATTCCTACTCCAGTAATTCTGATTCAGTAGGTCTGGGAGATGCCCCAGGTACAGGCATTTTTAAATGAGCGACTCAGGTGATCCTGATGCAGGGGGTTCACCTTTGTTCTGAAATGTGGGAACATACAAGATGATCTAGCCATAGGGCTGGCCACCGATGCCCAGCAGCTTAGATTTTGTCGGACCCTCTGCCCTTAATTTCTAGCTTCTTGGGCCCACCAGATGGTTGGTAGTGCGGTGAGTTGGGATTGGGGTGTTAAGTTGAGTCAACATGGCATCTTCTAGTCATCAAGATTGTCTACACATCAGTACATCTTATTTTCTTTTAGGAGCTTGGTTGGTTGCCAAAACGGTCTCTGTTCTAGAATATTCTTCTCCAGGAAGGAAACGAAGTGACCTAATCCACAACCATGTAAAATAGATGTGATTCTGTTCCCACCACAAACTGTAAAATCCCTGAGCAGGGAGGGATGTTGTGGATGGGTCTAACCTCCCAGGCAGCGTCCTTTCAACAACATTCCTGGGAGACAGACAAGGGCATATGCGTTCCAGAACAGTTATGCATCTTATTTTGAAGAGAGCTTGTTTGGCCCTGGAACCCATGCCATGAACCATTCCCCATCTGTCTCAGGTTGCAGCCCCTTTCCCTTTTCCCACTGACCTATTACTCTCCTCTGGCCAGATGCTAGTTTCAGCTCTGAAAGTGTGCTTCCCATAATGCACCAGCTTCAGGACTGGCTTGTGGGGAGAGTACAGAGAGAGGTTACTGTACTTAATGTAATTTAGTGTTGTAGTTTACCATTGCATTAAGATTTTTCTTCTCTCCAGCAGTCACGTCTTACCTCTGGCTCACATTTAGCTTATGATCAATTGAAACCTCCTCCCACGTGAGCTTCTGTTTCTCTAGATCTTTCTTAACTGCTACAAATCTATATATGTAAAAAAAAAAAAAAAATATATATATATATATATATACACACACACACACACATATATCCTATATGTATTTATTTATTTTTAAGTGAAGGGTATTATATCTACCCATTTTACATTTCATTGGGAATTTTAGCTAAAATTTTCTGATTCTATACACTTTGGTTCATCTGTTAACCTGGTACCTTTGCCTCTACCCAGATCATTTATAAAAATGTTCAGCATGTTTCCAAAGACGAGGGTAGGATTCATTTTTAAATGAGAAAAACATTGCACTGTATCATTGCAATTACTACAGCCTATATGAAATCACTCTGCTAAATTAGTCTTTAAAAGTGTTTCAGAGGGACTCCTGGGTGGCTCAGTCGGTTAAGCGTCTGCCTTCAGCTCAGGTCATGATCTCAGGGGATTGAACCCTGCATCAGGCTCCCTGCTCAGTGGGAAGTCTGCTTGTCCTTCTTCCTTTGCTCCTCCCTCTGCTCGTGCTCTCTCTCTCAAATAAATAAATAAAATCTTAGGGAAAAAAAATGAAAGTGTTTAAGAATCCCATTTAAAAAATATGGTTAACTGGGGCACCTGGGTGGCTCTGTTGGTTAGGCGACTGCCTTTGGCTCAAGTCATGATCCCGGAGTCATGGGACTGAGTCCCACATCGGGCTCCCGGCTTGGCAGGGAGTCTACTTCTCCCTCTGACCCTCTCCCCTCTCATGCTATTTCTCTTTCTCTCTCTCTCTCAAATAAATAAATGAAAAAAGTCTTTAAAAAAATATGGTTAACTATTCCCCTTGAAATCATGTTGATGTTCCCCTCCCCCCGCAATCTACAGAGCGTGGAGTGGTGATTGGATCTGGTCTGTATTTAAGCAGGTTCTGTTGTATATATATCGTAGCCAAAGGTGAATGATTTAGTTACTCTTTTTATCCTTGTCCTCCCCTAAAAGTTGTGAGAGCCACCCAGCTCCCGGCCGCTTGTATCTAACCTGAATAAAGAACAAGGAGGGGGTTACACATTGTGGAAACCCCTGTCACGTGTTTTCTCAACTTTCAGGTGCATCTCTATCCTACCCAACAGTGTTACCACTCTGAAATCCAGTACTGCTGTGATCCTTTGCTTATTTGCTTCTTGGTTATTTATTTATTTATTTATTTTTTAAGATTTTATTTATTTATTTGAGAGAGAGAATGAGATAGAGAGCATGAGAGGGGGGAGGGTCAGAGAGAGAGGCAGACTCCCTGCTGAGCAGGGAGCCCGACGTGAGACTCGATCCTGGGACTCCAGGATCATGACCTGAGCCGAAGGCAGTCGCTTAACCAACTGAGCCACCCAGGCACCCTGCTTCTTGGTTATTTTAAGATGTCTTCAAATTGTGTCTCTGTGTGCATGTGTGCATACGTGTGTGTGTGTGTGTGTTTGCTTGTGCTTTGTAAGTAACACTGGGGGAAGGGAGTATGTAGGGGTGGAAAGTGTGAGAATTAGGGGGAGAAACAGATCACCAGGTTAGGTGAGACCTGTATTTTGGTCTTGAATTTGACATTAAATTGCACTGTGACCTTGGGCAAGTCATTGAGTCTCTATACCTGTCAGATCTCTGATCTGTGATATAAAAAGGATAATCACCTCTGGGTTCCTTCTCAGCAGTGTTGTTCCATACCATATGAGAGCAGGAAAAGAGATTTTTACCTAGGAGATATATATTTTTATGACCCCATTTTATTCTCTTCTTTTATAGGTGAATAAACAGAAATAGAAAAGTAATTTTTTCCCTGTTAGAGGATGTTAGTGGCAAAGACAGCAGTACTCAGGGTCTCACGACCCAAGGACTTCACAGTACTACAGTGCTTCTCTCGCTCAGGGCGACCTTCCTGCAGGGATGCATGTGTGTATATGCATGTGAGTGCGTGCATGTGTGTGCATGCGTGTATGCACATGTGTACACATGTGTTTGCATGTGTGCGTGCATGTGTGTATGCACGTGTGTGCATGTGTGAGCACGCATGTGCGTGTGTGCATGTGTGTCGGCACTTAGGCAGTTTTCACTGTATGTGCCATCCGAGCAACCATTTCTCAAACGTTTTCTAAATTGAGTTGTTTTCTTTACTCATATAAATTAATTTATAAAGGATGACTGGTCTGTGTAGAAGGAAAACACAAATTTTGCTTTCCAGAAATAGAATTTCATAAATGAAAACAAATACAGTGAAAACAAAACAATGCACCACATTCAAACTAGGTCCTGTTGTCCATGGCAGATGCCTGGCCTCGGCTTGATCTGGCATTATTTGATGATAAAAAAATGAACAAGTGGCCGGGAGCGTTGCAGACAGACTAACACGGTTCTCTTGGAGCAATCAAAGAAATGGAGAAAGCAGTGCAAAGGACTGAAATCCTCACAATGACAGTCAGTGCTATTCAGTGCCATGCCTGACCCGGACTTCCCACTTCAGGGAAGGGGGTGCTCAGTGTCGTAAGATAGAAGGGGAAAATATGAATGTAATCCAGGATGGGAAGCTCTGTGGTAGGAGCTAATTACAGGGTGTTATGGGAACTCCGGGGAGGGCATTTACCCCAGCATGGGACCCAGGGCATCAGGGAGGACTCCCTGGAAGAAGTGACATCTAACCTGTGTCAGGGGGAGAGAGAGAGAGAGCGGGAGAGATCTACTTAATTCTGATTGCAAGCTGGGTATGGAATTGACAGGGCATGTGTCAAGCAAAATTCCAGAAGGTGGAGGGGACTTGGTGTTTTCTGAAAACAGCAGTGAGTTTAGTAAAGCTGGAGCAGAGTCAGGGAGGTAGGGAAGGGGAAGTGGGAGAAGCTGCTAGAGAGGGAGCTGAGGGTGAGGGGGAGCCATGGAAAGGTTATAGGCAGGAGAGAGAGATGGTCAGATTTGTGCATTACAAAAATGATTCTGGAAGCCGTATGGGATGGCTGACAGGGCCTTGGGAAGGCAGCTGGGAAGCCCACTAGGACCTAGCTATGACAACACCACACTCCAGCTTTTACTTGGATTTCATCCCTTTCCCCCACTAAAGTCCTTTTTTTGTGATCCAGAATCCCAGGGTACCAAGCTCCATTTTGCTGTCATGTTCCCCTAGTCATCTCTGGTCTTCGACAGTTTCTGTCTTTTTGTGTTTTTCATGACCTTGGCTGGCCATTGTGACCTCCTTCCTTTTTGATAACTGCTCCCATTGAGATGGGAGAGGGGAGGAGAGGAAGGAGAAATCCCAGGGAGCGGACCGGCCCTCACCCAGGCAGGACCCAAGGGGGCGAGGGCGGCAGGCAGACTGAGTCAGAAGATGGCTCTCACTAGCTCTGCCACCTTTAGCACGTTAATTAAGGTCTCCGAGCCCAGCGACGCCAGAATGAGATGAAATGACACACAAAAGTCCTGAGCACACAGTGCCCAGCACATGGTATAAATGCTGGATGACCTGACAGATTTGTTGACCTTCTCTACCTCATAGACAAGGAAATGGCTGAAGCACATCTGTCTTTGGGGGCAGGCCTTTACCCAAGGAAGAAAGAAGTTTGATGCAAGACTCAAAGCAAACGAGGCTATTTTTAAAGGGGGTTAATACAAATGGCTTACGTTATAAAAAAATGCCTGACCCCATCCATCAGTTTTATTTTAAAGCCAAGATTTAAACTTTCTTTCCTAATAGGTCTTATTTGCCACTTTGCAATTCAATCCTGTGTTTCTTGATGTAAGCCTAGAAGTCTCCCCCTGGGAAGCAGAGACAGGTGGCTGCTCAGGGGCTTGGGGAGGCTCCGCGCCGCCCTGAGATGTGATGGGGTAGGGGCGGGGCCAAGGAGAACTTGGGCGGCTGGGCTGAGCCTCAGTCATGGGGCTGCTCAGCTTCGCTTTCCAAGAGAGACGGGGCGGGGGGGGGGGGGGGAAGTGGGTGGGAGGGAAGGACACTGCTTTCCAAACTATTTTAGAGGTGAGAACTCCAGCTCCCACTTCTGGGGCTGCCTTTGACTCATTGCTCAGGGCATCGGGATAGATCCAGGGACGAGTTCCCTCTGGGTGAGCTTCCAGACAGGGTACAGGGAGGATGACCGAGGTCACATGGGCAAAGAGAAGCAAGGCTTTTGCTAATCAGTGGTTGTCCCTCTTTGTGAGAAATCAAGACTTCCAGTAGGGGGCAGTAATGTCTTCTTAAATAGTATAGCGTTACCAAAGAATGTATATAATGGCTCTGGATTAGCCTCCAGCAGTGGCTTTCAGACTTTTTTTTTTTTTTTTTTTTTACTGCGACACACAGTGAGAAATGCATTTTACTTTGGATCTCAGTATGCATATGCACAAACATGCATATAATACACATTTGATACACTATTTAGTCCTTACAACATGAGAAGCACTGACCTATTCTAAGCCCTTTAAAACTCTTCTATTCTAATTTAAAAATATCCAGCTTATGACCTGCTAAACTGGTTTCTCACAGACTCACTAACTTGCAGTTTGAAAAGCACTGACCTGGGGGGAAATCACAAAGAGCGCAAGAGACGGCTGACCTTTGTTTTTCTTATATATCATTTGATGGACAATTTTATTGAGACCAGAGAATGTGCACTTATCAAAATAAAAATAGCGGTTGATATTTTTGAGTGAGTATTATGCACTAGGGTCTATCTAAAACTTAATCCAACAACACTTGGAGGAAGATACAATTGCTTTTATTCTCCAACGAGATTGAAAGAGTGGAAGTGGCTTAAGTCTATAGTTAGTAAGTGGTGGAGGTGAGATTTGAACTCATGTCTCCCTGATACTGAAACAAGAGCATTAACTTCTTACATTATATTATGGGTCCATGTCAGGTGACACATGTCTGGGACAGACACCATCACTAATGTGATCACCAATAGGAACAAGATTAAGACTTGTTTCATCAGCCTGGAATATTGGGCTGAAATCAACACGGTGAGTCTGGTGGGTCAAAAAATGACTTGCTCCAGAACAGGATTGGAGAGAACTGATTTTCTAGGAGGTCTTAAGAAAAATATGAAGGTTATCATTGACCAGTCAAGTAGCAGCCTAGAAGAGAGGATAAACCACCTTTCCCAAAAGGAAAATGAAAGAAGGAACAGTACAATGGCATAGTGGTGATAGGTCAAAACAAATTACAAATTAGATTTTGAAGATTCCAGGTGAGGAGTGGGGTGAGTGAAGGGAATTTGCAGGATAGCTCAGAGCCAACAGTGGAAATGTATGGACACCTGAGCAAGGGAGGAGCCAGGTGGAGCCTTGAGGGTCTCGCTCATCATGCTGCCAGTGGCTTGAATGGCAGAAAGGAGATCATAGACTGTAGTTTGAAAAAAATTTTTTTTAATTTCAATTCAATTTAGTTAACATATGGTGTATTACTAGTTTCAGGGGTAGAATTTAGTGATTCATCAGTTGCACATGACGCCCAGTGCTCATTCCATCAAGTGCCCTCCTTAATAGCCATCACCCAATTACCCCATTTCCCCACCGACCTCCCCTCCAGCAACCCTCAATTTGTTTCCTATAGTTAAGAGTCTCTTACGGCTTGTTTCCCTCTCTGTTTTTATCTTATTTTATTTTTCCTTCCTTTCTCCTATGTTCATCTGTTCTGTTTCCTAAATTCCACAGATGAGTGAAACCATATGGTATTTCTCTTTCTCTGACTGGCTTATTTAACTTAGCATGATACCCTCTAGTTCCATGGAGAATCACCTACTTTTGATATCATGAAAGAGCTGGTGGGAATCAACTTCCAGACCCATCTTGTGAAACAGATAGGCTGGGGAAAGCCATGCTCGTGTGGAGATGCTTTAATTCTTATGGATAAAGAGCGCTAGAAACAGTTTTTCATGGACTCACAGTATTTAGAAATGCTTACCTATTCTCTTAACCTTCTATTTTATTTAGGATTACAAGATTTTATCGATTATGAATTATTTATCTATGGAAAGAATTTTTAAAATAGGTGATCTCTTCTGCCTTTGATGCTAACCTTTCAGATCTAGAGTATGATATTAAACATGATGCCTGTGACTCTCAACTACTTTACCATTCCTGCATGGGCCAACTTTTGTGTGTGAAGGTGAACTCTTTGTTTTTGAACTATCTTGTAAATTGAGGATTTTGCTGTTTGTTCATCTGGAGATAGGTCGGACATTTGCTTCGTAGAGATGCTCACAGGAATGCCCCTGACTTCTCTGCACAACGTACCAGACAGCAGTGACACCCACTACATCTGCTTTCCTCCCTGGGGACCTGCTGTGGGACAGGCTAAGTAACAGTGGCCTGGTCATTCTGGTGACCACACAGCTACTTATTCATGAAACAAACAAAATGGACTTTTGTCTGCCCTAGAACACGTAGCTTTGGGACTCTGGTGGGCTGAGGGAGAGAGGGCCAAACGGACAGATGGCCTGCAGGATTTGCACTTTGGATGGTTATGAAGTCTTAAGGGATTATACAAATGGATCTTCTGCCACTCTTTCAAGTCCTGTGACATTCCTTTCTCTTCTTTCCAGTTAGGTAAAGTCTGTGTCTCTTTCTTTCTTCTAGTATCCTTAAGTTAAGTTCATGCTTTTGCATGCCCTCAAGGATCCCTGTACTTTTCCTTCAGGGAACTTATCACAGTTTATCATTATGCTCTCTGTATGGCTTTTAAACAAATAATCCCACCTCGATTGGAAGCTCCATGAGAGCAGGGACCTTGCCTGGGTCATTCAGCTCTGTGTTTTCAGAGTTGTGCCCAGTGCTGACACATTGTAGCATCTCAATAAAGGTTTGGTGAATGGGTTAATGAAAAAATGAATGACTGAGACTTTGGGTTCAGATTGTGACCCCCTCTTATCACTTATGAGAGGGAGAAATTATTAAAACCATAACCTACCTGCTTATTGCTCATGAGTGACTCGGGACTTGGGTGGGAGGGCTGTTTACACTCAGAGCAAATGCTTAGTTAGAGTTTATTGAGAATAATGAGCATAATTTTCATTTGTTTAGGATGAGTTGCAGTATATGTCTTGGTGGTGTCTTCCTAATTTTGAAGGAGGTAGCAGTTATGACCAGGGATAATCATGGTTTGTTACTGAGCACCTGCCCTGTAGTAGGCACTGTGCTAAGTAATTCACACACAGTATATGACCTCATCCCCCAAATGGCTCCACAGAGAAGGTGTTATTCTCTCCACTTTCTAGGTGAAGGAATCAAGGCTCAAAGTCATTAAGATACTCGCAACATTTTCTGAACCTGAAAATCAGCGCTTTTAATAACTATGTAATTTTGGCTTCACATTTTCTTGTTTAGAACTTAGGATCTTCAAGAGAAGTATTTCTCTTATGAGCATGTGCTGGTTCCCCTTTGTCTTAAGGAGGAGCAGTGACCAGGAAACTGGGGGCAGGACCTTTGGTTTATATAAGCATCGTGCCATCAAACATCATAGGTGCTTCAGTGCTGAAGGTCTATGGAATAAAGAACACCCAGTGACAGGTGACACCTTTAGGGTATTTTCTGGCCTAAGTGCGCAGAGTATTGTTTCAGAACCCCCAGGCTCCTTCCTTGGGAACTTAGAAATTGGGGATGTGGTGAGATACATGACAAAAAACCCAGTCCCTGATTCTGAATATCTGTTAGTCGACTTGGAGGAGACTGGATACACATGTGAAAAATTTTAGGAGGGAGATTCAGGGGATAGCTCTTGTGGGACAGAGGAAGCAGCGAACCATGCTTTACTCCTTCCCTCCCTCCCTCCTTTCCCCCCTCCCTTCCTCCAACCAGCCACCCACCCACCCAACCAACCAGCCAATGTTCAGCACCTCTCATGTACTAGGCTTATACTCCAGTAAGCAAGGTAATCACAGTCCATGACCCCATGGAACCTATGGCTCCTGGGTGACCAAGGTCCTCTTATGAACTTCTCCAACATTCTTACCTTCACAGCTGAGATGTGAACGCTCACTCCAGACACTGTGCTAAATGTATGCTCCCATTATATCATTGACTCCTCCTAACAGTCTCTCCCCACCCAAGAAGTAATTGCATGTGATAGTTGTTCATACAGTACATGAAAGGAAACAATTCAGAGAGGTTAAGTAAGAGAGGAACTCTTCCTCAAAGTCCTAAAGGTAGAAAGTGGCAAAGTCAGCAAAGGAATCTAAGCCTTGTCCATATTGCTATTACCAGAACTGGAGCTAGACTTTTGCTAAATTTCATGGGACTTCAGCCAGATTGATCTTGTTCACCTATACATTCTGCCCAGGATGAATGGTGGGACCAATGAACAACTCCACACAGCTTATCAAATGTGTGACCTCAGACAAGTTTTTAGCTCTTATTGCCTCACTGTCATCATTGGTAAAGTGAGGGTGATAATAGTACTTATCTCAGGGGGTTCTTGGGAGGGTTAAATGAGTTAATATATGTGAAGTGCTTGGACCAGTGCTGGGCCCATGTCATGGTCATGGTGGCTATGATGACTGTTGTCCTACTGATAGACGTTTCAGAAAAGTATTCGTTTGGTTGAAGACCAGGAATTCAACTTGGAACTTACAGTTTGCATCTGACCAGATGTGAAACCAGCTTAATGTCCATATTGTCCACCTGGCCTCATATGCCTGAGGGCAGAGATTATCTGGGTCCCTGATGCACCCGCAGTACAAGAACAGCGCCTGACCCATCGAAGCTTCTCAATATTGATTGACTGGACAAATGAATGAACGAATAAATGAATGGACTGTAGACATTACTCACAGTATAACATGATGAAATGAAGACGTATGCCCTCGGTGGGACATCAGCAGACCTGAATTAGAGAGGTACGTGAGTGAATAAGTATGGGCTTCCTGCAGAGACTCTGTAGGACTTGGGGCCTCCAGGAAGAAGCGAGGTCATTCTCTTTCCAGTTCTAACATGAGCTGTCATTCCGGGGCTCTGGGAGGTCCTGGGCCAGGCCTTCACAGCATCCCGAATTTCTCCCCCGGCCAAGCCCTGTGGCCAATCCCCATGAAAGAAAAGGACCTTTCTTCCTGTCCTTTGACTTTAAGCTGGGGTCAAAGGCGTTAGGCTGGTTGGAAAATAAATAAAGTCCCTGGGCAGACAAAGGCCATTCTGAAGCCAGGCCTCACTGTAAACATTGGCCTTCCTTTTCTTTGGCCTGAAGCTTCCAGGTACTTCCCTGGGCCCACCATGACCTCACTTGGCCTAACGGCCTGGTGGCTGCAGCACATTCTGGTGGACTTGTAGGAAGAGTGGAGGGGCTTATGAGGGAAATCAGAGGTAAGTGTCTAACAACTGGTTCTCTGAAAATGTGTGTGTGTATATGCACACTCAAGTTGATCAAGTTAATTGTAAATTTTCCTTTTGTAAAGGATGTACAGCAACAATTTACAAAAGCAATAAATATGAATACCTTCGTTGTAAATTTTCATATAGCCAATTGATTCTCAGACAGTGCATTCATTGATTTATGTGGACTTCTTGTATCTAGAGTCAACTATGGTTGCAATTAGATGACAAGCATAGTTTTGATATGAATGTTGATTGATATTTACAAGTAAGATAAAGGAGGTTTGAAATCACTTGTTTGTCAATAGCGTGAGTGACTTTTTTGCATTTGAATTCAAAAGGATATTACCTTAATTTTTTTGTGCTCATCAAATGGAATGGCCACGGACTTGACAATTTTAAGTATAATCTGCATTGTTAGCATCACTTTCCTAAAGCTAGACAATCAGTGAAGCCACCAATTAAGTCCTGATTCATAACGTTTGCAAATTTCTGTGATATAAATACTCCCACCTTGGCTGATTTCAAGCTATTAATGCGATGTCGCTGAGTATAGGCTGGGGAAGATTTGCACATAACCATATAGTATTTGTACCACACGGAGATGATGAGTGTGAACAAACTCCAGAGCACATCTAACAGTGAAGACTACTAAGCTAACTAGGAAATGATGAATATTGAGTATTTATGACCTCTTTTTAATGGGATATCTGAAATCATGAGTTTATATTCTTTGTATAATTTAACTGTTAACAGTGGTTATGTTTAACAACCAGCTTACAAAATTCCTGAAATTTAACAACTAGGTTCAAGCCAACTCTAGCCCACCACTGACCCCAGCTCCATCAAAGAAGATGAAGGCATAAGAGTGAGTGGGCCAGAGGTCTAGTGGATGAGCCAGTACCTAGTACTGAAGATGACATGGGACAAGTAAACTGATGGGGTTACCCGGAATGGAAGGTGAAGAAGGAAGAGATTCCTCTTGTTCAGGAAGTAAAGGAAATTCCCCAGGAACCCTCCAACAGGCTTGGAAAGTTCTTCACTCACTGACTCACTCACTCACAGCATATATTCTTTGGTGTTTCACTTAATCATTGACCTTGTAGGGTTAAAGCATGCATAAGAAGAATGTAGTCCATGCTAGATGCTTGGCTCTTCAAGTGAGCTTTGCAAAGGCAGTGATTAGTTCAGTTTGCCTGCCTCATCAGAGCATCGCCCGCAAATGACTGCCTCCTTACTCACCAAACACAGCTACGAGAACTTTTGTCCTCCTTATGAGGAGCTTTCTTCTGAGCCTTTTGTTTAATGTGGCAGACATTAAAAAATTTTTTTTTTCTTTCTTAGAGAGGGAGAGAGAACAAGAGTGGGGGCAGAGGGAGAGAGAGAATCTTAAGCAGGCTCCACACCGGTTACAGAGCCTGACACGGATCTCCATCTCACAACACTGAGATCATGTCTTGAGCTGAAATCAAGATTTGGACGCTTAACCGACTGAACCACCCACATGCCCCTAATGTGGCAGACATTCTAGCCTCTGTGATTTGGCACTGAGGATGCTTTGATTCCATGCTTGTAACTACTGATATTTAAAGGACAAACACGGCTGAATTTTTGTCAAGAATTTTCTTAATTAACTCTCATTAAACCATTTTAATTTCAAGATCCATGTTCAATACAGTGCAGTGAAACTATTTCTACTTTTTGCCATTTTCCTTTTTATTTGATCAAAATAATTTTATAGAGATTAATTCTACTGTGTGTGAGTTTTTATAAGAAAGTCTTAACTTACTGAGTGTGATTTATCTGTATCAAATTTAATTGTATCACATTTTGGCTTCTGCCCAAGTGAATTTTGCATTGTGGCTTTATTTCTAGTAAGTCCAGTTTCCCCAGTTCACATTTGATTGATCTGAACTTTGTCAGAACAATTTGATTCTTTCACCAGTGTTTAGTCTTTAACACATTTTGCTTTGTGTGGTTTAGCTGTTGCCAGTTTTATTTTGGACTTCTTATTTCAAGCAAAACACTGAGACACAAGTGCCCAACCACCTTCAGCATCTATGGAGAAATGGGGCTAGGTACAGGCCAACTGATCAGGTCTGAGTGAAGTGCCATCACCTAAGTTCTCATCTAGAGCAGACAGGTGGATCAGTGAGTAAATATCAACAATAAGAACTTAAGAGAAACAGTGAGATGCAGAGGCCCAAGACTAAACTCAAAGATACACATGAAGCACAATGTTTCTAAATGATACACCAACACCCGTGGGCTGCGCATGGGATCTTCACTAAGGCACCTTGAATCTGTCAGGGTTTGGGTGTTCAGAGGGAACAGAGTAAGGTCAGTGTGATGCAGCTGACAGCCTTGGGCTCCAGGTTAGGTGCTCTGGGGTCTGAACCCAGCTCTGTTACTCCTTGCTGTGGTCCTCAGGCATTTTGGTTACTCCTTGCTGTGGTCCTCAAGTCCATTTTCCTCTCTAGGTCTCAGTTTTACCAACTGTCAAAGGATGAATTAGTCCTAAAAGTTCATAGGCCCTTTTGAAAATCTAAGGAAATCTTTGAGATCTGCCCTTGGAAATATGCACACACACTCACATTTTGTACACATCTTCAGAGAGTCCCTGAACCCTTTAACGCATGCCCCAGGATGATGAGTTAGGAACACCCAGCCTGGGTGATCTGCTAGGACCTGTCCAGGGTTGACATGCCAGGACTGAGGTAGGTGATATATATACATCTGCCAGCTGATTCCTGAGAGCTGACACACACATTGTTTATAGATAAAAATGGAGAAATCCAGAAAAGAAGGATCTGGAATCCTTTGTATGCATGGCTGGTTCATTAGTATTTTCATTAATACTATAAATGGTGAAGAGCTTAGACCTTGGGATTATATCGTTCGGGTTAAAATCCCCATTCTGTGCATGATCTCAGGCAAGACACTTAACCATTCTGGACCTTAATTTCTGCATCTGTAAAATAGGAATATTATAGTATCAACTTCAAAGGGCTCGTGTATGAACCAGCTAGATATTTGATTAAGTCACCTCCTATCACCTCTTATATAAACAAATGCTCAGAGAATTTTATGTCATACAAGTGGTTAACTATTTCAGCTGGTGGGCTTTGGAGACCATCGAATTCACCTCTCATTTTAGGAAGAATCAGTAAAGGGAGGAGCCTCACCTGAGGTCACCCTACTCACCCATGTCGATTCAGGGTTGCTCTCTGACACTCCCCTTAGACAGTGGAAAAATTTGGCAACTAACATGATGTCATCGGCATCCCATTTTTCAGCGCAAGAGGAGGCCTATGCCCTCAGACCAAGTCCCATGTAATTATTTGCTGTATTTGTAGAGTTTTCCAATACCAGCTGTTTCTGCATGTGAGCACAGAATGATTCAGGGCAGGTTGAACACCCATGGGTATGACTTCTACAAAAGCAATTTGTAGGAGCCTCTAATTCCATCGGAAATTAGTCACACTAAGTCTAATTACAAGGCTTCTATGACCTTGGCTTCCATGACTGGCGGCCCCTCCCAGAGTAGGCATTTCAACTACCCAACTGCAATATCAGGGGCTGTTTAATGTTACCACTCTTGGAAGGACCAGAGTCTCTGGGGGAAACCCTTCTGACATAATCACCTTATTATCTGACTCAGGCAAAAGCCAAGGTAGAAACTTGCTTGAGAAATTTCTGAATTCAACCAGGCACTGGGACATACAGGATGATCCCATAAAGACGGGGTTAACTTTGCTTTTGAGGGAACTGTGGATTGTAGAACCAGTAGAATGACGTGTGTGTGTGTGTGTGTGTGTGTGCGTGCATTAACAAAGGCCACCCCACTTGTGAGAAGATGTATGAACATTTACAGACAAGGAAACTGAGGCTCAGAGAGTCACATGCTTGCATTTCCAAAGAACTGTTGATCATCTTAATGTAAGTATATTTTAAATGGCCAATGTTCCAGAGGGAAAGAAGGACTGCAGGTGTGACTAGACACAGGAATAAGTCGGAAAAAAAGAACAAACAGAGCAACCCACCCCACCCTCAGTTCTAGCATAAAGTCTCATTTCAAGGCTCTCCGGTTGTCTCAGTTTCCCCAGGACAGTCTGTCTATGAGAGAATGCAGAGCAAACTGGCTTAAGGGGGAAACAGCTTGCAATGACTCAGGGAAGAAAGCAACCCCCACCCCATCCAACACACACACACGCACACACACACACACACGTACACACATGTGTACCTACACACCCACTCCAAGAACCAATTCTGTTCTGTTTTGTACCTGGTCTTTCCCCAGTGGCCATGGATCACTTCCTTGTGACAGTTCTGAATATTCTGGTTGCTACTTAGCTTTTCTGCTGTAGCCCATTCCCGCTGCTTCTGAGTTCCAGAGTGTTGAATCTTGTGGGTCTCTGTGATTATCGTGCCCCTGTCCAAAGCCCCCTGAATGAATAATCCCCAGCATCTGTGCACTTGAAAGATGACACAAACTCTTACCGGGCAGAGAAACCACCAGGACAATCTGGACAATAGAGAATTGTGGCAACTGCGCTTCTAATACAAGTAAGCAGTCGGAAAATGTCAACACTTTGCAATCTCCCAAACTCAGATTTAAGTGCTTCCCTCAGGGTGATCCCCAAGGATACACAGTTCTGTTGGCCAAGTTATGGCTCCTGCCCAGGGATTCCATAACTCAGGGGTGATTTCTGGATGTGTGGGATTTCAGATACGTTTCATTCTGCTTGAGAGGTGGACCTAAGTTCAGATCCCAGCTCAGGCTACCTAGTATCTGTGAAGTGTTAACAAATGATGTCACTGTCCCCAGCCATGATTCTTCCAACTGTAAGTGGGATAATAAATGTATCTAAAGCACTTAGCTTGGTGCCTGGAATATAGGAGATATGACCTTATGACTCTGTTTAAGCCTATATATTTATCTGGGAAGAAAAAACGACTCGTAAAGGGAATTCAACAACTCCAAAAGGAACCCAGAGAAACATAAAGAAAATAAGCTACAAAACAACCTTGACTCCCAAGGTCTTCCATGACCCAAGACATTGTTTTATGTACGTTTTGTGTGTTTATTTGAATGTGTGATTGGGAGTTGTTTCTATTTCCCTCCTCCTTGGGCTCAGTAGGGCCCAACCAGTCCAGATAAATCAGCATCCCAAATCCAAAGAAGAAAGCAAAGTGACAACCCTGAGAAATTGGAGTTATAGGGATTATGTTCTTTGAACTGTAAAAGGAAATACTTGACCTGACCTAGAATTTCTGTACAATTCTTTGGTGTGAGAGAGCTTGCAAGATGCAGATTGGATGCAGAATTGTGGTTGCAGTCAGAGGGAGGCTGGGGCTGAGTAATCCAAAGACTTGAAAGTGCCAGACCTCCAAGATGGCTCCCTTGTAGGGCTGGTGGTCAAAGCTGGCTGTTAGCTGGGAGCCCAACTGGGCCCATGGTCAACTGGAGTGCTGAGACATGGCTTCTCCACAGAGCTTGAGCTTCTTGCAGCATGTGACTGGGATCCAAGACTGAGCATTCCAAGAACTGACATTCTAAGAGACTAAAAGGGGAGCTGCAAGACTTCTTATGATCTAGGTTCAGAAGTCATACAGTGTCACTCCTGCTGCATTCTGTTGGTTATATAGGTGTGGCCTCAATTTGATGTGGGAGGGCATGAAAACTGAGAGGTATGTTTCCTTGGGGTCACCTTTGAAGACTAGATATCAAAGGGCTTTTTTAGATCAGATAGCACTGTTAGCTAGGTAATAATTTTGAAAATTATTTTTGTTTCCATGGAAAAGGAGTAAAGATGCTTCGCTGTCTGTTTTTCATAAAATTCAGCTGGTTATCTTGAACCTTCCATCATGCAACTCCTAGCATGCATGCACAAGTTTTTATTACCTAGCGAGGCCAAAAGAAACCAGCCTTGTCCTTAAGAGCTGCAGGAGGTATATTAGGCCAGTCACCTTCTCTGTGCCCAAGAGGGCAAGCATGACTCTCTCCCCAGCCAAGGGCAGGTACAAGAGCATTCTCAGACCTTTCTTATGGGCATCTCTGAAGGAGTAGCAGAAGTGTAGATGGATTCAGCTTTGGGTGCAGGGTATATAAACTTACTCTAGGCCACAGAGTGGAGATTTTTGGATGAAAAAATTTAAGATCTAAAGAACCCCCTCAGCTTTTGAATGAGGTCTCAAGTGAGTACATGACTTGGCAAGCTTCAGACACTAGTTAAGTGACGTGGGAGTGACCAGACCTGTGTTCTTATGAGTCTTAACCTGATGATCCTCACCTAGTCACTCTACCTCCCTCCTTATAAGGTCTCCCTTTATTTCTGTAGTGGTTCCTGGCACCTAGTTATTTCAGGACTTGTATGTAGTGAGGCTTTCAGAAAAGGACCATAAGTTAGCTTGAGTGGAAACCCCAGCTAAACACGGCATTCACATGGAATATGCCTGAGATCATTGATGGAAAGGCCACACAGGTCTCCTCTGGGACAGGCCTGGGATCTGGAGGCCCAGTCTAATCTCTACCTGAAGAAGCCATGCGAGGGTTTCAACGTGAGTAAATAACCCCAACTTTATTTATGCACTCAGCCAATAGTTACAGATTTCTCCCATGAGCCTACCGCTGCCCCAGGCTCTGGGAAATAGACCTGTAAACAAAGTCTATCAAGCCCCTGACCTCCTGGAACATAGACTCAGTGATGGCAAACGGTACCAACCTTTGTTCAGAACAAAGATGGTTGGCAATTTGGGGTTTCTTCTCCACACAGATGGGTTACAATGGCTAAAGTTTAAATTAAATATAGAAGCATCTCCTTCATATATATATATATATATATATATATATATATATATATATATACATTTCTTTTTTTTTTTTTTTCCTGAAAAGTGAGACTGGAGCACCTATGTGGCTCAGTCGGTTAAGTGCCTGACTCTTGATCTTGGCTCAGATCTTGATCTCAGCGTCGTTGAGTTTGGGCCCTCCAGGCCCAGCTTGGAGCCTACTTAAAAAAAAAAAAAAAGTGAGACTATAAAATGATTATGGAATGGATTTAAAATAAAGAATTTCAAGTTAGAGAATTAAGAACAATGAATTCCCATGAAAGAGATTAGTTGAATGAGTTAATTCTTCGTTTTCCAAAAATCATTTCCTAAACAATAGCTCCCTGGCATGGAACGGGAGTCTTTGAAAACTCTGCCTCTCCTCAGAATTCTTGATATGACCTCATCTTATTGCATTGTTAAATAATCTCAATCCTTTTGGGTGTAACTGATTTAACAAGTTAACACTTGATGCTGTTTAGACAACGTGTTCCTCAAAGGAGCAAGACGGAGCAGGACTGGGTGATTACAGCCTGGGAATGGGATTTGGGCCTCTCGCATCTGGTTGTCTGAGCGGTTTGTACGCTTTGATTTGGTCAGTGACACCCACAGGCACCCAAACAAATGGCTTCAAGATTGTGTCAAAGAAGATATGTGTTATTTAGCCAAACTTATTTAATCAAATGAATAATTTGATTAAAGTCGATATTCCTAATCATCATTCAAGACACGTTTACTGAGGACCTATTATGCACCAGGCAACATAGCTGCTAGAGGTGCCTACCCTAGCAGATATGACCTTGATATGACCTCCTGTTACTGCATTGTTAAATAATCTCAATCCTTTTGGGTGTAACTGATTTAACTTCCCATCCAGCGGGTCAGAGACAGTGAAACAAATGAGTGAAGGTGGGAATCAGTGCTATGCAGTTGGACAGGGATCTGGGACAGGGAATGGCGGGGCGTTATTTTAAGTTGGGTGGTAAATTCATCCTGGTGGGGACTGGCCTCACTCTTGTGAGTGATTGCTGGTTAAACCAACCTTTGGAAGAAGGTCGTGCAGAATAATGAGAACAGTGGGCATAGGATCAGAAGTTTTAAATTCTCTCCTTAGCTTGGCAACTGTGACTTTGGCCTTGCACAGTCTCTGCTTCTTCACTAAGGCTGCCATTAAGAGGTACCACTTGGTGGACAATCTCAAACGTTCTTTTAGTTCTAACATTTAAAAATCACGTCATCTGTACTTTAGGTTTTAAGAACATTTGGGCTTGGTAAGGTTGCCCAGAGAGAGCTAGACTCACTAGCAAGGCCTCTTTTTCTAACACTTGATGTTTAATTGCTTTCTGATTCCAGACCTCTTTCCCATACATTTTTCTCTTGATCCTCACAAAAACACTGTGGAGATGAAGAACCTGAGGTTTAAATCAGCTAAGTAACATACCCAGTTTCACATGGGCAGTAAACAGAGGGTCTGTGGAGCAGAGTCTTACTGAGTGACAGTTGATTACTATCAGATCAAAACAGCCCTACTCCAATCACAATACTTCCTTCTTTTTTTTAAGGCTGAATACATATGTGTATCCAATTATATATATGTCACATTTTCTTTATCCACTCATGTGTTGGCAGACACTCAGGCTGTTTCCATACCTTAGCCGATGTGAATAACGCTGCAGTGAACATAAAGAAACCTGCCATTTGTGACAGTGTGCATGAACCTGGAGGACATCATGCTACATGAAATAAGCCAAACACAATAAAGCAAATACTGCATGATGCAACTTACATGTGGAAGCTAAAAGAACTTGAACTCTAAGGAGCAGAGAGAATGGTGGTTAGCAGGGCTGAGGGTGTGGGGAATGGGCAAATGTTGGCCAAACGGCACAAAGTTCCAGATTTTCAGGATGAGTAAGTTCAGGAGAGCTAATGTACAGCTTGGTGACTACAGTTGACAGTACTGTATTGTGTAATTTGAAATGTGCTAAGGAGTGGATTTTAATTGTGGTTACCAAAAAAAAAAAAAAAAAGCTAATTATGAGAGGTGATGGTATGTTAATTAGCTTGATTGTGGTAAACATTTCACAATGCATACATATGTCAAAACATCACCTTGTACACCTTAAATATATACAATTGTAATTTGTCAATTATACCTCAATAAAGCAGGGGAAAAAAAACGAGCCCTCCCCAACTCAGGTCTACTCAAAGATGTTGAAACAGTGACCTTTGATATCCTTCCAACATCAAAGTTCTACATTTGTGTCCTTAAAAAAAAACAAAAACCCCACTCTGGAGCTAGAATGCCACAGACATGATTGAGTGATTGCGTGATATCTATAGGCTACTTTGCCCCTACCACAGACAGGAAGTTCCTTAAGCCTTGAAGGCGACATAACAATGTAGCAAAACATAAAATGACATTCACCCATTGAAACATGAAGGTGGGCACATTGCTGCTGGGAAGGTAAAATGGAATAGTCGCTTTGGAAAATGCTTTGCCAATTTCTTTTTTTTTTTTTAATTTAAATTCAATTAGCCAACATATATTACATTGTTAGTTTTTGATATAGTGTTCAAGGATTTGTTAGTTGCATATAACACCACATCATGTGCCCTCCTTAATGCCCATCGCCCGGCTTTGCCAGTTTCTTATAAATAAACATACACTTAGCAAATGACCCAGCAGTTCCACTCCTAGGCATTTATATGAAAGAAATGAAAACTTGTGTCCACAAAAACCTGTACACAAATGTTTATAGTGACTTTATTCATAGTTGTCCCAAACAGGAGCACCTGACGTCCTTCAACAGGTGCATGGATGAACAAAGTGTGGTGTGCCCATGGCTATGGGATACTGCTCAGTAATGAAAAGGGATGGATTGCCAACACATGCAGTAACTTGGATGAATCTCCAGTGCATTATGCTAATTGGAGGAAGTCAGATGCAAAAGGCTACATAATGTATGATTCCATTGATGTGGCAGTTTAGAAAATGATGTGTGGCTGCCAGGCATTGGGAGTTGGGGGACGGGTTGATGATCAGGGGACCCAGGGAATCATTTGAAGTGATGGGACTGTTTTTTTTTTTTTAATTTTAATTTTTTTCCCTTTTAGAAGGAGAGAGAGAGCGTGTGAGTATAAAAAAGTAATAATATATACTTGTGTGTGTTTTGATTTTTAAATGTTTTGAGTTAATAGTCAATAGTTAATGTTAGCAAAGCACCCCATTTTTTTTTGCAGTGTCCATTTTCTGAGGATGTCAGATGGGGTCAGAACTAATGAAAGTCCTGTCAGGAAGAATCTTGGTTAACCAGATCAGGTTGCCTAAGTTGGGGGAACCACGAAAATCAGGTTGGAAATAATCAGCCAGGAATCTTTACTGCTTTGGTCCCTAGGACTCACATCCTATCCTCTGTTTTGTAAACTTGTAAAATGTGACTTCTGTAATCCATTATGTTTTGAGCATCCTCACTCATTCTAACCATATAGAATGGGCAAACTTTTTGAGGTCAGGGAAGTGAGTGGAACACAAAGCATTCAGCAGAAGCAGATTTTCCCTTCATAGTATAAGTTCTTTGAGGACAGCTACTAGACGCTAATTTACTTATGGCACCAAGCACAGTTCTTTGAGGGCAAGAATGTCCGCTAAACCTCGAAGCAAACGTGGATGTACATCACTCCGAGACACATACTGCCAAATTCCTTCCCGTATCCCCACCTGAAAGACCACGCCTTGGAAAAATATGAAACACTGCCCAGTCCAGAGTAAGGCAGAGGACTGAGTCAGGGGTTTCATCTTAGTCGAAGGGATGCACCACCTTATATCTTTTCCTTTTCTGTCTCCTGGCATACCTTCCGCATGAGTTGTGAGCCTTGAGAGGGCCTCCGGGTTCTTCTCGATCTGTTCTCATGCCGTCACTCTCAGACTGCTGGAGCTGGTCCTTCTGACTGCAAGAAATGTTAGGTGAAACCTAATTACGAAGGAAGGAAGGAAGGACGGAAGAAAGGAAGGAAGGAAGGAAGGAAGGAGCTGGTTCATGTGACTTAAAAACCAAGCCAGTTCCAGGAATGGGTTAATGGTACCCATGGTGTCACCATCTCTTGTCTCTGCTTCCCTCCATTCCCTAGCTTCATGCAGTGTAAGTGTGGTGACCGGCAGTTCCACTTTGCACATCCCCTCCCCCAGGTTTGGTTGTAACAGCAAAGAGAGCATCTTGTTCCCAATGCTTTGCACAAAAGCTCCAGGTCTGATGATGGTTGTGGCAGGGAGGGAGGATTCCAGAGTTGGGCCGGCCTGGGACACCCGGATCCAAGGGTGGAACACATGGCCTGGGGACAGTGGGAGTGGGCAAGGAACCTCCCCCATAGAAGACTAGAATGCTGTTACTGGAAGTGGAAACATTCACTTCGGTGAGATGAAACCCATGTGTCTGACCTCATCTCAAATCTGATTACTCAGAGCGGCTCAGCTCCCAGGTATGCGGAAGCAGGAAGAAGGGAGCTGCATTTGGTTTCTTGGATCATCCGGCTAGGAAAACTGAGGCCAGGCGTTTAGCATGCATCTGAGAGGCTGCTTCCATCCTAGTGAATTTGGTTCTTGGTGCTCCTTGCTCTCTGTCTCTTTTCGGGTCATCTTATACTCAGGATCTGGCCTGTCTTCTCCATCACAGCCTGGGCCATAGTCACCTTCATGGCCCAGGTAACCTTCAGCAGAGACAAGGTGAGTGTTTCTCAAAAGACACCCTTACTAAATAGGTAAGTGGCACTTTTTAATAAAGGAAACAAATGAAGCAGAGTAAAACAAAATGCAGAGCTCGTGATGCCTTTTCAGGACCTATTTTACAGAACATGTGGTTTAATTCAACTTAAGTAAAGTGTAGTCATAGATTAGATCCCAGAATGTCAGAACAGTAAGGGACCTTTAAAAATGTCCCCTAGTAGGGGCGCCAGGGGGGCTCAGTCGGTTAAGCATCTGCCTTCGGCTCAGGTCATGATCTCAGGGTCCTGGGACATAGGCTCCCTCTGCCCCTCCCCAGAACCCCCTCAACTCGTGCTCTCTCCCACACACTCTCTCTCTCAAATGGATAAATAAAATCTTTAAAAAATTTTTTTTAAATTAAAAAAAAAAAGTCCCCTAGTCCACCCTCATTATCCTACAAATGGGGGCACTGAGGCTGGGGACGGGAGTGATTTCTCCAAAGTTCACATCAGCATCAATGTTGGTGTCAATGTCCATGTTAGAGTTGACCTAGGACCAACATCTTTTCAGTATGTGCCCCAGTTCTGTTTTCAGACACAGTGCTTCTGTTGTTCCAACCTGAAATGATCTTCCGTAGCGTCCACCCATGTGGAAAGAGCTCATTTTTATTTAAACAATACTCTTTTAGCAATATCTATGAACAGATAATGCATTCTCATGGTTCCTAAATCAAAAATTAAATAGGGAATGGTAGGCATATAAAGCTTCTCTCCCTCCCTGCCTCCATTTCCCTTACCCATGGGCAACACATTTTATTAATTTCTTGTGTATCTTCCAGGAATATTTTGCGCATATACAAACCATTCAGTGACATACTCCCCATTTTAAAAAAATGCATTATAGCATACTATATGCTCTGCTTTGTATTTTGCTTTTTTCACTCAGGTGCTTATCTTGGACAACTTTCCCTATGCGTATATAAAGACCATCCTCATCAATTTTACAGCTGCCTAGTTTTCCATCGTGAGATGGGGTCATAGTTTATGTAGCTGGTCCTGTAATGGTGGCAGTTTTGATGACATTCAATGTTTTGCTATTCTCCACAATGCTGCCACAAATAACTTTATAAACACATCATTTCACGTGTCTGTGGTTGTACGTGCAACATAATGTCTCCCAAAATGAAAGAGCAAAATCCTAAGGGTATGTGCATTTGTTGTTTTCATGGGTTTTTGAACTTGCCCTCCATGACAGTCCAGTCAGTGTGGGCTCCTCTAACATTTAAGGTGGCCCCTTTCTTCAGGTAACAGCTTGTTACCAAATTTTATATCTTTGTGTATTTGATCGTAGTGAGATGTTATCTCACTGCTTTTCAATTCAAACTATAGAAAAATAAACAGTCACTGAATGTCCCTTCCTCATTTCTTCTGAATCCCATTTCCAGGATAAATTTCTATTATCACTCTGATGTTAAGGGTCCCAGGAGTACTTGCAGCTTTTTTTTTCTCTCAAAATACATCATTGTCATTATTCAGAACATACAGATCTGCCTCATTCATTCATACGATAGCTGTTTCCTGAGCATGCATTGGGTTTTAGACCCTGGAGATAAAGCTCCAAACAAGATACACATTCCCCGTCTTGTGGAGCTTATACTCTAGCAGTGAAGACCTTACAAGATGGATGAACAACGAGACTATCATTCTGGAGAAAGTCAAGTGCCCTGAAGAACACCGGGTGATGTGGTAGAGGGAGCGGAGGTGGGGGCAGAACCAGCTGCCCACCCCCCATATCATTAGGAGCGAAAAGGTTGGTATGTAAAGTGAGCAAAAAGCGCTCACAAACCTACTGCTAATAATAGTAATTTCATTTATTAGTTTTGGCCTGAACTGACCTGTTGCTTTGGTGTTATGTAAACAGAACTTTCAGATTGCCATTAAGACGGCCCGGGGGCGCTGAGCTAGCGACAGAAAAAGCCATTCCGGTCCCCCCAAGTGGGCTGGTGCTAATTCCGGAGATCACAAGGGAGAAACCAGTTAAGAAAAAAATTATTTCCTCCCTTTCACCAAGTACTCAAGAAACAATACATTGTCTCTTGCAGGTTTAGAAAATCCTGTCTGGATTTGGAATCTCATTCAGTTGGCTGCCCACGGATCAGGTTGTACTAAGAGCATGGGCAGAAGATCTGGTAAAGGGAGCTGTGTTTCTGATGCCGCCCTTGCTGCCCACATGACGGCGGACAAGCCTCAGAGGGAGACTCGAAGACTGCTGGACACGTAGCTTGATGAAGTCAGCTTGCTGCAGTTGTGACTCTGGCTTTTGCGTGGGTCATGGTTCTCTTTTCAGAAACCAACCGGATCTCCACCTTGGACTTCAGTTCTAGTCTAAGTTTTGTCTCTCAGAACTGCTGGAAAATTCGCTGGCCACCGCCAGCTCCCAGGCAGACAGTTCCGTGTGCCCAGGACACGGGGAGGGCCTGTCTCTACCCCATTTTGCTGGATCTCCATTAGGCTGCCCTCTCTCTCTGGCTAGCACCCCATGACTGCCCTTCCTCAGACATTGTTTCTCTTTCTCAGAGGGGCCTATCACCACCTACAGCTGGCCTGCTTCTTCTGTCCCCAACTCAGAGGCATGTCTAGTTTCTACTTTCTTCCATTCTGACCCATACCGTGGCCAAGGGCAGCGTCTTCCAATCATCTTTTTCTTTTACACATAAGCTTTTAAATGGAACCCCAAACAGAAAACAGTAAAAAAGGAAAAACAAAACAAAACAAAACAACAAACGTTACTTGGGCTAATTAAATCTTCCTTAAGAGAAACACATCATGGTTTGCTGAGCCAAGAGGCACCACAGACCCCTAGGACCCTCAAAATTTAGTTTGAAACTCTGAACTAGGTGACCTAGTCTATTCCTTTCTACTTTATAGGAAGCAGAGAAATTTAGGGGGCTTGCTCAGGTCACACAGAGAGACTGGCCAAATCCAGTCTCTAGAATATGTTACTTTCAAATAAAATCCTGCCTCTGGGAGGGTAGAGACCTTCGTTGCCACGTGTCACGGCTGCGGGCTTCATGTGTGGTGCAACACTTGGCACCTTGTAGGGGCTTGATCAATCATGGTGAACGAAGAACGAGTCTCGTTGAAGAGCTTTCATGTGCCAGGCTCCCCGCCCTTAGCTCTGGGAA
Source organism: Mirounga angustirostris (assembly GCF_029215605.1). NCBI lineage: Eukaryota > Metazoa > Chordata > Mammalia > Carnivora > Phocidae > Mirounga > Mirounga angustirostris. The sequence continues at coordinate 113,687,544 of NW_026991715.1, forward strand.
TAGAACCATGGACAAGGCTGACCAATAGAACCATGGCTCCTTCTTGTACTGAGCTTAGGGATAAACTGGAACTTGGACCTGAAATATTACCACGGAGGTTTGAGCAATAATCACAACTCTCTGACTCTTGACAGATGGGAGGACAGGAGCCAGGCAGGCCGCTGGGTGCCCGCTGGGTGAGGAAGGGGGGGGGGTCAGACCCTCAAGCCCACCCGTCCCCCACTAATGCCTTGTCTTGCTTCAGAGAGCTGGGCTGCGTCATCTTGGCTAAGGGTGTGGCAAAGCCTGCTTGGGGGAAGGCAGTGACCTCAACTATTCAGCTGCAGGAGCCCTGCCAGATGCTGTCACACCTACAGCGAGGGCTGCCTCTGCCTGAAGCCCCGGGCTGGGCAGGGACAGGGCAGGTACTGAGTCTCCACCCAGCAGCTGTATGTTGTGTTCCCTAAGCCCTCCCACTCGGTCAGCCTCTGCCCAAGCTGTTCTTTCTGCCTGGGGTGGCCGCTCCTCTTCTCATCACCCAAAAAAGTTCTTCCCATTCTTTGAGGTGAAATTTAAACACCACCTCCTTCAGGAAGGCTGCCCTGATTACTACATGCACTTCCTCATCCAGGAGGAAAGGATTGTTCCTCTTCTGGCCTCACACAGTGCTCAATCTCTCCTTTTCCTGTTGCAGCCACAGGGGCAAATTATGGGTTCCTTGGGGTGTGTTAGATCATCCATCTCTTCATTCCAGAGCTATTTATCGAGTACCTACTATCGGCTGGGCATTGTCAACAATGTCCCAGCTTTCATAAAGTTTCCTTTTTGATAGGAGAATCAGGAAAAAAAAGAAAATATTTTCAGGTTGATAAAGGCTAAGAAAAAAAATTATGATAGACAGTTTTGGGGTGGAGTTTATACCAGGTTAGACAGGTCAGTCAGGGATGGCCTTGTGGAGGAGGTGAAATCTGAGGTGAGGTATGAATGATGAGAAGCAGCCAGCTATGGAAAGAGCTGGAGGAAGGGCATTCCAGGTAAAGGGGAGAGCAGGTGCCAAGACCCTGAGGCAGGAAAAAGTTTGGTGTGTTTGAGAAACAAGAAAAGGCTAGCATTGTGGAAATGAGTTGGGGAGAAGGAAGAAGGGTTCAGGGAGGTGGACAGGATCCAGGTCTGGTCAGACCTTGTGGGCCACGGTGAGTCTCATGGGATTTTGTAAATCTGGGATACCACAGGACAGGATTAAGTAGGGGACAGGTGAGAACTGACTGGTATCCATTCATTCATTCAGTAATGACACATGCCTCCTTTGCGACAGATATGGAACAAGGTGCTGGCCACACAAGGAAGGCAGAGATGCCGCCGGCTCTCTGGGTATGTGTGTGGAGTGGATGCTTCCCCTAAATAGCATCATCCCAGCAAAGTATGGTTTTCTACTTTGCTGATTCAGATGTTTGATTTGTCAGGTTCCTTGTTATTGGGAGTGTGGTCCATGAGCCCTGCTGCATTACCCGAGAGCATGTGAGAAATGCAGACTCTGGGGCCCCATCCCAGATGGATGGAATCAGAATCTATATCCCCATTTGTTTTGTATTCAGTACTAAAGTGTGAGAAGGACTGGCCTAGAAGTCATCACAGCATGGAGGAATAGACTCTCACTAACCACACTGGGAGGACAGTAATGAGTTTTCTAGCAGCTCAACACTTTGGAGCGGTGGCTAGTGACCGCGTATATTAGCGCGTCTCAAAACTCTAAGCTATGTGCACATCACCTGGGAATCTTGTTAAGATGCAGATTCTAGCTCCATAGGTTTGGAAGGGGACCCCAACTTCTGCATTTCCAACCAGCTTGAAGGGGATGTTGCTGCTCCTGGCCCAAGGAGCACGGAGTCTTGCATGACCCCTGCGTGAGCCCACTTGATTTTCAAGACCACCCCGTTGTGAGATGTTTGTTTGCATGATGTGGATCAGGAAACACACTTACAGAGCTTAGACGAAGCTGTGTGACCTTGGGCGGGGGGCTAGGCTTGCTTTCCTCATCTGTAAAGTGAGGCTGATGGTACTAGTGCTTTAGAGGGTCTCTTGCAAGAGTAAATGAAGCAAAGCATGGCATGTGTTTAGCAGAGTGCTTGGACACAGCAAGAGTTCAGTATTTGGCAGCTTTCTTGTTTCCCTTGAGTCCAGGTTTTCTGACTCTAAAACTGGGGTTCTCGCCACCACGTTAGTAGAAACCAGGGTTTGGCTCAGCTAGAAGATGAAGTTAAGGCTGAAAATATTTAGCAAGAATAAAGATGGATGGAGTTGGTCGGGTACATTTCTAGATGCATGGCATCTAGAAGAGAGGCCCTGATTCCTAGCTGGCTTCGAGCACGTCTCCGTGACCACCTCCATTTCCACAAGGAGGCCACCTCTGAGACCAGGTCACGACTCCATTCACAAGCGGCTCGGCTTCAGCTTTAGATATTGACATTTCTGGAAGTGCTCCAGATCCTGGGGATATACTCTGTCAGTAGTTCCTTAATAAAAATAATCTATAGAGCCCTCAATGACTTATAAAGTGCTTAGTGTTATTTCACTGCTTTGAAAAGGGCATAGAACTGATATAATCCATTCTGCGAGTAAGAAAATGAAGGAGGCGAAATGATTCACCCACTCCCACTCGTTCAGTACCTGCCTTCCGATGCGGAGTTCATTAGTTCGGCCAATATATTTGCTGAGCAGTCCCAGTGCAAGCAGGTCCTGCGCTGGAACATGAGATTTCGATATGGAGAAAAAGAGACAGGTCCTTGTCCTCCTGGAGTTCACATTCTAGCGAGGAAAGCCGCCACTGTGGTGAGCGCTATGAAGGAGAGACACATGTCCCTGTGAGCACCCAACAGAGGAGAGCTGACGTAAAACTGAAGGCTGATGTGGCCACGGAGCTGATGTTTGAAGATGACCAGACAGGGCCCTGACAAGGACCTTTGACTTTATCCCCACAGTGTTGTGCAGGCACGGAGGGGCTGAGGAGGAGTGATAGGTCAGGCGTGAGTTTTTCATAGAATCTCCTTAGCACCAATCTTACCGCACCTTTTTCAACCTTGGTGTGTTCTCCTGCTTCCCTGAGACATCTCTGAAGATAGAGAGCCGGTCTTCAGTGGCATGAGACCCAGTGGGATTACATTTGAGCAGGGTGACTCGGTCAAGGCCACGGCCATGCACGGCATCCTCAGAGAAGGCCTCAGCATGTAGGTGGCAAAAGTCAACAGGCAGCAAAGTGGATGATATTCCGGCTCCAGAGCCTATGCTCAAAAATGGGGAAAGCAAAGACTCCGGAACACCCTGTCTCGCCCATCCTTTCATGGAAAGTCAGGGAGTGGAAGGCAGTCAGGCATGGGCGTGGCAGATTCCTGGGTTTAAATGCCAGCTCTGCCACCTAGCAGGTGCTGGGTCGGTCACTTCTCTTTTCGTCTCCATTTCTTCAAGTGGGGAAGATAAGGTCTCTCCTCAGGGTGCTGTGAGGAGTGAACAAGATGGCGGCTGTAAGCCCTAACTCGGGGCCTAGCACACAGCGAGGCTTTAGAAGTGGCAGCCATAGTTTTAATGGTGCTGGCAGACAGCCTGAGTGAGCTCATAGAGTGAACCCTGATTCTCTGACTTGTCCAGGTGGGAGACCTCCTGTGAAATAGGAGTAGCTGCCTCCTTCAGATGCAGCTGAAGCATGACCTCATTGCCGCCCTAGAGAAAAAAAAAGTAAAAACTCCTGAGGTTGGCATCCAAAGATGATCACCAGAGGGCCCCTGCTTCAGCCTCCATTTGGATCCCTCCCCGAGTATGTCACTGTCTGCCCATCATTCTCCTCATGCTTCATGTCTTGGTTTGGGAACTGCTCACCTGTGTAACTGTTCACCTGGCAACCTCCCGGAGTCACATCGTCCCGAAGCCTTTCCTGATTTCTCCACATAGAATACTCATTCATTCAATGATCAAACATTTATTGTTGGCATATCTAATCTGTGCCAAGTCTGTTCTAGACATTGAGGATAATAGTGATAAACACAAGATTCAAAGTTCTTGCTCTGGTGGAGATTGCATTTTATTCGGGGGGAAACAGACAATAGGCAATATACAGATCAATAAACAAGGTAATGTCAGAGAGTGAAAAATGCATCCGGGGTAAAAGGTAATGGGATAGGTCTTTGAGGAGGATGTATAATCGAGGCTGATTGATGATAAGGAGCTGGCCAAGTGAAGAGCTGGAGAAAGACCATTCCAGGCAAGGGAAGAGAAGGACAACAGAGGCCATGCAAGGAAGGGCAGGGAGGCCAATGCAGAGAGAGGACAAGAGCACTGTGATCCGAGCTGGAGAGGCGGGGGGTGACGGATCATGTGGCCCTGGGGACCAGGCCCTTCCACGTTGACCGAATGAGGTGCAATTGGAGACAGGGACGGAGTGTCTGGTATGGATTCTGGATGGTGCAGCAAGTCTGAGGCCGTCTTTGCTGTTCTGGAAATGAACATAGGTGGCTGATCAAGACCTAATCAATTTCAAAATAGAAACTAGAACGGAGTGTAAATGACATAAGAGTAAGGACAGAGGCGTGGCCTCCCCAGGAAATCAAATATGCTGGCAGGACGTTGAGCATTGGCAAAGAGGGAATCCAACGGCTGAGCATGATAACTGGAAAAAAGTCAGGCCCAAGCAGGATGAGTGAGTGCCCAGGAGTGAGAGTCTGAGTCATCGCTAATGAAACACGGAGCCACACTCAGCTTTTCCTGCCTGCCTAGTGAAAACCGTTTGCTCAAATCCTGTTCTATTTCAGGAAACACCAGCTGCATGATAGGAAGTCCTGCTCTTTCCACATTAGGAACAAGAGTCGCTTCTCTTCGCTTTTGGGAGCTCTCATGGCACCAGCCCTGAGGCCACAGGGTTATGCTGCTCAAACACTATAGATAGGTCCAGTCTATACTGGGGGGTGAAGCAGGAATCCTTCCCTCAGGGAAGGCAGGGAAAAGCTGAACTTAAGAGTTGTCACCATAAAACATGGATTTCAGCCCACCCAAGGAGCCTTAACGTGTTCCCGCACCAGCTTCAAAGGAAAGAGGAAAAAGTGGCCAGATTTCATGAACCGTCATGTCTCCCTTTCCATCCCTCCTGTCCTGCAAGAGGAGCTTTGAAACCCTGGCTTCATCTTCCCAGAGAAGCAGCGTGAGCAAGGATGCTGGAATGCCCCCTCCTTGATAGGCTGATGGCTTCTGTATACTTTGATATCCAATTATTTCCCAGGGACTGTTGCTGAAAGCTGCTCTTTGAGGTGGACTGAGGGCAGGCAACTTGCAGGTGACCTTCTTAGTGGGGCAGAGAGCAGTTTTTCTCCTTTTATCTCCTATGCCTGATTTAAAATGTTATAATCAATACGTGGTGAGGGCCTGAGTACAGGAGGTGCACACGGAGGGCTGTTTAGGACAAAGAGTCCGTAGGGGGTGGGGCTGGCTATTCTCTCCCCACTGAGTTCTTTTTCAAAGCAGGTTAAACACCCTGTTTGAGCACTGGGAGGTTCAGAAGTCTCTACACACTTTCTAGGTTTTACTTGGGATCTTAGTGGATATTTCTACTACAAGGACCTCCAGAACACATGGAAAATGAGTGGATTCGCAAAACAGAAAAAAAGAAAAAAAGAAAACTTTCCATTTTTGCTAATGAGAGGGATCAACATGGCTGCCAGTTTGAGATGAATTTTGGTTTCTTCCAGTCCAAAAGTAAGGTGGATCAAGCCTGGTCTTCAATCATGGTGAATTACAAATATAGGAATTTGTTTAGATGTTAGTTTGGTGGTCTGCGGCCCACTATAGCGGAACATACTGGTCTGGGCAGAAGACAGGGACTTGGGGTTTGGTATTCACTCTACCACTCAGTTGCTGTTTGCCCTTGGTCAAGTTGCCACCCGTCTCTGGGACCCACCTTCCTTTGGAAAATGAGAAGCCTGAATTAGATCATGATTCCCTAAACACTGTGACTAATTATCACAACATTATAAACCATTAAGTCACATAGTAGAGACCTGTGCATAATTTAATCTTCCTTTAATCCTCCTGATTAGGGAAAGGAGAACTCTCAGGAGTGTTCATGTATCTTTAACACCTTTCAACACCTCCTGATTTTCCTTTTTTACAAAGTGAGAGCAGACTTTGGGCTCAGAGTCTTCCTTGGACTGCACGTAACTATCTGGATGAGAGTTTAATCATACTGCTTTGTTTTCATTTTATTTATTTTTAGGGTTACCTTTTTATTTATTTATTTATTTTTGTTAATGACAAGTGATCCTGGTTTTCCATTTACGGCAGTGATGTAGAGTTTTCCCTTAAAATAAAAGGGTTTTTGTAGATGAGAACATTTAGAGAAATATATCAAGGTGGTATTGGCATAATGGCAAAACCCATGTGGTTGGTGGATGAAAGGCTGCCCTTCGGAAAATTCTGGTCGAGATGACCTCCCGGAACCTTTCCAGCTCTGAGGGTCCGTGGATGTGAACGCCCCAGTTTCCGCACGGAGCACACACTGTTGGGCTCCAGCTGCCTTAAATGTAAGCTTTGTGTGTGCAGAGACCATATGCTGCTTTTTGGCCACTGTATCTGAAACACCTGGTTCAGCAGGTGGCACACGGTTGGATTTCAACAAGTGACTTTGAAGACTGAATGCATGATTCAGGTGCAAAATACGGGGTTGTGACATCTCAATATGTTTGGGAACAAAAGAGAAGGAAACGCGTGCATTTCACATCCTGTGGAGCAGTGACAGGCACAGGTGGGCATGCGTGCACGCACGTGCAAGAACACGTTACGTTTTGAATGTCAACCCAAGTTGAATTTTTGTGATATCATTGAAATTTATAGAACACATGTAATACTGTTAAAAATATATATAATTTGTCTCTTGACATTTTAGATCCTCTCCGGAAAAAGGCAAGGTTTAAGTAATGAATGAATGAACAAATAACTACATGCATTTACCTTTTCTTTTCAGTTTTCTTTGTTTTCAAGTTTCATTGGTCCTCTGCCTGGAGTACTTTTAAATTGACTGGCTGTTTGGTTCAAATTATGTTTTAAAGTTTTGGCGCGGGCTACAGACCTGGTGTGTCTGCCGAGCTGGAGTTTGGGCGTGTCACCAAGTTGCTTTGGCTGGGTGACAGCTTAAACATAGCCAAACAGCTGGTCCGGCAGGGAGAGTCATCGGTGGGGAGATTCCCCAGAAACAGTGCTGGCCTGCGCATCCCTGTACCTGTGGGGGACATCTGAGGGGCCAGGTGGTCTCTTCGGGTCCAAGGGAGAGCACTGGATTCAGGGGAGCCTTGCGGACCCCTGCCCATCTCTGGTTTCTCCTCCTTTCTTCACTTGGAGCTGTCGTTGGCTCAGACTTCCAGTCATCATGGGCACCTCTGCCGCTGGAGCCAGAGTTCGTGGAACCGAGAGCTGGAGGTTGGACTGTCTCAGATAGGACCATCCTGCCCTCTCTGTCCAGCTCCAGCCAATTGGCTTCCTTTAATAGCCTTCTCTGAGGGCAAAGGAACATCAAGGACATGGAGGATGGAAGCAGAATTATTGCAATGCACTGAAAAGCGGTCTGGTTGCTCAAGCAGCACAGACAGTTATTACAAAAAGAATAGAGTGTTACACTCCCCAGGGCTATCATGGCGATGAGTTGAGACAATGTGGATCAAGCATTCTGCCCATCAGAGGCACTCCATAAATAATAGCCAGGAGTCTTTCACTCTTCATGCAGTAGATGGCTCCCAGTGGGTCTCAGTCTACGATTATGGAATGAGAAAATGATGAGCTGGCTGCCTCCGAGGGAGGAAGCCAGAGGTGTCCACGTTAAAGATGTGTGTTACTGAGTCACGGTCCTGGTACTCCCATGAAATACCAGAGCAGAATGAAGTGAGCTCAGAGACAAGCTTGAGATCTGCTACCTGTCAGCTGATGCTGATGTCCTTCAGGGCAGGGTGTCTTCGACTGGCCAGACAATGACTTTCCATTCACTCTCCCCTTTCTGCATAATTGATTTGAAGGCAGACTATGCCTCAAGTGAGGCCACCATGTCTTCAGAAGCCAGAGTCTCGCAGCAGCCCTTTAACAAGGCATAGTTGGGAGCAGTGAAGCAGGTGGGCGGGCGTCCCCTGTCTGGCACATGCTTTTAGAGTTTTCGAGGTCTGGCCGGAGGGTCCAAGGAATCTGCTGTGGTCTCTATGGAATAGTAAGAGGAGATAAGGTCTCTAAGGCTGTGTCTTCTGAAAGGGTTTCTGGATCTCCTTCCCTGACCTCAGGGTGTGATGAAGCTAAGCTTTCAGCACCAAAAACTTTACTCAGACTGCTTGGATTAGAGGGGGCAGCATATAGAACATTGCTGGAATGATGGGGAGAATAAAGTCCACATGAAATTCTCTTTCTGAGCCATGGTCTGTCCTATCCCGGATACCATTGGGTGCTCAATGCATGGGCTATAGAGATCATGGTCAGTAAAATCTCTGAAAGTTTCCAGCCATTTCCAGCCATTTCCAGTACATTTAAGGAACCTAGAACCATGATTCCCAAGGGGAAGGGGTCTCAATGGTTAGGCATGCCATAGAGGGGATCTAGCTCCATACAGGAGCACAAGTGACAATGGAAGGCACTAAGGGTTAATAAAAGGCTCGCTCTGTGCCAGGCAAGATGTAGATGTCTCTGTCATTACTCTGAGTGGCCTGTGGCAGGTGTGGGATGTCCTTGTTTATGGTCCCAGGCAGCTTTCCCACATGCCAAGAGCCCCTGGTTTCCCTTTGGGAGTTCCGTCATGTTCAGTGTTTTGGTCTTGTTGCGGGTAAATCAGATGTCTACGGTGCCCGAGGTTTTCTTCAAATCACACTGGTGAGGCAAGGGAAAGTCCAATGCGAATTTCTCTCTTCCAGGGCCTGGAATCCTGAGCTTATCATCTGAGAGCAGAAGAAATCCTCAGGACTTGTTGATTGCAGCTCATTTTCGGACCAGATTGCCAGATAACTTCGGCTGCCTGCTCTGAGTTTGTCCTAAACCTTTTCTTGTCTTCCGTCTATGAGCTGCCCCGTGCCCTCCAGCAAATTGCTTTTTAGCCGAAGTCTTTGGGTGGTCCTGAGTTCAGGTCTTTCTGCCTCCAGAGCCCACGAACCTAACAATTACACAATATTTGTGCCTCTCTGTTTCCTCCTCGGCGTGAGGTTGTAAGCTCCTGAAAATCTGAGAGTATAGGATTCTAATATATGATTAATTCCTTTTTCTGTTCTTTCAGAGCTGGTCAGTGTTCATACCTGCAAACCCCCCTCCCAAATTAGCTGTCGGCTTGAGCTGGCAGCTGAGTCAGCAGCAGGGCGTGGAGGGCTGGTGGACTTGGGCTCAGCAGACAGAACACATCCCTTTACTCACGTCCGCCTCTCTCCGGGGCTCCACGTCACACAGCGCTGCCAGAGGAGGCCCCTGGCTTGTCCCCGAGACCCAGGGTTTCCAATTCCCTGGCAGAAATCTGCAGACTACACAGAGGAAATATGAACTTGAGCAAGAAGGTGGAGATCCCAGGAGCTGGGACACGCCAAGAGATTTTGCCCCGGGCAGTCCCCAGTGTGGCCCCAGCATGGTCTACCGCTTGGCAAGGATGAGCCGGCCCTCATGGTGACTTCGAGAAACACTTGACAAGTGTTTTATATTAAGCAAATATAAACAGATATTCATATCTAAGTGGCTACAAAGTAATACTCATTTCCTCACTGTTATTCTCCTTTATCAGCTAAGTAGGTAATTTGAATTGTGTGAACCTTTTTCCCATATGAGACACAACAAAGCTATTTTTATTTTCAACAAAAATTTGGCCCAAGTTTTCCTGAATTGCCCTTTGCCAGAAGATGTTGCTTACTGTAGGCAATCCTATTGGCTTCTTTGGTGTAGGGGCTGGGCTTCTTCCTTCTGTTTTAGGCACCGTGGCCAGCAGAGGGGCTTTCAAACTTTTTTTTTTTTTTTTTTAGCAATGGAATCAGGTTTTGGATCATAGTTTTATGAGGGACTATAATATACAAAAGAACTAAGATGGAGCTGCTTTGTTGAAGTCACCCCCGACCTGCGGCGTCTCCTAGAATTAATTCTCCTACCTCGGTCCCCGAGGCATCTCTGAAGAATCACAGCTGTTGAGAAAGCATCAGACAAAGAAACACTGGACATCTGCTGGCCCAGCACGTGTCCGGTTTGGACTGAATTGGGTTCGGTGGTCATAGGTCTGAACGACATCTGAGCTAAGAAGTTTGCGTCTTTTTTCCTCCATCTCTGTCTCACCCTCCTCTCTCTGCCCCCAGAAATGGCTGAAGGAATCAATAGGGTGGTTTACAGAGAGAAGAGCAAAGTGTATCCTTTAAAGCTGAAGCTCTGGGCAGACAAGGGCAGAAGGCTGGATGATGGAGAGGTGAGTGGGGCAGGAGAGGAAGTCAGGGTGCCTCAGATTTACAGGAATGGGTGGGAAGAACAAAGTAGTCAGTGACTAGGTGAGGAGAGTAGCTCAAAGACAGCCAAGGATCTGCTGAGTTGTCTGCGGCCTGGGGCTTTTGGATGGAGCCTGGGCTTCCTCAGAGGCCATTCGGGCACAGATTAAGGGCTTTCCTACCAGCAAGCAATCTTTTTTTTTTTTTTTCAATTGGCCTATGCTTTCCCACACTGGGTGGTCTTATTTATTATTTTTTTAAAGATTATTATTTTTTTTTTGAAATTTTTTTTATTATGTTATGTTAATCACCATACATTACATTGTTAGTTTTTGATGTAGTGTTCCATGATTCATTGTTTGTGCATAACACCCAGTGCTCCATGCAGAACGTGCCCTCTTTAATACCCATCACCGTGCTAACGCATCCTCCCACCCCCCTCCCCTCTAGAACCCTCAGTTTGTTTTTCAGAGTCCATAGTCTCTCATGGTTCGTCTCCCCCTCTGATTTCCCCCCCTTCATTCTTCCCCTCCTGCTATCTTCTTCTTCTTTTTTTTTTTAACATATTCTCTGAAGCAAATAATACCAGCAAGCAATATTGTTGAGTCCTTTTGTTTTGCGTCTGTCCTGCTGTTGGGCTATCTTGACGTCTCTTTAAAAAATATACTCCTTATCAGAACCTTTGAGTTAGTATCTGGGGCTCTGGAAGCCAGAAACCGGTCAAGGTGACACGTATGTAGTTTTATGGTTTGCAAAGTACCTTTCTACACATGACCGCATTGCTCCTCTGAGGAACCTAAGGGAGGTCTGGATGAGGAATGTTCCGCAGCACCTGATGTCACAGAGCCCTGGTGATGCCCCACCATGCCTGCAAAGGGAAACATGAGCGAGATAGGAAGAGAAATACAGCACAGGCCGGCTGATTGCTGTCTTTTCTGTGTGAGGCCTCTGACATACGGCCGGCCGCCCAGGCAGGATGGTAGCCACGATGCATTCCATTTGCAATAGGTCAGACTGGCTTTGTGCTAAGTTTCCTGGATTGTGTCACTCACATTTGTCATGTGTACTTGGTTGTCAAAGCACGTTGCTCAAGAAGGATAATCTTCTAGGCCAGAGGTCACAAACTGGTTGCCCCCAAGCTGTGCTGGTCCCCAGATGGGTTTGGTTTGGTCTGCGTCATCAGATTTAAAATTTGAATTGATTGCTGACACTTAAAAATGAGAAGATAGAAAGAGCTGCATTTCTGCTTTACTTGAAAAGTGGGAGGATCTGACAATATTGGTTTTTGCAACTGTCCCCTTTGCATGAGTCACGTGTTCTCCACATTGCCACAGACCCCACCCCGCCTGCTTCACTTCTACACCTGCAAAGACTCCCCTGCATTGGAGTTTAAAACCTTTAGCCAAGGTTGCTGTCTTATGTAACTTGCCATGTAGAGCAGGGCTTGGCAAACTGTGGCCCTCCACCAAATGTGGCCCTCCACCTGCCTGTATAAATTTTTATTGGAACACAGTCATACTTATTTGTTGATGTATTGTTCATGGCTGCGTTCACACTACTTGGAGTATAGCATTGCAAAAACGTTATATTGTCTACATAGCCTAAAATAGTTACTATCTGGCGCTTTATAGAAGAAGTTAGCTGATCCCTGATCTAGACCATGGCCGGAGGGCTGACTTTTCACTACAAAATGGCCCATCAAAGTGTTTTCTAAACAAAAGTTTTCTCCTCTCAAAGAAAACTGTTTCTTAAACTAACTTTATTTTTTTTCCCCTCCAGGCTTTATTTATACCTACGAACTGAGAGGGGAAGTTGGTGACCAATTGTTCCCTGGGTCTGGGTTATTGTGAGGTCATATAATGTCAGTGTTAGTGGTCAGAGTCATGAGGCAGTTGGCTTCCTTTCATTTTTCCCTTGCCTGCCACATCCATAGGGAAAGAACAGAACTACCTAGAATTATTGACATCTTGCTTTTCTGGAGACTGTACCTTAAAGCCAAAGGGATTAGCACTGCTGTTATTATTTATGAGAACAATATCTTCAGTATGTGTAGGTATGTTTCATACCATTCGTGTACCTTTTCTCTGGTTTCCTTCTCAAGACTATTCTACAAGGCAGGTTGGTTGAATCATTCAACAGCTCTTCTTCCTCCCATCCTCTCTGCCATGGGGCCCAGTTGTAGGTAGTGACTCAAAATAGCAGAATTGTGCTTTTCTAGCCTTCCGCAGTGACTAGGGCAATCACATAATCCTGTTCTGACTAATGTCAGATAAGGGAAGTCTACTGGGAGGTTTCGAGGAAATATTTCCTTTCTTCATAAGAAAGCAATAGGTTCAAGAGAGATCCCCATGTTCCTTCTTTTCTGTTTCTGGGTGTGAGTTTATGCGGATGTGATGCTTGGAGCTGCTGCAGCCATCTTGGGACATGAGGGGAAGCATCAGTGATATGCAGAGGATATTGGGAGGAAGGATGAGAAGGTCCCAAGTTCCTGGAGATATCCTTGCGCTTGGAACTATTGCCCTTCAAAGGGTTCTCGTTATGGAAGTAATAAAACCTTCTTGTTAAAGCCACTTGTCAGGCATTCTGTTATTTTATATCAACTGTCTTCATTCAAACAATCAGGTACTATTAACTCAAGTTTGAATAATTTTTTAAAAATCTAGCAAAAATGTATATAGTTCTTACCCTGTGTCAGGTACTGTTCTGGGTGTTTTCCAAGTAGTGACTCATTTAGTCGTCCTAATAACACTATAAAATAGGTATTATTATCTCGATTTTATAGAATAGGCAAGTAACACTCAGTAAATGCTAATCCCACATCGGGTGAGAGCAGAGCTAGGATTTAACTCTGGGCAGTCTGGCTCCAGAGGCTCTGGGTTTAATCGCTCTCTGGTGTCCCCTCTGTAGAGGACAGGAAATGATTTGCTCCATGTCACATGACACAAGTTACTTCATAGCATCTGGCGCCACACTGAGCCTGGGAAAGGCGCCGGAACAGTCTGGACGGCTATCCATCCAGCTCCTCACCAGGCAGGGAGCACTCTATCACTCCATCTTTACCACCCCGAACTTGCCACAGTCCTGGAACTTAGTGGCTGCTCAGTCCTCGGTCCGGATTTCAAGCCTCCCTACTGCTCCCCCACTCCTCTTTCTTCCTCCTTCTCAGAGGCAGACACCAAACCATCGACAGCCCGGATGAGCTCAGAAGGAGGGTAGTACAGGGCTTGTCCCCTGCACCCTGTATCCTACCGAGGGACATGGCATGGTGGTCCTGGGGCCCGGGTTTGGAGTCAGGCAGAGTTAAATTCAATTATGGTTTTGTGACTTCTGTGTGTGTTACCATGGGAAAAGTCTCTCTGAGCCTCAGTGTCCTCTTCCATAAAATGGCATAATAATGACCATCCCAATGAAGTGGTTTTGAGTATTAAAGATAGGCACCTAAAATTCTTCACAAACTACCTGGCACTGAATGGTCAGTACATACTGTTGTTAGTGAGACTGCTTTTTTATTCTTACTGTCAATGTTTGGGGTGATTTGTGGGCTAAATTGTCTCAAGAACTCATTGTTCTATGTGAGGTGGACCTGACACCTTGTGGTATCTGGGAGTAAGGGAGTGGGCTCAGGGTGTGAGGCGGTGCCCTAGGAATCAGGAGAGGAGAGGTCTATCGCAGCTTTGTGATCTCAGGGGCTCTTGTGACCCCTTCCTTCTGCCTCCCCAACTGTCAAGTGCATGTGTTGATTGAGACGACCCCCAAGGGCCTGTCCCAGCTCAGACAGACCACAGCGGCCGACGCCTGCTTTCTCTCCAGGGTTCTGCTCAGCCCAGGAGCAGCTACCGTCCCTGAGGGCTCTGATTCAGTCTTCTCTCAAATCAGCCAAGCCTCCCACAGGTTTCCGTCCCCTCAGCCACCGGCATACCAAGCCCCCGGTGGCTGGTAGCAGGTGCCTGGTCAACAATAGTGAGTTGCATAAGTGAATGAACTCCACTGAGCCAGTGAGTGGCACCTGTGGGCCCCAGAATGTTGGGCAGGTTTGGTTTCTTGCAGGATAAATATTTAGAATATGACCATGATTCCAGTTTCTGGCAAGAGTGAATTACTTACTCATGGTCATGGCCTTGAACCTAACAAAACTGTGAGCTAGCACCAGAATAAACTGCACTGAACCTCTTGGCCTCAGAGCCAAAGGAAAACTAACTTTCCATTGACCCATGAGTCAGGTCTGGTTTTAGAAAAAAAATGTTTACAAACCAATTTCTAGCAAACTTGGTCAAGCCAGATGCTTCCTTACATTTTCTTCTAAAACACTGAACTGGAACAAAATTAGACCCCGAATAATCCTGACTTCTCATATTGCACAATATGGGCAAATAATGATATGAGCTACCATTTGCAGGGCAATCCCTTTGTGCTCGGAGCATTATCTCATTTATTCCTCCAATAAACCTATGAAGCGGGTACTATTTTTATTCCTGTTTGACAAGCAAGGAAAGTTGGAGAGTAAAGTAGCTCTTGCCAAGGGCACATGGCCATGAGAAGGCACAAGGGGACATTTGAACCCAGGTCCGTTGGATTCTTGGCACCAGGGACAGCTGCAGTTTGCTGAGCAGGCATGATGAGGCAGTCAGTGGGCTGAGACTTCTGTGTGTGTGAGCCGTTAATCCTGACGACAGCCTGTCCAGGGAGCGCTGCTGCTAGCTTCACTTTAGAGATGAGGAAACAGACCCGGAGAGCTTATGTGACCTGCCCGCCGTGTGTGGGTGGGGGAGCCAAGCTATCACGGTGGAACAGCAGAGCTCGGGAAGCTCTTGAGAGCCACGATGGAGGAGGGACGTTACCAAGGTCACAGGGGGACTTGGCGGTTGAACTGGGACAGGGCTTCACTGAAGACTTTTTCCATTCACTGCTGGGAAGGTGTCGGGGTCGGGGGGGGCACCTGCTGTATGGGCCTCCGCTGTTGCCCTTGCCTTCGTGATGGGAAGGAGAGCTCAGTGAACTAGAGCACACGCTTCGAAGTCAGACAGACCTGTGTTCCAATCACAGCTCCAGAACTAACTTGCTGGGTGACCTTGGGAAAGACCCTGAGCCTCAGTGTCCTCTTCTGCAAAATGGGACAGCAGTCATGCCTGCCTCCTGGCATTGCTGGGGTAGATGAGAGAACACACAGCAAGGGTCTAGTACCATGGCTGCCACACAACGTGGACCAGCTGGTGTTATTGTTATTGACATGATCTGTGAGCCAAAAATGCTCAGAGAACCACTGTTCCATGCAGAGAAGCCCTGAAATCTGCATCAAGACAACCTAGTGTGGTGGGAAGGAGGCCCAAGGGTACATGCACACGCTCTACACCAATGGCTATTGCTCAAATGTGTTTGCGTGCACCCACATGTATGTGCATGCACACACATCACACGTGCACACACCATGCTTTTTTGCCTAATGAACACCTACTCATCCTTTAGTTTTCAACCGGAAGGTCCTGGAAGATCCCAGCCTCAGGGCAGCTGCTGACATCCCAGGTGAGTCCGGGCCACTCAGGTTGTGTTCTCCTGGCACCTTGCCCGTTTCCTCCCTGGTCTGCATCTCAACTGTGCTCGAACAATGCGATAAGTTGCTTAATTCTGCACTTCCGGCTAGAGTGGGAGCTCTGCAGAGAGCAGGGACGACGCCTGACTATCTTCCACTGATTGAAAGCACCTGCCACATCCTGGAGCATAGTAGGCCTTCATAGATAGGTGCCCTTGACTGAACAGAGCCACCAGGATCCCTTTTGCCAGCAAGCTGGGGGATAAGCTGCTTCATTGTGGAGCCACCTTGTACAGGGTTTTTGGCCCTGAGGTCTGTTCTGGTTTGCAGGTTCACCCAGAGAGAGCCAAACCTCAGAATGCTTGGAAGTGGTAAGAAAGAAAATCCACTCTCAAGTGCATTCCCCCAGATAACAAGTGTTGGTGGCAGATAGAAAGCCTGAGAAGTCTGAAACGCAGACAGCTCCTTACTGCTTCTCGCTCCGCTTTCCCCGGGGAGACTGGGGGACGCCAGCAGTTGCCACTAGTAATGCCGTTGACGAGCTGCCTGGGCTGGGACAGAACGGTTTTCTTTCTCTCAGACCAGATGATTGCAGTAAGCAGGTCTCTCTAGACGTCAGAGGGCGGAGGCTGATGGGGACGAGAAAGGCCGCATGGGGCGGTGAATAGCAGGCGATTCGGGTTAGAGCAACCTACTTGCCTTCATTTATTCATTTAAGGAATAGTTCCGGGCACCTTCTAAGTGCCAGGCACTGAGCTAGCTACTGGGGACACAGAAGAAAATGAGATGTACATAGCCCTGGCCTTTGGGTGCTCAGGTCTGTGGGAGAAGGCAGTGAGGTCGGGGCTCTGATGGGGGAGTCCAGCAGACGGGCTCCAGGAGAAGATGATGGCCGAGCTAAGACCCAGAGCATGAGCGGCCGTCAGCCAGGCTGTGAAAAGGGAGAAGAGTGGTCTGAGGGAGAAGGGTCTGCGGGCAGGCCCCACAGGGAGGGAGGGCACAGCATGCCAAGGGCCATGGCAGGTACTGAGTGTGGCAGCTGCTGGTGGGTCCGGGCTGGGGCAGCTTGGAGGTCAGGGTCGGGCGGATGGGTAGCTTGTCCATGCGGACGCTGAAGCCCTTGGCCCCTGAGGTGGTAGCGGATGGGTCCCAGGACGGAAGTACTCAGAGGCCGAGAGGGAGCATCCTGAGGAGATGTGGGTGGAGTCCTTCTGAAGAACTGGAGCTTCGTCTGAGGCTGGGCCGCCAGGTTGGAGCATCTCGGCCACAGTGAGTTCTCCAGGCCTGAGTATACGCACGGTGGGAGAGCCGGCGCTTTGCCATTCCCTGCGACACCAGCCCCCATTCTCCGGGTGTTTTCTCACTCGTCGGATGGGCAGGAGGCCGAGGTGACCTTGCAAGTACCTTCCAGCCACTGTCACCTGAGTGCGTGTTGGGCTGGATGAGCTGGGGGCATCCCTCTCTCATTCTTAGGCCATGCAGTACCTCAGCTCTCTGGCCGACCCCACAGCTCTTTCTATCCTGCGTATCCGTCCTGGCCACCCTCTTTGTCTCCATCACTACTCGGGAGCCGTGTCACCACAAGCAACTCATGTCCCATCTCTGGGCCTCAGTTCCCACATTAATGGGAAAGAGGTGGGAGTAATAACACCAACCCACTTCTTCAGCCTCGTCCTGCGCCCTTCTCTGCCCCTGGCCACCTGGTCTTCTCTAGCTCAAGCTCAGAGAACTCTTTCTTGTCTAGGATTCTTTGCCTTTTCCTTCCCTCCCACACACTCCTCACTTTTGCCTTGCTAATTCTTTCTCGTCTTTCGCATCTAAGCTTAAGCCTGATTTCTTCAGAGAAGTCTTCTTGAAGAGGGCCCATCACTTGTTATATTTTCTATTCACACTCTGTATATTTTCTTCCCAACACTTGTGACAGGGAGCTTTCACCCAGTTTTGTGTGATGACTGAATGCCCCAGTCCCCCTCTAAGACAGGAGCGCGCAGGGGATACATTCGACATGCTCCTTGCTACCTCCTTTTAGCGGACAGTGTTCCAGGCGTGTGTTAGGCAAGGCACTTAGTTGTTGAATGGATCCATGACTATCTCAATGGATTTAATACATTTCGTTTATATGTAAATGATTAATTATACTCAGGCCAGGCCTACCCATAAATTCATTTAAGCTGTTTTTTGATGAACATCACACACTATGGGGACTTATCCTGGCCACTAGAGGGCGATGTGAAACCATAAAGCTGGGTGGCCTCAGGGACCCTGGCCCCTTTTGGAGAACGGGCAGGGTGAATTTCCCTCATTTTCTCTTCCATCCATACCCTAGACTCAGCAAATAAAATTTAAAAATATATAGGCTGTTATGATTTGGAAGGCTTGCCAAAGCCTGTTTGGTCCATCCCTGGATACTGAGGCCTGTGGGAGAGCGTCTCCTCTGCCTTCATTGGCCCCATGGCACAGACTTGTTCCTAGCTGTGGGCAAACCCCTCTCCTTTTCAATATTCCTATTTTCCACTATGTAGTTGAGACAATTGTAACTTCTGTCTGTTTATCCTTCCAATTAATATTTATTGACTTTGTACTCTGTGCTAAGCACTATGTAAGGTGCTAGAAATTCCAGTGTATAAAAGAGGTCCCTGTCTAATGGAGTCCACTTTCTAGTTGGGAAGAACACTGAGAAATAATACATAGTAACTAACTATGATTAGTGCAGAGAAGAAAGGCAGAGCCTGGGGGCAGGATGTAACAAGGGCACCTGATTGTTTCTTGAGCTCACTCTCGAAGGAAGGGCCATTTACTGGAGACCCAGAGGCTGAGCAGCCACTGGTCGAGGGATCAGAAGACAGGGCCTTCTGCCCACCTGTCCATCCCGGCTGCCACATGCTGTTGGGCAAGTCCTTTCCCCTTTTTGTCTTCTGCTCCCTCATCTGTGTAATTGCAGAGCATTTCAATCCCGAGCTTTTGCCTGTAGGAACTTGTATCTTAGTTATCTAGGGTGCTCGTGTGTGAGCGTCTCAGTCACAGGAGCTTGAGGTCCAACTCTTGGGTGAGAAAAGGCATCAGAATTGATGGCCTCTGACTGAGCGTGTGCCAGGGGCCGAACCTCCAAACTTACAAGCTTGGGGAAACTTGGTTCAGGTGTAGGAGGACGGCCACCTTAAGACCTAGCCCAGGGCCTCTGTCTGTGTGGCTCAGATTGCCTGCTCCCCATCACTGGGGAGCTGGGTAAGTATGTAGTTGCTTGGGCCTCATCCCCCCAAATGATGATCAGGTAGATCTGGAGGAAGTCCCCCAGACCTGCATGCTAATGAACTCTCCAGGTGATTCCGATGCATGTGAAGGTTTGGGGATCACTGCCCTGCCTGCCATCTTTCTGTAGAGAGGATTTATGACGCTCAACCTTCCAATTGTCCTTGGTTTATGTTCTATCATGTGTATTCCAGGGAAGTTGTGGCTAAACTGAATTTTTGTCATTCAAATTATATTCCCAACAGGAAGAGGGATCTCACTTTAAGAAGTCAACCATTTGTGATGTGGATTTTCACCCCAGTGGGGTTCTTTCATATGTGTTAATTTTCCTAAAAGAGGGTCACATTTATTTATGCCTCACAAACTAATTAATTAATTAACTAATTTAAAATACCTAGAATTCAGCTTTGCGGAAGATCGGCAGTCATAGTTTTCAGCAATGGGGAGACAGGGGTCATTTGTGGTGGAAGGTACAAGGAATTAAATTTCAAAGCCTAGAGTTAAGCTCCTCCAGGTTGAGGCATTTATTTATTCATAATCACTAACCACCTGGGACAGGTGAGCCCTGCCCCAGCGTCCCCTTAAATGAAGCTAAAAACCTGATGCCCTTGAGGTTGCTATTGCTGAGGAGCCATGGTTCCTGCCCAGGATAACCATCTATGGGGTTAGGGAATCATCTGGTCTCCCTCATTCCGGGCTAAAAAAAAGGGGGGCTTGCGTCATGCCAGTGTCTTGGCTTTTGACAAGGACTATTTCAATCAGAACCCTTATCTCCTTGACCTGTCCCTCTGGTCGCTGGCCTATCCACCCTTTCCTTTTCATGAGACCATGGCAGCAGGGAGCCAGGCTGGCCCAGAGCCGGACAGCGGTCCTCAGAGCTGTGGGCACCCTCATGTAGTGCCTCATCTGGCAGCTTGTGAGCAGAGAGGTCTAACAATGGAGATGTTGACCCATTCGGCTTTTGCCTGTTGTGGGATGGCCAGAGATCTCTGGGGAAGAGACAGGGAGGTGATGAGGACCCAGACCACGTAAACAAGCATAGAAGTGACAGGTACGTCTGTGCTGGGGGCTCCTCCAGGTCATGCCAAATCAGCAGCCAGGCTGTTGGATCAGAGAGGACAATTTAGGGCCCAAAGATCTATAATTTGCATTGATGGTGAGGGAGGAGATGGCATCCGGAGGGCCGAGGAAGACGAAACAGGCCGAACAGGAGATGGAAGCCGGCATGTGTGGAAGGAAGGAAGGGAAAAGAGATTGTTTCAAATGCTAGAGAGAGGTGATGCTTTTAATCTTAAATTTTCGTGGGTTTGTTGACATGACTTTGCTTGTGTCCACCAGTCTTGTCCACTGTCTCTGCTTGGACCCCCCACCAGTGCTGTAAGACAAGCTGGTCATTTCCATAGTCCCAATGGGGAGACTGAGGCCCGGAGACCCCACTTAGTGACGTGGCCAGGAGCAAGCCTGGGTCTCTGAAATCTATGCCCAAAGCTGTTCTGTCAGTAAGTGTCCCAAGTTTGACACTTTATGCAGGGCATACTTGTACAGTAAAGACGAAGCTGGCCTGCCCTCTTGGCTGCTCTCTTCTTGAGGCCCCACGGTGGAACTCCCTTTAGAAGTCACCACGTTCGTTGGCGCCTTGTGCCATAGGTCACCCCAGAGCCACTGGCATTCCTTGGCAGGGGGCAGGGCGCTGGCTTCCATGATGAAGGCCGAGCTCAAGCACTTTAACCTGGTGATACATGCAGGAAGGGTTGGAAAGGAAAAGATAGGAAAGGGGTTGGCTCAAAAGGAAGTTGACAGTTGCAAGAGATAAGGCACATGTTGCAATATCTTATCAGGAATCATATTCAATTGCCACAGGACGAACCAGAGAGCTTGTGGGAGGGAGTGGGTGGTCAGCTCTGAGCCCAGAGGAGTAGTGACCACAGTGCCTAGTTCAGGAACCCCCTGCCATTGGGGTTGAGAGCAGGGGCCCTGGAGTCAGACTCGAGATCAGTCCCTGCTCTGTCACCTTCTAGTTGGTTCTTTGGACCAACTCACTGACCCTTAATGTCTTCATCTGTAAAGTGGGAATAATAGTGCTTGTGAAGATTAATTGAGACCATGCTTCAAAAGCACTTAACCTAATAGTAACGGTTCAATAAATATCAGTTGTGACCATCATAATTATATTGAAGAACATGACTTACATTGAATAATGTGAATTATTGCATAATGTAATCATGCTCCTATCTCTTCCGATTGACAAATTCTTTCCCCTGATTTCAACCCTTCTGGGCTACCACCTGAAGTATCCTGTCTTTCTCACCTAAATTACTTTTAACATTTTTTTTTCAGGTTCCGTTCACTGAAGAAAAAATTACCCTCATTTTGGGGAGGAAGAAACTGATCTTGGCGATGGGCAGTAACACTAAGTAAGGTGACCGGGCACCCCTCGATCCCAGGCTGTCTGGCACTGCACAGCTCAGCTGCTGCGTGTTAGTAGGGAAAAGCACAATAAGGTAGGGGATCAGGGAGGTTCGCCTGGGCGTTAGCAATGCCACAAGGGAACAAGGTCTTTCACTGGCGGGATACCAAAGCTGGAGGCCAGTGATTCCTGAAGATAGGATGGGCGTGCTTTCAGGGGTCTGGCATGTGAGAATTATAAAAATTGTAATAATTACGTATTCATTATGCATTTTAATACAAGATGCTCTGTTTTGACATTTATGGGGTGATAGGGAATTTCCTTTTGAAATATATAAAGAGCGATGTTGGGTAAACAATAGTCACTGTGGTGCTTACGTATGGCAAAAATCACGATCACGGAAGTCTGATGCCTGGAGTTTGGCCAACTGATTTTGTTCTGCTTTGTTTCTCTCTGGAAAGGAAAACTGAGACTCGGGTGCTAAATGACTTGCTCAACGGCACAGAGTGAGGTGGTAACTGAGTTTGGTTATATGAAAATGTATTTCATTTCTCCCCCATCCTAAGATAATGGGGAAAATGATGCATCAAGTTCCAGGAGACACATGACAGGTGATTCTCCATTCTCCTGGCAGTCCAATTCTCTGATTAGAATCCTGCTGATGCTTTCCCCGTGTTTTTCAAATTAATTTCTCTTTCCAGTCTTTATCTGTGTCCAGATCCTCTGCTGTAGTGAGAAAGCCTCAACTTTAGGAGGATCTATGACTGAGTCACTTGGTTCTCCTGGCCCTTAAATCATTAGGATAAGTTCTGACCGTTAGCTGACCTTACCTGGTGATGGGGAGGGACAGACACTGGAGTTCAAGTCCAGATGAAGCTGGAACCCAACTGGCCTCTTCCTTGGAGTGTGGCCATGAGTTTAACCCCTTCCTACCTGGCCACCTGCCTCCTGGGGCTGTTAGACCAGATTAATGTCGTCCTCCCCACCCCCCCACACCCATCAGCTGCAGTGAAGTGCATGTCTGGTGATCATCAACCATCCAGACCAACTCCAGGGTGCTACCCAGGGCTGACCCTATTCTGAAGTTGAGCCCAGAAACTGCTTACATTTACTTGACCACTGGAGTGTTCTTTCAGAGGGTGAAAAACTGCCGCTCATAAAATAATATCACACAATGGCATTTCATGTGGATTTTTGCAATAGCCCTTGGAGTAATTATTATTACTACTGTTTTGGTAAGGAAGAAACTAAAGCTGGGACCTTTGAAAGAAATCTGCCCCAGGTCACTTGGCTGGTGAGTGGTGACCTTGGGACCAGCCCATGGGATTTTGGGCTGCCGGACAGGATCCTTTCCTCAGCATCTCCACTGCCATCACCCATCCTGCACTGAGCCACATGGGTGGCAAAACAAGGACCCTGATTCTCAGTTTTCCAGCTCATTCCTGCATGGAAGTGTCATGTGGTCTGAGAGAGGGAGAGAGAGAGAGAGAGAGAGAGAGAGAGGGAGATTTATTTTAAGGAGTTGGCTCATGTGATTGTGGAAGTTGCCAATCCAAAATCTGCAGGGCAAGCCAGCAGGATGAAGACCCAGGGAAGAGTTAATGTGCAGCTGAGTGTGAAGGCAGTCTGGAGGCAGAATTCCCTCTTCCCTGGGGGAGGTCAGTCTTTTTCTATTAAGACCTTCAACTGATTGGACGAGGCCCACCCACATTGTGGAGAGTAATCTGCTTTACTCAAAGTCTGGATTTAAATATTAAATCTAATCTAAAAAATACCTTCACAGCAATATCCAGATGTGTCTGACCAAATACCTGTGGCCTATCCAAGTTGACACATAAAATTAACCATCCCAAAATATAAATATATAATATGTAGAATAATACACACTAATATCTGCTGACCATTTATTATGGGCCAGGCAACATTAGGTCATTGACTAATTCCCAATAAAGACTGTAGCATAGTACCTGACATCTAGCAATAAATGGTCGTTTCAGATTAAAAGGCAGTTCAGAGTAGAGGTAAAGGAGGTTTTAGTATCAGGCAGACCTGAGTTCAAGTTCTAATGTTGCCAGTATCTAACTTGGGCCAATTACTCAACCTTTCCAAGTCTCTTTTTCCTCATCTGTAAAACAGAATTCAAAATAATACTTAACTCATCAACATAGCCCAAGCTTGATAAATATTTATCAGCTAAATGACCATGGCAGGAATCTCCAGGGGTTTAGAGAAAGAAAGGGAACCGTGGTTCCGAAGCCCCTCCCACGGTACCAGGCACGGGCCATGAAGGCGAGAATTTAGCTGTGCCTTCTCCTGAGCTTACTTTTCCTCTGGGCATCGGCAAACAGAGTCACGGCTGGCTGCTGTTGGGATCGCCCTCACAGGACTTGACAAGGAGTGGCTTTCAGGAAGGGCTTGCCTTTCAAGGTCAGGACAGAACAGACATCTTCCTCACCTAACTCAGAGGTGCTTTCTCTTACTTTTACTTCCTTGGCATCGTCCTGGGGCGGCCAGGTCTCCCCTGCTCCAGAACTCCCTTCTCAGAGCTCTGGCATCCTTCCAAGCACCAGCTAATGGGGTCTGGAGCAGGGTTGGGGCGGGGCGAGCTTCCCACCTCGTTGCCAGCACACTGTGCCCTATGTAGCAGTTCTGTCTTCTTCCCTGTCCCACGCAGCTTGATTTATTGCCTCGCAGGGAGAACAGGGGCCTCCTCCTCCACCTCCTAAGGGCCATGGCCTTCCTCCAGACACGCTACTGATTAGGCTAATCATTCCCCTTTATTCTAACACAAATTGCACGGTCTATGCTTGGCATATAAGGACATCAGGAATACAGACACACTCAGTGGGCTTGGGAGCTGCTCCGAGGAGCAGGCCATGGAGGGCGTCACTGATGTTCTAAAATTTAAGCTGAGCTCTGAAGAATGAGAGGAGAGGAAGGAAAAAGTGGTAGGAAGAGGGACAGCCCGTATGAAAACCTTGAGGCAGAAGGCACGGGCACGTTCATGAGCAAGGGGAAGGCCAATGTGGCCGGAGTGGGCAGTGGGGCGCGGTGAGCAACAGGTCACACTGACAAAGCGCTCGCTGGGCCAGGCGCTCTTGGGGGCGCTCTGTGTATGTTCACTCATCCAGTCTTCATGCCTCCCACCCCCCAGGACGAGGCACCCCTGTAGCCCAGATACGCCGGACGCGACGATGCGCACACCTTCCTCAGCTTCTGGCTGCCTGCAACATCAAGCACAAACCTTTAGCTCGGCATTTCAGATGCTTTGAGATAGAGTTCCAACAGAACTTACTTGTTGTATTTCCTTTTTGAATTTTGCTGCCCCTTAAAATTAACTTTTACTTACGTAAGTAATACCCAATTCTGTTTTCGTTGTAGAAACTTAATACAGGTAAATTTTAAGTTCTTTTTTCTTTTTAATCACTGTCCCCTCTTCCCTCTCCGTTCTGGGTGCCTCCCCAGAGGTAATAGTAGGTATTTCCAGATACTTCCAGATATTTCTAAAATCGATAGATTTATGGATACATCGAAGGAGTATACAAAACTGTACAAAAAGGAATAGAGTCATTTTGTGTTTTTTTTAATAAATACACACCCCTACCTCCATAATCCACTGGCTAAGACCATCACGAGGCTTCTCCATTCAGCTGAAGGTGGTGTGTGTGGAGGGGGCAGGGGGTGTCAGAATTATCATCTTCCCATGTGTCTGGAAAGGGAGGGAGACCGTAAAGGGGGAGCACTAGCAGTTTCTACCATAGATGCTGATAAAAAAAAAGTCCTTTAAAAATAAATTTCTTGAAGGAAAAATGGAGTCATTTAAAGAAAACATGACTGTAAAGAGTGGCATGGAGGGCTTACGCTTCTGGCAAAAATAAAGAAGGTGGTACAAGAGCAGACTTTCCAGTCTCCAAGTCTGTCATCCTGTGCTCCTATGAACTGTCAGATTTGGTGACAAAGGCCATGTCTCTTCCTGCAAAAATGTCCAAGCCCCTGCATGTGTCCCCAGCCAGGCTCTCTATAGGAGGCCCAGCCTGGAGGGACACAGGCCTCAAGTCCCCTCTCCTCTCTGCTCAGAGCCTTCAGTTATCCACCCCCTCCTAGTCCTTCTCCAGTTGTCCATTTTAAGACTTCCCCTTCCCCAAAATGCCTGGAGACCTTGGCCCTAGGTAATGACCTCTTGCCGATCATCAGCAGCTCTAGCACCTGGCTGATTCCTTCCCACTTAAGTGTCGTATGGCTCCTGAAAATGTGATATGGGACCACCAAGAGGCTCACGTGTTGTTCGGCAGGGTTCTGTTTCAAGAAGCTTTAGAATGCTTCCAGAACTCCAGAACATGGAGTAGCTGCGGGGGGCCGGGGGGGGGGAGGGAGGGAGGAGGGGTAGAATCCCTGTTGCTCACTCTCAGTTCTTTACGTTTCTTCCCATTCCTTATATTCTATTTCTTTAAAGATTTTATTTATTTATTCGAGAGAGAGAGAGTGCGAGAGCATGAGCAGGGTGGAGGAGCACAGGGAGAGGGAGAAGCAGGCTCCCCGATGAGCAAGGAGCCCCACTGAGGGCTCGATCCCAGGACCCCGGGATCATGACCTGAGCTGAAGGCAGACACTTAAGGACCGAGCTACCCAAGTACCCCCCGCTCCTTATATTCTAAAGTAAATAGCCCCTTTGGACTGATGTCCCTTAGGCAGCTTTGTAGGAACTAAAGGTATGAGGATCAAAGGGCGGCTGTTCTATTCTACTGTTGGCTCCAGACCCACTGAGCCGCCTGTCAGCCTGAGGAGCCTGGAGGGGGCCTCTGCTGGTGGGCGGAGGGGAGGAAGGAGGGGGGCAGAGGACAATGGGTAGGGTGGGCATGAGCTGAGACTTCGGCCCTGGCCTGGTTGCCTATTAAGTTCCAGAGGCAAGTCACTTACTCCTGTGTTTCTTCCCATGCTTTAGAAAGAATTGTACAAAGCCAAACTCAGAGGATGCCAGAGGTTGAAAAGCCTGAGCAATCAGCTTCAAGCCCAACCCTTCCATCTACAAGCAGGTGCACGGTGCATTGGTTTCTACTGTTGTGGTAACACACGGCTACAGACTTACTGGCTTGAAACAACACACATTTATTATCTTACAACTCTGTAGGTTAGAAGTCCAGCACGGGCCTCACTGGACTCAACTCAAGATGCCTGCATTCCTTGGCTCATGGCCCCTTTCCAGCTTCAAAGCAGCATGGGATGAACCCTTCTCCCATCACAGCACCTGACCTCCTATGCCTGTCCCCCCCACTCTCAAGGACCCTTGTGATTACCTTTGGCCCAGCTGAATAATCCAGGATACCTTCTCCATGTTAAGCTCAGCTGATTAGCAGCCTTAATTCCATCTGCCACCTGGATTTCTCTTTGTCATGTATCAGAACACATTCACAAGTCCCAGGAATTAGGGTGTAGACGTCTTTGGGGGCCATTATTCTATCTTCCCAGAGAGGGTTAATGACTCATCTGAGGCAGGGTTAGGGACACATCTGACACTCAGTATTTTTCTATTCCCTTACGCTGTTTTCAGCATAGAAGGCAGACAGCAGGGTGGTTAAAAGCATGGGCTTTGGCATCAGATAGATCTGGGTTCAAGGTCTAGCTCTGCTTTTATGAGCTGTGAGAACCTGGGAAAATTACTTGAGCTCTCTGGACCTCAGTTTCCTCATCTGTTAAATGGGGACAACAGCAACAACTTCATCGTGTGAAAATCTATGAAAGGTGCTTAGCATTGTTTTTAGCACCCAGCATCCAATAAATGATATCTCTTAGTATGATTTATAATCAAATACCACACTTGATCATAAGCCCCTTGTGAGGAGAGCATGTCAGGTATCACAGCAATTTTATGGATATGGAAATGAGCCGAGAGAGTTAAAATATCTGGAGTCAGGTCATTCAGAAAGTCCCTGATGGCAGTGGGTCAGGAACAAGGTCTATGGACTTCTTACCTTATGCTCCTTAAGAGGACACCTTACCATTTTATTCAACCTCGAGCAGGTGATCCAAGAAAGATGTTCATCTGATTTTTTTTCTTACCTTAGAGGAAAAAACCCTTTCATCTTTTATTGGAATGTCCTGTAGTTCTCAGGCTCAAAATATTCCACTGAATTCCTAATGCAAAATACTCCGAGGTTAAGTTCACCGGCTTCTCCCTTGGGTAAACATGCTGTGGATCACCACTAAGACAACATTATTGAATGCTGAAGCCGTAATTAAATTGAAGCTTCTGCCCATCATCCCTGGTGAGCACAGCTAGAACCCCCCACTGAATTATACAGCCATCATTCCTATGGTGAGATTGTACTTTTTTTTTTTTTTAAAGATTTTATTTATTTATTTGAGAGAGAGAGAATGAGAGAGAGCACATGAGAGGGGGGAGGGTCAGAGGGAGAAGCAGACTCCCTGCCGAGCAGGGAGCCCGATGCGGGACTCGATCCCGGGACTCCAGGATCATGACCTGAGCCGAAGGCAGTCGCTTAACCAACTGAGCCACCCAGGCGCCCGAGATTGTACTTTCTGATAGAGCAACACACATTTATCTGACCATTTATTTCTCCCACAGCAGACACTGATATTCTTTGAGTGCTGAGAAATTGATACATCAAGACATTTTAAAGGGTTGGATTGTGAGTGTTGGGGTATTTGAGAAGCCTTGGAAAATAACACCCTTCTTCGCTGCCCACATTCAGAACAGAGGGTCAGATAGATGAAGATTAAAATGCTAGTTATTACTGATTACAACTGGGTAGGGATGCTGCTTGCATGGGGAATGAATGGGCTTGTGGTTGCTTTTCCTCCATGCCTCCAGGACAGGGCCACCAAACGCTTCTCAGCAGGCCCAGAATTGGCCCCACTGAACTTCCTGCATGGCCTCGAGCACAGACTAGACGGTGGTCCCCTGTCTGCTGGAGCCTGTCCCGAGAAAAGAGAGGGTGAGCCCAGAACCCTAAGTCTGCTGCATTGAAGAGTCAGAGAAATCCCCTCTTCTGGAGAGAGCTGGGGTCACTGGAAGCAGCCATGGGGGCGGAGTTTGGGGTGTGAGATGTTTATACAGGATCAACACCTGGGTAAGGAAAGGGGCAGATGCAGGGCTGGGCAGAGGCAGAGTCAAAATTCCAGGCAGCGTGGTGGGGAGCTCTGGAGTGAGCATCGTTCTTCAGTGCCTCCCCACAGTGGGGCCCAATGGCCAGGGCTTGGGGACACCCCCCCCTCCGCACTGCTGCTGGGCGGGGTGGGGGCGCTCAGGTGGTGGGGGTTGGGGCGGCTGGGTAGCTGGGTCTGGGCCGCTACTCTGCGTGTCTGCCACACGGGTCCTTCATTTCCCAGCCCTCTGCCCACTGTCTCATCCTTTGCCACTTCCTGACTTTTCCATCACATTCTAGTCATGCCCTGTTGCTGAAGTGCCCACAGATCTCATGCCTTGCATGCCTCTGGTCCTTGTCCCAAATATCCTTTCTGCTAACTTAGTCACACTTCTCATGGCTCAGGTGGGCATCATCTCTTTTCAGAAGGGCTCCGGACCCGCAGCCTGGGCTGAGTACCACCCCTCTGTGTGCACCTAGCATTCTCTGCACACTGCCTGAATGACACCACATTTTCTGCAGGCAGCCCCGTCTCTGCCAAGACTAGGTTTGTCTGCAGGATTGCATCTGTTCACTTTTGTACCTAGACGCTTAGTCAGTTCTGGGTACATGACCGGTGTTCCATGGACATTTGCCCTTTTGTCTCCCCATCAAAGCCATGTCCTCATTCAACAAACACTCACTGAGCACTTCTGTGCAAGTATTCCACGGCAGTCACAGATGGGTGGGCCTTCCTCATTACTGTAGCCACCATGGCTTGAACATGAGAGTTTTGGTGGAAATACCATTTTTAAAATCGGACCCTACTGCTCTTGCCAAAATGGCTTCAATGCGGGATCTGGAAGCAGTGAAGGGCTTGAGCAGGTATTGACAGACAGGGAACGAGCGAGGTCTCTGGACAGTATTTGAAATAATCCTGAAGGAGAGGAAACTGCTAGGCAGACGCCCTCCTTGATTTGCTTTCATCTATCCCATGGAGGAATTACTTGGGGCTCCGTAAAGATAAACGAATCCTAGACTCATAGATCTGTAAGTGGTTTCAGGGCGACGAGACGGGGACAGGCATGGAATTTGCACCCAGTGTCCAAGATCACACATTCCCTGACAGAGCAGACTAAGGAGCTGGAGAAAGTCTGACACTCTTACTCCCTCGAATCCAGTTCTGGGGGAGTGCAAACTCGTCCCATGAAGTGCTCTGGAAGAGCAGGAGAGGCAGCGAGATGTCAACCCGCTCCCCCCCAGACGGGCACGGAAAGCTGAAAACAAACGTGCCTTGGTCTGCTGGCTGAGCCGTAAAGCTGGCACAGAGGCGAGATCTGACGCGCAAAAGCAAATTAGGGGCTTCAGACCAGCCAAACGGGAAGAGGAAAGGCCCCTTCAATTGTTTAAGGGAGAAGAGGAAGACCAAAGGCAATATTATCTTTCATCGGCCACGCCCTGGGGGGGAATGAGCTGCCCAAAGAGCACAGCCTTCGCTGAGCGCTGAGCGGGGCAAGGAGGAGCCTCCTTCTCCGTCACTAAAAAAGCCTCAGTCTGAGCAGATGGCAAGTCGGTGAGAACTGGGACTCCCTGGGGTCAAAACCACAGTCATTGACTTGGCCCTGAGGGTCTCCTCTGCCCTGTCTGTGGTGGGGGGCTGCTCACATTCCTGCTGCAGAAGAGCACCAGGTTAGCGAGGAGTCCTGGCCTCTGGGCCGTGGGCTGGGGACCTGGACAAGATCCCATGCCAGTTCTGTCCCCAAGGGACCAGAGGCTGGTTGGAAGGACAGCCATGTAATGATGATGGCATCAGCGGTAATCGCTGCTTGCTGAGGGCTTGCTAGGGCCCAGTGGTTATCTCCTTTATCCCTATGACAACGCTGCTGGATGTGATTCCTTCCAGTAACACCCCATTTCACACAGGAGAGAAGAGGCTTCCAGGGTGTAATGACCGATTCGGAGTCACCAGCGCAAGTCAATGGCTGCCGGGAGACCCAAACACAAATCTGTGTGACCCACACGCAACCGAAGGTGGTTTGGACCCCTCCGGCCTCTCTGGAGGACACCTGCAATATCTTGGAGGCTTTTGTGCTTGCCGCAATGCGGGAGGGGGTTGGCTACTGGCATCCAGCCGGTAGAGGTGGGGATGCTGTTAAACATCGCACAATGTGCAGGGTGCCCCCCTCCCCACCCCAGGTATCGGGCCCCAAAGGTCCAAGGCGCTGAGGTTGAGAAATGCCAGTCTAGGCCATTGTGTCTATTGTACTCTAGAGGTCTCTGCTCCCCACCTCCAACATTGTTTGGCTCTCTGTTCCTTAGTGTCTCATTTATAGTGCTCATCACAATGTAGTATTTTGTTATTGTCCGTTTGTGATTTCACTTCTCTTTCTCCCACTCAAAGCTGCGTGAGGGCAAAGGTTGCCTGCCTCTTTCACTGCTCTACATCCAACACCTGGCAATCGCGCCTGGGACACGGGGGCTCGATGAGTATTTGTTGGATGAAGATGTGGGCAAATGAGCGTAGAGAAATTGACCGATCTGTGCAAGGTCATGAGAACAAAGTGGCAGAGATGGTATTGAATCCCAGGTCTGTCTGAATCTAAATGGCATGGTCCTAACCCCCATGGCAAAGGGCCAAGACAATCTGGTGTAATGGGGCAGAGGACTGTCCTCCAGGAGAGGGGAGTCCAGCAGAGGAGAGAGAAAAGGTCAGTGGGTGTCAGGGTCAGATGCCAAATTTAAACTGGAAAAGAAACAAGGGATGAAAGAAGGAGCCAGGAAGAACCTGAGGGCTCAGCCAAGGGACCTGCACTTGAGATGGAGTGAGGACTTGGTGGAGAGTTTCCCAGATATTAAAATAATGTCTTAAAATGACCAGAATCACTCTCTCTCCCTTTTTAGCAAAGATGGGCAATACAACATTTATCCTCTCCTGGTCCTCAGGAACTTTGGGTCCCTTATGGTTCCCCAAGATAATGGCCGATGACTCCATAAATGCATGTTCAAGTCCTAGAAGTAGCCTGAAGTCAAGTACCAGGCTGGCTCCATCTGGCAAATCCTGGCCCTGGCAGCCGCACCTCCTGCCCTGGGCCTGTCTCTGCCTCTGCAGCCTGCCAGCCTGCTAGCCAGAGGCTTTCAGGAGCCAGTGCAGTAGCAAACTCCCATGACTCATGGCTGGGGAAGCTGTCGCGGTGAGGGGAAGTAGGGGCACATGAGGGCAAGGGCAGGGAACGAGAGGAAGGCAGAAGGAAGGGGCCGTGGAAGGAAGGAGGGCACCAGGTTAGTGAGAGAACAGGGAAGAAGGAAGCAAGAGAGGGAAAGAGGGAGGAATGGAGAAAGAAAAGAAGGGGGGAAGGAGGGAAGGAAGGAAATATGAGTAATAGTCACCATAATAGACCTTTTCTGAGTATCGAGAATTGCCTTGAATTGTGTGAAGTCTTTAGGGTGCATAATCTCCTGAAATCCTGAAAACAATCCTATGGGGCAGATTGTTTTATCATGTCCTTTTTATGGATTAAAAAACCCATGAGTTGCCGAGATCTTAACCAATCTGAGGACACACAGGTGGTAAGTGGTGGATTCAGATGTGAAAAGCAGGGGAGGGAGAGAGCTGGTATTGCAGGTGGGAGGGAGGAGGAGGGGACCATGGGAAGAAGGACAGAGGCTTTTCGAGGCTTAAAAGTTCCAGGATGTGTGGGCCAGACAGTAGGGTCCTGGAAACTGGACTCTGGCTCAGCGTGGCTGTCTTTAAGCGGGTGGGGATTGGGGGGTGGCCTACTCACCTTGGATCTTAGGCTGTTAGGATCAGCCCAATGAGGCCCTTTGCTTGAATGGGCTTCTGTGACAGATTGTATTGGAGATTCTTTGGTGACACGTGAGCCCGAGAGAATTGCAATGCCATTGTTAGATATCGATCCTTCCTTCTTAAACCAAACAAACGGGGGCCATAAAAATGATCCAATTTCATTACGTCCAGGAGCAAGGAAAACAAAGAGAGAAAGGAAGTTATTAAAATAAATACAAATGGCTTCTATACTCCCTAATGTTTCCAGATCACTTTCCCATCTGTTGTCTCACCTGATAGTCCTGTTTTGTGGTCTCAGGCTCCACATTTTACCAAAGAGGAAACGGGTTGAGAGGGAGGAAGTTCTCTTAGTAAGAATCTAGGGTCCAAACTCGGGTCTTCCCCATGTCTTCCCCATATCTTCAGCTCTTTCCTGGGCTCTGTATTGAAAGTCATGCTCAGTGTCCCTTATGGGAAATAAAGATTTTTCAAGCTAACTTCCCAGAATGAAAAGTTCTGTGAAACAAGACTCTGGCCTATTACTCAGGAAGAGAAGATTCATGCTAGGATCATTTAAAATCATGTTGCTTATGTCCAGTGTCCCTTCAGCAACTGTTTATAAAAGAGCTTATTTAGAACACAAAAAGTTGGTTCCCCAAAAAAGCAGTGTGTGTCCTCCTAGGAGCGAATTAATAGAAGCAAACAGCAGTGTTCTTGGAAATCCCTTGGATAAATAATTTTGTACATGCTGTTCCCTTTAGGCCCACCTCACCTGGGGTTACACCCTTGTTCCGCTCTGGAATCGAACCCAACCGAAGCAAGTCTTATCTTACTTATTCTCTGCACTCTGGTGGCCCTTCCTTCCCCCACTCCACCTCCTGCACCCTCAGCTCCGGGGAATCCTCTTTTCCACGCAATCCCGATTGATCCCCCTTAGAAAGCAGCTCCTCGGGACTGGGGCCTGGCTTTTCTTCATCGTCACCATGTCCTCAACATGCTGCTCGGCTCGTAGTAATTGCACAATAAATATTTGTCGGACAAGTGACGGCATGGGCCACTAGGCATTATACACAGACTGGCTGTGTTGTTAATTCGAGTTCTCTTTTTCTTTACTTGTCCCTTCTATTTTTATTCCCAGCACCACCCCTGGCATACAGAATGGGAGCTCTGTGTGTCGGAAAAATCAAGGAGTGAAGAAAATATTGAAGTATGTTTTTATAGAACACGCTTTCCATAGAAACGGAATTTATCCATCTTGTAAAATAACATTGTATCTCCTCCTTGTCCATAAAGACAGTGGAGGGGGTATAATGAAGGGTGGGGGTAATTTATAATTTGTAGACGTGGGTGCCTTTTTATGATGCATCTGCACTGCACGATCACAAATTCCTAATGTTTCCGCGTAAGAGGCACCTTAGCCATCAAGTGGCGGTAGTAATAATAGTGATGTTTAACAGTTACTGAGTACTTTAGTCCAGGCACTATGCTGAGGGCTTTATCTGTGTTAACTCATTTAATTGTTACAACCGACCCTGTGTGTGGGGGGGTGGTTATTACCCCCATTCAACCACTGAGGGGCCAGAGGCACAAAGAGTTTTGTAAGCAGGACTCTATGAAGCCTTATGGGTGCCCGTGGGGGATGAGGGGCGGGGGCCAGACCGTGGGAAGGCAAGAAAGGCTATCTGGCCCCCTCCTATATCCAGAGCTGTTATTCTGTTACATATTGTATATATTGACCTTCTGCAGAAGATTTATTATAGAAACAGAATTTTATCTAACTAGAAGAAAAGGCTTATAAAACACAAAAAGTAGATGGTTTAGTTTTATAGGTAGGAAGACTAAGATGTGAGAGATGTAAAATCCTTTGGCAATTCTCATCCATGGCCAAGCCAGGTCTAAAAATCTCAACTCTAAGTAGTCTGGGACTCGATTTCCTGCGCCACGTTGCCCAGATGCCCAGGTAGCTCCATAATGGCGCTTGAATTTGGTACTCTTGTTAACCAAGAGACTTGTTTGTCCAGAACTTTTGTTTCCAGAGCTATTTACTGAGCAATACTGAGTAAAATTAGGTAAATTATAAGGTAAATTTAGAAATCTTTGTCTAGCAGTGTTGTTAGAAGAAAACAGGAAGGATAAGGCAAGGCTAGACAGGGCAGGAAGTGGAAAAAGCACTCAGGGAATTCAGAGAAGACCAGGGTGTGTGTGTGTGTGTGTGTGTGTGTGTGTGTGTGTGCGCACCCTGGAATATAAATGACAACAACAACAATAACAATAATACTATTTTTTTAAATGCCTAACATGTGACATGTTCACAAAACTAAATGCATTACATGCATCATAACTTTTTTTTTAAAAGATTTTATTTATTTATTTGAGAGAGAGAATGAGAGAGAGAGCACATGAGAGGGGCGAGGGTCAGAGGGAGAAGCAGACTCCCTGCTGAGCAGGGAGCCCGATGCAGGACTCGATCCCGGGACTCCAGGATCATGACCTGAGCCGAAGGCAGTCACTTAATCAACTGAGCCACCCAGGCGCCCTGCATCATAACTTTTTAAAAATATTTTATTTGTCAGAGAGAGAGCGAGAGAGCACAAGCAAGGGAAGCGGCAGAGGGAGAGGGAGAAGCAGGCTCCCCACTGAGCAGGGAGCCCCACGTGGGACTCGATCCCAGGACCCTGGGATCATGACCTGAGCCGAAGGCAGACGCTTAACCGACTGAGTCACCCAGGCATCCCCAGGCATCATAACTTTTAATATGCTGGTCAGTCAACTCTCTCTGTTTCCTTGAAGAGCAAACTGAAGCGTGGGAAGCCATAAGCAGCAGAGAGAAACTCAACCAAGGCCTGCCTGGAAAGGTACACACTTGAACCCCTCAGCTACATCAGGGCTTCAAAGCCCCCAGGGTGACAAGACCCCAAGTCTTCTTGCATCCAGCAAGAGCTCCTGGGACCGGATCTGGCATCGAGCTTAGGCCCCTGACCCCAACTCAGGGACGCTGTGTAAGGCGTGAATTAGGTTTACCTTTAGGACAAGCTGAGCCAGTCCAGGGTGATTGAACCACCTGCTACTCAGATGTCTGAGATTCTTTGACCTGGGGACCAGGCCTCCCATTCCCCAATGAGAGAGAAAATGCTGGGCCTCTCGATAGTCACGTTTATGGCCAAAAGTAAGCCTGCATTTGTGTGGCCCTTGAAGATTTCAAAAATATTTCTCCTCCGTTTTTCTAAGGTCCTTAGAGCAGATATTATATCCTCTCTTTGACAGAGCAGAACAGAAGAAAAAGCTATGGAGGGTTACACGCATCTCAGGAGGGGCTGACCTAGAACCCAATCCCTGGTCTTCTGGGGTCATTTCCCTCGCAAGGCACTAGGACACTGCAGATAGCAGCAGGGATTAAAAATCTGAAGGGTGGGAGAGAAGTCCCCATGGAGGGGCCCGGTGTGGAGCGACAAAGCCAGCGACTGACTCTTCAGAGGGCACAGCTCGCCTGGCCCTGCTTCTCTTCAGCTGGGTGGGGGCCCAGAGGAGCGGTGCCCAGAAGTATTTTTGTCTTGTTGCTTCAACCCAGGCAGCTCCACTTGGAATGATTTATGATGATTTCTTGGGTTTGTGTTGTAAACGCAGCCCACACCACAGGAGGGAGTTCCAGTCCCAGGGTCTTCCTCCGTGGTGCTCTAGAATGATCATGCTTCGGGCTGATGCTACAAGTAAATGTTGTCCAGTGGAACCTAGACATTAGCACGGTGAGAGGCCCCGGAGGTACGTCGGCCATCTGCCTCCTTTCAGCTGCTGAAACTGAGCCTAGTGCTCCGGAGGGAGTGGCCCGAGGCAGACACCAAGCAGAAGGCCTGCATACAACCAATGTCGCCTCCATGATCACCATAGCTCTGGGGAGAGAATGGTGAACACAGTAGATTGGTCTGGGGCTTCCTGGAGCTTAGACTCTGTCAGGGGAATAGACGTTAAGCAAACAGTTAAAGGTGTGCAGTGAGGGAGCAGAGGTGCTTTTGAGGCCTTATATAAGGGGCATAGCCTGGTGTTGAGTGACGCCTGCCTTGAGGGCATGAGGTTCAGAAGGAGCAGGAGAGAGCTTGTCTGGGCAGAGGGACCAGCATGTACCCCGAGATTCTGAAAATTGGCCCATGCAGGAGTGGGGGACCCAGGGGAAGCTGGGGTGGGGTACAGGTAGGAGATCTGATGGGCTTCATGGGATTTGAGTCCATATCCTAAACACAGTGGAGAGCCATGAACGTTTCAAACAGAAGAATAAAGAAAGGGATGAGGTTTGGCCTGCTGCTTATATAACATCTCTCTGGCTGGATTAAAGGGGCCAGGCTGGGGAACACAGGTCTCTTGATGTGGAGACTGGCTCCTTGCTCTGTGGGAAGTGGCCTGCATGGCCCAGTGTCATTCATCCGTGTACGCACAGCTGGGAGAGGGGGTTTCAGCTGTGATTTCTTTTAGGGCAGTTTTCAAGCACAAAGCTGGGCCTGGGACACATGCCCTGTAAAACCCTTGTTGCCTGAATTGGGGCAAAAGCCAGACAGTGTTTGGATTTGAGGGATGCAGTGGAAGCTGGCAGGGCCTGGAAGAATGTCTGGGTTAGAGGAGAGAATACCAGGGGGCCAGGATACACCCAGGTGCACTTCGGGGGCTGGCCTGGTCTTACTGTTTGTGGCTCGATCTCTCCACGTGGATGGGGGCAAAGAGTTGAGCTTGCCAACTGCAGTTAGAGAAAAAGATGCACGTCCTCATATGCCTGTGAATGCAGGGAGCTCCAGAGCTCTGAAAACTCAGCCCCAAAATGGTCTGCGTGCCAAGCAGGGACATCAGAATCTGGAATTTTCCAGCCCTGATTTCTAGGTTAGAAAACCTGGATGTGACTGGTCTAGAGGGGCCCTGCTCTCACACTGGTCCTGATGCTGCCTCTTACAGGGAGGTCGACAGTTCACAGAGCTGTTTCCCCTGCTCCTTCTTTTTCCTGGCTGGTCTTTCTACCCGCCTCCTTGTTCTCTTTCCTTTTTGCCTGTAGGAGGCGGTATGGTGCAGTTAAACATGGGCTTTAGAGGTCTGGGCATCTGGGTTTGAACTGTGGCTTTCCACTTACTGATTGAGTCACTCTGGGCATGCTTCCCAACCTCTTGGATTTGTGGTTTCCTTGTCTGTAAAATGGGTATGTTCATAATATAATCACGACTCTGGAAGGTGTGAGTGAGACGATATGTGTCATGCACGGAAGAACTTGGCACGCGGTAGGAGCAGAATAAGCTACTGTTGCTCATTCGTTTATTTGGTGTTTCTCTGGTCTCTACTGTGCGCCAGGCCCTGGGCTGAGACACTGGTGTCATAATGCTGATCCCCCCAATGCCCCTTTCGAGTCTTGGGCAGGGATCAGTGCCCCCCTACCCCAATGACAACGCGTACAGGGAAGATGGCTCCTCCCAGGGAGGATCTGGAAAATGGCCCCAGATCTAGAGACGGATCTGGGTGGTGTCTCTGCAATGCTGTCGAGGCCCCAGACTTGCATTTTTGGCCGCAGTTTCATCTTGCAGTTTCCTTGCTCAGTTTAATTCAAACAACCAGTCACACTACGCCTACTCCTATGTGGCAGGTCCTGGGCTGGGTCCCACAGAGGACACCAAGGGGAGAAAGCTGTGGCTGCAGCCAGTCCGACAGGACCCACAGCGTGGTAATGAGGTGGTGATGGGCGAGACCTGCCCCGTGAGGAAGGTCTGCAGGAGCCAGATTCTTTAGCTTGGTGGTGAAAGACTCAGTGAGTCTCCTCGTTTCTGAGGCCTATCATAGGAAAGGGGGGGGGGGTCCCCATGTCACTTTTGGGTCCCCCAGAGACAGCACTAAGACCTAGGGTAGAAATCACTCTAAGACATATTTTGTCTAAAAGGAGCAGAGCTTCCTAATATCTTAGGGTGTCCAGCAATAGGAAAGGCTTTCTGGTAAGCAGAGCAGGCTTCTCTGGGAAGACTCAGGCAAGGCTGGGTAAACACTCACCAGAGGGAATGCCTGTTTTGGGTGGGAGGTTTGATGGGATGACCTCTCGGCTTCCAAGTTGCTGGAAGACACAAGGATTCTAAATTCCCGCCGTCAGGCTCCCACCACCTTCCCTTGGACACTTGCCCGCTTCCTCCCTCTGGGCTCGCCCCGCACTCCTCACTCTTTCCCGAACCCAGCTCCGGAATCTTGCCGTGGCAACTTAGCAATCCTAGCTCCAGCATGTCAGGTCGCTGCGCGTGGGTGAGAGAGATTCCAGTCCGTGCTCCGGCTGGACTACTTAGCTTTGTTATCACACCAGCCCCTTTTAGAAATCCCTGCCCTCTAGGAGGTTGTGTGTCCTTTCCTATCTTTACATTTCACACACATTTCATTTGATAAAAAGATACACACACCAGCTTCTCTTACCCTACTTCTAAGCTTGATATTTTGGAAAATCAACAGCATCGTGATTGGTTAGAGTGAGGTTGCTGGATTCAAATTCCAGCGCCACTACTTACTGTCAGTGTTTTCCTGGCCAAGCTACTTACTCTCTGTAACAGATTAATATCTTAATATCTGTAAAACAAGCTAATAATAACATCAGCTCACAGGGAGGAATGCTGTAACTCTAAATAGATAACAACATGCAAAGAACTTAGAGCAATGGCTGGCATGTTGTTTTAAATAAATGGTAATGGTAAATATTTGTTTCATGACCCTTTACTTTTTAATTAATTTTATCAATCTAGCATTAAACTTATTTAAAATTATTAATAATTTCATTAATGTATTAATTTTAAGGCCAATCTGTGCACTTTTTAGAAAGCAGAATAGTATTTTTGCACATATTAGAAACCGGAGTGGTGTTGGCCTTGAGAATGTTTCCAAATCTAACCCATCTTTTGGCTGCTAAGGACATTGAACCTCGGAGAGGGGCAGCTACTTGCTCATCTAGTGGTAGAACCAGGAAGAGAATGCTGATGCCCTTTTATACATCATGATTTCCCTAATGAGAATTAACTAAGGGTTACTGTATTTTTCTGGTAGGTTGCTTTAAAAAATAACAAATCACACAACGATAAATGAACACTGAAACCCTTCCAATGGAATTTGTTGTTTAAATCACTGGAAACAGGAAAATGGGATTTACATGCTACTTCCCGTCACTGTGTTTCAGAGACTTGGGACACTGGCTTCCAGGGGTCCAGCAGCCCTGCCCCTCTCTCCCACCCAAACCTGCAGGCCTCTTGAAGTCTCACATGAGTGCCTCTTCTCCACAGTCCTTCTCCTTGGAATACCAGTTCTGGGGCCAGCGCTCTTAGCTTGTGTGGTTTAAAGCATTTACAAATGTGTTGCCAAACTTGGATGTGTGTAAAATTCATTTTTTGCTTCATCTGCACAACGCATCATTGCAATGATGCCTGTTGGGGAGAACGCAGAGCTAAGTGGAAGATGTGATATCCCGCAGAGTGGGGTCAACTGGCTGCAGAGGGGTGTGGTGTGATGCTAAGGCATTCCAAGGAAGACTTTTCTGGAAGATGTGGCAACTTGGTTTGGGGAGTTTATAAGAAAGCTTGATCAGAGCAGAGCCAAGTTCATGTCAACCTTCAGCTCAGGACTGAGGGGCACAGAGTGAACCATGCAGTCTGACCGTCTTATAGAGAGACCTTGTTAAACTTTAGACTTGCCCATACACATTGCCCATGTTACTGATTTTCAAGTATGCTGCCCCAAATTACAGAATTTTTTTGAGACAGAGAGAGAAGGGGTGGGGAGGGAGCAGGGGCAGAGGGAGAGGGAGAGAGAAGATCCCAAGCCCACTCCACACCCAGCGTGGAGCCCGACACGGGGCTCGATCTCATGACCCTGAGATCATGACCTGAGCTGCAACCAAGAGTTGGATGCCCAACCAACTGAGCCACCCAGGCGCCCCACAAATTCCAGAATTTGAAAGTGTACTGTGAACAAAGAAAGTTGGAGAGCCATTGTCCTAAGCATGACATGGAGAAAGTGTTCCCTGGTGACATAATTTTGTGCAATACTGGGTGAACAGAGCTCAACCTAATTCCTCACTGCAGGATTTCTCAGTGCCTTTAACGTACTAATGTATATGATGGCTCCTCCCAAACAGGTTTAGACACATGCAGCATTTATCCATCTTTCTTGGTCACACAAAGCCAAGTTTTTACTTCCAAGAACATGTGGGGACTAG
Organism: Mirounga angustirostris; assembly: GCF_029215605.1. Lineage (NCBI taxonomy): Eukaryota > Metazoa > Chordata > Mammalia > Carnivora > Phocidae > Mirounga > Mirounga angustirostris. The sequence goes on from NW_026991715.1 coordinate 113,728,223, forward strand.
TGTTCTGAGGAAATACTTCAGCAGGAACTGTGTCAGAGGATTTCATCCTCTCTGTTTTTGTCTATGTGCAAAGGCTGTTATACAAAGAGTGAATCCAAAGATTGACCCTTCATAGTCCCCGATACACAACTCAGCCACTCACCTGGACACCTAACTCTACTTAAGGTGCTTTCTGAACACATCTGAGAAGGTTCAACGGGCAGGAGATGGAGCCCCTTCTTAATGCAAAATGGATCTCATTTACTCTTCCTTGAAGGTTAGAGCATCTTTGGGGGGCTTGGCCTCCTTAGGCAGATACTCTTGTAAATCTCTTTTGCTTACAAGGCAGTTTTCAAAATGTAGCTGCCAGGCTGTGCCTGGACAGGACACACCATGTGTTGGGACTGATTTCTCTCCATTTCATCACACACTATGGAAAGCCTTCATGTTTTGGCCTGATTGCTACAGGCTGGAGCTAAGCCCTCAGCCAGCATGTCAATAGCCTGCGCAAGATAATAGCTTGGAATGTCTCTCCAGTTTTTTGGATTCATTTTTTTCTCATTGGTAAAATGAGGGGAAAAGACGTAGGTTCAACAGACACTCACAAGCATTCTCTGAATGGACCCTGAGTGAGACGTCATGCTTTGGCCATGCAGCAGTGGATAAAATAGAGTTTTTTGATAGATGCATGACCATAAATTATAGCACAGCATGCTATCTGTGAAAAGGGCTACAGAGACAGAGAGGAGGAAGTCATAAATTCTTTCTGGAGGATCTTGAAGATTCCTTCAAGCTCTGCTATTTTTAGACACTGTGCCTTTAGGGTCTGGCCTTCTTGTTGCAGTTGACCTTCTGAATCTCAAACCAGCAGAGAAGGTCCAGCATCATGGTCATTGGGTGCTAGATGACTGTCTGCTGATCTCCTCTTGACTACATGTTGTCCCTCCTAGACCTCGGCTTCACCCAGCCCAGCAGGGCTACCCTGCCCTACTCCCCCAGGTAGGGGTGGGTGCTCCTCCTGAACGCAAGTCTACCTTAGATTTTTGGCTAGAGTGGAGTTTGAACTGTGCGACTGGCATTCCTTCTCTTGAGCCAGCCTCGAAGGATGAGAGGACGTGGATGGGTCCCTGCATGGAAACCTCCAGCTCCTTGAGCTTTTCAATGGCATAAAGGAAATAGCCCCAAGTCTTCATCCAGCATCCTAAACCCTCCTGTCTGGCTGCAGCTACATGTCCCTCTTTATCACCTACCCCTCCTCACCTTCTGAGATTTAAAGAATCACCTTCCCCTCTGTTCTCATTTCTCCCCTTCCTTCTCTTTTTCCTTATTCTTCTCTCTTTCCACATTCCATGTACCATTTGCTGAGGATGACTTCAGCAATCACGAAATCATCAGTATTAATGAGTTGCTGGTTAGAGTTTCAGACAGAAAAATCAGGATACACAGTCTGACAAACCCCGGTGGACTCAGGGTGTGAGGAAAGACTTCAGCTCTGAGAACCTTCAGGCACTACTAGTATACTCTGGAGAGCTATGGCCCTTCTCCCTCCTCTAGCAAAAAAAAAATTCCTATTCCACCAGGGACAAAATACCCGGAAGCAGCATTGTTAGTAGCTGTAGCCACAGGCCACCCACCCTCTGCCCTTCCTCACCTTCACATCCCCAGGGACACTACAGAAAACAAAGAGTTGTGACTGGAGAGAGCGCTGGGTGTTGGCACAGGGAAGCCTGGAAATCTGGGATGCAGAGTCCAGGAATGGGAGACCCCGGCTGGGACGCCTTCACTGGGGGCAATGAGGGGCCACCGCCTCGCATTGCTCCAGGGTGCAGTCAGAAATCAGGTCCCCTAATCTCCTGCCCCCAACCTGAGCTCACCCCTGCCCTGCTCTCCTAACCAGTAAGCCTCCTCCTGCCCCCTTTGCTGATAATTTGAGCCACCCACAATTTTCTCAGAACTCAGGATTACCGACCACCATCTCCTTCTCTTGCTTCTTCCCCGCCTGCCTCCTTCCCTCCCTCCCTTCCCCACTTGCCTTCCTTTGGTTCCTTCGTTCCTTCGTTCCTTCCTCCCTCCCTCCTCTCCCTCTTCCTTCCTTCCTTCCTCCCTTCCCCTCCCCTCCCCTCCCTCCCTCCCCCCTCCCTCCCTCCCTTCCTTTTTTCCTTCCTTTCTTCCTTCCTTCCTCCCTCCTCCCCTCCCCTCCCTCCCTCCCCCTCCCTCCCTTCCTTCTTTTTTCCTTCCTTTCTTCTTTCCTTCCTTCTTTCCTTCCTCCCTTCCCCTCCCCTCCCCTCCCTCCCTCCCTTCTTTCCTTCCTTCCTTCCTCCTTCCTTCCTTCCTCCCTCCCTCCCTCCCCTCCCTCTTCCTTCCTTCCTTCCTCCCTCCCTCCCCTCCCTCTTCCTTCCTTCCTCCCTCCCTCCCTCCCCTTCCTCTTCCTTCCTTCCTTCCTCCCTCCTCCCCTCTCCTCCCCTTCCTTCCTTCCTTTTTTCTTTCCTTCCTTTTTCCTTCCTTCCTCCCTCCCTCCCTTCTTTCCTTCCTCTCTTCGTCCTTCCTTCCTTCCCTAAATATATCCCTTTCACTGGATTGATCTTATTCTTCCCTTGTCCTTCCCTAGACCTTCTTTCAGGGTTTCTGCGGCAGCCCCCTCTTTCTTCTCTGCCTCCTTCTCCATGTAAGTACATATAGATATAAGACATTAAAAAATGTCCAGTGTTCCATGGCTATATCATAATTTATTTAGCCAATCTTCTTTTTATGGATACTGAGATTGTTTCTATGTATGTATGTATTTTCATTCATGCATGCATTCATTTTTATTACAAACAAAGCTGTGATGAATTCCTTTTATATACATCTTTGCATACGTTTGCTCGGAGTACTGGACCCTGCCAATCACGCCCTCTTTTGCTACTTCTTGTAACTCCAGCTGCTGTCTTGGTTCTCTTCTGCAAACCCTTCTTTTTTTCTGAGCACACAATGCATGTTCACCTCTTCTTGCTTCTGTCCGAAGTCTCTCCTCCTGAAATGAACACCACTTTCTACTCAGCCTTCTTGGCCGAGTCTTGTGCAGAAGCGTCCTCGATTCCCCAGACCAGCCTTCCTTAGTGGCTTCCATTCCTAGAGGACTTGCTATGTGTGAGGCCGTGTGCTGGAGGAGGCATTATATTGTCCCATCCTGGAACAGTGGGGTGAGGCAGCGACTATATTGCTGTTAGCATTTAAAAGTGATAACAACTGAAGCTCAGAACCTTGGAGAACTTGTCTAGGTCACCCATCTCGTAGGGGGAGGAGGCAGGATTCAATCTCAGGTGTCTCCTACTCTATTAAGCACGAATTCACATAACCACCACGTCCCACTGGCCCTTCGACTCCGGAGCTCACAGGACCCGGCACTTGCACCTCCTCTGGCACCCACCATGTGGAGTCCTAACGCAGGTGCGAGTCTGCTCCCTTCACTGGGCTGGGAACTCCCCGAGGGCGGACCCCGTGTGCCTTCTTTCGGCATCACCCATATTAAGTACGGAAGCTGCCGGGTCGGAGCTGCTGACATGGATTTGAGTGACGGAACCTCTGTTGGCTGAATGAAGAACCCTAGTGCTCCTTGAACCAGGTCAAGAGCCAAACTCCGGCACTTAAGAACACTTGCTCAGCTTGAAGTTCATTTTCTACTCACTCACGAAAATAAAATACCCTCCACCGAGGGCCCTCATTAACCAAATTACCAGAAGCTCTTGAGATTGGCAGGCACTAGAACACAATGATTTAAGAAATAGGCTCTGAAATAAGATGTTTTGGTCTCAGCTCTGCCATTTATTAGGCCACTTTCTCATTTTCCAGAATCCTCCATTAGCCAGCTAGGAAAGTGGGACAAATGACGGTTCCTGTGGGTGCGGTTATGGTGAGGATGGGATGAAGTAGCTGATGTAAAGCACTTGGCACAGCGCCTGGCAGACAGAAAGCACTCAGTATGTGTCAGTCGCACCGTTAGCCTCTCTCAGTCTTTGTTCAAAGTGACATAGATCCAGCATTTTCCATTTCCCTTGTCACTGTCCAAAGCTTTGACCAGGATGGTTTTTTTTTTTTTACTTTCCAACTTTTACAAAAATTATTAACTTTCTTATCCTTACTTGTAAAACAAACATGCATTGAGTGCCTTCTGTTCACCAGACCCCTTCACGGGCAGACCCTCACCCGATAGGGAGAGTCTACAGTAGGGAGGATGAGCATTTGCCCAGGCTAGCAGCCGCAGGAGGGTGAAGTTTTCCTGTTTTTCGCTGTTGAGAACATTCCCTGATGCTCTAGAAAACACACATCTCTTTTTCTTTTCAAACTTCAAGGACTTGTTTTTAAAACATTTTACCATGAATGTCTGGAGGTTTTGTACCTTGGTGCAGGAAGGAATACACAGTTTCAAGACTGATTCATAGAGGTGCCTGTGCTCTCTTTGTCCTTTGAGACAAAAAGCTTTCCTCTATCAGCTGCTCCTGAAGGTGACTTTAGGAACCAGCGTACTTCGTGATTCAGTGCGTGGTGCCTACCCACATCCATGTAGTACTTTTTTAGGGAGTTGTTGTTTTGTTTGTGGGTAACTGGGTCTTTCCAAGGACTATATTTGGAAGGGACCCCACCCCTGGCAACCAAAACCACAACAGCCAAGTCCCCCAACCCTGAACTCAAATCCCAGCAAAAGCGAATGACTCATTACAGGTGAGCTTTCCAGACATAATCCATAGACGGATTATTCAATGCCAGAAGTATATGTTCTCAGAGAACCATGCCTACCATTTTAATAAAATTACCTCACAAGGAGGAATGCCTTAGCAATGCCACTCAGCTCCAAAACTTACTGTTGTCTCTCCTTGCCTCTAACTCACGTGGCTCCTATTGGCAAACTAAAGGGTCCCTTCTCCAGGGGACATCTCTGTTCAGGAAACCCAGCTTCAGGGTCGCAGGCAGACGTGAAGGGGAAAGGCTCACTTCTCCTCTGGGTGAGCGTCTGAAGGAGGCGTGGCTCCGGGTTAGGTAAGCCCCTAGCACCTGCACGGGGCCCTCAGGTGACCGGCCTCCCGGCTTGCCACGGGCTCCTCGCAGCTTGGTCTTCTGGGGGCTTCTGCCTGTTCCCTGCTGCCCCGGAGCTCTGGCTTCTCTGTCAGATGCTTTGTTGTCTGAACTGCTCAGGCCACCCTGCGAAATCGAAGGAGATTATGGGCCAAATGGCCCAAACTCTCACCTTGAGCCCACAGTGTGACCTTGGACCAGCCCCTTCTCTCCCTGGGCCTCCGTTCCCCCAGCCAAGAGGTAAGGAGTTTCACCAGAGCGTTCCTGAGCTGTCACCCAGCTCTGATATCCTGGGGTTCCAGAATCCGTTCCCGAGCCAGGCCCGTGACCTAGTTGCGGAGGACAGTGAGAACAGAGCCGTTGTTTGGAATTCATGGGTGGGGTGGGTGGGGCCCCTCCTAATAAACTTGCCTGGAGATTGGAGCAACCTGTTCCTCCAAGCCCGCTGAAGGCTGAATGAGGCCTGCCACTCCTTTGGCATCGTCACTGCAGAGACAGCGGGACTGCACCTATCAGAGCGCGGCGGGCTCCTGAACCTGCCACCTCACCATCTGCATGCGAGAAAGAGAAAAAGGGCTCAAGACGTGGAGCCCAGATGATGCGATGATCAAATCAGTGTCTCGGCTCTGGTTCTCTTAGCGGCCCCTGTCTGAGTGAACACCCTGCTCTTCTGTTTCAAAAGGCTTCTTAATACAGTTTTCTCCCCGAGTAATTTTGTCCTCAGGAGGAATTGTGGGAGGACCCGCAGGGATTTAGAAAGCTTAGCGCTGAACTAATTTCGTGCCCTAATGATTTTGAAATTCTGGGTAATTAGGGAGGCGGTGGCAGGAGCTTGGGTTCTGGTCCTGGCCCTATCCCCCCCACCCCTCCATCCCCCCGCCCCGGCTGTGCAGTCTTGAGCAAGCTCCTTCACCTCTCTGGGCCTCAGAGTCCTCTAAAGCAGCCTCTCTCTATGGCTTCTTTCTGCCCTGGCACGCCGTGACTCGACGCTCCGAAGACAGCAACATCCCATCCTGGGTGTAGAACCGAGCCAGATCTACCAATGATTTTTGATAGTCCACTCCATCCCCTGTGCGGAGACAGCGCTCTGGAGGTTGTCATTTCCTTCCCAAGCTTCCCCCCTGTGACGGCTTTTGGGATGGATCCCAGGAAGCAGGTGAGCGGCATGGGTGTTTGAGGCTTGGAAGGGGCTTCGAGGAGAATCACCCAGCTGTTTTAAGAACGCCTTTTACCCCAGTTGTCTGGTGCCAGATGCTTGGCCTGTTTGGACAGCAGCGTTTCATGAATGTGAAGAGCCCTGACTTCAGAGGTAGTCAGCTCTTCCTGCGTATGCCCAGCTTGCCAACTTTTCCAGCTCATCACTCAGCAAATATTTACCAAGTGCTGCTTTTGCGCAAGGCACTGCATGAAAGCTGTTTCGCCTGCATTATTGCATGTCATCCTCCGGGCCCTATGAAGCAGGTACTAACTTTATCCACGCTTCACAGATGAGGACACCAAAACTCAGAGAGGTGAGGTGACTCATCCAAGGTCACACAGCTAGCACATGGAAACCCGGGGGCTTGGTTCCAGGCCCAGCAACTCCAGAGCTCTAGCTCTCAGCCACTACACGCTGCCATTTCCCAAACCTTATTCTACTTAATCCTCATTGAAATCCTCATTTGCTTTATTGCAAAGCTTCCACTTCAGTGCTTTAGAAAAGCCCCTGTGAGTTTGCCAGTCCGCATCGTGGGTTGATGTGCGCATCCGCTTCTGAAGGAGGACAGAACACGCCGACCTTGGACAGGGTAGTGGGAAAAGCCCCGAATATGTTCGCCTCCCACAACTCCGCTTCTAGACTTGCCCGGCCCTCGCCAATCATCTGATCTGAGGCATTTGAGCTCTGCACTTTTCCGACCTCGCTTTCCTCACAAGGATTTTATAAGAACCAATTGAGAGTATGGCCCCGACAGGACCTTATAAATCAGAAAAGTGGGGAAAGAAGGCTTAGCATTAGTAGGGTAGAAACGTCTCTGCTTTTGGCACTTACCAAATTGGACAGTAAGTCGCATGTGGTTGGCCCAGGAAGGCTGGAGTGTGACATTCCTGAACAGATTCAGGCATGAGAAGGGGCAAAAAGAAAACACCACATTTGTAAACAGACGGCCCGGGGCTTCAGAGAGACAGGAGGAGACAATGTTCATTTTCTGGATGCTTGTTTTGAAAGTCTGTGGCGGCCCAGCTTTCCGCCCATCACTGGATCGTATCGTCCTTCGAGAAGCCCGCTTTGTCACACGCCTGCCGACAGCCCCACCCCAGGACCACGGGTTCCAGGAGGGTTGGGTGGGGAATCACTGTCTCGGCCCCTCGGCCCTCTGAGGAAGGGGAAGAGCCGATACACTGCAGGTGCCCTCGGCTGGTGGATGGAGCTCCGCACCATTTGCCTCTGTTTCTCCACTGTGCATTTGTTCTCTCTCCTCCCGCCCCGTTGTGCTAAGGGGGACACAGGAAGAGGATCTTATTCCCTTTGAGACACTGTGTGTGTCTCGTTTAGGGCCCGAGGGGGAGAGAGGAAGCAGGCTCCCCAGTGCAGGTTGGAGACAAGAGCATTTCTTAGACAGGGTACAGAAGCTGCCAGAAAACAAATTGGAATGACTCCTGAGGCCCTGCCTGCCTCAGACAAGCCAAAGGGGCTGCGGTGCACAGGGCGGCTCTCTTGGGGTCTCCCTACTTTGACTTCCGTCCCGTCACGGACACAGGGGTGTCGGGGAAATGTTAACATCCCTCCCACATACCAGTTAGCAGTTCAGCTGTTGGCAAATCCCCTGCTTAGTGTGGGACCAAGTTGGCAGCTGTCGTCATGGAAACGAAGAAGGCTGGCGTCCAGAGGATGCTGCAAGATGGCGCCATCGAGGGAAAGGCCTGCAGGCTGCTCGGTGACCTGGGCTCCTGTCCCAGCTCCGTCACTGGCTTCCGTGTCAACTTGGCCAAATCCTTTGCCTCTCTGGGACGATATTTCGTGAAAGAAGGTTAGGCAATGATCCCTCAGGTCGCTTCCAACTGGGTAACCAGCCATCTCAGTTTGCCCACGGCTGTCCTAGTTTGCCTATGGAATGTTTCATGTCTAGGAATCCTTGTTTCCAAGTAAAAAAAAATCCCCTTGCTAATGGTTCTTGTACCTTCCCTCTCAGGTCCCAATCCCCTTCCTCTCTGTGCTATAGATGCCCCTTCTCTTTAGAAAATCACTGGGATAATTCCTCCTGCTAGAAGGGTGCGGTCAGACACGTAACATCCTCTATGGCAAGGCACCAACTCATCCGAAAGGACTGGGCCACAGGCCCTGGGCTCTGCTGGCTGACCGCTCTCAGCCCCCAGGAGCTTCCATCCCCAGGTGTGTGATAATGTCCCCTCTTTCCGTCGTCATGCCAGTGGCTTCGAGGACCAGTCGATCTGAAGGACTACCTGGCTTCTCTTTTGATTCTTGTTCTCAGACCAAAGGTGATGACTGCCCAGTTCACTGGTCAGATCAGCCTCTGTCTACCTTCTTACGGTCTTTAAAGGTGGCATTGCTCTGGGCCCTGCTGACTCACTCCAGAGAATAATTTCCACCCTGATGGGCTGCCAAATGTTTCTGACTTCAGAGAGGAGCCCCTAAAACATTTGGGACTGAGGAAGTTTAAAGTCTCAAATAATGGTTACTGTACATGTATCAAAGGGCAGAGGAGGGAAGACTCATGTGACCCCTGGTTCCCATTCACCTCCACGTCCGCTATGCCCATCTCACGAGCTCACTGCCCGAACTGGTCCTTCCTTCCGTGTGCTCTCTCATTTGTTTATGCTGTGTCTTGCGCGCGGTCACTTGCATCAGGCACTGCTGGTGAGTTAGAAGCTGGCCACCATCGTTCTGGTGACGCTGCAGTGTGTGCTGGGACCTGCGGGCCCCACCACGCTCGAGGCCGTGGCAGCAGGGAGGACGGTGATTCATCCTGCTCCGGGGGGACACTGGGCTGGGCCGGCAAGGTGAGGAGGAGTTACAGGTGGAGTGTGGGTGGGAGGCAGCAGACATGCCAGGCTCGGAAAATAGCGCACACAGGGCATGAGCTTCCTCCCGCCCCTTCTGACTACCTCCTGTTGCCACCCACCGTGGGTGACACTGTGGGCGCCAATGGGTCAGGGATTGCTGGGCCAGAGGCCAAGGCAGGCAGAGTCCGCCCTCGGGAGACTCCCGGGCCCGGGGGGCTCGGGCACATCAATAAGCTCCCTTCCTATTTCAGGGAGCAAATGGAGGCCTAGCCTCGAGATTCCTCTCTTTCCTTCTCAAATCTCAGAATCCCTGCCTCCTCCTGGGTTAAAAACCCAGCTCTGACCCTGCCTTCGTTCCCCAGGCCCGTCTCCACTCTGTGACCCATGGCTGTCAATCCCTCCCCAGCCCTCTGGCGGGCCCTCCCTCTGTCCCAGTGCCCCACCCACTGCCGTGGTTCAAGTCTGGCTGTCGCCCACCTGGTGGTGGCAACAAGGTTCTCACGGATCTTGTGATTCAGGCCTCTCTGTTCCTCACCATCCTGTGTGCACTGCCAGACCAAGTTTTCCAAAGTAGTGTTTTGTGACCTCATGTACCTGTTCTGAATTCTCTGTGAGCCCGTTTCCTTAGACCTCACGGTCCACTATGCACAAACAAGGCCTCGTTCATATCCATAACCTAGTTGTCTTTGGCTCCAGCTTGCCCGCTCACATGGGACCACAGTCTCTCCCCAAGTGCATCCCAAGTCATTGCAGGGTCCCCCAGGGCAGCGCTCGGAGCATCTGGGCCCGTCTGTGTGTGTTTGCTGTCAGCCTGCGACCGGGTGAGCACAAGCACTGGGAAGTGTTTAGAGACTTTCAAAGCAATGTGACATGCTGCGCCCTCTAGCATACGTGATTTTATTTTATAAAACAAACAAGGAACAGCCACAAAAAGCACCTGGTTCTTCACCGCAGATGATTGAGAAAGTGCTACCCTTCGGGTGTACCCTGTACAAGCAAGTCTGGCCTGACTCCCATCACCTCCCGGTTATCTGCTGGTAGCTCTGGAGTTGCGTCTTTGTGAAATCCATCCCCACGGCTTCTCTTCTTGGAGCGCTGCTATCCACAGTGCTCATGGAAGAAGCAGCTTGCTTCAAAAAAAGACACCAGCAGTTCAGAATATCTGCCCTTTTAGCATTAAATTTGGGATTCTTATTTCAAATCCTATTTTTTGCCTTCTTTCTCTAAAGGATTTTTTTTCCCTGTTTAGCTTGGCAATGAAAGAGCAACTTTAAAATCAACTTTACTGAAATACAACTTCCATACAATAAAGGGAACTTAGTTTCAGTGTACAGTTTGATGAATTTTGACCAACGAATACACTTGTGAGATCAGCATCCTGGTTATGCTCTGAAACAGCTCCCTCCCAGCAAGTTCCCTTGTGCGCCTTCGTAGTCAGTCCCCGTTTCTCCTGCAGCGACAGGCAATAATTGATCTGCTTCCTGATACTCCAGACTGGTTTGGCCTTTTCGAGAATAGCACGTGAGTGGGATCATCCAGAACGTACTCTGATGCCTGGCTACTTTCACTCACCCTGAGGTTTCTGAGATTCGTCTGTGATGTTATATGTATCTCAGTTCAGTCCTGTTCCTTGCTGAGAAGCATTCCATTGTATGTACCACAACTTGTTTATCCATTCTCCTGTTGATAGATACCTGGGCAGTTTCCAGTTTTTGGCTACTTGAATGAAGCTCTCTGAACATTCATGTGCAAGTCTTTGTTTGGACAAATGTTTTCATTTCCCTTGGCAAACACCTAGTGGTAGGATTGCTGGGTCACAGAGAGAAGCTTCTGCTCAGCTTGATGAGAAACCAACATTAATCCACAGCCCGTCTCATCAGAAATCACATGATTTCTCTTTGGACCCCAGTTCCCGCTGCCCTGGAGGGCGTCCGCTGTGCCCTGCTTCACAGGCTCACCAAATCTAAACGTCACGTGCACTTCTCTATCTTAGTGTCGTGACAAAAACCTTGTTATGATCTGTTCTGAGTTGTGCTGTGAGTAACTTGTGATCAAAAATATTTGGAAGTACTGATGTTTGTGAAAGATTAACTGGAAAAATATACGCATACATAGAAGCTATTGTATGTAGAATCTATGTATGTTTGTGTAGGGTTTTAGGTTATCTTTATAATACACACATTTTCATTTGCATTCCGGGAGGCTCATCTTATCCATTGCTACAACTAGTAGTAAATGGCTGAATTAGCTAGCATCTGGCTGGAGCTACGTATAGCAAAGACCCGCAAGAACAGTGGCTTAAACTAGAGAGAAGTCTGTTTCGCTGTCATATAAAATACTCTGCGGGGCAGTTTGTGGCTCATATGGGACCTCCACAGTCATTTGGGATGCAGGCTTCTTTCAATTTTCTTATCACCATCCCTAGGTGTGTCCCTGTCCTCAAGATCAAGGATGGAAATCCAACCATCATATCCACAATGGGGATAGCAGGGGAAGTGTGGGTTCCTGAGGGGAAGTAAGGTCACACACCCTCCTTTAAGGACACATTCCAGAGCTTGACTTTGCTGTTTGCTTCCATCCCATTGGCCTGAATCTAGTCACATGACCAAACATAGCGACAAGGAATCCTGGGAAATGTAGTCGCGTTGCTATCTAAAATTGGGTAGCTGTATGACAGAGGAAGAAGGGAAGAGCGGATATTGGGGGGACATGAAGCAATTTCTGCCGAATTAACCATTATTGAAATATTATTAATAGTTATTCTCAAACTACTGTGATTTCTGACACCCGACAGCATTTTGTGGGTAATAGAAGTGGGCAGGCCAGTGGGAGCGTGCTATACCTGGGAACAATGTCTTGTAAGGTGCGGGAAAACAGGGTGAAGACTAGTCCCAACTTTTTGCCCTGGTATTCAAGTGGCTGTCGTGTACTTCCCCAAACCTTTCACCCTCCATATCCATACTTGGGGGCTCTGTTTGGCCAAAGGGGACGTACAGCAAATCTTTTTTTTTTTTTTTTTTTTAATGTTATTTTAGTCACCATACAATACATCATTGGTTTTTGATGTGGTGATCCACGATCCATTGTTTTCATATAACACCCAGTGCTCCATGCAGTATGTGCCCTCCTTAATACCCATCACCCGGCTAACCCATTCCCCCACTGCCCTCCCATCTGAAACCCTGTTTGTTTCTCAGAGTCCATAGTCTCTCATGGTTCATCTCTCCCTCCGATTCCGCCCCCCCATCATTTTTCCCTTCCTTCTCCTAATGTCCTCCATGCTATTCCTTATGTTCCACAAATAAGTGAAACCATATGATAATTGGCTTTCTCTGCTTGACTTATTTCACTTAGCATAATCTCCTCCAGTCCCATCCATGTTGATGTAAAAGTTGGGTATTCATCCTTTCTGATGGCTGAGGAATATTCCATGACCTACAGCAAATCTTAACCTCCCTATCATCATTAATATTTCCTTCTTCACTCAGAAACTTCCCTGGGTTTTTCCAACATCCTGGGCTCCCTCCCCACCTCAAGGTTCTTGCTGCTTCATCCCTCCGGGATGTGGTTTCCCCAGACAGGTTGCACCCAGCCCTCTCTTTTCTGTCATTCAGATCTCATTTCAAATATCAAATGCTCAGAAAGGCCTTCTCCAGTCAAGTTCTCTAATACTGCCTCTTCCCCAGCCCATTCTGTCACCCTGCTTTATTTTCCTCATAGCATTTTCTTCACTATCTGAAAGAACCTCACTCCCTTACTTGCTTATGTTGCTTCTTTGCCTTCCCCACTGGAATGCTCTAGAACAAACCAGGGGCTTGTCAGCTTGCTCACTGCTGCATCCCTAGCTCCGTGAATCATGTTAGGGGCTCAGTATCACAGAGCTTAACTTAATAAATGCCCAAATACCCTTTTCTCCCTCCTCCTTACTCATGCTATGGAGCCCAGCCACATCCCCAGTTTGCCCCTGAAGTGTGTTTTGATCCTTTCTCCCCAGTCACACTGTGCCTGGCTTCTTGTCACCTTTCAAGCTGAAATGTAAAGGTCACTGCTTTGGAATGGCCATGAGCACTGACTCCAGCTCAAGCAGGTGTCCCATCCATTATTTTATCAGAGAGCCCTGCTCACTTCCTTCAGGGAGCTCCTTACAACTTGTGATTCTAGGTTTACTCACTTGTGCAATTATTTTTGTCTCTTCCTGCTGGCAGTTAAGCTCTGGGAGTGGAAAGTTAGGTCTGACTTGTATAGATATCTCTAGGGCCCAGTATGGTTTCTGCTACATACTAGGTGCCCCAGAAACTTGTGGATTAACTGATGAATGCCCAACATGTTCTGTCTGCACCACTTACCTGGAGAATAACAATCCTTTCCCATTATGTTCAATTGTCCATTAAATCTTGCGAAATTCTCTATCTAGAAAAGTCTTATCCCCCTATTTTGTAAGCTGCCTGAAAACAGGAACCAGTGTCCCCTTTATACCTCTTCACCCCAGCATACTGGGTTCCTTTAGATCAGTTTTTCTGACTTATATTCTGGGAATGTTAATAAGCATTACAAGAAAGCCAGATCCTGGGACCAAGTTTGGTTAGGATTAGATAAAACTTAAATGTATATTTTTAAATTGCAGAACTTTATTTTTTTATTTTTTACTTATTTATTTATTTTTTTAAAGATTTTATTTATTTATTTGACAGAGAGAGAGATAGCGAGAGCAGGAACACAAGCAGGGAGAGCGGGAGAGGGAGAGCAGGCTTCCCGCCTAGCAGGGAGCCCGATGTGGGACTCGATCTCAGGACCCTGGGATCATGACCTGAGCCGAAGGCAGACGCTTAACGACTGAGCCACCCAGGCACCCAAATTGCAGAACTTTATAAGGATTTTACCAAGTTACTGCATACTATAAATCTCCAAGAGGAAAGATAAAAGTAGTCAGCATCATCCAAACTTATTTAGACATTGAACCCTCCATGTTCTTTATCCAGAGACTCATTTTAGGCACCCGAGTGTTCCATGGTACACCCTCTCTTGCCCTCTAGTTCTTCCTTTTTTCTCTCTTCTTCCCTCCTTTTTCTCTAATCAGCCTCCTTTCTTGTTAAATCTCCTTTACAAGTGGCCTTGACACTGAACCCTCCTTTGTGGGGTGCAGAGCCCAGGTGTGGCCATTTGGTCTCACGAAAGCTGCCTCTGGGTCTCATTTTCCACTCACAGGATTTAAGAAATGGGGTGATACACAATGACATTGCTGGTGTTTGGGGGACGCGATCTGGGTCTCAGACCACCTGTGGGGTCCATCTCTGGTTTCGAAGGCAGAACTGGTGATGGGTCAGGGGCCAAGAGCAGGGCGTGAACCTGTATTCTGCCCTCAAGGTAGAGCCGCAGGGGCTCGGACAGCTCTGCGAGGCTTCCTGGGCATCAGCCTTGGGACATTTTAATAAAAGTAAGCATCTGCCCTGCCTACTGGGATGTGCGCGTCTGATCTGACTGGGGAGAAACGATTGATACCCCACTATCTTTGGGAGGTACTGACTCCCCAGGCAGCAGCGGGATACACAAAACAGTACTAACAACAACAGCCCTGCACCACAAAGCAAAACACACCTGTAAAAGACTAGCCACGTCTACCAGCGGAAGCCCCACACAGCTTTGGGAAGACTTCTACAGGCAGCATTCCAGAAGAGCGGAGTCAAGAAGCATCGAGAGAGACATGGGACAGAGGGCAAAGCTGAGGTCAAGCTGCCAGGGTGGCTGCCCAAGAACACGCGGTGGAGGCTGGGAGCGAGCCGGGGCATCAGCTGGAACTTAAGCTGGGATCCTTCGAATTTCCCCAGGCCCAGTTTGCCCCGGGAGACACACCGCACTGCAGTGCACTGCGCTCATTAAATGTCATTGCATGCTCTCTGACTCTGCCTTACAAGCTTGGGAGCCAAATATTTTATAAGAAACATAAATTAAATTGTTATTCTATGTACCCCTTAATTGATTCCACAGGACTGTTTGCAGGCTCCGCTCCCCAACGGCCACGAGAAAGCACAGTAAGTGACGATAGGGCAGTGGGGGGTGGGGGTGGGGTGGGGGGGTGGCGGGAGATGGCAGCATTCACACTGTCCTGTTCCCCTGGGCTTCATTTTCAAGGCAGTCGGGGACCACCTTCAAAGCTGTCCTCGAATCTAAGCATATTCGAGCCAGAGGGCACCTGCAAAACACCCTCATTTCATCGGTGAGGAAACTGAGGCCCAGAAAGAGCCAAGTCTGCCCTCGGGGCCACATTCTAGGTTAGTTTTGTGCATAGGCGAGTGTAGACCTCGGCCTCTGGTCTCCTATCTGTCACACCTCACAGCTTTTTGAAAGACAGGCAGCTGATTCTTGACTTGTTTTGGCCTCTATGGGAGCACAGCATGGAAGAAATGGGGTCCCGGGGGGTTGGAAATGCTGTGCTTGGAGTCCGTAGCTGTGCCTTTGAGACATTGGGCCTCTCCTTAGACAGGACAGGCTCCCTAGGCCCAGAGAACTGAAATCTTATTTATCTGGGACTAGGCTGCTGCCACGTGTCCCTGGGCCTCACCCCAAGCCTCCCTTCACACCGGCCTCGGGTTGCTGAAGAGTGAGGTTTGCATTTTCTCAGAATGTTCCTGCAAGTTACTGTCGAATCTCCCTGTGAGAGGCTTGCAGCCAAGCAGCCGAGTCTGCCCGAGGGGCCAGCATGGTCCACTGTCAGGGCTCTGGGCCTCACGCATCCTCGCTGCCAGGGGTTTCCCGGATGCTCGCGCTCCTGAGTGCAGACGGACTGACGGGAAAGCTGGTAGGGTCTTTTGGGAGCTGGCCCAGGGCTCTCCCTGTACAGAGAAACTGGCCCAAGAAAGGGAGGTGACTTTCTTGTCACCAGTCATCCCAGAGTTAGGGACCTGCCACAGTGAAACTCATTGCTTCCATCTTCCTCCCTCAAACATGCTCTGTCCTGGTGCTGGGCATCCCCTAAGTTGTTCAAGTCTAACGTCTTGGAGCTATCAGGGAGTCCTCTTTCCCATCTCCCCCTGTATCTTATCTAGAAGCAAATCTCTCCAGATGACATCCTGACACACCTAGTAGTCCCTAGTTCAGGCTACAGTTACCTCTTGCCTGGGGTTAGGCATTAGATTTCCGACAAGTCTCCCCACTTCCGTGCTTGCTCTGCTGAAACCCGTTCTCTTCTCGGCAGGCAATGCTCCATCAGGTCAGGTCACCATTCCCCCCTGCTTAAAATCCTTTCATGGCTTTCTACTCAACTTAGAAAATCAGTCAAACTCCTTCCCACAGTTTAGCAAGTTCTGTGTGTTCCTGGCCCCTGTCTACCACCCTGATTTCAACTTGGACCCTCTCTCTCCCAGCTCGCTCTTCTCCCCGGTAAGGACCAAGTGTTGTTCCTCACCTTAGGGCTCTGGCACTTAGCTCCTTCTGCCTAGAAAACCTCTTCCTTTTCCCCTGGCTGGGCCCTCAGGTCTCAGGTCTCAGCTGGAAGGTCACTTCTTTAGACAGACCTTTCCTGATCCTCTAAAGTAGCCACCCAGTCACTCACTATCATCCTATTCTAATTCTCTGCGTATCATGCCATTCATTCATTCAGTCTTCATTCATTCTTCATTCATTCGCTTAGGGCCAGGATCCCCCAACTAGAATGTAGACAACATGAGAGCAGGAACTTGTCTGTCTTGTGTATTTCTGTAGGTTTCATGTCAAAAAGGGCAAGTGGTAGGGTTTCAATAGATATTTGTAAAAAATTGGGTATTTCTAAAAAAGTCTAGGAGATGGAACCTTAAATTCCACTTGGCTATAAATCAGATATCAAGCCATTTCCTTTTTTTAGGCTTTTGTTTTCCTACTTTTTAAGATGAGAGCTGCTCCCAACGCCAGCCTACTCTTGTGTCCTCTATCAACATAGATGGGTTTGCCCAGTTTCTGAAATTCCTATAAATGAAAACCAACTTCAGATACTCTTTTATATCTAGCTCTTTGACTCAATGTTATTTCGTGAAATTCATCCATATTGTTACATGTAACAATAGTGCATTTTTTTCTTTGTTGTGTTACTATTGAAATATGTCAAAATATACGTATCCACTCTTAAAAAAGATGAAGAGTGATAATGATGATAGACCAGTGGTTTACAAACTCTGTTCCACGGAAGCACCCCTTCCCCAGCAGGGGTAGCACGGGGGAGAGGTCAAGAGAGTGAGACTTCCATGCCCCCTCCTTTTACCAGCCCCCTCCCCCCCAACTAAAGTGGTTTCTGGTTTTGTCTGTGTCATAGATTGGCATCGAGATATCTAGGTGCTGGGTTGGATTGCATTTGGAAAAAATTGTTTCTGCTGTTCAAAAAATATTTTTAAACCATTTTTTGATGTTAGATATGGGATTTTGAGCTCTGCTACTTTCAATCCACATGATGTAGGGCAAGTGAGTTAATCACTTTGTGCCTCTATTTCCTCAAATGCATAAATGTGGCAGCAATAACACTAGTAGATTATCTGAGCTAATTAATATAAAACACTTCTCACAGTGCCTGACATGTAGTCAAGCTTCCATCAATGCTAACTGCTGTTGCTTTCATCATTTTCTTTGTCATTGTCATTATCAACTTCGTCATCCCTGCCGAGGGTTCTTTCCACTCAGATGTTCTATGTTTGTTCCAGGCTTTGTTGCAATCACAGCCTGAGCTTGGCGGGAGATGGAATGTTTCCTAATTCTATTTCTAGCCCAGTTGGGTCTTCAGGCCTGCTCACCTTGGGTGTCAGAAATAAGCCAACCCGAGGTTGAGCGCCTGGGAAATGCCCCCACCCACGTCCCCTGGGGCCAGACTGCATTCCTCCAGGAGAAGAAGGAAGGAAGAAAGAATATTCTGTCTCAGCTAAGCTCCTCAAGTATATTATGAACCTGATACTCTTAAGGCATCCAAGTCAGGTTCTGACCCTGGTGGAGTCTTGCATAGATCCCAGCAGACAGACACCAACCTTGACTTTCCTTTTAATTCAGTCACTGGGTGACCTTGGCCAAGTCATTGTTTCATTATCATAGAGACTCTGGGTTTGCTGACCTCCTCTTTCCCTGCTAAGGATCTCCTGGGTGGGATGGAGTGGTATCCTATGCAGATAGGCAGCTGGGGATGGGAAAGCTGATGAACAGCGTGCAAGGCACAAATGTTAGGTGGGAAGGAGAGCCTTGTTTGGTGTTACCCTTGAGAGACTGGGATCCCCGGGGAGTCTCAAGGCATGAAGCCAGTACACCAGGAGGTAGTGGGTGACGCTCCAGGACCTGTGCCCAGGGCTCTTGTCTGCCACTCTGGTGCTTGTTTTGCTACCTGCCTTGGAAAGTCTTTCATCCCCTCTGCCTTCTCGAACGGTTGTTGGCTTCACGTAAACAATTCAGTGAGGTCATGCCATCAGAAGGCAAGGCACGCTGGTTTGCTATGCTTTTCATTTGAGACTCACTCTAAACACTGCTGAAGACTTTGGGCATCTTGCCATGATGGGGGTGGTGGCAGGGGTGGCGGTGGTGGTGAAGAATTGAGCTGTTTATAAGAGCAGTTTCCCGTTGGTACCATGAAGCATGCAATAGCCCAGAAGGGCAGAATTCTGTCTGCACCCTGTTTCATTGGCCTCTGGCCTGGAGGGCCGTTATAGGGTTTGGACCACACATTAAAACAACGTATTGCTTGTCTCTAAGTAGAGACCACACTGTTGCTCAGCCCACATAAATGGCAAAGTCTGTGTTTGAATCCAGAACTAACTTTCATCTCTAACCTACTCATTCTAGGAGCCCCTCATGGGTTAGGACTGGATTTTGGCTCTCTCACTTGTAGCTCTGTGATCTCGGGCAAGTTTTTTCACTTTGGTTTCCTCATTTGTAGGTCAGGGACAATCGCACCTGCCTCATAGAGGTAGAGGAGATAATGTGTAAAAATGTTTAACACAGCACCTGGCACCGAGCAAGCGCTCAGTACATGTAACCACTGCTACTCCCACCTCCTTCTAGTAATTGGGAAACAGAAATAGGACAAATGGGGAGACGGGAATTGAACTCAGGCAGATATTTATCACCACACTATAGAATATGCACCTTGCATCACCTGGCAGAGCACATCGCCTTTCTTGCTTGAGGGTTGGAACACGGAGCCCACGTTCCCCAACACGGTATCTCTAAATTGTTTTGATCATACACTCTGTCAGTAAAATAATTTTAAGTAGTCCTCCTTAGTTATGTGCATTCCCTTATTTGTAAATTGCACACATGTACCAATGTATTATCAAGTACGTATAAAACATGTAAGATAAAATTTTTAAAAAACTGAGATAAAAGTAAATATCAAGAGAAGCTCTAATATTTCCTCCCTTTTTTTGGTGACCTCAGTGCTTGTCTGTCGGTGGGATGGGGGGGCTTAGGAGAGGTTGTCCTGTTAGGCCCCCTGTTGCTTCCTTCCTAAAGCAGTCATGGGATTTTAGTTACATTTTTTTTATTATGGTTAATTTAATTAACTCATGTATGCACACAAATGATAATAATGATAAGACATTAGAGTCTTCAGACCTGAAGCTTGGAAGCTCTCTACTGGAGTCTCACTGCCTCTCAAGAATAAGGAGCTTCTCTTAGTCTCCTCTACCTGGACTCCTCAAACCTACACTTTTGGTTTTTGAACTTTTAATTGGACTATACTCAAACACTGTCATCACTGGTTCTGCCGCTTACTGTGTTGCCTCTGTTCAGATGTGATATGGCAACAGTAGGTCCAGGTCTGTGCATTTCTAGCTTCAAGTTCCAAAGTAAAGAGACTTCTTCTCCAAAGTCAAACAAACAAAAAGCCCCCAAATTGAGTCTTGATGGCTCTGATGGCCTGTTTGCGTCACTGCTCGTCATGGAACCACTCACATAGGAGATCAGCTTAGGCCTGGGTGATATGTCCAACCCGTGGGAGGAGGTGAGGTGAATCAGCCCTGCTCAAGTCAAATGGACAAAGAGTGAAGGCAGATTGATTCTTCAGAAGGAACTGGGGGTAAAATTACCTGGTTGGTAAAAATCCTGGGTGCTGGAAATCAAATTCAGCCGTTGTCTACTACCCTTGTTGCCTCAGTGCTAAGGCCAGAAATGCTGGAATGATTCTCGAGTTTTTATTATTCCTCACCCTCCCCATCCATCAATTATGACAGCCCATCAATTCTACATCCTGAGTCCCTTCCCAACCTACTTTATCAGTGCTGTTGCCATTCCAGTCCAAGTGAACATTAACTCATCCTTTGACTCTTGAAATATTTCCTTATGCCCTCTTCCTTTTCTCTAAACTCTAAAAATAACAGCAGTAATAACTCATATTTGTTGAAGACTTACTGAATCCCCCAGCACTGGCAAAGCACTGTGCATTCACGATCTCATTCAGTTCTCAGAACATCTCTGTGAAGTAAATAACTGCCACAGTCCCCATTTCTTTTTCTTTTTTTTTATTCTTATGTTAATCCGCATACATTACATCATTAGTTTTAGATGAAGTGTTCCATGATTCATTGTTTGTGCATAACACCCAGTGCTCCATGCAGAATGTGCCCTCCTCAATACCTACCACCAGGCTAACCCATCCTCCCACCCCCCTCCCCTCTAGAACCCTCAGTTTGTTTTTCAGAGTCCGTCGTCTCTCATGGTTCGTCTACCCCTCCGATTTCCCCCACTTCATTCTTCCCCTCCCGCTACCTTCTTCTTCTTCTTTTTATTTTTTTCTTAACATATATTGCATTATTTGTTTCAGAGGTACAGATCTGAGATTCAACAGTCTTGCAAATTCACAGCGCTTACCAGAGCACACACCCTCCCCAGTGTCTATCACCCAGTCACCCCATCCCTCCCACCCCACCCCCCCCAGTCCCCATTTCTTCATACTCAAAATTCTTCAATGGCTTCCCCTTTCCCTACATGCCTGGTATCTATTATGATGTAACAAGGTACTCCAAACATGAATCATCTTGAAAACAATACAGCCATTTGTTTACATGAAGAATCTACAATTTGGGCAGGGTTCAGCAGGGAGGACTTATCTCTGTTCCTTGCAGCATCAGCTGAAATGGCTTGACTAGGGGACAGAGAATCTACTTCCAAGATGACTCACTTATATGGCTTGCAAGTTAGTACTGGCTACCATCTGCAAGCTCAGCTGGGGCAAAGGGCCAGAGACCTCAGTTCCTGTCCATATGGCCGCACTACGTGGGCTTCTCGAGAGTCTGCTTGGGCTTCCTCACAATGTGGTGGCTGGGTTCTGAAAGTGTCCCAAAAGACACGAAGTGGAAGGTGCCATTTCTTTTTTTCTTTTTTTTTTTTTTAAAGATTTTATTTATTTGCGAGAGAATGAGAGACAGAGAGCATAAGAGGGAGGAAGGTCAGAGGGAGAAGCAGACTCCCTGCTGAGCAGGGAGCCCGATGCGGGACTCGATCCCAGGACTCCAGGATCATGACCTGAGCCGAAGGCAGTCACTTAACCAACTGAGCCACCCAGGTGCCCGAAAGGTGCCATTTCTTAAGACCTGCCCCCAGAATCTGGCACAGCATCAGAGAGCCCAGACTCGAGGCGAGTGACCTGGAGCTCCTTTCGATGGGAAGCGTATCAAAGAATTTTGGGTCAAGTTTTGGAGCTGCCACATCCTAACTGTAAAAATTCACAAAATGAACTGAAGGTCTTTCCACGATTTGGTATTTATTAGCCGATCCGTTATCGCATTCCACGATAAAAGCTGTCTGTGTACAATGACCTTCTTTCAGTTCCTCCAAGAACTATGTTCTCTCTCACCTCAGTGCCATTGCACCTGCCATTGTCACCCACCCAAAATGCTTTCCCCATCTGTACGCAATCTCCTAGTTTCAGAGCTCAGCAGAAAAGATCTCTCCCAGGATGAGTCTGGGTTAAGCTCTTCTGTTTTAAGCTCTCATACAGTTCCTGGCTCACAGTAGTAGGTGGGCCAGAAGTAAATTTTGAAAAAAAGAAATGATGGAATGAATGAGAACATTCACTGCCCCTTCAGTCTGAAACTCCTTTCCTGTCTCTATGTCTTCTCACAATGCACCCCAGCCCTACTCAACTTCTAGGTTTTAGGTGGATGGACTCTGTATCTTGCAGCATTTCGATTCTTCTTAAAATCCCATCTCCTCCAGGAAGGTGATGCTTTTCCTTAGAAACTGCTCAGGATAAACACGCAGCTTTCAGGACTCACTGAATCCATTGCTTGTATGAATGGAAAGTCTTGAGTGCTTGTTTTTATGGGACCTTTGTCTAATGGTCAGAGTGTCCCTATCAGTATTGTCACTATTTACTCTGAAGCTCCTGGAAGGCAGGCACCATCTCTCTGACTCATTCTCCTCTCTATTTATAGAAACAGATGGCCTGATGACCAGCAGAGTGATGCTGAATTTTAATAGGCAGAGGGTACAAAATGAACAAAGACTAAGTGGGTTGGGTGTTCTCTCTGTCGTCTGGTAGGAACAACTTGGCTTTCATCAATTTCTGGTCAGGGAAAGACACAGATCTTATAATGGAAAACATACTGGACAGGAAGCCAGAGTTCTGGTTTACCACCATCGGGGCTGTCACTGAGCCAGTCTGGGAATTGTCTCCTTACCCATAAAGCAAGGGCACTTAGACAAGAGGGTGACTAGGGCTGTTTCAGTTACAGTGATGGTGATTCTGACAGTGGTGCAGTCATGGCACACAAGTCCAGCTTTGCTCCTTTTGATCTCTGTGACCTCAGGCAGGTGACTTCACCTCTTTGAGGCTCGCTTTTATCATCTATAATCTGGAAATAATAGTTTTTCCCTCATAAAGCTATTTTGAGAATTCAAATGAGACAAACTATTCAAAGTGTTTAGGTTATGGTAAGCACTAATTAATTAATTAAACAAATGGCCATTGAGAACTGCTTACAGGAGCATGTGGTACAGTGGAATGGTTATGATCTTGACCTTGGAGTTAGATAATACATGAGTTTAAATACTGGTTTTGGGGCATCTGGGTGACTCAGTCAGTTAAGCGTCTACCTTTGGTTCAGGTCATGATCTCAGGGTCCTGGGATCAAGCCTTGCATTAGGCTCCTTGCTCAGTGGGGATCCTGCTTCTCCTTCTCCTTCTGCCCCTTCCCCCTGCTCATGCTCTCTCTCTCTCTCTCTCAAATAAATAAATAAATAAATAAATAAATAAATAAATAAATAAATAAAGTATTTTAAAAATATAAATACTGGTTTCATCATTTACTATTGACCTTGGGCAAATGACATCCTTTCTGAACTTCAGTGTTCTCTAGAATGACGGCAAAAGATGAGAACCTAGTCCCTTATTGTGATTGTCATTGTGATGATTCAATAAGATGTAGTATATAAAATGTTTATCATGGTGCCTACTGTATGATATATGCTCAACAGATAAAAGCTGTTTTTAAAATTATTATGACAAATAATTACTCTTCCTCAGGGAATAATCTGCATATCAGTTGGGTTGGTATGCAGAGGGAACATGTAGAGGAATCCTGGGAGATGTTTAGAGAAGATAGGCTGTGATCATATGTGGTGGTTCTTGAATGCCCAGATGAAGATTTGGGATTTTATTCCACTGGCAATGATAAGCCACTGAAGAATTTCAGGTTTTGGAAAAGATAATGTCAATGTATAGAAGATACTGAAGAGAAGACATACTGGAAATGGGGAGACATCATTAATTCACTCATTCATTCATTCATTCATTCAATCACCTGACAATTACGAAGCCCTTACATGCCAGGCACTCACTGGTGAGGATGCAGAGAAGGACAGATCATTAAACAATACTTAAAGTATAACAAGTGCCAGAAGAGAGAAGCATCTCACTCAGATTTTTCGAGGGATCCAAACATTTTTCCAGAAGGAAGTGATATTTAAATGGAGACCCAAAGTATAAAGAAGGGGAAGAGCATCCTAGGCAGAAGTTTCAAGTGCCAGGGATACCTAGGCCAGAGAGAGCAAGGTGAGTGGAGAGCTTGAAAGATATTCAATCTTTAAGATAAAAGGTAAAGAGAAGCAGAACTAGGGTGATGAACACAGAGATAGAAAAGAGAGGATGACTGCGTGTATCATGTGGTGATCAAAGCTATAAAATTTGATGGCAACTGGGCATGGGGGAGACATAGGAGTCAAGGGTGACGTTCATGTGATACCCCTTACCGTGCGAGAGAGGCCTTACTTCAGTTTGCCTTTTACCTCTTTAGGGTGTGTGCTGGATTTTGCTGTGTCAGCTTTGCTTAGTTGGGAATGACATATGGTTCCCTTTTGGGTCTTAGGCCGGAGTTGTGCAAAAGAGGAACTTGTACAAGATTTGGAAGGTGGAAGTGAAGCGGTAGCCATCATTCCATAATTGCAGGGGCAGAGGTGCCTTGTCAGGTTGAGCTCATCAGCTCTTCCTCTTGACAACCAGCAGCTCTGGGTCCACCGCCTCATCTTTGGACCCCCAGAGGCCATACCTCTGAGACGTCATGGCTTCCCACAGACCTCTTCCTGCACTGTCCCTCTGTGAACCCACTTTGGTGGCTGCATGTTCTTGGTTTTTCAGATTACCTGTGACTCTGTTTTTGATCTTTCAAATATGCCTTTAAGACTTATACTTCCCCAGCTTTTCCCATAGTTGGGTAAAGTCTAATTTTTATAATAATTCTCTTATTCTGTAATATTGATAATGAATCTACCCCAACTGAACCCTGACTGATACAGGTTCATAAAGTCCTAAGATAGATTTCACTTACTTTTAAGTATTTCTGATGCACTCAGGCAGCCAAAGTTTCTTCCCTTTAAGAAGAGGTATAGATCATAAGCCCCCTTAGTCTAGAACCACCACCAACAGCCACAAAAGATACTTGTTTGAGACTGACTTTTCTCCCCTCCCTTAGGTCCGTGGGCCAAAACATAGGAAATGATAAACCAGATAACTAAGCAATAACAGAAGAAAAAGGGAGAGGAGGATGTTCCAAGAAGGGGGTACAGGATGTGCAAAGATCCAGAGGTCCGGACTCCTCGTTGTCTACCTTAGGCTTGTTGTGGAAAGAGAATGAGATCAGGAGCATGAAGGCCCTCAGTAAATGGTACAAAGATGTGCAGATAGGAAATCAGCTTAGAAGGTTCACTTATAAGAAAGACTTTTTGCATTCTGCTCTTTAGTAGTTTCTCGGAGGTCTTCAGTTCACCTCTGTGCTCCAACCATCAGACAACTAGAATTTCAAAGGACATAATTATGTGGTTAGTGCCAGCAGGGCCTAGAGCATTTGGCTCAGAGAAAACCATTGTCTGCTTCTGAGCCACTAGGAAAAAGGAACGGAGAGTACTTAAAGACCAGTTTACTCTCCTTTCATGCCAGGACTTTTCTGGAATGAAAGTGTCCTGGCAACCTCTGAATTACTTCACCTTTCCTGCCCTGGACCCTTTCAGTTTATTTTTTCTCCTTTGTCCCTAGGGCAAGTCGGGGAGAAATACAGCTAAAGAATCTTGACTCCAACACTTACTTGCTGTGTGACTGTGGGTGGGTTATTTCAACTCTCTGCCTCTCAGTTTCTGCAAAGGCAAAATGGGGATTAGGACTGATTTCATGAGGTTGTTGGGAGGATTTTTTTTTTTTTTTTAAGATTTATTTATTTATTTTTAGAGAGAGAGGGAGCGCAGGGAGGGGCAGAGGGAGAGGGAGAGAGAAAATTTAACAGACTCCTCACTGACCTTGGAGCCCGACGTGGGGCTTGATCTCAAGACCCTAATATCATGACCTGAGCCGAAACCAAGAGTCAGACGCTTAACCGACGGCGCCACCCAGGGGCCCCTGTTGTAAGGATTAAGTGAGTTATATGTGTTGGGTCTTGAGAACAATGCATAGTACACTATGAGTGATCAGCAACTGTTAGCTGATACTATTACAATAAAAATAATTTTTATTATTACTATGGAATCAAGAGGTCAATTGCAGCTTCCTTGGCATGTTGTGATATTCTCCATAATCTTTATTTCCATCATTTTCTTCTTAGAGAAATCAAGTGACTTAGAAGATCAGTGATTCCTGACTAGTAATAATATGGTTTACCAATTCTAGTGCACGTGAGCAGATATTGGTCCAGCTCATCTATTCAGAGTGTAACTTTGAGGAGGGAAGGAACCAGTACTTAGCCTCGGCTCTCCCCCACCTACCACTCCACCTTTTTCCTTCCCTGTTGAGCCAGGGAACGTGTCTCTGTGTGTCTTCTCCACATGCTTTCCTCCTACTCACCTGCTCCTCTGGTTCCTGCCCCCATCTTGCCACTGAAACTACCTTCCCAAAGGTGACCGACATCTTCCTTATTTCTAGATCCAGTTAACATTTCCTTGCCTACTGTCAACTCCTGCCTTCTGGAATCATTCTCGTAGCAGGCTTCTAGGGTACCTCACTTCTTCTGTAGGCATTTTTCTTACCACCTTTCCAGCTGCCCTTTATTCTCCAGTTCTTTTCATTCTTTTCAGCTGTATTCTTTTGCCCCCTGCACCCCTTACACACTGGTGTTCTTCAGGCTCTATCCTAGGCCATCTTGTCTTCTCAAGACACACCTCTCCCGAGGGAATCTCATCTGGTCCCAAGACCCAATCCTCAGATATAGAGACTTCTAGTTCTGTTCCTTTGTCTTGAAATTCAGACTCAATGTCCTCACTGGGTATTGCCACCTACATGTCACAAAGGTGCTTGAAGCCCAACTTGTCCTAAAGTGAACCCATTACCCACCTCCCTCCTGTGCTCCCTCTTTCGATGACTGGCACCTCACTTGTCAGATAGCTTGACCTGCCTATACTTGAGAATCACCCCAACATCTTGCTGCTGCTTCTCTTTCATCTCTCCATGTTCTATTAATTTCTACATCTGTCAACTTTACTTCCAAAATATCCCTGGGGACAGACATTTTTTTTCTCCTTCCTTGTTCCTTCTCGTTCTGACCACCATGGTCTCTCCCTACTGATCAATGGCTATAGCCTCTTCATTGACCCCCCACGACTTCATTCTTGACTCTTTCAAATTATTCTCCACTGGGTTGCCAGAATTACATTTTGTGAATGGAAAACTGGCCCTGATGCTTTCCTACTTAAAACACTTCAGTGATTTCCAATAGCTTCAAGGATAAGCTTGAAATACCTTAACTGATCTTTCAAGGCACTGCATCATCAGGTCCCTGCTTACCCTTCTGGCCTCATTTCTGCCTACCCCCAGCCCCAGTCTCCTGTAGTATTACATATGCTAGGTCCACTGATCTTTCAATTCTCAGAATGTGTCCCCAGGTCCTTGTCTGGAAGCCCCTTCTCAAATAACTACAGCTCATTCTCTAGGTCACAGGTAGAGGTTGCTTCTTCTACAAAGTTATTCCTTATGCTCAGGTATGGCCTAGGTCCTCTCTGGTGGGGCCTTGGAGGGGTCTTCTGAGAGCTCTGTCCTCTTCCTTGTGATTTATTTAGAGTTTGGGCTCTGGAGTCGGGCCACTGGGATCTGAATTCCAGCTCTGCCACCTGTTGCTACTTTTTAACTCAGTGAACCTCAGTTTCCTTATCTCTAAAATGGGTCTAATAGAATCTATTTTACAGAATTGCATGTTTCTTTCATTAAAATAGGGATTAAATGGCATTCAATTCATTATTTGTATTCATATTAATGGTTTAAAATCTATTTTTTTATTTGAATTTAAACTGCAGAATGGCAGGGACTATGTCTATCCCTGAATGCCCACTGCTATAGTGCAGGTAATAACTCAATACAAAGACACTGAATAAATTACTAAATGTGATTTGGTATTTTGATTATTTTTTTTTAAAATTTAGCATTATCTTATATTTCCCATGCAGTTAAGTACTTCTCTATTAATTGCTTTCTGTTGGTTGATAGTGTATTGCATAAATGTTCCAGAAATGATTTAACTATTGTATTTCAATACTTTGTTATTTTGAATAATATTGTGACAAACATTCTGGTGTATCATTTTATGTCTGTATCTTATATTATTTCCTTAAAGTCCTTTTCTAGAACAGAAATCTTGTTAACATGTTCTGGAACTCTCTATTTAATTTCCTGTCACGGTTTACAAAACATTCACACTTACTGTTTGGTGACTTTCTCTTTCTCTCTGATGGCTTTGGGATAAGTAATACCCAAAACCTGAGGCTCAGCCTTATTCATCCCTCTTGCCCTCCACACTAGAAGTTCATGTTCTTGTACCTACACTGGGAGCTAGCAACACTTAAACCTCTGTCTTTTAAGATTTATTTATTTTAGGGTTTTGTTTTGTTTTTGTTTTTAGAGAAAGTGCATGTGAGTGGGAAGGGGGCAGAGGGAGAGGGAGAGATAGAATCTTAGGCAGACTCCACCCTGAGCACAGAGCCCCACTCAGGGCTCGATCCCACAACCATGAGATCATGACCTAAGCCAAAATCGAGAGTTGGACACCAACTGACTGAACCACCAGGTGCCCCTAAAACCTCTTTCTTTTTAAAAAATATTTTATTTTTTTATCATGATAAGTATACTCTTTAATCCCCATCTCCTATTTCAGCCATCCCCCACCCACCTCCATTCTGGTAACCATCAGTTTGTTCTCTGTAGTTAAGAGTCTATTTCTTGGTTTGTCCCTCTCTCTTTTTTTCTTTTGCTCATTTGTTTTGTTTTTTAAATTCCACATATAAGTGAGATCATATGGTATTTATCTTTCTCTGACTTATTTCACTTAGCATAATACTCTCTAGTTCTATCATGTTGTTGCAAATGGCAAGATTTCATTCACTTTTATGACTGAATAATATTCCTTTGTATGTATACTACATCTTCTTTATCCACTCATCCATCTATGGACACTTAAATTGCTTCCATATCTTGGCTATTGTAAATAATGCTGCATTTAACATAGGAGTGCATGTATTCCTTTGAATTAGTGTTTTTGTATTTTTGGGGGTAAATACCCAGTAGTGTGATTACTGGATCATAGGGTAGTTTTATTTTTAATTTTTTGAGGAAACTCCAAACTGTTTTCCACAGTGACTGCACCAGTTTGCATTCCCACTAACAGTACATAAGAGTTTCTTTCTCTCCACATCCTCACCAACACTCATTTCTTGTGTTTTTGATTTTAACCATTCTGACAGGTGTGAGGTGATATCTCATTGTAGTTTTGATTTGCATTTTCCTGATGATGAGTGATGTTGAACATCTTTTCATGTATCTGTTGGTCATCTGGATGTCTTCTTTGGAGAAATGTCTGTTCATGTCTTCTGCCCATTTTTTTAAAAGTAGGATCCCACCCAGTGTGGAGCCCAATATGGGGCTTGAACACATGACCCTGAGATCAAGACCTGAGCTGAGATCAAGTCAGATGCTTGACTGACTGAGCCACCCAGGCCCCCCTCTTCTGCCCATTTTTTAATTAGATTATATGTTTATTGGGGGTGCTGAGTTGTGTCAGTTCTTTATATATTTTGGATACTAATCCTTTTTCAGATATGTCATTTGCAAATATCTTCTCCCATGTCTTTTAGTTTTGTTGATTGTTTCCTTCGCTGTGCAGAAGCTTTTTATTTTGACGTAGTCCCAATAGTTTATTTTTGCTTTTGTTTCCCTTGTCCCAGGAGACCTATCTAGAGAAATGTTGCTATGGCTGATGTCAGAGGAGTTACTGCCTGTGTTCTCTTCAAGGATTTTTATAATTTTTAGGTCTCACATTCATGTCTTTAGTCCATTTTGAATTTATTTTTGTGTATGGTGAAAGAAAGTGGTCCAGTTTAATTCTTTTGCATGTGACTGTCTTAAGGAAGAAAAGATAAAACTCTTTGAAAAAAATAACAAAAATATATTTGTTATATATTGTGGGTAATTGAGGGAGAAAACTAATGAAAAGAAGGGAAGGAGAGAAAGGGGAGAGAGTGGGAGGAAGAAGGAAAACGAGAAAAAGAGAAGGGAATGAGAAGATGAGAAGAGACCTGAAATCACATTTTAGGAAAGGGACAAGAATTAGAGAATTAGAAAGGAAAAAAACAGAAAAAAAAAAATCCTGCTATAGCAAAACACACATTTGGGGCCATTCCACATCCTTGTGGTTTACATTTTGTCTGGCAACCTTTCAGAGGTTTGAAGAAGCTACTGTGATTCCATAACATTAATTTTGATTTTTCTTTTGCTTTTCTCCAGGGTAAATTTACCTAATTCTATCTATTGTTCTTCTGAGGACATTGTTTCCATACCCCTCAATAGTCCAGTTCCCACTTTTGGGTAGTGTTCCATTTATCAGCATCCCTATTCAAGTGTGGCCCTCAGAGTTGGACAGGGGATTCCTGAGTGTTCCTCGTGTGAGCCAGTGAACTCAGAGTGCACGGCACTGTCCCTTCCTGCGCTTGACACAGGAAACTTCTCTTTACTCTCTTTTGCTCTCTGCCTGTCCCTCTCTCAGACATTTATAGCAGTGATTCTAAAACATCTTGGTCTT
Organism: Mirounga angustirostris; assembly: GCF_029215605.1. Lineage (NCBI taxonomy): Eukaryota > Metazoa > Chordata > Mammalia > Carnivora > Phocidae > Mirounga > Mirounga angustirostris. Next base: position 113,758,738 of record NW_026991715.1, read on the forward strand.
AGATCTCTTTGCTCTCAAAAAAATGGTTGAGGATTACATACAGATTTTGTTTATGTAGATGGTATCTACTGATATTTACCATATGAGAAATGAAGACAGGAGTTTTGAAAATCTTGATTTATTAATCATTCAAAAATAAACCCGTTACATGTTAATGTAATTAGCATTTCTTTATGAAAGACTTTCAAAACCAAAAAGTAATATGGGGGAAAATGGCATTGTGTTATATCTTTACAAATCTTTTTAACATCTGGCTTAATAGAGGACAACTTGATTCTCATCCACTTCTGCATTTAATTGCAATGTTGCAATGTGTGTTTTGTTGAAGGATATAAATAAAGGCTGGCCTCGCTCGGGGGCATAGTTGGAAAATGGGGGAATATCTTAATGGTCTTTCAGATAATTGTGGATATTCTTTGATATTACACTAAAACTTGACAAGTGGTAGTTTCTAAAAGGTTAGTTGCAGTGTGGAATCTGGAGGCCTATCAATAAACTTCTCATATTTTATTACATAGAATCCATTGGTCTAACTTACACTTTATTTAAGTGGATCTTTAACCCATGCATGGTTTTTTAACTTCATGCACTGGTCGTTGGGAAAATACTAGTTCACTGAGTTATACTGATCTTCTAAATGTTGACACATTTCATTCTATAGTACCCCAAATAATCACATTCATTAACATATCCATCAATCTTTAAGTATCGGGAAGCTAACAAGCTCATGGTAGCAGATATAAATCTTTCAAAATTCACTTGAAACTTGAATATTACCATTGGCAGCAAACATTTCTAGTGATTTTCCTTGAAATAACAGGCTCACTTCATTTATTTTTGAGAAAATGTCTGCCAAATATCCACATCTGAATAACATGGCTTGTTGGTCAGTCAGTCATTCTTTCAAGTGAAAATGTGTTTTCATGACAAAGGTGGCTCATTCTTATTGCAGACCCGCAACTGCTGGTGTGTTTTTCCTCCAGACAACCATCACACTGCAGGGCCCTGCAGAAGTCCTTTATGCCTGTCTGGATTTTATCACCCAGAACATTACCAAGAAGTATACTCAAGGGTCCAGAGTTAATAAAATTAACGGTGTTTACTGCTTAATAAAACACAGTGTTAAATGAAACAGGCTTTTTCTTTCTTTTTCTTTCTTTCTTTCTTTCTTTCTTTCTTTCTTTCTTTCTTTCTTTCTTTCTTTTCTTTCTTTCTTGTAGGTGCTGCGTACGGTGAAGAGTGCAATGATGAATCGCACAGCTGGGTGCCACCACCTGGATCCTGAGTCTCAGCAGTTTGATCCACCATTACTTTTGTACCATCGGTGTAAATGTGCCAAAGGCACCGTAGTAGCTTGCAACTAGTTTTGGCTTTGTGGATCCCTTGAAAGGATCTCAAGGACTTCCAAAGGTCTGTGGACACACCTTGAGAACTGACTGTTTTCAGGATGACTACCGGTTCCATTAGTTGAGTCTTACACTGATCCCATCAATGGTGGCTGGGCTGCCACCAACAGGTTGGGGGTTTTCAAGGAGGTAACACTAATAATAACAGGGACTAACATATCTTAGGTGCTGCTTTAGATGCTCTTCATACATCATCCCCTGGCAACCCTTGAGGTAGGTTCTGTTTTATCCCACTTTCAGATGAGGAAACGGAGGATCAGAGAGGTGAGTTCACTTGCTGAAGAACACACAACTGGGAAGTAAGAGAGTCAACATGAAACTCCCGTCAGTCTGACTCCAGAGCCCACGCTCTGAACTGCTTTGTTATTGCTGGAGAGGCTAACAGGATGGGCCAAGTGAAGAAACAACACGTCAGAGGGGCAGGAGGTCAGAGTAGTGACTGAGAATCTTGGACCCAAGGGTTTAAGTAGCAATTCAAAGGTTTCCTCCAAATCTATTTTCCCATCTGGTTCTCACAAAGGCCCTCTGAGTTGGCTGGTGAGAGTTCTTATTTCCATTCTATAGGTAAGGAAGTTGATTCTGTCTAGCAGAGAAGGATCCCTTTGTAGCCCCAGAGTCATATAACTGGGCGAGCTCCACCTTCTCACCCAATGCCAAGGACCCAAGGCCTTTTCTAGCAGCTTTCCCCCTTTGGGGTATCCTGCTGTCACATGCCTTGGAGGGGAACTTGGCAGAATAGGCAGTGGTGCCTTTGCTTCTGGAGAGAGAGAGAGAAAGGAAGGGCGGGCCCACTGGCCCTGGTGCCATAAGGGAAAGTGAGCCGAGGTCCAGGCACTGCTCTGAGCAGCAGTGAGAGTGAGCCCTCCTCACTTTGGGGTCTGTGACGGAGACTCAAAGGGGCTCCCCATTTGGCGTGGGGAGTGCAATTTACATGAAACCAGAAACAGTTTATCTGCCAATAGAAGAGGAGGCACGGAGGGGTGGGGGAGAAAACAGGCTGGAAAAATACACTGAACTCTTTGAGGCCACTGACAAGGAGATTCGAAGGAACAGAGAGAAAGGTGCCCAAATGTAGCCCGGATATCTGTTTCTATAGAAGGAGAAACTGAGTCCCACAGAGAAGAAGGAACTTGCCAAAAGTCACACAGTCGGTAAAAATGCCATGTTGGCCCCCAGACCCCTTGATGATTCACAGCACTCTCAGAAAAGAGACAGTATTTAGATAAATAAAAGCAAGCCTGCCTGGTGTCTCCCTCTCCTGTTTTGGAGCAAACAGAGGTGCTCTGTTGACTACTGGTAGCCAAGGTGCTTTGCAAGGAGAAGCTCAAGCTCTGGGGAGCCGTGCTCCTTCTCCAAAACTCTTGCAAACAGGGGCTGAGAACCAGGATGGAATTTCTTTGGCTTCTCAGGACTTCTCCTGGGGTTCGTGATAGTGTTCCTTCTGCATACCACTACGGGGGTTTAAATTCCAAGTGGGCTTTATGTGCGGTTCACTCTGAGATTCTTTCCCTTTCAATGAGTTGATTCTGCCTTTGTTCTTTTGTTTATATTCCCTGACAATCAACAGTTCCTGAAAGTTAACTGGCCTCCTGGATGCGGAAGAGGGGAAATTTCAGGACAGTTCCTGAACGTCCAAGCCTTCAAAGCCCCATGCAAGGCCAGGCCAGCAAACAGCCTCCAGAATAAAGGGGGGATCCTTTCTGAGTCAGGGTCTGCTCCAGATGGAATGCCTGTTCTCAACTCAGCATTCTTGCTGGTCTCCCTGCCCCAGGGCAGTGTCCCCCTCGCCTTCCATAGGAGGCTCTGTGTAGGAAAACCTTTCCAGGAATAAGGGGAAGATCGCCTGGTCCCCCAGCTCCTTAGCAGGCTGAGTTCAGAATTTTAACAATTAGGAATTAATTCTTCAACTTCAGGTTTTGTTCCCTAGGACAAAAGGCAGCATTATATTATAGGACCTCCTCCCCCTCCCTCCTCTTCCCCATCCTCCTCTCTCTCCTCCCCCTCCTCCTCCTCCTTCTTCTTCTGTCCACAAATATTGAGAATCAGTTATGTTCAAAGTCCTGTTTTTAGAGCTCAGCAGTGACAGAAGGAAACAAGTTCTCGGTGGGGCTGACAATACATAACTGGGGAAGTGAGAGAATCTATAACGTAATGTCAGGCTGTGTGTGGATCCACAGTGTAGGCGAAGGGCCTAGAGCATGGCAGAAGGACGGTTTAGATGGCATAATTAGGGATGGGCTTAGTTAGGACTAGGGTCGCAGGAGAGGGCGGAGGAGGTGATATTTGACCTGAATGAAGGTAGGACACCTGAAGGAATCGAGAGAATGTGCCATGAAGCCATCTGGGGAAGACACCTCTACTTGCCAGAATGGTCACCCCAAAAATGCCTTCCACCACTGGATCGCACAGGACCAGCTTCATTCTGCTTCCCTGTGATATCCTCCTCCACATTCCTGAAGACCTTTCTTAGGTCCCATTAAAACCCTTCTTATCCCAGCAAATCTCACTGTTACTTCTGCCTAAAGTTACTTTTCGTGGAAAACTTCCCTTAAAAAGCCCTCCCCAAACAGCCATTCTAGAATCTAAGGTTAGCTGACTGGGTCTTTGTTTCTTCTTCTTCTGCCATTCTTGATCCTCACAGGATTCCACAGCTTCAGAGTTGGAAGTGCCCTCTGAGCTCAGATGGCCCCAACCCCCTCATCTTGGAGATGGAGAATGTAAGGCCCTGGCCCAGGAACAACCTGGTTCCTGGCTGGTCACGGGGTTAGTTACAAAAATGGCATAGTGGGGCCCATACCCAGGTGTCCTACTGATGCAGTGCTCTTTCTCCATCCCCTCCACCCCACACCACAGCCCACAGCACTGTTGGTCCACAATTCTCTTCTATCCTTGGAGAATAACAATAATAGCACATGTTTCTCCAGAACTCTGGTTTCCTTCTGCAATGTTGTTCTGTTCTTCTCTGAGGACATTTTCTAAGAAGGGAAACTCTCTGTAGGTTTCTTCTTTTCTTTTAAACTAAATATTATCTTTTGCTCTACGCCAGCCTCTGTGCTAAAGGCTTTCTACCCAGGATTTCATTGAACACTCACAACCCTTTTGTGAAGCGTTATTATAATCATTCTTATTGAAACACCAGAAAGCCCACGTTCAGAGAGGTTGAATAACTGGCCCAAGTTCACACAGTCAGAGAATGGTGGAGCTGGAATAAGAACCCAGACAGGGGGACTCCAGAGCCTGGCCCCTCATGCGACAGGCCAGTCAGATCTTTGGGTGTAACATCTGCTGCCAGCCAAGGCAGAGTGCTCCTGTGGGAGCCTCTATGTCTTTGTCTTTGGCCATTTTGGTTACTTTCTTCACCTCCATTGTCATAGTGGGTAGACCAGACAAGGAGCCTACTGGCCCCCAGCCTTTTTCCGGGAGGCTCCTGACACATAGGTTGACCATGCTTAGCATCACCTGACCTTGACACTCTGGCCACAGGTGATGTAATTCAGAATGGTAGCTTGACCCAAAGACTACCATCTATGGGCTGGTTGGCAGCTGTGGTGTGAATGCTCTGACCAACAGACAGGGGACTCACTAAACCTGTCAGACCTTGTCTCTTGGAGAGCTGTAAGATAGGGTGAAGGCACTGAATGGTGCTCATAATCAGAGGGGGCAGAGACAGATGCCCATGGCTTATGGACACATGAGATAATCCAGTCACTCAGTGTGAAAAACTGTCTAGTGAACAATATTCTGGCCTCCATGGGGTTTGGCTCTGTGGCTCAGATGGTTTCTTATCTTCTTTACTTTTCTGTGAATTCTTAAAATAAACCTCTGGTAAATGAATATCATGAGTGGGTCTCTGTCCGTGCTCTCTGGAAGGGGCAAATAACCCTCCTCAGTCTAGGTCCCTTCAGGTGCTTCAATTGGCTTAGCTGGCCATCCTCCTAGTACCAAGCACCCACATCAGCCAGGACTCCTTCAATCATCACTTCACCAGCCCTTTGCTAGGCCTGAGACCAGTTTCCCAAAGGGAGGCTTAGGAACCATCGGGCAGATTCCTGAGACCCACCTCAAATCTGGTGAATCAGAATTTCTATGAGTGGCACCTAGGGATGGAATGTACCCAAACTCCTTGGGTGGTTTTATTCCCAAGTGATTTTTATGGATCCTAAAGTCTGAAAACAATGGTCATGGACAGCTGCTTTTGGGTCAGACATTCATCTCAGGTTCTACCAAATGTAGATACCATGCATCCCACGGAGAGTAAACCTCTGTTCCACTGGGGGAATGGAAATGGGGAGTACTGGGTCACAGCAGCCAACAGCTGCTGATATGTTTTAGGAACTAATTACACCAGAGATTACAAAATACCATCCATGAGCTTAATTTGCAGATTGCAGAAGTATTACTTTTTAGAGATTTTGAATGATGTGCCAACCTCAGGATCAGAAGATTTCACATGCACACAAAAGCTGATTTCTGGCTTTCCTCGAAAATCTGGAAGATCTAGTAGCACTGAGCCTTCATTCTGTTTGGCAACAATTGACTGTTACTGAAGAGCAGATGCCACCTTTAGACGGGGCCTGGGTGCCCCTCCTACTACAGGATCCCCCTTGCCTCTAGTCTCTCCAAATTTGAGACTGTGTCAGTGGCTCCAGAAAAATGGGAGTGAACACGTTTCTTGGTGGAGGTAGAGAATATTCCTTCATGCTTCATAGGTCAATTTTGTGATTGTCTTGAAAACAACACAACTCAAGATGGCTCACTTAACTTAGGCCTGATGTATGCCTGATCCTAAAGGCATTTGAGATGGGACCCTGGACTCTGACTCCCAGATCCCTCCATGGGGCTGCAACTAGAAGCTAAGTACACCACAAAACCAGAGACTATTAGCATCCGATTATGGAGTGCCACATCTTCCTCATGCAGATGGAAAGATGGCAGCCCAGAAAGAGGAAGAGCCTTTCTGGTGGTTACCCGGGAAGCGGGGCTTGGCCGCCAGTCCTCCTCCAGAGCATCATCTACCTTCCCCCCTCCGCCATCTACAGCTGGAACTATCCCTTCAATTTTTCTCACAGCTGGTCATATCATTTTTTTCTGGATGTTTACCATATTCCAAGCACAGTGCTGAGAAAAGTGTCTTAAAAGCATTGTCTGATTTAATCGTTATTCCTGTTTGACAAATCAGAACACTGAGGTTTACAGTCATTCTGCTTATTCGTGGAAGAGGAGGGACCTGAATCCAGGTACGGGTGCGATCAGGCCTTCCACCCTGTGCAACCTCATACTGTAAACCATCAGCCCTTCCAGGGAGACACCATGCTGTTCCCATTTTATAGATGGTGGCAGCAAGAGGCTAGGTGGCTTAAGTGGCTTGCCCAGGTTCACGCAGCGGGTCGTTGATAGAGTTAGGACTGAAGGCTAGGTCTGACTCCGGGGCTCCTAAGCTGTGGCCTCCTTCATTGCTCTTCTGCCCCCCCATGGAACCCCTGGAAACCTTCCAAGAGTTCATTTGCATCACTTGGTCTGAAAGCACCCTTCAGAACTTAGTAACATACGTACATTCGGGGGTATGGAGGGGCAGGGTCCCTTCTATGGTGCACTGAGCATCCCTGTATAGCTTTGCGACCTGGCAACGTTCTGTGCCAACCACACCGAGTGGCAGCCCCAGCCTAGACCCCCGGGGAAATGACTCCGATGGACAGGGGATTGGAGTGAGCAGGCAAGAAGGGGCCTCTCCACTGGCACACAGCGAGAGAGCTAACTCTCCAAAGACTAGAGCCCAAACTCTCCAGAGCCCAACCTAGAACACAGGACCCAGACTGTTTTCTGCATCACCCTTTCTCTCTCCAACACATGATGCTGGTTCCCTCCTATTCCAACTTCAGCAGTCAAATGCTGGGACCTGCTTCAATGTCTTTTTGTTGTCTTGACCTCACTTTGTGAAACACGATGGCAGTGGCCTTATGGCTTTGTTTCACTTTGTGAAAGATGAGGCAACCAGCCCTGATCACTCAGGATCCTGACGTCCCAGGAAGAGTGGCCTTTGTCAGTGGTTTTACCACCATGCTCCGAAGAAGCCTCAGGTTTCCTACAGCTACTTCCGAGATTTTGAAAATAATAACATCTTTGCCACCAAAGAATAAAGATTCAGTCTGACGAAGGAACATGTTAATCACTCCCTCAAAAATGTATTTTATACATTGGGGTTTAGACATCATTTAAAGAAAGCATTCTGCTGCTAAGAAAGATAGCGAATCTCACTTTCTAAAATGTCGTGGGTCATTGAGCTACAGGATACATCTGCTCAGAGGTAGAAAGGTATCATGGATCAAAGTCAAATATCCCAGCAAAGCAGAGGAAACCAAATCTTCACCTTGGGCTAACCAAGTACCTCGCTGAAAGGTGACCCTACCTTCCCAGCATCCCCTCCTTGGTCTGCCGGGACAACGGCAGGGTTTCCCCTATCCCTGCTGGGCATGCATTGACCTGCCCCTTCTTGGAATCGGAGCCCGGGAGTGGCCAGCTATCCCTTGGCAAGAGGGTCTGAACTTGCTGGTGGCTCTTACTACTCAGGCTGGCCCATAGGATTCTCTACATTTCTACTCCGGGTTCGAGAAACCAGAGACCTGGCTACATATCCTAGCCCTGGGACGTGGAGGCCAGGGGTGCTGGGGAGGGAGGGCTGTGAAGTCTTCTGGAAATGCAGCTATAGCTGGTATTTCCTCCTCTGTGAGTACAAGGATTAGGAAGGTCCGTTCACGCAGGAACAAGCTTGAGAAAAGCAAACAGATGAAGCCGATATACACTCAGGCCTGTTTTCCTCTGTCTCCTAGAGCCTCCCCAGTGAGGGCAGGCTTGTGTGCATACACACGCGGAATCACATGCAGATTCAGTTTGGTTGTAGTTCTTAGTAAAGTGGTTTAACTAGTCAGGTCAGATAGCCTGCTTGTCTGCCTCTCTCCAGCCAGACTTACCACCTCTCCTGCTTGTCTTTTTCTACTGTAGGTAAATAACCACAGGGTTCTGCCCACTGCAGCCCTGCAGCCAGGCCTGGGCTCCCTGGCAGCTGGCCCAGCCATGGACCCCTCCCAGGGCTCATCTCCTCAACATGGCCAAGGCCAGACTCCAAGGTCCTCAAGATCTCGGAAGTGTAGAGCTGGGCAGGATTGAGCCATCCTTTGCAAGCTTGTCGATTTTTTTTTTTAAAGATTTTATTTATTTATTTGAGAGACAGAGAACGAGAGAGAGAGAGAGCACATGAGAGCGGGGAGGGTCAGAGGGAGAAGCAGACTCCCCGCTGAGCAGGGAGCCCAATGCGGGACTCAATCCTGGGACTCCAGGATCATGACCTGAGCTTGAAGGCAGTCGTCCAACCAACTGAGCCACCCAGGCGCCCCTGCTTGTCGATTTTACATGTGGGAGAGGTGGAGGCCCAATATCTCAGGAGGAGGAAGACGTGGCACCTCTAACTTCCAAAGAGGTGCACGGGATCTCTGCATCATGCTGGAAACCTCTCTTAATTCAAATGGCGGCCCTTGGGTTGCACCGACCCCATAGGCGTGTTTTGTTTGGTCCATGCAGTGTGGGATGCCACACATTGTTTTGTAATTTAAACTTAAATTTTTAAATGGCAAATGTCAGCCCCCCAAAGTTCAGATTTCTGACTTCTCTTGAAAACTTACACATCTGGCAACCTAGATCGCCATTCCCACGTGGCAGGAGTCTGCCAAAGGTGAAGAGTCACTGTTCCTTTTAGGCTTAATTCGTTTCTCTTTCCAGTTGAACACCTGTAGGCATTTGTATCTGCAACCTCTGTCTGAATTAAAATAATAAAAGAATATTGATAATTGTTGATGTAGAGTGAGTATCCCACTGCTGGTAGACACCATGCGAGGGACTTCCCATAAGTATGCTATTTGCTTCTCCCTAAAGCCCTGTGAGGTCGATTTATTATCATTCCACTTTACAGATGGAAAGTAGAGGCTCATGTGAGTTCAGAGATTTGTCCAAGGTCATACACGTAAGAAGGAGCAGAGCCAGGATTAGAAGTCAGATTTTCCCAACTCTAGAAACTATGCTGATTCCAAGGTGTGGGTAGACTCTATTCCTGGACAGAACTTTCAGGAAGGTAACCCTCAAAATTTCTCCAATCCTTTTCTATACATTTGGAGTTTTAGTCTCTGTTTCCAATAGCCAGAGGGATTTTGCTGCTTGCATGTCTATAGGTATTCACCAAATGAGGAATGTAACAGACCAGAGTTGACTTTGCTTTAGTCTCCTTTCCAGACTCTTAACCCCATCCGTTCTTCCTGACTTCTCTGCTCATGCCGCAGTGGCTATCCCTCCCTTTCATGAGCCATGCGAGCACTTAGACTTCATCACCTCCTCTCCCCTTCCCTGATCATTGTTTTCAATCAACATCCAGCCAGACACCAAATCCTGTTCATACGTTCTCCGCATTTCTGGTTTCAGACCTTTGCTTTCTGTCTTCCTCCCACCTCAAATCCAGTCTTCGAGGCATTGCCTTGTTAATCTTCTTAAAGCATTGGTTAGACCCCATCACCCCCTCCTTATACTGGCCATCCACTGCCTGGTGGAGGCAGGGTCTCCTTCTTTGGCATAGCCTTGGAGATGCTCTACGAAGTTGGGGAAATTACTCCAGGCATAGCTTTCTATAATCCTCTTTACATTTCCAGCCCTTTACGTTTCCAGTTAGCCAAATCTACCTCTTCCCAACTTCTCAAATGTTCCCAGGGCTCTCTGTGTCTAGAAGCCTGTCCCTTTTGTTTGGAATGCTCTGCTGCTCAGCCTTCCTTGTGGAATTCCACTCGATCTTCTAAGGTCGAGCTCAAAAGCCACCTCTAGGAAGGCTTCCCTGAACAAACTCTTCGCCTCTCAGTTCCTTAGGCACATCTCACCATGTGACACCTGTTTATGGGACATCTATTATGTGCCAGGCACTGTGGATCCTCATTCATGCATTCTTCCAACTTCCGGCAAGTCCTTCCTGAGTGCTTACTATGGGCAGGCACCGTCCCCATATAAGAGATACAATACTCGCTCCCTGGACATACTATCAGTGCCATGAAGAAAATAGAAAGCCACTGAGTCTGATTCACAGGACAAGATCAAAACACGCGAAGAGCGAACAGGGCCCACCAGACATCAAGGGACGCATGCTCCTGGGATGTGCAGACCCAGTTGGACCTGCCCAGGAGCAAAAGTTCAGGAAAAGCCTCTGGCCGTTCCATGGCTCCCCCTGCATCCTGACTCCCTCTTTGATGTGGACTTCTTGTTTCTCTCTCTCCCAGGGCAACGCAGCAGCCCCGAGAAGGATCAGCATCTGTGGACGCAGGAGCACCAAGTGGCTGGACCCTGGGGGCTCTGTCCTCCCGCCAAAGGTGCCACTGTCGGAGGAGGACATGCAGCGCTGGCCCACGAGGCTGTGCAGCCAGAACAGAGGTTGCTGAGACGCAGGAGGATGGACCTTTCCTTCTCCAGTGAAGTCCCAAGTCTGTGGGTGGGATTGCAAGCTTTAGCGGAGAGTAGCTCAGGGTGCTGGCAGTGCTTTGGAAATTACAGGCAAATCAGCTGCCCCCTCCGTGCCCCACTCCCTCAAGTCCCAGCTGTGGAATGTCCCACGCCACCGTCCTCCCTGATGCTGGTGCTGATGAGGATTACCAGGGAACACGTGCGCAGGCTCCGTGCGAGGTGTGCTGTGTGGTTTTCTCATCTGAGGCTCGTGCACAGTCCCGATCCTTATTTTGTTGGTGAGTACACTGAGGCTCAGAGGGGTTAGGACATTTGCACAAGGGCACACCAAGCACACGGGAGTGTCAGAATTCAAACCCAATCAGACCCCAGACTCCAGAGCCCCTGTGTTTAACCACATCATTGCATGGACAACTCGCTGTTAAAATTACACCTGACCCAAGGCCTTGTTCAAATATCACTTCTACTGTGAAGTTTTCCTTGATGGCCATGTCCATCCTTGCCTGCGGCACACTGAACTGCACTGACCAGTAGTTGTCATTCATTCATTCCTTGTGGCCTGCATGTCCACTAGCCCTTCTCCAGGAACCCCCCTTGTTCAGTTAGGATCAAGGCTAACCATGCATTTAGAGCTGGTGTGTTCCCAGTTATGAAGTAGCAGCCATCACTTTCAGGACCCGAGAAAGCCGTGGGTCTTTTCCCGTGGTGTGATAGCCAGAGACCATCCAAGCCATGTAAGAATTCAGGTCAGACATATGGGGATTCAGCAAGCTGCAAAACAAGCAGGTGGAGAAATAGCAGGGAGCTCCGCTAGGCAATGCAGTTGCTGGAGGGAGAGCGTTTATAATTCTTGCCCCTCTCCTTGCAACCATCCTGCAGAGCTGAGTTTCTGAGTCTTCCCCAGAAAAAGTGAGGATCTGCTTGCGCTGTGCTCTGAGGGATTCTGTGTTGGGGGAGTTTGCCAAGTGTTTACGAAGTCACTTTAAGCAAAGCCCTTCTTTCCTCAGGATTCTGTCATTCCAGCACCTCCAAGACTCCCTCTCCACTGGGATGTCAAGGGAGCCAGCCCCAGGCCGTGCCCTGTCAAGTTCCCAGGCTCGGTCAGGTCCCAGAGAAGCCCATCCCTCTCCCACCCCACAAAGTGACCTCAAGGTACTTCTTTAGTCAATTAGAAGACATTTAGAAAAGAGGATGGCAGGAAATTTCGCTGAAGAGAACCCCAGCCATGGTATTTAGAAAGTGCAGTCCTTTTGCCCCATCCCTTCTCGAGAAAGATCTGACAGGATCTGGAGGCAGTGGTTCTCAGCATCTGTATGGAACAGATGGATCTTTGAGAATCAGAGCAAACTTATCTAATTTCTCACCACAAAAATCCCCCCTCTCCCACACACAGCTTAGTGTCCGGTTTTAGGGTATTCAGAGGCTTCTTGAAACCCATTCATGAATCCCAAGCTGTAAGCAAACAGGATGATTTTAGGTGGTATGTGGAGAAAGATTGTTTAGCATTTTAATCCTCGAGTACTTACTTTAATATGTACCCAAATCATAATTAACGCATTAAATCTGTGGTCTTGGAAATGTTTGGGGGATGAGGCTACACTAAAAAAAAAAAAATATGACCAGAATTGAAGACAATTTTAAAGGGAGTGTTACATAAATGAGCAGTGGTTCCGGGGGCCTGAGCTGGAGAAAAGCCTGGAAGATGCTGAACACAAGTGGACTTATTTTTTTTTTAAGATTTTACTTATTTATTTGACCAAGAGAGAGAATGAGCCCAAGCAGGGGAGGCAGCAGAGACAGAGGGAGAAGCAGGCTCCCAGGACCCTGGGATCATGACCTGAGCTGAAGGCAGACGCTTAACTGACTGAGCCACCTAGGCGCCCCCGCAAGTGGGCGTTTTGGACGTACTGTCCTAGTTTGTGGACCCTCCAATCTAATTTGACACTCTCACTCATCCAGGCACCTGAGGCCCAGCGGGTTTAAGCGTCCTACCTAAGGGCTCAGGGTGGGCAGAAGCAGATGCCAGGGACGTCCCGGGGCAGCCGACTCGCAGGCCAGGGCTTTTTCTGATAGCCCCATTTGTTTTCTTGTTTTCTACCCGTGCGGATTTCACCTCAGAGGGCCAAAGGAGCCCTGTCATTTTACAAGGGCTTTTACAAGTATTTTCCTTAGACTCTTCTCACTGTTTATACTTATAAATCAAAAAATGTTTCAAGATGCTTGTCATTCCTCCCACATTGTTCCAGGTTTGCCTGTGTAGAGTCTCAGGAAATGATCTGATGTCTTCCTCCAGGGGTTTATTCTGTGTAGCTGGAGTCAGAAGAGAGAGTCAGTTTTGTATGTTAGGAGGCTTCTTTCAATTTGGGTTGGCATTGTGCTTGCTGGTCAGCTTGCCAGGGTGAAAACCAAGGGTGTAGCCTATAAAGAACTTTCTTTAACTCCTCTGCCCAGGTCAGCCCCACCAGCCCCTGCAGGGAGCATTGTTCTGACTTCTGAATGCATGCCTGTAAGGACGACATGGACCTAGGGGACTGAGGCCTGGAAGAGGGTGGTGGGACAGGTGGGAGGCTGGAGATCGAATCAGAGGAGCCACAGCGGAAGGAACTGGCATTGGCCTGCTTGCACACAGACGACTCTCTGGCCCACTCCAAGGTCACTGCCTGCAGATCTTCAAAGGGTTGTTGTGGGGCCGCACGGGGCGGGTGGGCCCTACGGCAGTTCCGCTGTGCTGCAGGCCGAGCGGGCGGGCAGAACAGAGTGGTGGGTGGGCACCTGGGGAGTGCGAGGAGGGATAAGCAGCAGCTCCAGGTAATGGTCCTCATGCAGGACCGCAGGCTAGAGACCTGAATGTTTATATGAAATCTGATTTTCAAGTGGCGGCCATACATTTCAAAAACATCTGAGAACATTGTGTGGGCAAACAAAACACAACTATGAGTCAGATCCGGTCTGTAGACTATGTTGTAACTTCTGCCTCTATGGTCATGAGGTTATTTTGGGGTTCCTGGTTGCTGAGCCGATACTTAAGTCCAAGCTTGGATTCCCCTTTTTTGGGGGGGTGCCAGTTCCTATGGCAGGGACCCATGCTCAGCATTCAGCAGGCACGTGGACTGAGGACTGCATTTTCACTACTCTTGACAAAGTGGGAAGCCCTAAGAGTTGGGGGACCCCTTCTGGAGGGAAAGGAGGGTCAAGGCTGGGGAACGTGGAGGCGGTGGCATGGCTGCTGGAAATATTGTTCTAGAGGCAGGATGTCCGAGTTCTCGTGCCACTCTGCCATCCCCTAGCTGTGGGTCCTGGAACAAGTGACTTCTCTGCATCTGTTTCCTCCTCTACACATTGAGGGATGGGATTGGATGGCGTTCTGTGATCTTATGACGGTCACTCCTCACGACCCTCGGCCTACCCCTCGAGGACTTCCACGTCCCTATATCCTGTGTTCCTTTCTGGGTTTCCACCAACCCTAAGAAATCCCGCTGCAGAGCCCATCTGGGTCAAGTTGCCTGCTTTCTCTACCCACTAGCCCTTACTCATCCACTCTCTGGGCAGGTGTGTCCGGAGTCCGGGTCAGGTCTGTTCCCCAGTCGTACGTGCCTTCCATCAGAGCACTCACTGTGGTTGTACCACATGTTTCTTTGTGTGATGATCAGATTCACGTTCGATTGTCCTGGGTTAGATTATCCTGATGACCTCTTCTAATGCTCATATTCGGTGATTCTAGGACAATCAACCAGTGAGGGCCAGAACCAGAGCAGCGGTCCTCAACCTTTATTTCTGCCCCATGCACCGGGGAAGTCACAGCACACTCCCAGTGGGAACTGGCTCACCGGACTCAGAACTGCTCACATGAAGGTGAGGAGCACATTCTCTCCACCCCTTGTCAGTTGGGCAATGTTTTACACAAGCCCCAGTGAGCCTCAGTTTTCTCATCTGGAGCATGGACACAATGATGCTGCCCCACGGGTTCTCGTGAGGTGGAAGTGATCTAAATCACTTAGCTCCTGTCGGCTGCAGAGGAAGCAGGCCGTACGTGGAAGCCCTGAGAATGGTTTCAAATCTCAGGTCAGAGCCATCCTTATGGTACAGATCCTAGCTGGACTTTTGGATATTTGCTCCCTTCACCAATGAGCATCCCCTCGTCAACCAGAGGACTAAGGGAGACATGAGGATAAATCATGGTTCTCAACTGGGGGACATTTTCCTTCCAGGGGACATTAGGCAATGTCTGGAAACATTTCTGGGTTGTCACATTGGTGGGCAGGAAGGAAGGTAGTATTGGCATCGAGTGGGTAGAGGCCAGAGAGGCTGCTAAATATTCTACAATGCACAGGCCAGCCCCCATTACGAAGAATTATCTGGTACGAAATGTCAATAAGGGACTAAATGGTAACCAGGGAAAGCAGACTATGATGAAAGGAAAAGATTTCATGAGATTTTGCGTATGTATAAAATATATATACATACATACATATGCAGGTGTATATGTATATAGTTACTGTATGTGTATGGGCTCAACAATGTGCACTGTATGTGTGTGTACATATCACGTGCTGTGTCTTAAAGCCCACAGACTTACAGTACCGACAGCCAGCATAAAGACAAAGCCATGGCCCAGACTCCCAGCAGTGAGCCAAACTGACTCACCCACCGGAGGCCTGTTTACTGGAATGAGAAATTAAACATTTGATCTACGCACAGCTCTTTAGGAAAGTAAAGCTTCAGGGAAACCGGGGTGTCCCTGCTGTCCTATAGAGCGTGATTCTGCAGCATGCCATATATTCAGGCCCACACCCTCTTCCTGCCTAAACTTTCCAGGACCGAGCAGCTCTTTAGGAAAGTGAGAGGCTGACAGGTTGCAGCCAGCGGTGAAATGACGCGGGGCCAGCCTTTGTTCTGTACCACCAACCGGCCAGGCCACCAACACTGACTCACTTTCCCCTCTTTGGCTTTAAGCCTCTCATGGGTGAAATGAGATTGTGAAGGAGATGACCTTGCAAGTGTTCTTTCTGTTTGGACAGCACGGACTCTTAGTAAGGGAAATGTGGAATTCCCTCGTGGAGGGCCTGTTCTCCCAGCCACTGTGCTCGGAAGGAAATCAAACGAGCTGGGAACAGCAGCTCCGGAATTAGAGAATAAGACAAACCCAGGCTGGAAATCCTATCTCCTTCTCTTACTTCTATAGATCCCTTGGAAAGTTACTTAAATGACAAGAGCTACTTATCTCAATGTCTGACACAGATTAAAGAAGATATTTTTTGAACAGTCTCTGACACAGAGTAAGTACTTGATAAACAGAAGCTGCTATTATTATTACTAATTATTATTATTATTATTATTATTATTAGGTATTGCGTGATGGCAGTAGTGTGATTAAGAAATGGTCTTTATACTGAAAGACTTTACAATCTATGACAAGAACCAGAGAAGTGGCATAGAAAATGATGAAGCGGTAAGTAGAAGCATGGCCACTGAGATGTAAGGTGGGATTTGCATTTAAGAAAGAGAAATTCATTCCAACTGGAGAGATCAGGAAGGCTTTGGTTGGTGGAAAAGGCAGGGAGAGGGTTGGGAACATTCTAGAATATGCTACAAAATTCCCTCACCTAACAAATGGTTGTCTGGCTTCTAAATGCCGTCATCTTTACTTTCCTGGCAACAGTGAAATGGGCCAAGTAAGTTCTCTCTGTGGTCCACAAGCTGTGTGTGGAACCGATGGATTCCACAAATACTTTATGATCTGCTTGACCCTTCTGTCAGAAAGAACTGGAAAGGAAGAAAGAAAGAAAAAACACCAAATACATGCCATGTCCGAAAGGAGTACTTGGTGGCAGGACGCAGGTGTACAGAAAAAGGGCGGGGGTGGTGGGGAGACAAACAGAGAAGAGCAGGAAAATTCCCAGAGCCTCTTCCAGCCAGGATTTAGAGGGAGTGTTTAAAGAGTGAATGTCTTCCCCCTCACACTTGGGTTGCCCTGTGAGGCTCACAAGCAAGCTGTGCGTGGTGCCTGGCCACACCCAGGGCTCTCAGGGAACAGAGCGCCTTCCATAGGAAGAGAGGGGCGGTGGGGCACGAGGGTGGGAGGCCAGGCCCCTGAAGCAGGTCCCACACAGCGGGACAGAGCCAGAGCTCATGTCACAGCCCAGCCTCCTCTCACTAATGAAAGGGCCAGCAAGGGGGTGGGGCCAAAAGTCCCGGACCTGGGGTCCCAGCTGACCCGCGCGGGTATCTCCTGCGGCCGGCCGTAGCTTGTATGGGATTAAACGGGAAGCCCCAGGTAAAGGGACCGCGGAACGATGCGAAGTGCTCCAGATGGAACCAAGGTACTATGACTGTTATTTTCAGAGAAGAGGAACTGAGAAGCATTGAGGGAGAGGTCTTTGGCCGGGACTCACACAGTAAGTTAGCGGCAGCGCTGGAGCAAGGAAGGTTCCAGGTCCCCAGGCCTGATGGGCAGGGCGCAGGCAGGCCCGGGCCACCTGACCAGCCCGGAGCCGGGAGCGGGGAGCCCGGGCTGATAAACACAGCCAGAGGCATATCCGGTCGGTCTGCATTGCCCCGGCCGGCTCGCCGCCCAGGCACGCAGGTTTGTTGTGGGAAGCCCTGGGGAGCTGAGAGGAAGAGCTTGGGAGAACATGTGGGAAATTGAGCCCGCCAAGAGAAATGAACAACACGTTAGTTGGTGTGAAGGGAAGAGGATGCAGAGACAATCCATAGCTTCAGTGTTTCCGTCATCTGCGGCATTAAAGGTGAAAGCGGCCTTCTGCCAGGCCAGCCCGAGTCCGAAGCCCAGGCTGCTTAAGCGAAACGCCTCTGGGTCTCTTCTCTGTCAGAACCCGCACGCAGACAGCCACTGTGCCAGATTTCCACCGTTTGGCTTCTAGGTCGCTCCCTGGAAACCAGCTTGTGTGTACTCTGGGGAGGGAAGGCTAATCTAAAAGATTTCCCAACCTTTTAAGTCAAGGGACACAGGATGGCTTCCATGCCTAGTGGCTGTGGTTCGCTGAGCAGAGTGATTGTCCTACTCGAGTCCCGGATTCCCCAGCAAGGCATCTGGGTGGGAGGTGTGGTGGGGTCCTTCCCGGGGTGCAAGGGGGGCTGAAATGCAAGGGGGGCTCGAAGCGGAAAACACAAACGTGACTGAGTAGGACCAGGTGCTGAGGACGAGCTTGCATAGTTTACATGCATTCCGTCCTTTAGCTTTGAGACTGTGTTACCAGGCCTGGGTGAGATATGGGGAATCTGAGGCCTGGAGAGGTTTGCAATGTATTCAAGATCACAGAGCCAATAGCCACAAAGCTGGGATGCAAAATCCTGTCTCTTGCTCTTTAAGAATCATGGCAATTGATATTCTTCCCCTGAAAATGATGTTGTCATAGCACACACGTTCCTTGTTTCCCTCAGGAGCCTGTCTCATGTCCTAGCTCTGGATATTTTCGGGGAAAGATCCCAGGCTTTGGAGATGAGACACAAAAGATGTATGCTGGGGCTGGTTCACACGGTCTCAAAAGTGCTGCCATGTACATCTTTTCCTCAACTCCATGTTCAGTGATGTGGTGTCGGTAGTTTGAAACTAGCCACAGTAGGAGTATTCCCACCATGGAAATGGGCATACTACAAATCAGCTGCCCGCCGCCTCCATCACCAGATGCCGGCTAACTAACACAGCCCTGGATGGTGTCTTGTCTCCGTCACCAGCCGAGAGAAGAAGCATTTGGGAAGCTATGTAGAAATGAGATGTCTCTGTGACCCCCAAGTTTGTGAAAAGTGCACTCATGTCGCCGAGCTGGGTTAGGCCGGCTGGGTGTCGGCGAGTGTTGGAATCTAGTGCAGAGGACGGGGACCCAGGCTCCTCGAGGTAGGATAGGGTCTGCTGTATTTTCCCCAAGTTCCCTCGTGAGTCTGGTGCCCACCACAGTCTGAGAACTGTTGGCCTGAACTCCAAACTGGGAATAGGGCTCCCTCCCTGACCTTCCTCATGAGGATGATTAACATAAGCACAAACAAACAAAATCAGATCTTTAAAAGGAAGGTGCCTTATAAGCATGACTCTGAGGTTCCATCTCCTTGCCTGTAAAATATGGATCATTTGGTCCTTGTCTGCCAGTTATAGAGATGGTGATTCTTTTTTTTTTTTTTTTAATTTATTTATTTTAGGGAGAGTGAGAGAGAGCTCAAGCGAGCACGAGCTGGGGAAGTGCAGAGGGAGAGGGAGACAATCAGACTCCCTGCTGAGCGGGGAGCCAGGGCTGGATCCCAGAACCCTGAGATCACGACCGGAGCTGCAATCAGGAGTCGGACGCTTAAGCGACTGAGCCACGCAGACGCCCCTGGAGACGGCGATTCTCTAGTAGCGGTTTTGTAAGCGGGGACACTGTACAACGTGTGGCACTGTGGTGGCAAAAATAGGCAGATGAGCTCTCCTTTGGCTTGGTTTTACTGGGAGTGCTGGGGAACACCCTCCTTTCCCCTCCTGCTTCCACATCCTATTTTTGAACCTGGCATATTGGGGCCTAGGGATTAAATGACCGATGGAGCCAACAAACCTGCGTGATTGCCCTGCCTCTGTTTTTCCCAGCACCTCGGTTCCCTGGGTCTGCCTCCTGCCCGGGGCGACCTCTGGCCTCCAGGCTGGGCTGAGGAGACCCGGCAGCCCCCATCTCCTTTTCCGGGCTCACTTCTCAAAATCTGGCACTTCGTGTTTTATGGAGTAGCTGCCCCATGTCAGGAGGCTACCTGGCTTTAATTTGTAAACTCTCCCTCTCTCCCCTGTGTTGTGGAGTAGGGCCAGCCTGGCCCCAGCCGGTGACCTTTCTTGATGGGTACAGATGAAGTCCCCAAGCCTGTGGGCAGGGGCCAAGATTCTAGTGTACACTTGCCATGATCTTGCCAACCAGTTTCTCCTCTCTGGGTCTCTGATTCCTCATCTGGTGTTCCCAGTGGGGAAGCTGTTGGCGTTTTGCATGGAATGTCCCTTTATTAAGCGTCCTGCTCATTACGGGAAGTTTAGCTTTCCTGGCGCCCAGCCACTAAATGCTAGCAGTGTCTGCTTTGTTCCCCTGACAACTTCAAACCCCCCATGGTATGCCTGTGCGCGCGTGTGTGCGGACACACACACACACACACACACACACACACACTTCCAAATGGCCCCATGGGGCTGGTTCTGCTCCGGGACTATGTTCTGAAGGGCCTCCGTCTCCTCATCTGGTAAATGGGCCAGGGAGGTTCCCCAGAACCCGAGGAGCCTCTTCAGGAGCAACCACAAGACCTGCCCAGGGCTGGAAGGAGAGGCTAAGCGTGCCTCTTCTCTGTTCCCCGCAAAGTTCTGCTTAGATTTATTTAATCTATATCAAAAATAGCTTGTTTGGAGAAAAACCCCTGTGGCTAAAAGAAGTGTGAAAACCACTGGACTGGATCAGAGGTTGTTAAATGACAGCCCAAGGGTCCAACATATTCTGTACACATGTTTTGTTTGGCATGGGATTTTAAGATATTTGGAGCTAACATTAAAAAAAAAAAAAATTCTGGATTTTAGGCTTCTTGAAAGGATTAAAAAAACAACAACAAGGAAATGGGAAGATTTGGCGACATTGAGGCCAGATCTGTACAGGGCAACAGTGGGCTTCAGCTGAGTACTGGCTGCCCACCGAGGTGGTGCCTCCAAACGCTTGTTTCTTTTACTTGCTTGGCTCTGGAGGCGTCTGTGTGCAATGCTGGGATGAGCTCAGTGGTTCTCAACCCAGAACACCTGGGGGAGCTTTAAAATTCCAGTGCTAGGGCCCTAAGCCAGACTAACTTAAAAACTGTCTTTGGGGGTGGGGCCTAGGTATTAGTACCTTTAAAATCGCCCCAGGTGATTTTACTGTCATGAGAACCAACAGACTCTAGAGGATCTCTAGTTTGGAAACTGGTACTTGCTCCCTACCCTCCTGCCCCTTAGGATCCCCAGCCTCTTTCCCTTCCTCTGGAAACCGCTGATTCGCCCCAGACATAGCCCCATCGGTCCTCTTGCTTAGTGAGTGAGTTCTCACTTGGCAGTGCATCTGTCTGGCCTCCCACTGGACTCAGTGCTTTCTGGTCAGATCCAATCAATGTTCTGTTCTTATGGAGGCCCCACAGGGCTCAGAGCCCTCTCTTGGGGTCCCAGCCCCACCACTAGAAACTGCTAGCCTCATGCTCACTAGATGCTATCAGCTTCTGCCACAAAAGAAAGCCCGGGCTCCTTCCTAACACTTCATTGGAGTGACACCTTCCAGGACACTGCTCTCTGGGAGTGATTCATTTGTATAAATCCCCAGAAGTAACCTATAAAGTCGAGTTCTCCAACTCAGCACTGTTGACATGTGGGGCAGAAAAGTCTTTGTTATATGGGCTGTCTTGTACATTGAAGGACGTCTAGCAGGATCCCTGGCCTCTATCCACTAGATGCCGGAAACACTGCAATCTCCACCCCCACCAAAAGTCATGACAACTAAGAGTCTCAGGACATTGCCAAATGTCCTTTGGGGCCCCAAATCACACCCACTGAATACCACCATTGTGAAATAATTCATGGTCTCACTTTCTCTTAAGGCATAGATGATATTTGCTAATACTGCAATTCTTTTTTATATTTTAAAGATTGTATTTATTTGAGAGAGAGAGTGCGTGCGCATACGCGCACACACGAGCGAGTGAGCGAGAGAGAGAGGATGAAGAGGATGAGTGGGGAGGGGTAGAGAGGGAGAAGCAGATTCTCCACTGAGCAGGAAGCCCTACCTGGGGCTTGATCCCAGGACCCTGAGATCATGACCTGAGCCAAGGGCAGACACTTAACCGACTGAGCCACCCAGGTGCCCCTAATATTGCAAATTTTATGCCAGCCTCATACCCGCACACTCCCCAGCCTTGTGTCCCCTGGGACCCCAGTTTCTCTTTACTGTAAATAGATCTTTCTAATCCTACCCACCCTTAATATTTGTTACCATACCTGTGATGACACATCCATTCATCCAGTTGCTCAAAAGCCTAGAAGTCTTTTTGATTCCTCTGATCCTCAGTTTATGCAGCCAAGTAATCAATAAGTCTTAGAGGCTCTATGTTAGACCTATCCCAAATCCTTCCACTTCTTATCATTTCCATTGTTACTAATTTTGTCATTTTTTTTGGTCTGGATGATTTTAATAGTCTCATTTCCTCTTCTACAATCCATTCTCCTTCCTGCAGTCAGAGGGGTCTTAAATACAAACCAGAACGTGTCACTTAACTGCTTAAGAGTTTTTGGTGGCTTCCCATTCTTAGAATAAAACCCAAACTCCTTATAAGGGCCTATGAGGCCAATCTGGTTTCAGCCAACTCCTCCAGCCACTCTTCAAACTACTTTTCCCCCATTACATTCCCACTGACTGGCTGCCTTTCTACATCTTGGCTACACCAAAAGCTTTCAGGCCCCAGGACCTTTGCACATGCCATTCCCTCTGCCTATTACTTTTTTACACCCTGGTTTCCACAGCTGGTTTCTTTTTAAGCTTCAGAGCTCATCTTAAGGGTCACAGTTGCAAATAGTCACCCTCCCCCACTCCAAGTTATTCAATATCCATTGAATGAAGTGAATCAATCCATTACATTTTTTATCTAATTTTCAAGCAATTCTTACAAACTGTAATTATCTTGTCCATTTTTTAGTTTCCTTGTTACCCTGCATCTTGCCCCAGAAGCCTCTGTGTGGACAGATCCTGCCTCTTCTCCATTACTATACCCTGGGACCTAGCACCGTCCTTGGCACACAGCATGGGCACCATCAATTCCTATGGAAGGAATCAGTAAATGGATACTTGCAAGCTTCAGGTCCCAGACTCCTCAATGTACTCATGCTAGAGGATGACGGATGCTCTTCCAGCTCTGACATTTTATGATGCCATAGACTCTGCACCAGAAAAATGTCAATTCACAGTGGGCTGCGGGAATTCCATGAGTCACTCAGAGGATTATTACAGTCTTAGTGCCTCTGTGACCATAATAGGCCTTCTTTGGTGGAAGGATGCTGATTTCTTAAATGTCAGTGCTAGAAGGAAACTTACGATCAAGGCACAATCTCTTCATTTGACAAGTCAGGAATCCACCCTTGAGCTTTATTGTCCACTCACCAAGTGCACCTGGCACTGAGTGATATGGAAGACAGCCCCGTTCTTGCCGAGAGGGTCAAACCACCTCGTGCCGTTGGTGAAAGTACTGCCATTCTCACGGGCCTGGTTGGAGTGGCCTGGCCCTTAGTCAAAAGTTCTGGCCATGGCCTGTACTTTCTGCCGGTAGAAAGGAAGAGTTTGCACCTTGTTATTTTCACCTGAGTTTGGCAGAAAAACTGGTCTCCCAAGAGTTTGTGATGATACTTGCTCACTCCTGATATCAAAGGGGAATTACGTGATTGAGAAGAGTTTACACTCTCCCCTTAAAATAGATATGGCTTAGTGCCCCGCTGCCAATGTCCATCAGCGGAGTGGAGCGGGAGAGCTGCGTGAGAACGAGTTGTCAAAGACGATTAGGAAGAAGAGGCTTAAGACTAACAAGAAGGACAGGAAGCTCATGGAAAAGAAGGATCATAGAAAAGAGCAAGGAAACGTTGCTGTACCAGCTGCTATACGGGGCTGACTGGAAACCCAAAAGCCCAAGGAAGAGGGCTGGGGAAGAGGGTGAGTCTCCTCCTGAGCTGTACGTCACTCTCTGCCAAGAATTTGGCATGGGACTATGGGCCATCCCTGTCTCCTCTCCGGTCCTCTGTCAAACGAAAGGGGTGGGGCAATGGTCTTGGAGTAATTTCTAGAGTCCTCCTTATTTGTCACTTTTTGATGCAAAACCACAGACAGATCCCCAAATAGAACCGAGAACCCGCTCTGACATCCTTTCAGTTATGTGCCCGTTTATTCAAAGTCCGTCGATGGCTTTCGAAAAGGCTGATGGACCAGAGTGATGCAATGAAGGAACAAGTGGTAAATGCAGAGACTTCCCTTCGCTCAGGCAGTCAGCCAGGCATCACAAAGTTCCTGACGACACCTGAACACCACCCCACCTCTTTCTCCCCAGAGCCCAAAGTCCCAAACACTTTGAATGAAAGCCAATAATAAAAGCCCTTCCGTTTGTATAGGTGCCTTTTGAAGCTCATAAAGTGCTTTCACAGATTTTATTTCATGTAAGCCTCACAACAAACATGAGAGGTATTATTCTTCTCAAATTACCAACAAGGAAACTAAAACTGAGAGCAAGTGATTTGCCCAAGGTCACCCGGGTGCCAGTCAGCCCCTGTGTGCTCTCTGTTCCTTTGCTCATACTTCTCCCGCTCTGCTCTGCATCGTGGGGACCCACAGGCTGCAGTGTGGCTAGGGGGAGTGCGTGACAGCAGACTGGGCGAGAGGTGGGGAGAAGCTGCCTGTTTCTCCCCTCTCTCTGCCTCCGGGGGCACCTCCCGCAGTGGCTTCAGGTGCTCTGTCAAATAACCCAGCTGCTGCCAAATAATCCCCTGGCTTCTGGGGTCTTGTCATGCCACCTTCTCCTGTGTCTTTCCACAGGAGCTCAGGAGCTCAGAAGCTGCTGCAGCCTCCTGCTGTGTTGCTAATCTCTGCTTTCTCACCGTCCCTGTTTGGCTTCCCCGCTCTTCTCTCACCTGTGCCTCCAATTCTTGACATGGAATTTCTTAGGTTGAAGGACCTAAAGTGGCTTCCGTTTTCCTGGTTGGACACAGCCCGAATCCCCTGGCTGGGCAATCACTACTATGAGGAAGCTGGAAGCATGGCAGAAACGGCCTGAGACAGAAGAGCAAGTGTGCGTGTGTGTGCGTGTGTGTACGTGGGTGGGCATGTGCATTTCACTATTAAATGGTGAGAGCCTTTTTACCCAGGAACTGAACTTACGTATCTTCAGATCTCAAGGCTCTAGCACCATGCCCGGCATGCAGCAAGCACCAGTAGATGTTTGCGGACCTGATATATCGGTTTGGTAAAACAAGCCCAGCCAGAGTGGCTGTTTAGTTTATCACTCTATCTCAAAGTGTCTATTAGACATAAGAAATACAGGTCCTTCTAGTCTATAAAACGTACCGGTGAGCCAATCGCCCACACTCGGCAGAACCACACAGGGAAGAGCATCATCAGTGATTTCTATGGGCTCTTTCTGACTTTGAACCATAGTGGTCATTTTAGATGAAAGATATTAATTACTTGAAACTTGGGGAAATGTACAATTGCCCAAAAAAAGAAAGTGGGTGAAAACTGGATGAAAGACATGGGAAAACATGGGGAAAACCCCCCCTTTTTTTTTTTTTTTAGATTTTTTAAATTTATTTATTTGACAGAGAGAGAGAGAGTGAGAGAGGGAACACAAGGAGGGGGAGTGGGAAAGGGAGAAGCAGGCTTCCCATGGAGCAGGGAGCCCGATGCGGGGCTCGATCCCAGGACCCTGGGATCATGACCTGAGCTGAAGGCAGATGCTTAATGACTGAGCCACCCAGGCGCCCCAAAACCCATTCCTTTAAATTATGTGCTTATGCAGGCAGAATTTAGCAAAGTGTAGCTTTGGCCCATGATTGAGAGATCTGGGTGCTGGGGTCAGCTCTGCTTTAACCGACTGTCTGGCCTTGGGCAAGTCCTTCCTCTCTGGCCCTTGGTTTCCTTGTCGGTAAAATGAAGAGGTACGATGAAATGATTTTGTGCTAAAATATCCAAAAGCTTGTCAGTGTCTAGACCATAAAGCCCAATTTTCTTATTTTATGAAATAAGACCTCACCTAATCTAACTGTGATTTAGCTTCGCAGCCTCTCTGCACTCCCCAGCCCTCCGTGCCACCTGCTCAGCCATCACCTTACGGCCCTTGACTTTTACAATCCTATTCTTTCTATTTGTAATTGTCTTCGCTGCTCTTTACCCCACTTTGTGGCTCAGCTTTAGTTTCCCTCCTTTTTGCAGTGGTCTCGTTTCCCCGTCCTATTGGGATAAAGGAATAAGATGCCTTGTTGGGGAGAGGCAGTGTGGGGCGCTGGTTAAGAGAGTGGACTGTGGGGCCGGAATGAGTGTGTTTAAGCCCTGGGCCTGCGATTTACCAGCTGTGTGATGGGGGGGAAAGTCACTTCCTGGCTCTGTCTCAGTTTCTTCATCTGCAAAGTGTTGATCATTTTCCTGGTTGGACACATACTAAATTACTTGGCTGGGGAATAACAACTAGTCTGGGGGCTGTAAATGGGCTAGAAATGGGCTGAGGCAGCATACCAGATGTGTGTGTGTGTGTGTGTGTGTTTTCTTATTAAACAGCCAGAGTCTATCTTCTGTGACTTAAGCTTATACATTTTTGGATCTTTAAGCTCCAGCACAGTGATTGATGTGGCAGGCACTAGGGAATGTTTGCGGACGTTTAGTGACACCTTCTGTGCCTAGAAGACAGCAGGGCGCACAGGGATGCTTGGTGTTGCAGCCATTTCTATTATCACACCATTGTCTGGGTTCCACTGGCTTCGTACTTCCCTGTATTAGAGCACAGATCCATTCATTTTTGCGTTCTCCCCAAATTCATATGTTGAAGTGTCAACTCCCACTACTTCAGAATGTGGCTGTATTCAGAGGTAGGGGCTTTGAAGAGGTGATTGAGTGAAGATGAGGCCATTAGGGTGGGCCCTGATCCGATCTGGCTGGGGTCCTTTAGAGAAGAAGGGATTGGGACCCAGAGAGAGACAGCAGAAGGGGTTCGGGTTCACAGAGGAAGGACCCTGTGAAGAGGCAGCGGGAGGGTGGCCTCAGAGGAAACCAACGCTACCAGCACCTTGATCTTGGACTTCCAGCCTCCGCAACTGTGAACAAATGAATAGGTGTTGTTTCAGGTACTCCGTCTGTGGTGTTTTGTTCTGGCAACCCTCGCAAACTAATACAGAAACTAAGTGTTTTTTTTGTTTTTTTTTTTTCATCTCAGAAACGAAGTTTTTATTCGCGTATTCAGCAAATATTTACGGAGCATCTGTTATGTGCCAGGCACTGATTTGTTACCGAGTGCTGAAAAATCAAAGAAAAAGAAAGAGCTTCTGTTCTCAGGAAGCTACTAGTCTGGGGGAGAGATGGACATCCACAGATCATCGCAGGGGGAGTGTGGTAAAAGCGAGCAAGGAGAGATCCGTGCCTTCTGAGGGTGCATCGTGCTGGATGGGGGTGGGACTGACAAGAAAGGAGTGTTTGGCCTTGCGTATTGTTTTATGCCTTGTACCCCTGCAGTGCTGAGCTCATAGCCCATCCTCTAGGTGAAGTGAGGAGATTTCTTAGCACTCAAGGGAACAGAGCTTAAGGGCAGACTCTGCTAACTGTTGACTGTTGACCAGGCCCCACAAAGCTAGGGCAGTGGAAAGGCTGATGGATGGGAAGGAAAAGGAAGTGGGTTCTCATTGCAGCCCTACCACAATCTGGTGGTGTGGTGACCCGGTACAACGCCCTTCCTCATCTTTAAAACATGACCAGGTTGAGGTAGTTCATGTCTAAGGTCCCTTCCAGCTCTGCAAAAATCTTTTCTGAAATCGAGTTCACCAAAGATACGGTCTGAGTCTCAGTTTCCCTTTTCATCACTTGAGAGTGTTATCTTTATCCTTCTTTTTAATTCACAGAGATTTTATAAGTCTGTGAGCATTTGGAAACTCTCAAACCTTCCATCCCTGAGCATTGATTAATTTAAACAAACAATCGCCCCTGAGTTGAGTATGTGCTAGATGTAATGGGGTCTGGCCCCCATTTCTCCATTGACTCCATTCAGTTGTCAACACTTATAATGGTTTATCTTTCAAACAGGAAGTCATAGAAACACAACCCTGTACTAACCACAAGTCTTTGACTTAATAACTAGATCATCAACTAAGTCAATCCCCACTGAAGGAGGAGACAGGAAAACATACAAAATGAAGGACTGGCCTGTTGACATTTCCTGGAAAGAAAGTAATGTCTTCCACTCAGCTACTCACAGCAAGGAGTAGTTACCACAAGTATCTTAAAAGCCAAGTTCCATTAGGATGGTTTGGAGAGAGACTAGATCAGTTAGGGAAAAAAAAAAGAATTAATTGTCAGTGTCCAAGATTAGGGAAATGCTTCAATTAATTTTAATATATTCATATGTAATTTATGCAGCATTTAAAATATTATTTTAAAAGCTAATTTCATAGCATGTAGAAACACAACATAATGATAAGAGCAAAAAGCCATAATTTAGCATAAACTTATTTTCTATCAGATGTATTCTATATATCCTATATATACCTAGGGGAAAAAAAGACCCCCCAAAAAGAAATACTCCAAAATATTAACAGAAGTAATATCCGGAAGGAGGAAGTATGAGTGGTTTTTATTGGTTTCTTTCTACTACTCTCCATTTTCAAATTTCCTTCAACGTGTATTCGTTTGTGTGATGAGTCATTTAGCAAATATTTCTTGTGTATCATCTGTGAGCCACAGTGCTGTAGACATTAGAGATAGAGGCCCAGTCCTCCTGCAGTTTGCTCTCTAGTGAGTGCACACAGGTCATAAAGAAGAAACATGAATGAATCAGCAAGATGGTGCAGATGGTGATACGGCCTGGGAATGCACCTAGTCACGGTGATGAAAAGGAGAGGGAGTGGGGCCTGCATCCCCCTTGCATGCACATCAGGGAGGACAGCCCTGGGGAGGTGCCATTACAGTTGAGACTGCCTCACACAGAGAAGCCTGAAGATCTGGCAGAAGAGCAGTCCTATCAGAGGGAATGGCAAAGATGCAGGGGCTGAACAGCGCCGAGACGCTGGGCCCAGGAAGATGCTTGGCTTTTTTGTAGTTGCAGTGGGGCCCCAGAAAAATGTCCACCTGGGGAATGATAACATCATATGCCCCTCAGAAGGATGACTCTGGCTGCAGAGTGGAGAGGGGCCCCTGGTAATAGAGGGAGAGTAGAGACAGGGAGACCTGTTAAGAGACGTATTTTCTTATAATTTGCCAATTCTGTGATATCTGTTTCTACAAGTGTGAAATGAGGCTGTTGGGCTAGGCCAGTGATTTCTAAGAGCACCTCCAGTAATTAAAAAAGAAAAACGTTATTATTTATTGTGTCTCTGTTTACCTTTTTGCAAAGTATGTAGGCCTCTTAAACACAGGGCCCAAGTCTTGTTCCCCCCTCTTTCTTTATTCCCAGTACACCGTCTTACACTTCTCAGGTCCCAGGGAAGGAGTGCAAGTCAGGGGGTGTATGGACGGATGAGTCATTAGTCCTCACGGTGAGTTTCTACTGTGCTTCTTGTGAACTCGCCTGCCCGCTGAGGTCTTTATCCTGAAGGTAATAGGGAGCCACTGAAGGTTGCTTCTGTGTTTTAGAAAGTTCTGTGTCTCGGGCAGTAATGAAGGGAAGTCTGGAGAGGACCCAGTGCAGAAGCAGAGAGACAGAGAGACACAGTGTTTTCCTAGAGAATGCCCCTGGGCTGTGATACTCGAGAGAGCCCATCTGTGAAACAAGGGGACACCTCATGGACACAAAACCACCTCCCTGGTGGTGGGGGTAAACACTGGGAGGTGAGAAAGTGTGAGATTCCACCTATTTATAACTGGGGGAAATGAGGCACAAAGAGACAAAGTGAGTCACGTGCCAAGGATTTCTGACTTCAGGGCCTCCCCTCGGCTAATGTGAAAACCAGACTCTACTTAGTGTGTCATCCAGGGGAGGGGAGGGGCTCTGCCTGTACCAGAATGGCAGGGAGTGTCGGGGTGGGCCGCGTGGGGAAGGAGGAGACAAGTATCCTGGGCAGAAACGGAGACCAATGCTCTGGGACCTTCCTGCGGACACTCATAATCCAAGAAATGCTAAAATCGGCTGTAGAGCTCATGTTATGAAACCAGAGCAGATCAAACAAAAGAAAGAAGCAAAACTTGAGTCATCGCGATGACAGTCCTTGCAGAGAGCATGCAAACCCAAGCGAAAATAGATCAGAGATGCTTTCCCAGGAGACCCAGAGCTTCAGACCAAACGTGTCACGTGGAAGATGGGGAGGCCAAGGTGGGGACGGGAGGGGGTGTCACACCCTGGAGATGGAGAGCAGGCTCCACCAGCGAGGTCGGGACTGGGACTCGAACCCAGCTCTCCCCATCCAGAGGTCACTCATTCACAACTAATTCTGGGTTTAACTCCTTATTTCCAGACTTACAGATGGGCACAAGAGCAGGGGGCAATTAAAGTGACTTCAAATCCTGTGGCCATGTACACACACACACACATGCACACGCGCGCGCGTACACATTGCTTTCGCTTGGCAAGGTCTTTCTTTCACCAAGTACCATGGACTATTACTTAACATATCTGCATCCATCGCCCTCCATTCAAAGGCACAGCTCATGGAACCTAGAGAAATCTTAGTCCAACCCCTTTATCTTACAGATGAGGACCGGAATCCAGCACGGAAGAAGAGGCAGAGTCACTTAAAGCAAGAACCGGGGCAACCTGCCCCCAAATCCAGTGCTCCTCCTAGTACTGGCCCAAGACATGCAGGAAGGAAAACTATGATCTTTAATACACATGCATTATTTTCTGTTCTCAAGTTCTCAAAAGAAAGGTGCTAGAGATTGGGACAATTTCCAGCTTATTGATTTCGCTAAGGCCTGAAGTCTTGGCACACTGATTGTTGCAATTCTACAGAAATCTTTTAACTTCTCTGAAAGTCTTTACTATGATGGTAATAATCACAGTCATCCATTAAATAAATATTGACTGAATGTCCACTTTGTACCGGCCGTCTTCTGGGTATTTGGAATGTACTTTTAATCTCTTTTCATTTCCATGAAACTATGATGCAGATATTTATCATTCTTGTTTTTTTTTTTTTCACGGAGGAAAATATAAGTTGGAGAGGCCAAGCAATTTTCACCAGGTCATAGACTCAGGAAGAGGCAGAGCTGGGATTTGAACCTCTATTGACTTACATTATGCAGAATGCTTCAGGTATGCGGTGGTCTGTACCACACTGTGGAGACCACCTGGGGGAGGCTCACAGTCCTGGGGGAGCAGGGAGCCAAGTTTCTCCACACCCCATCTTCTTTTGAGGTGCTAAGCTCAGATGTGAGCTCTCATTTACTCATAAGGTCCATAAGTCACTCACAGAGGCTCAGGGTAGGGTTCCAAAGAGCCAAGACCCAAGGTAGCTGGGCTAGGCTATGAAGAGGCCAAGATCAGAGCAAAGCTCATTAACTTGAGAGGACTAATATCCTTGAAAGATT
The DNA here is from genome assembly GCF_029215605.1 of Mirounga angustirostris. Taxonomy (NCBI): domain Eukaryota; kingdom Metazoa; phylum Chordata; class Mammalia; order Carnivora; family Phocidae; genus Mirounga; species Mirounga angustirostris. Next base: position 113,789,852 of record NW_026991715.1, read on the forward strand.
TGGCCCAGAGATGTGAAGGGAACACAGTAAGAATATATCCAAGAGGGATAGACTCAGCACAGGACATAATTTTAAAATCTGTTTGCTGGTGGAGGCCCCTCTGTGTTTTATGTGAATATACCTTTCCTAGCAGACCCAGAGAATTTCCTGCACGAAACAAGAATTTCCTCTCGTGTCCCCAGTAGCATTTTGGTTTTGCTTTAACATCTTCAGATGGCGAGCTCATTACCTTTCAGACTATTATAATTGTTAAAAAGTTTTCGTCTTTACACTGGGCCAGAAATCTGTCTCCCAGATGTCCGTGCATTGGGCACAGCTTGGTCCTTTGGCTTACGAAGACTAAATCTGCTTCCTCCCTACCCAGCAGCATTCTGGATATTCGAAGAAAACTTTTATTTTTTATGCCAGTGTTCCCCAAAGTGTTCTGGGCAGAGTAGTTAAGTTTGCACAATGTTAATGGGTGTCCTCTATAAAACAAACAGACAAAAGACCACAAATAGCATTCTGTAGGCATGCTAAGTTAAACCAGGTCAACCAGGTCTGTTTCCCACAAGAGTGCTCAGAACATTTACCACGCTTCTGCATAGTGTGAACTCCAAAATGGGAAGGCTGGCCATGTAATGTTTCCCAAACTTTTGACCTTGAAAGCTTTTTTTTTCCTCCCAGTGTACCATTTGCTATTTTCCATATATACTATTAGAAAAAATTGTTTGGAAAATGCTTCCCTACAAAAATCTAGGTTCTTATTATCACTGTCTCCAAGCTAAAAAGTCAGGCTTCTCTAAAGATTCCTTTTGAAACACATTATTGAGATTTCCTCACTATCTTTGCTCTTGTTCTCTAGTGTAGGGCTGTCAGATGAAAATTCAGGAAGCCCAGTTAAATTTGAATTTCAGATAAACAATGAATTTTTTTTTTTGGTGTAAGTATGTTCCATGCAATATTTGGGACATATTTATATGAAAAAAGAATTTGTTGGTTATCCAAAATTAAAATATAACTGAATGTCCTAGGTTTTTATTTGCTAAATCTGGCAAGCATAGAAGGGCCCCAAATGTCCCCCTTCCCTTGAAAAAATGTGGCTTCAGAATTGCACACAATACTCCAGAGATGTACCAAGACTGAGACCATTGGTAACCTTGGAAGCCACTGTCAACTACACTTTTCCCTGAGATGTTTTTATTTTTATTTTTTTTAAAGATTTATTTATTTATTTGAGAGAGAGAGAGAGATCACGTGGGTGGAGGGGCAGAGGGAAAGAGAGTCCTAAGCAGACTCCGCCCTGAATGCAGAGCCTGATGCAGGGCTTGATCTCACCACCCTGAGATCACAACCTGAGCTTAAACCAAGAGTTGGACGTTTAACTGACTGTGCCACCCAGGCGCCCCTCCCTGAGGTGTTTTCAAAAGGAAGAAAGTAATATTTTTATAGATGATTAGGAGTCAGTCTGAGGTTGACATATACCTCAGCAAATTTCCTAGTCCTAGTGAAATCCTGACAACCAATTTAGTATATTTAAGTTTCTCTGGTGTTAGTATTGAGGAAAGTGATCCAAAAATGGTTTACAATTCCCTTTTCCTTGTCTGTCTTCTCCATTAGACTGTAAGAAACTAAAACACGGGGACCAACCATGTCTATCTTGGTCATAGTTCCATCCCTCGTAGCTAACACGGGTTCCGCCATTTCTAAGTGTTCAAACATCTTTTCAAGGAAGGAATGAATGAATCAAGCAATCAATCAAATGTTGTTTGGAGAGCTAAGTAAATCAGATAAGCTGACACTTGGAGGGGAAGTGATTGGCAATATGTCCTCCATCCCAAGTTTTCTCAGACCCATTAAATACTATTCACCTGTGCTGAAGGCAAACCTGTTGGAAGAGGTGTGTGCAAAACAAGAACATCTGATTGCTATGACTAAAATAAGATATTTTAGCCCAATACGAGCTGTTTTCAAGAAGTTGAAATACTTCCTGGAGCCTGTAATGTTTACCGAGGTGTGGAACTTGGCTTCTTTGAAGCAGGCTGGGCTGTGCCCAGTGGGCATGGGATTGGGGCAAATCACACCAGGTCTTCCCACAGAAGCATCCTGGTCCAAGAGGAATTGGGCAAAGCGAACAAGCATGGCCTCAGTGAGCCACGCGCTGCCCAGCTGGGTAGGTATGTGATCCCATGGCTCCCACTTGTTGAAAGTGCATCCGGTGACTGGCAGGAGGAAACCGAAAGGCCTGGAGCTTTTGCTCTAAGCCACAGTTGACAGAGATGAGCGCTGCCCTCTCCCAGCATGAGCTCACCCAAGCTTGGGGCTTGTCAATATTGAAAGCATCCTGGGGACTGTCTCGGGAGCAGGCAGTCACTTATTTGCAGCTTGGCAGCTGTGGCTTCCAGTGCCAGGGAGCGTTAGCACTGAATTTATAAGATAAAATGCAGCAGAAATCAGAGAAGTACGGTAAGAGGAGCCTGAGTCCTAGAAGGGTAGCTGAGCGCAGGAAAACTTGTGTTATTTCCTGACTGAGCATGAAGACCTAAATCCAAGTCCCAACCCTGCCATGTGGTAGCTCCATGCCCTTAAGCAAATCTTGTAACCTCAGTGTTTTTTGTTTTGTTTGTAAGATTTTATTTATTTGTTTATTTATTTATTTATTTGAGAGAGAGAGAGTGAGTGGGGGGGAGATGCAGAGGGAGAGGGACGAGCCAACTCCGACCGAGCTGAGCGCAGAGCCCGAAGCGGGGCTCAATCCCACGACCCTGAGATTATGACCTGAGCTGAAATCAAGAGTTTGGACGCTTAACTGATTGAGCCACCTGGGTGCCTCTAACCTTAGTCTTTTTATCTGTGAAAGGGGAACAAGCATGCTGCCCTCAGAGTTGTAAGGATTAGATAAGAGGGCAGATATAAAAGCCCTTTGTAAACCGCCAAGTGCTAGATCAATACGAGGGATTGTTACAACACAATATCGCCTTGAGCACCGAGCTATGGTCTGCAGCACTTGATGGATCTGATATGCTTGCTGCCAGGATAGCATAAAAGAGCACCCAGCTGGGAGAAAAGAAGGATGTTCCTTACACAGCCTGAAGCAAAATAAGAAGAGCTTCAAATTACATTATATAATTATTTTTAATTATAGAAGAAAACATTTCCAAGCACACATTGGAAAACATCAAATCTCAGTGGGTAGGAGTCTTTAAAGTATAAAAAAAAAAGTCACTCGGGAACGTCTTTATGGCCTTATGATGTCCGACTCTAGGTGAGCCTTGAATTCGGCATGAATGTTCCTATTGATCACCCTGGAGTCTGTCACTGGCTCTGGTTAAGGCCCTTATGGGCTTTGCTGGTAAACAGGAGCAAACACACACAAGTGTAGTTCCAGTTCATCGGACAGAATATAATGCAGTGTTGTGGCTAGGAAATTACTCGTTGCTTTCTCTGTTGAGAGATGTTAAACCCACCAGAGGAAAATTTGTCAATGAGCAAATCTGTGTGTACATGTGTTCACTGTGCCAAAGCAGTAAGGGATGCAGTGGGACATCTTGCCTTGGAAGGCTTTCCTGCCAGGCTTTGTTTCTTCCTCCACTGTCACATTTCATGCACTGGTTCCTTAGGGAAGGCACTACTTGTGGTCCGACCACAGTCACCACCAGGACCTGCAGACCTCTGATTTCCCATCGTTACATTTTCCTCGTGGTACTGCTGACTCTGGGCAAAGGGTGTTTGGGCTTGGAGCTGGGCAGAGGCTCTGCTTACAGCTCTGGGAGGGCACAAGGCAATCTTTATGCAACCCGACCTGCCCATCCTCCCCTCCTTGCCCAGGCCAAGAAGAGTCAATGATCATGTTCTGGAAGAAACCCCACCTTGTCATGTGTGCTCTGAGCCAAGAGGAGTGGGAGCGGAGCAGGAGGCCCAGGCAGGAGGCTAAGCCTAAAAGCCCAAAGCTCCAAAGTTAGAGGGTTTGGATCGGGTCTGATACACCACTAACCTAATCCCCACCCCAAGGACTGGCTTAGGCCTGATGATACCCAGCGAGGAGTATGTTCCCACACCTCCCAATGCCCGCTGGGTTATACCATGCACATAAATACATTAAGAGTGTGTTCAGAGAGGCAGTGTTTTTAAGTGAATATTTACATGTAAACGTGCGTTTCTAAGAAAACACACTCAAGCATCCCTGTGAACCCATGTGTGTGCCCTTATCTACGTTAGAGTGTCTTGTAGAGTAGATACAAATCTGATCTCTACTGTAAACTTATCAGTGATTTCTAAAAGCTTTTGGGATAAAGACCCAAATCTTTAGTGTGGCCTGAAAGTCCCTTCACGTGTGGCCCTGCTCTGCCTCTTTCGGGCTTACCCTGCACCCTGCTTTGCTCTCCCTCTCTGCACACCGACTAAACTGACCTCTGTTCAGTCTTCTTATGCACGAGGTTTCCTCTTTTTTTAAAGATCTTATTTATTTGACAGGGAGCACAAGCAGAGGGAGAGAGAGAGAGAAGCAGGCTCCCCGCCAAGCAAGGAGCCCGATGCGGGACTCGATCCCAGGACCCTGGGATCATGACCCGAGCAGAAGGCAGACACTTAACCGACTGAGCCACCCAGGCATCCCTGCATGAGGTTTCCTCTTACCACAGGACATTTGCACATGCTTTTCTACCTGAGTGGCCTGCTCTTCTCTCCTTTCTTTTTCAAGAAATTATCTAGCTTTCCTTCAGCTCCCAGCTGAAACCTCAGTTCTTTGGGGGAACCCTTACTGAGCTCTTAGAATTAGTCAGATTCCTCAAAACACCACCTATCTCCTCTATAGCACCGATCACAGTTACGATTTGGCATGCATTTTTTAAAAAGTTCTCTCTCTCATTACACACCAACTCAATAAGGGCAAAGATAAACTGTCTTTGTTCACTCACTGTTCTGCAACACCTAACAATTCCTGACACTCAATAGGAATTCAGTACATGGGCATTAAATCAAGGGGTCTGCACGTGGACCTGTGCCTACTTTGGTAGGAGTGGGCCCATGATTCCATGACGTGGCACGTTTGCTCATTGGGAGCACACAAAAGTGTACTTCGGAATCCCTGTGTGTGTTTTTCTCTAAGGTTTAGGTCTGAGTTTGTCTGTGTCCTATATGTGTGTACATATTCGGGGGGGGGGGGAACACAAAAGAACCTAGATGTGGCCATGCTGCTGGAAATGCGTGTGTGTGTGTATTTGTGTTGATATGGGCATAGACATCAATGTAAAAGTGTGTGTGTGTGTTTATTTGGATGTGTGGAGGTGTATGGGTGAATATGTATGAATATGTATGAATCATACTCTTCTCTGCAGCTGGGTGGGACCCCCGTCAGGTTTCTAAGTAGGAGGGTTTATGTACATTGGGCAAATAGATTCATACAGACTTTAGCATGATTTGGCTTAACCAAGGCATGGTGTCAGGGAGGAAGGAGCACTGGACTAGGAGCCTATCACTGCAACAGAATCCCTTTTCCTCCTGTGCTGCTACCTTCTGGTCCACTGCAGAGGGTTTGGGACTGGGCATTTTATGGTCAGCTGGAGTAATTCTTTATCACTTATAAATTGTTTTCATCTACATTGTTTTATTTGGTAACACAGGAAAATTAGGATTCTGTTTGATAGGATGATTTTTTTTTTTTGTGAATGTATGCAACTGTGCAGGATCATTTCTTTTGTATGCCTACATTTTGTGCTCTTTAGTGGGAAGGGCAGGGAAGGGAAGACAGTGCTAGTTTTAGGTCCTCTAATTGCCTCAGAGCACCTCAGAGCATCGCAGTCCTCTGGGGGATATTGTGGCAAAATACAGATTGCTGGCTTCCAACCACAGTCCTGTCAGATCAGAATCTCAGGGATGGGGGCCAGGAATGTGCATTTCCTCAGAAATTCCCCCAAATCATTTTTGGGACCCCCTGCAGTAAAATAAAATAGCTCCAAGAAACTCCTACCTAAACTGATATCACTTAGCCCTTCCATGATCCCATAGAAAAAGATTTCTAAGGCTGGCCACCTCAGGCCCTTGAGGTTCACCCTCATTCTGTGAAGCTGCGGAGGCCAGGTGATCATTTGGAATTACAGAGAGACACTGGGAAGTGAAACAGGAAAGAAGTCTGAATGTGGTGAGCAGAACAGACTTAGAATTGGCAATGTATCTCAGAGAACTGTGAGCACCTCTTAACCCAAACAAAACAATAAAAACCCACCCACAGATGGTCAGGCTTGTTTGCAGTACTTAGGAACACCTAATAAGATTTTCATAAAGAGGAACATTCGGCGGTAGAACAGAGACAATGGACCCAAAGAAGAAAACTCTCCAGACAAAGGCAGTTATGGTTGAAAAGAAAGCAAGAGATCCCTAGGACCCGAATTTTACTTTGTCATGAGTATGGCTGTTGTGATTTTAAAAACTGTTTTCTCTTCCTGGAGAAGTGGATATATTCAGAAACACCAGTCTTCCCCCTCTCAGCACTGGAACCTACTAATAGAACCAGCCAGGAGAGATGGTCCCCTCCTGGCCCCTGGTACCTTGTCACCAACCCCACCTCTTGGAGCCTGGGGTTTCTTAGTACACTTGGGAAGTAATGGGCTTGCTCAGCACCCATCCCGCCGGGATATTCTCTAATGTGAACTCTCAGATACTAACACAGACCTGGGCAGAGAGATGGGAAAAACACCCCAAAGCCAGATGTCAGGGGCTTCCTGCCATAACGGTCAGGATTTGACTCAGCGCAAACCAATGTGCTGGGACCAGGCGCCCATCTCTGCCTCCTGCCCAGCAGGGGAAGCCCGCAAACAGTGCCTGAATGATGGTGAAAGACGGGGGGCAATCTGGTTTCCTCGTTCATACTTCGCCACAGCCTACCCCCCACTGGCATGGGCTTGCCTCTCAGTCGTGAGGCTCAGAAATAAATCAGGCCTCAGGAAAAGAATCCCTGGAGAATGAAACAAAGTGCACCCAGTAAAAATGCCTTCTCATCGTCCTCTGCCCCCTTCTTTCTGACCTGACCCCCCCAAGAGAGAAAGACAGCATATCCTAGCAGTGAGGCACATGGGCTCTGGTTCAGAATACCTCCGTTTCAGTCCAGTGGGTCGTGTCATCTTTGGCAACTTAGTTAACCCCTTCGAGTCTCAGTTTCCTTATTTATAAAATGTGGACAAACACAATGGTACCCATTTGGTAGGGCTGGGGTGAGCACTAAATTAGATCGTGCACAAAAACTGCCAAGCACGATGCAGAGTTCATAGTAGCACTCTGGAGTTCTTGGCCATTATTCTCACGAGAGGTGCACCGTGGAATAGAAGTCTGCTGTTGTACTTTTCAAATAATAGGTTTTGGTCACTATATAACTTGAATAGATTTATTTTAACAGAAGTCAACTGGCTGGGCCGGAGGCATTTAACAATGCCCGAGGAGTTCAGTGGTCAGTTCCCTATGCTCTGTAAGCAGACTAGAGCCCATTTGCAGAAAGCATGCTTTCCAAGAGACAAGTATGGGAACATCTTTTTTGTCGACTAGCAAGGAAGTGGGGGACATTCTGTTTAATTGACAGAATTTATCTCTGTAAACTTACTCATCAAAATGTGATCCTTGGACCCCCGGTGTTAGAGAAATCTAGGGGAACTTGCTAGAATAGAGATTCTTAGGGCCCAGCTCAGACTTCGCAATCCAATGCTCCGGGAGTGATGATTCCTCTGTACCCTGAAAGTTTTAAAACTGTTGGACGCTGCATATTGCCAGGCCAGTTATGATATCTGGATTGTATTATACATAAAATATATTCAAGGAGGAATTTGTAAAATTATTATCAGTGGGTCCAAAGTTGTATTAATAATCTAATTCATTTTTATTTAAAAATGTATCTATACCCGTTGCATAGCCATGCTTAGGACAAAGACTGGAAGCATACACATCACGTTTAACAATGGCTATCTCTAGGGGCACCTGGGTGGCTCAGTCGTTGGGTGTCTGCCTTCGGCTCAGGTCATGATCCCATGGTCCTGGGATTGAGCCCTGCATTGGGCTCCCTGTTCCGCAGGAAGCCTGCTTCTCCCTCTACCACTTCCCCTGCTGTGTTCCTGCTCTCGCTGTCTCTCACTCTGTCAAATGAATAAATAAAATCTTAAAAAAAAAAAAAAGAGGTCCAAAAAAAATTTAAAAAAAAATGCCTATCTCTAGGTGGTAATGTTATGGGTGATTTATCTCATTTGGTGCTTTCCTCTATTTTTAAATGTTCTACAAAGAGCATCTATTACCTTTTTAATGAGAAGAAAATGTGCTTTTAAAATAAAAGTGTTGCAGCCAGATGTGCAGCTTTGAACATCCTGAAATCTTACAGAATTCTGGAAGAAGGAAACACAAGACTCATGGAAACCAAACTATCTCGTTCAAGAGGATGAAACCAGGTCTAGAGAATGAGAGTGACCTGGCCGCAGTGGCCCAGCTGGTTAGTGGCTGGTCTGTGAGAGACCCCAGGTCTCCAGCTCTCGCACCAGAGGGCTTTGAAGTGTTCCATGCTTTCCAGGGACCTGCCTCCCTTCCTTCCCGCCCTGTGAGGGTGACGGAAAAACCACAGGAAGTGCACTGATTCTGAGGGTGGAGAAGTATGTAATAGCCTTTGCAGAGAGGACTTTGCAGCTCTCATTATTCTCTCTCTGGGAGTTAGTAGGTCATTTGCAAAAGGCATGGGAAGAGCAGCTGATGAAAAGGTCTAATAGTTTGGAAAACTGCTTAACCTTATTTCTCTATTTCTGGATTTCCCCCAATGGCCAAGGACTGTTGAGATCCTGATTTCCCCCGGAGGTTTCCTGTTTAGGAATGCAGTGAAACCTCTGAAATCCAGAGGAATTGGGGAGAAGGCCAGCTGGAATTAGGGAACGGTCTGAATACTTTTTAAGAACATTCAGGTCTATTGTTTTCAAGGACATGGAGACACACATTTGGAAGGAGCTTAGTTCAGCCCCTGCTTAGGGCAGGAACCCTTTGTACTTCATCCCCACACAGAGCTTTATTTGGGCTTCTCTTGAATGCTTCCAGTGACAGGAGGCTCACTCTTCTGATAGATAACCTATTTCGATCTTAAAGTCCTTTTTTCACCTGGGCTGGGAATCTACCTTCCTCTAAGTTTCTGCTTACCTTCCGGTGTTCACATAAAATTGATGTGCTCCTTTTCCCCCCAGATGGTCCTTAAATATGTGAAGGCAGGTACCATGCATCAATAGGTCTTCACAACATTCTCCTCTGCCAGTTGACCACCCTCAGGATACTCAATCATTATTTATATGACAAATGTCATCAATTCTAGTTAGAATTACGAACTACTGGCTGTACTTAGCTTCTAAATTAATGGCTATATGAATTCATACCTGAGTGGAGCTTAGAGACCCCCTGCACTGGCCTCATGATTTTACAGATGAGCAAACTGAGGTCCACTGAGGAAAACGGCCTCACCCAACATGAGAGAGAGAGCGAGCCCGAGTGGAGACCTGAAACCTACCTGCCTGAATCCCAGGGCAGGCCTCTTTTTGCCTCACCCTGCCTCTTATTATTCAATAAGATACCAGTATTTCTCAAGCCCTTGAGAGTGCTTGGGAAGTTTGCTCTCTTAGGTATTTCAAAAATGCCTCCTTCCCATTGTATTTGCACACTGTCAGTGAAGGAGGGATTAGTGCAGGGCCGAATTTCGTGGACGTGATACTGTCCGTGAAAAGTCTCGTTCCAAGTGCGTTCACTGTCCTTGCTCTCCGCTGTCAGAAGACCATCTCCCTGGCCCTGGAAGGCGACTGCTCAAAATGAACAGCACCCCTGAGAGGGCCGCGTCGGCCTGCCACATTTCCCATCAGGTCCCAGCTGCCCGCTCCATTTCCGAGAACTTCCTAACTTCGGAACCAAAAATGAATGCGGGATGTAAGGCTGGCTGTGTTTCTGCTCCACCCCAGTGCTCCTTTTAAAGTTTCAGATCCTCTTTTCAGCATTGCCCGATTCTCAATGAAAAGACAAAGCAAAGGCTCGGAGAAACAAACTAGGCACTTGGGTGGTTGGTTTCCTGTCCCAGTCCCCGGCAGCCCTGCCGTCACATGCTTTGAAGGGCACATTCCTTCCTGCCCCAGCCCACAGCAACCTCCCTCTTCTCTCGGCGAGGTATTGCGTTTCAAGCTCTTACACTCTTTCTGGCATGGATTATGAGCTGCCTTGGGCTGCTTCTTGGTCTGCAGGGGTTTGGACTCACAGGGACCTGGGTTCCAGTCCTGACTCTGCAGCTCACCAGTTTGTGCAGCTTTGGAAAGTTACTTAATCTTTCTAAGCCTCTGTCGTCCCATTTGTTAGGAGAGGACAATTATCTTGCCTACATCATAAGGCTGTCCAGATGACGTAATGCCTAAAAAGGTGTCTAGCACCATCCCGATCATTTAGTAAGATTCCATAAAAGGGATCTGTTTAGTATTAGTCATCTTCTGCTATAGAAGGTAGAGACTGAAGCCTCCGCTCTTCTCACGCTGCTCACGGTAGGTGCTCCATAAATGCCCCTGACTGATTCTAGCCTGCGCTTCTTTTGGTAGTAGTTTCATCAGAACTATACTAAGTGTTGCGTGACACCAGGTCCTACTTCCAAGCCCCCTTTGCCCCAGCTTCCTTCCCCTCGTGGTGACCTCAGTGGGGAGGCCCACCCTGACCCGCCACTCGGTACGCCTGCCAGCTTGCATCTCAGGATAAGGTTCTCGTTTGACAGATTCTGGGAACTTGCCCTCCAGGCAAAGAAAACTTTATGATGATGCATCCAACACAAACCTTATGTAACCAACCTGTCAGCAAACGGAGGGACAGAGGGACACCGACAAATGCCTGCCCACCTCCCCCCATCCAAAGCGCAAAACAAAAGATGACAGAAAGCAAGGGATCGAGACCTGCCTAAAATGCCCGTTTGTCAAGACCCTTAAAACCGATCAAAGTTTTTATATTAAAAGAATTCCTAAAGGAATATGGCTAAACTCCCTTGTACCTGAATTTTAACTGAAATTACATCAGATGCTTCTCTAACCAAAAGAATATATATACAACATTTTTTTTAAAACAATGTTTATTGTCCACGGGACTTACAACGATGACAGAAAAGTTTACAACATTTTTTTTTCTACTTGAAATTTCTACCTGAAGTGGCTTGGAATTCCTGGTGGGCTAAGGAATCTTGTAGCTTCCCCCTAAATGCTGAGGATATCCTAGTAGACTCTTGTTGAGTAAAAGAACAATTCTTTCTCTTGCCTCTATTGCAGATTATTTGGTCATTGCCTGAATTTTGAGCTAAAGACCTGAGAGCAATAAAAACATCCACTGAAAGGAGTTTGTTATATGACAGCCCCAGGGAAAAGCTTCCACAATTGAGGGTGAGGACAGAAGTCAATGATCATGTGGTGGAGGGAACACAGCGGTTCCTGAACTAACAGCCAACAGTTGGCTTCTCCGGCTGTAGCCCCGTCTCTCACATCCTTGGCTTCTTACCTTGGGCAGGTCATTACCCCTCACAGATTTTTCATCTCCTTGGATGCCCAATGCTTTCTATGGGCTCTTGCAAGTCCAAGATCCGGTGAGGCTACCAGGAGGGTGAAGATTAGCTGGAGAAGTGGCCCACGCCTCTGGGTGGGGGGCCCAGAGCAGGTGGAGAATGTGAGAACGGGCAGGTAAGCCCTTGGAGAAAAAGCAAAAGTGCTGAAGGGCACCCACTTTCCCATTCGTCATGGCACGTTCCAGAAACTCGGGCACCTAGCTTTCTCCCGAGAGCTGAGTGTGCACCCGGACACCCATCACAGAGCTGACAGGAAGCAGAGGAAGCCAATGCTTTTCTGGTTGGGGACCTTGGCTGGGACAGAAGGGAAGAAAGAAGTGGAGTCAGCTTCAGGAGCGGGTGAAATGGCAATGAACCTGCAGGCTGATCCTCTCCAGGCTGGCATTGCCAAGGAGGACGGTCCACTCGGTCAAACCTGGGCCAAGCTCTGGCTCAGACACACGGGCAAAAATAGAAAGGGGGTGGGAGAAGAAATGTGTTTACTTTTGTGATTTTCCCTCCTGTGCCTCTTCACGGTATTTGAATCTCTCCACAAAAAAGCAGTAGGACTCCCAGGCCTGGCCTCCACGGATAAGCCCTACCAAACACTGCACGTCCCCCACCCCCAATACAGTCAGTGTCGGGGAGGCTGGAAGGTGAGTTCGGAAGGCAGCATGGGGGGTGGAGGGAAGAACGCTGGCCCGGGGTCTGTCACAAACTGGGCGACCCATGGAAAATCCCTCTCGGATGCTCTGCAAAATCAAGTGGTGGCATTAGACAGAATCTAAAAATCTAAACAGATTTCTATCTGTGGTTCTCAATCAGGGGTGACTTCACCCCTCGAGGAGTATTTGGCAAGGCCTGGAGACATTTTTGGTTGTCACAATTCAGAGGGCGCTCCTGGCATCTAATGGGTAGAGGCCAGGGATGCTGCTGAACATCTGACCACGCATAGGACGGCCCCCCACCACAGAGAATCATCTGGCCTGCAAGGTTAATAGTGCCGAGGCTGAGAAGTCTGGCTTTATACCCGAGTGAGGAGGGTTTATACCCTAGTGAGGAGGGTTTATACCCGAGTGAGGAGGGTCAAAGGGAGAGGGGGAAAGAGACAGAAGTAAAGAAGGAGGAGGGGCTGCAGTCCTGTTCCGAGCTCATGAGGTATTCATTGGATAAGTGTTTTCCAGCTTTCTCCCTATGACCAGTGCCCTTTTCAGTTTCCCTTGGAATTCCAGGGCTGTGTTTTAGTGGCTTGCTCATAAGAGCTTCTTCCTTATCTTTAAAATACCAAACCCTGACGCAGTGCATAGATCTCCACTATAAGATGCAGCCAATATATAACAAAAGCAGCTATTAAACAAGTAGGACTGGAAGGTGGGCGGCAGGGGCGCACAGAGGGACAAAACAGATGCCCATAAGTCCGCTTCTATGAGTCAGTGTTTCTGCTGTAACAACACAGAATCATCACCATAGGACCAGCGAGACCAGCTATGCTGACGGCAGGCAGAACTGCTCTGAGGCACTGGCATTAGGAGAGATACAGGTTTGCGGCGGCAGATTCAAAGGCAAAGGAAAGGGTTAAGCAATCAGTGCATGCCATTCCTGTATCATTCCATATTAAGTCCCTGGGCAGTTATTACAAATAGTTACCTGTGGTTTCCAGTGGGGGAGGCGACCACACTCCAGTCAAGGGGTTTTGGAGAAACAGGTGCAATGAAGTCATGGTCAAACACTTTATTTACTGTAAACTTTAGACTTTGCTCAGGAACACAACTGAAGCTGCCCCTCAAGTCCCTGCCTACAACACCCTGTTTGAGCAAATAAGAGGAGCGGGGAGAGTCCGTGTTCACAGCTGAAAGGTCCGAGATACTCAAGGTCCTCCAGTGCAAGGGTGCAGGAAGGAAAGACTCCTTCACATACAAATTACCAGCAGCAATATATATTACCCCTAATACTTGACCAATGAGGTAGATCCACGGGAAAAGTCATCAAAACATAGCAGCCCCAGGTCCTCTGGGACTGAAGCCTTTCAGACACAACCTGACACGTTCCATGCAAAAAAGGGAACCGAACTGTACAAGAAACAATCACTCGAATATGCTTTCTCTTTTTTACAGCTTAAAAAAATTAAAAAAAGGCAGAAGGCTGTCCTTCCTCCTGCACATCTCTATACAATTTTATTCTAAATGTATTACACTCAAGTTAAATAGTCTGTTTAGTGTTTTGTTGGGGGGGGGTTCATAAAAAGTAGAAAAACTGTATTAGAGCAGTGAGTCGTTTGTACTACAATTCCTCCCTTGTGAATCAATGCTATCGTTAGGCACAGTACCTTGATGGTTCAAAAGGTCTTCCGTGCCTGGGGGGTCCTCACACAACAGTTCGCTGTCTTTCTCCTGCCCCAGGTGACATCCACTGTGCTCCCCAGCATAGTCGGTTCTGCTGCTACTGTTGTTGGAGTAGCCATTCCCACAGGCCTTCAGAGAAGACCTGCGCAGGCACAGAAGCTCCTGGAAGGCAATCCTGAAGTCTGGGCTCCGGCAATAGATGAGGGGATTGAAAGCAGAGTTGACATAGCCCACCCAATTTAGAAGGATGTAAACTTCCTTGGGGATGAGGTTATCCTGGATCACGTGCACTATGTTGACGATGAAGAAGGGCAGCCAGCACAGGGTGAAAGTGCCCATGATAATGCCCAGAGTTTTGAGGGCTTTGTGTTCCTTCAGGCAGAACTTGGAGGCCCTGCGATGTCCATGCCCGCTCCGCCCATCGTGCTCCACTTGGCTGAGGTTTTGGGCATGGAAGCGGCCCTCAGATTTGTCAATCTTCTGGAGCTGCCTTTGGGCCACCTGGAAGACCCGGGAGTAGACGAAGACCATGACCACCAGAGGAAAGTAGAAGGACACGATGGAGGAGGCAATGGCATAAGCTTGGTTCGTGAAGAAGTCACAGCAGGTCTCCTTGGCATAGCAGTTGATGGCTTCCTGGTGGGTGGCCCGGTACCAGTGCATCTGGATGGGCAAGAAGGAGGTAAGGCCTGACACGACCCACACCATCAAAATGACCACCCGGGCCTTATTCTTGGTCAGCAGGCTCTGGTACTTGAAGGGTGATGTGATAGCAAAGTAGCGATCCACTGCGATCACGCACAGGGTCTCGATGCTGGCCGTGACGCACAACACGTCAATGGAAGTCCAAAACTCACACCAGAAGTTGCCAAAAGTCCACATTTTCATGAGGATGTGGCTGGCCCCAAAGGGCACCACCGCCAGGCCCATGACCAGGTCAGCACAGGCCAGGGAGGTGATGAAGTAGTTGGTGACCGTCTGCAGACGCTCGAACCTGGCGATGGCTGTGATGACCAGCACGTTTCCGAACACGATGGCCAGGACGATGAGCGACATGACGATGCCCATGCCCACCACCCACGCCTCGTTCCGTTCCTGCGTGCCATCTTGGTCCGGCGCGTGGCTTCCGTTGGGCGCCAGCAAGAAGACGCTGCGGTTCCCGGGCTGCCCCATGGCGCGCAGGCTGGCAGGTGAGCGCACTGGCTGCCGGCGCACCCGCCGCGCCTCAGCGGGCGGACCTCCCGCGCGGCGCCGCGGGCAGCGAGCGGACGCCGGGAAGCCTCATTCAGCGGCCGGGGGGTGGCTGTGCTGGGGGCGCGTCCTGCGCTCAGCTTGCGGGGTGCTCCGGGCTCCCCGTGCGCGTTGGACCCGGCCGGCGCGCTGGAGGAGCCGCCCCGGAGTGCGCGCTGCCCGTTATGTGCACAGGACTTTAGGGAACTGCCCTCCCCGTGACGTACGGCAACTTTCGGCCAATGGCGGGCGGGCAGTCCCGAAAGGGCGAGGTCCCCTCCCCTCCCCGCCCTCCCCTCCCCTCTCCCGCCCCCTCCCGGGGCTGGCCCGGGCGGGGCCCGGCTGCTCCCGGGTGGCGGGCGGGCCACCTCTCCCTGCCGGGCTTCCCGGCTGGCCCCGAGGCCTGCGGCTGGGGCCGGCGCGCTCACCGGCCGACCGGGAGCCTTGGGCTCTTCTGGGGGCTGCTACCTGTCCGGCCTGGGCGCCTGGGCGGCCGCTCCCCAGCATTCGGAAACAGAGACGACGGTGCCCACCCAGACACGCACGGACAGGCACACAGGCACCCCGACAGACATGCTGAGACTTATACAGAACCACAGCCACCGACACGGAGACACACCCGTCCGGCGCACCCACAAGCACACTCGCGTGAGCGCGCACACAGAAGCCCACAGCACAAAGTCACCCCTGTCCAACAGAGACGGGGCCAAGAAACAAACACAGAAGCACCCAGAAGCCCAGAGGCACGGGCACACACACAGAGAGAAGTAAACAACACACAAACGCTCGCTTGGGGGGCAGGCAGAGCGCCACAGATTCGGACGTCCCCGTCCAGGTACTCCAAACCCCCTCACTTGTGCATACGACCCCCCAAACTCCCCCTCCCCCCGCAACACACACACGCACACAGGGCACATTCCCTTTCAAACATTTGGCAGGACCACAGGAGGCGACTTCAACAGCTGCCCGATTTCCTCAGCACGCTCACTGTCAAGTACTTTTGGTGCCCTCCTTGGGAATTTGCAGGCATTGAGACATACAATTTCACCCCTTGGTTTTCATTCGGAGCTGGAGCTGGGGTACGCATGTATGCATTTGAGGACAGAAGGAGAAGGTTGTGCGCTTAAATGTGTAATTCTTGGGAGTGGGGCATCACTCCCTGGTTATCTGTGGGAATGAAGATGAGTTGAAAATGGAATAATTTTCCTTTTAACCTCATCTTCTTCAGCAAGCCCACTGCAGCTAGAAAAATCCTTTCATCTGCCATGCAGTTTGTTGATCTGTTGGGGCGAGCCATATGAAATTGCCACTCTTCTGTGGTTTCTGACTTTAAAAGTGTCCATTTCATATGGCTCAGACTATTAGGATGTGTTAACATTAAGAAAGTTTTGAAACACAGGAAAGAAGATAATTTCTCCTTTAAAAAAAAAAAGTCAGACCAAACCTTCAGACTAGGGTCTTTGTCGGGGAAATATTATCCTTTGCATCTGGGGTATGACTTTACTGTTAAAAAGAAATTAATTTTCAGGGTTTGATTTCACAAGTATTAGTAGCTTCTTTGAAAGACTGAAAGCATTTCATGCAGTGTAACCAAACATACTTTGTAGATTACATAATAACATAACAATGGCTAACATTTAGGGAACATTCTGCTATGTACTTTTCATGCATTATTCCATTTAATCCTTCCCACAGTCCCATGGTGGGGGGAGTACTATTTTTAGCTTAATTCACAAATGGGGCTCAAAGAGGAAAATAGCTTGCCCAAGGGCACAGGGCCAGGCAGTGCCAGAAGCAGGAGATGAACCCAGGTCTTCTTGACTCTAAAACTCATCTTTTTGAGGTACACTATCATCACATGCAGAGGGGAATGGAGGCTAGACAAGAGACTACAACCAGAATTGGAATACTCGGGTTCCAGACCCCCTGTCATAGCACTTTCTAGCTTACCTTCCTTAGGCACATCAAAAAGATGGAGCCTAATTTCTTCCATCTCTAAGTGGAGAATAAAGTCACTTCTGTTGGGTGGAGTGAGAATGGAATATATGATAATAAATGTGAAAGTACTTTTGCACATATATATGCCACACAAACATGGGTTATAAATGAAATGTATATAAATCACTTAGTAGTTTAGAACGTGTTTTTCGTCTTCTCTAATAGAACAATCAAATACTTTAGGACAAAAGTAACTTGGGTGTTTACTGTAGAAGTAAAGCTCAGAAACAAAATTTAACCTGCATGCTCCCTTTAACTTCCTTTACCAGCCAGAGATTGTTTTCACAGGACAGATGCCTTAAAAAGCAAATATTTCCCATCAAAGGCGCAAATATTAATTAAAGATCAATTATGTTCCTATGGTTTTCAAAATATACCCACCCCATATTTGTGTTTTCCAAAATTGGCTCTGGAATGATGCATTTTAGGAAGAAGCAGTGTCTGTTATGCAACACAGTTTCTTTAAATATACATCTAGCCCAAATTGTGGAACTAAGCCATTTAAAACCTCCTTCCTGTTTGCGAAGCTATGGAATAAATAAGCATATTGTTTAACCTTCCCATAAAGACAACAACAAAAAGAACAAAGAAAGCCCTTTCAAGACAAACACTAATTGATCATTTAGATATACATATAAGTCATCTAAAAGTTTAACTTTGACTATTTTGGGAAACACCTTTTCAAAAACCCACAAACACTAAATCAAGAAGGGAAGACGGCTTATGTCAACGAGGAGGTTCCAGGTTCTTACCCATCAGCTTTCCCAAATGGACAATCTCTCCCTCTCTCCCCCCACCCCTTCTCGCCTTTTCTTTCTCTCTCCCTCCCTCTCTCCCTCCCTCCCTCTCCCTCTCCTTCTCTCTGCTGCATCACCAAGCTGATAGGAATTTCAAGATGCTGTCTTCACACCAAGAGTCTTCTCCTGACCTCCTCTTAGAGTTACAGGAGTGGAGAGAGTTAGAATGGGACAGAGTTTAATAGATCATTCCGTTCATTTCCCCCCACCCCTCCAGTTTGCAAATGAGGAAACTAAAGTGCAGAAGTAAGAAGTGTCTAGTCGAAGGTGGCAGGCAAGATAAAGGGTCCAGGCCTGCTCTTCACCCAACGCTGTCACTTCATTTCCCAGCAGAGTACTTTGGCCCTGCTCACTAGGCTTGCAGCCTTAGCGACTTAGTGCTTCAGCTGAACTGGGAAGTTCTTAGACTACATGCACCTTTATCTGATGTAAGAAAAAGCAGGCTCTTTTACGGTAATTGATAGTGTCTAATTACATATTTTGTCAATCCCTTAAGACACTGATTTGTCGTTTCCTGCCTGCCAAACAGAAACAAAACAAAACAAAACAAAACACATTTTGATTTACTGAACAAACGTTTGAATAGGAGTAAGGTTCCGTGGTGCCAGGAAATGTCCTCACACCATTAGCTGGACAGCTTAGGAAAATCTTATCCCGTTCTTGGCTTAGATGAGATTCCTTTCATCTTTATGATCCTCTGAGCAGAGAAAAATCTGTAGATTTCTTTCTAAATAATGGTCTTAAATGTCTGTCTTGAATATTACCTCTGTATACCTTCATCCCATTAAATTTACATTAAAGGAGATTAAATGCATGTAAAGTGTTCAGCATCCTCCCTTGCAAAAGAGATAACTCTTACTGTTCTCTTATTTTTGAATCAAAATGTACATGTAGAATGCACATTGATCTTATCAGGTCCTATGTGTGAAAGGACACTTTGAACATGAATAATGAGTAATTTGTTTTTAATTTGGATTTCTGTGAAAAAGAATGAAAACAGGGACAAAGCTTGGTGCCTTAGAAAGAAACATGACTGAAAACTTACCATTACCACTGAGTTATATAATATGCCGGGTGGAATGTTCATGGTTTTTGAATGAAGCATCTTACAGTCTGACCAGCCCCTTACACAATACATGCACCAAAACTCTCAGACAGCTCTAGCAAGGGCAAGCTCACCAGAACCTTCTGCCTTTGTATGTTTCTGACTGTCCAGATAGTGAACTGAAATCCATCTTACAGCTTCTGCCTGCGGATTTTAAGTCTGCCCCCTGAGGCCACTCAAAACAAGCTTCCTCTCTCTTCCCGAGAGCAAGACTGTCCTCAAGCTTTCGGGAGAATCCCTTGGAGTTCTCCTGAGCCTTCCCTTCAGCTTAAATATCCCTTGGTCCCTTGGGTTTGGAGACTCCTTTACCATAATGGCAAATCTATTCATACTTGGGTCTGTCAGTGTCTAAACTTAACATCAATACCTGGAATGATCATAAACAAGTCCTCAAATAATCAATTTGCAGTCACCTTGGCAACCACAAAGAAGCAGAGCAACCAACAAAGCTTTCGGAACAGCTGATTATACCAGATGAATTTAATTTCCTGCTGCGCTAGCGTTTTATGAGAGACATGCTAATAAACTCTCCACGTCTCAGGGGGACTGAACAAGAGGAGATGGCTTAAATGAAAGCAGGAGAGACTGCAGTTTGTTATATGAAGGGCTCCTTGGCCTGAAGACATCTGAAGAGGCTAACCTCCAGCAACTTAGCTGGGGCTTTGCAAGAGAATGAAACCTTGCAGAAAACGGAGTGACTCTTCTTACAATTCTCCCAAGAATGGTACCTAACTATTACCCTCCTAGGGATATAAGAGAGAGATTAAGTTGTTACATACAATGTAATGGATGCCTTAGGGCATAGGGCTTAATTCTTTTGCTGAATCTGAGGGGCATCGCTTGGTGTCTCCTGCAGATATGGGAATGAACGGTGTGTGATGATGCGTACTTCCGTGTGATGAACGCAGTTTGGTGCAGAGGAGGGAACATGGCTGGGGGATCAGGAGACCCAGGCTCTGGGCCCAGAACAGTTATAACGTTACAAATAACCTTAATCAAGTCACCTTCTTTCTTTGAGCCTCAATATCCATCCATGACATGAGGTTGGCCTAGGTGACATCGAAGGCCCTCCTATTCTACGCTGAATGAGGCTGTTGTGGGAAGGAAGCACGTGGAAGATCTCTGAGGAGTTGAGTTCTTGACTCTGAAGCCACTGAGGAGCTGGCGAGCAAAACCTGTCAATACCCTACAAAACAACTTGGCTATGTTCCCCTCCCCACCCCAAACTTCACCATTGCGATTCCTGCTATTCCGCGTTAACAGGTGTACCATTATTTACTAAATATTTTTTTGACATTGACTCATTTCTAAAATGCAAATACATTTATTTTTAAAGAATATTTTGTATTACTGCCATTACTGCACGTGGAAAACCAGCGTCATCTGTCATAAATAGAAGGTAACAATGAAAACAAAACAATGTTAATAAATTCTAGCTAGATTTTGTTGCCTGCCAAAGTTCTGAGCCTGAGGCTTGCTCTCTTTTTATTGGAAAGGAAGATTAGCAAGTGCTGGGGAGATATTAATGGTATTCTAGCACTGAATGGTACTTTCTCCATCTATTTTAAAAGATGGAAAGAAAATCAAGAAGGGAACAACTCCTAAGTACTATACTGTTTCTAACGTAGTGTGATTGAAGTGTTTAAAATCATTTCTTCTTCCATCTAAAGGGATCTCAGCCCCAGACTTGTGCTACTGAGACCCACCGCTGTGCTGGAAAAAAACATTTTTGTTTTGGAACCAGGTGGGTCTGGGTTCCAGTGGTGACTCTGCCCTTAGCCAGTCGAGTGCTTCAAGCAATATGCTTAAGCCCTCTGGACCTCAGAGTGGTTCTTTGTAAAAAGGGGATAAAATTCCCAGAATGGTTGTTGAGGTAATAGAAAGAATGCATGAAAAGGTGGGTTTGGAAAGGAAGGGAGAGGGCGCCTGGGTGGCTCAGTTGGTTAAGCGACTGCCTTCGGCTCAGGTCATGATCCTGGAGTCCCAGGATCGAGTCCCGCATCGGGCTCCCTGCTCGGCGGGGAGTCTGCTTCTCCCTCTGACCCTCCCCCATCTCGTGCTCTCTCTCTCTCATTCTCTCTCTCAAATAAATAAATAAAATCTTTAAAAAAAAAAAAAAGGAAAGGAAGGGAGAGAACCAAGAGACATGACAATAGAACAGATCAGCATAACTTGGATGGGTTGAGGGTTGGGGAGTTGAGTCAAAGGAGACCGGGCCATTGCCCAGCAGTGGCATGAGGGTCTTTAGGACAGGAAGTGGTGATGAATTCAGATATGGCCATATAGAATTTGAGGTTTGGACTGGACATCAAGATAGAATATCATAATGATTAGGAGATAAAGAGACTTGGGATCATGTGTCTGTCAGTGGTTGTCATTACACTGGACGTGTTCCCTGAGCTGCAGTATACCCACAGAGGATGCCTTTGGTGGTTAAATGAAATAATGCATTTAAGGAACTTAGCACAGAGTTTCCAAAAGTGTTAATCATCATCATCATCATCATCATCATCATCATCCTGGATTTTCCAGCACACCTCCAATTTCAGGACATTTTATTCGTTTCTCCAGGGGCAATCTTTTATTTATTTTATTTTTATTTTTATTTTTTTTACTTTTATTTTTTTTTTATTCTTATGTTAATCCCCATACATTACATCATTAGTTTTAGATGAAGTGTTCCATGATCAGGGGCAATCTTTTAAATGAATAAATGAATTGATCCAACGGAGAAACAGAATCTTTTGAATACATCAAACTGCTAATGTACAACCTTTGGGATGGATTTTTGGGAAATGTCTTAGGTTGGATTTCCTAGTATCTGCTGCAGAGATGAAGGTTTGTGTGCAAGTGATTGATGGAGGAAGGAAGAGAAACCAGCCATGGAGGGGAGAGGCAAAATCGGTGTGTGGCTTCAGGCAATGATCCAGGCACAGTCTGGTCCTCTGGGAGCTCTGGAGCAACTCTGGAGCCAACTGCTTGGTTTGAAGGCCTGGTTCCTCCGTTTCTGAGCTGTAGAACCCTGAACAATTACTTACTTAATCTCCTTGTGTCTCGATTTCCTCTTCGGTAAATGGGAGTCGTTGATAATAGTATCTCACAGTCTCATGGGGTTGTTAAGAAGAACAAATGAGTTAATATCTGCAAAGTGGTTAGAACTGGCTTGGCACATAGTAAATTCTAAGTTAACTATTGGTATGAAACTCAGAGACGCCGTGGAAAGGTCTGTTAGCTATGGCACTCGGGACACCTACCACAGGGAAGGGCTTGTCTACGCAGCCTCTTGGGCTGAAGAACTGCTAACTGCAAACCTCCTAGGGTTTGAGCCTCAGAAAAGAAAGTGTATAATGTGCAGTGGGCCCTACAGGCAAGAAGTAGAATGATTGTGGGGATCAAGCAGTGTTTGCTGGAGCAGAGGAGGGCATGAAGTAGGGCTGAGGGGAGAACAGAAAGCTAGCCGTGGTGGGGAAAGAAGGGCAGAGGAAGAAAAGTGCCTTCGGTCCACTCAGGAAAGGAAACAGGGCCAACCTCTCTCCAAAGCAGTGTCCAGTGAGAGATCTCACTGGGTCAAGGAGAGGAGGTCCGGAGGCCCCAGCTAGGCTAACCACTGTGGGGCAGTGAAACATGCCCTGGGCCCAGAGGAGGAGGAGCCCTGTCCTGGCCCTCACAGCTCTGTGTGGTTGTCCCTCCCCGGGTCTCAGTCTGGTCCTCCGTCTGTCAAATAAGAAGGCTGAATTGACTAATGGCATTGAAGTCGAGGGGTGGTCAAGGGGCCCGAGAGACAACAGACACAGTTCTTATTAACTGTGTGTGTATTATATACAGGAGCTGGGCGTAGCGCCTTAGACATACTCTCCTCTTTTCTCATTTCTGTGCAACATTATGAGGTAGATGCAGTTATCCCCATTTTACAGATGAGAACATGGAGGTTTTTGAAAGAAATTACAGCCTGCCCCAGGTAACGTGGTAGGTAAAAGGAGCAGAAGGGCTTCAAAACTAGTTCTGTCTGGCTGGACGCCTGACTCTGACCCACTAACTCAGGACTCAGATGCGGAAGTCCAGCCAGTGCAAGGACTGCATGTCCAGGCTGGGAAGGTGGAAGTGCCCTTGCAGCTGACTTTTACCAGACGGCTGGGGTAAAGAGGCAGCGGTTCCCAATCACTTATGGGGAAAAAGGTTAAATGACCAAGATTTGGGGTCAAGCATCCTGGTCACAATTTCTAAAAAAAGAGGGTGGATGTCAGAATTTGGGTGTCACTGGCCATGAGCCTCTGAACTTTGTCCATGTCCTTCCTCCATTCCTAGTGCTCTTCCTTCGCACCTCTTTCCCTTCTCCCCTCCTCCTGCACAGGTCCCCAACCCCAACACACACACACACACACACACACATTTACCTAGATATTCTTAAAATATGGAGCTGAAGGATATTACAAAATACGCAGTTGAACAAAGGTCCTTGCCTTTAAGAAACTCACACGCTGGTAAGGGAGGTTGGTACATGAACCTGCCTGCCATGTAATGAAGTAAATACTGTGATAGAGCTAGGGACTTGGTTTTGTGGGCAAAATGATGAATTCGGTCCTGTCTTGCCACATAAATGCTGAGGAGGAGACCTAGGGAAAACCTCCAAAAGAACAGGTGAGCATCAGATAACAGGGAGTCTCTAGCCAAGAGACTAATGAGATTCTTAAAAAGAAAAAATAAATTAGCAGAGCTGTTTGGAGAGTAATTTGGTAGAATTCACCAAAATGTAAAATGTATATATCCTTTCTTTTTTTTTTTTTTAAAGATTTTTTATTTATTTATTTGAGAGAGAGAATGAGACAGCACAAGAGGGAAGAGGGTCAGAGGGAGAAGCAGACCCCCCGCTGAGCAGGGAGCCCGATGCGGGACTCAATCCCAGGACTCCAGGATCATGACCTGAGCCGAAGGCAGTCGCTTAACCAACTGAGCCACCCAGGCGCCCTGTATATATCCTTTCATCTAGCAATTCCCTTGTTTGAAATTTGTTCCTTCAATGTCAGATATATATGTCAAGATCCAGTTTCAGTTTTGTTTGTCATAAAGAATAAAACAAAACTAATTGTTCAGAAAGGGGAAATGATTAGGTAAACCAGAAGAAACCCATATATCATGATGTGTAATTATTAAAGAGAATGAAGTAGATCTAAATGTGTGGACTCCGGAAGTTGTCCATGCTTTATCATTAAGGTATAAAAACAAATTGTATACCAGGTTGTATAGAATTATTTCAGTTTTGTTGTGTTACAAACATCTGTGGCAGAGTTTTGGGCATCTCAGTTATGACTCCCAGGTCCTGCTGAAAGCCCTAGGGGGTCATGGTTGGCCATTAAACACGGTGCTGCCTCTCAAGGATTTACTGTAACCCGGCAAAGATAAGAAGATTAATGATATGACAGGGTGTGTGTAAAGGCTAGAAAAGAGGCTTAAAATAGATCCGCATTAACAGAAGCCTGGCCTTGTTCGTTATGTGAGGGACGATGAAGAGAAATCAAAGAGCTGCATTCGGTTGGTGGCCATGAGCTGGGCATGGAGGACAGACGTGACTTTGGTAGTCAGGTGTGGAAGGAGGGAATGCCACAGAGAAGAAACCATGGGAATGGATGTAGACGTGGGAAACTTTGAACTATGTTCGAGAAACAGCAATTATTCCCAGAGGGCTAGGCCATCTGGTCCATGGGTTGGGGAACAGTAAGGTGTGATTTGGGCTATGTATTTTGGAAGCCCCTGAATGCTGGGATAAGGAGTTGAGGTTTACAGGAAATCATGGAAGGGGGTGGGACAGTCCGGAAAAAAGCCCAGAGTGGGATAAATGAGACTATTTCACAGAGGTGTGACAAGCAGCCCTTGCCAGAGGGGCGGATAAGGAAAGAAACCAATGCGGCAAGGGAGTGACAGGCTGCCCCCATGGCTCTCCGCTTGGTGCCAGGTGTTTGTTTCCTCCTTTGTAAAGCAGATATGGACTCTTCTCCTATCTACCGCTGCCGGACAGGTGGTGAATCAAATGCACAAGTGTGTGTGACTGTGGGGCTGGTTGCCAGGAAAGGGCTGCTTTCCTATAGGGACTGTGTTTATTGCTGCAGGAAAATACAGGACAGACCTCAGCAAGAGGAGAGTTCAGGCTGACACAGGGGGAGGGACCTGGGGCAAGCTGTGGGAACATATGGGGTGGTCATCTGGGCCACGGGGCCTGAGAGGAAGTGAATGGATCTACATGCAAAATCCAGAAACAGCAAGAAACCTTTTCTTATCTACCACACCGGCAAAATGTAATGCTTTACAAAAGCTCAGGGTTGGAGCAAGACTCAGGAAGACCCTGTTAGCCACACATTACAGTTACATGGTCATTGTCCCAAGCAGGCAGATCTGTAACATTTATGGGAAGGATGGTCACTGCAGTTTAGCAAAAAAATTTAAAAAAATTATTTAGCATAATATTATTTAGAGTAGTAAAAAAAAAAACTGGAAATAAGGCTGCATAATGTATTGACATACATGGATGATTATGCAAATGCAGATACTTGTAGCAGTTTTATTCATCATTGCCAAACTTGGTAGCAACCAAGAGGTCCTTCAGTAGGTCAACGGATAAATAAACTGTGGTCCGGCCAGACAATGGAATCTTATTCTGCACTAAAAAGAAATGAGCTATTAAGCTATGAAAAGATATGAAAGAAACATAAATGCATATTACTAAGTGGAAGCAGACAATCTGAAAAGGCTACACACGCTGTGTGATTCCAACTCTATGAATTTCAGGAAAAGCCAAAATTAGGGAGAGAGTAAAGAGACCAGACTTTGTCAGAGGTCAGCGGGGAGGGAGGAATGAAGAGGCAGAGCACAGAGGATTTTTAGGGCAGTGAAACTAGGCTGCATGACACTATGATGGTGGATATATGTCATTGTACATTTGCTGAAATCTTTAGATTGTGCAACCCCAAGAGCGGACCCTGATGTAAACTACGGACCTTGGGTGATTATCATCTGTCGATGTAGGTTCATCAACTGTAATAAATGTACCTCTTTGGTATATGTATGTGGAGGCAGGGGTATAGGGGAAATCTCTGCACCTTCCTTCTCAACTTTACCAGGAACCTAAAACTGCGCCAAAAAATAGAATCCATTATTAAAAAAAAAAAGGAGGAAGCTCTGTACCAGCTGATATGAAGCCAAAATATATTATAAAGTAAAAGGGCTCACTGTACAACAGTGTAATATATCCTCATTTGATAAACAAACCATGGTATGTGGCATCTACCTAAAAACACAAGTATGTATCAATAAGGAGATATGTAAATAGATTCAAAAACTGAGTGCGACTCTACAGTGGATTTTATCCTGCAGTTCAAAAGAATGAGATCAGTAGGGGTGATAAAGATCTCTAAAAGATCTCTAAGATACTAAAGGAAAAGGGTTGAAACAAAGTAGTATGTAAATCACCTTTTTGTATAAATAACGTATGTTTCCATTTTCACAAATATACTCTGGAAAGACACTCAGACACAGTTAGCAATGTTTAATGTAGGGGACTGGTGACAGGGAGATGGGGCTGTGGGGAGGGCAGGACAATAGGCTTTTACTTTCATCTTTTTTACTCATCTGTTCTGTGAGATTTTTCACTCTGAGTACGATTTTTTTTTTTTTATTTAACTATAATGAACATACAGTGTTACATTAGTTTCAGGTATACAATATATAGTGATTCAACAGTTGTACACACTTCTCAGTGCTCATCATGGAAAGTGCGCTCTTAATCCCCTTGGTCTATTTTACCCGTCCTTCCACCCCACGACGGGTACTATTAAAAAGTGTAATTTAATAATAATAATAATAATAATAAAAGTCATGCTCTCAGAATTCTAGAATATACTGTCATGGCCACAGAGTCCTTCCTTTTGACTACCCTTTTTTGGTGAAGAAACTGAGATACAGTTTAACCAAAAGTGGGTGAACTGAATGATAAGTCGTCTCGTCTATGGAGACCAGGAGTGGGGGTGGGGAGGGGCCGTGCAACAGATAACAGCCAAGACGTACAAGTAGAAATTGTTAGAATTTGTAGTAACTTCTTCGGTGGGGGAAGAGGAAGAGTGTGAGAAGAAACTAGGAAATGAAAATAGAAATGGCAAAAACCTGAACAAAGGAGGAAGTTCTCCGAGAAAAGCCTGAGCTTGCCGAAGCTCTTTCTGGGGCCCGTGTTCTGTTCAGAGCGTATGTGTGTGTGGATCCCTGCCTCTGTCTGCTGACGTGACCCTTTCAGACAGTCCAGTGGATTAGCAGGGCTAGGAATCATTCTGCCTCAGAATTGCAGTGCCCCTCTCGTTTGCCCAGCTCAGTGGAGCCCCCACTTCAGCAAAAGGGACCTCAGCGCAGCACAGACAGCAAGGGGACTGGCGGGAGGCCCCGGGTCCCCTGCCACCTAGGGCTGCCCCACTCCTAGCCACCTTCTTTCTGTCTCCTGCTTCTGCGTAAATTAGGTTTGTGCCGATTTTCCATTGCTAAAAAGATCCCCACTGATATTCTGACCCTTCCAGGGTCCAAATGGGGAAACTAAGACCCACAGTGAGGAGGGAAGCTGAGAAATATGGTAGAGGTGGGAGAAGGCATGGGTCAGAAGCCAAGGGCTCTGACTCTCAGTTCCCTTACAGCTTTTCATTCTTATGTTTTAGCTGAAACTGCAAAGAGGAAAAGACCTGGAGCAATCTGAAATTTCAAAGGCTTAAGTTGAAAGAGAAGGTTCCTGGGGTGGGGTTGGGGGGGATATTAGACTCACAAAAACCAATAGGGAGAAAAGCATGATCAGGAATTAGAATAGACAAAAGAGGAAAATTGAGCCTAAATATTTCTGAGGATCGCCTGGACCCTCAAATGGAAACAAAGAATTGAATGGCAGGGTTTAAAAAGAAAAATTAGTCGGTGCAACCACCAAATACGTTTTGATTATCTACTATGGACCAGGCCATTGTTACAGTGCTGTTAATACCCTAATGAATGAGTCAGGGTCAGTTCCTGCCCTCAGTGGGTTTGCCACCACGCGAACAGTTTGGCAGTTTGCAGAGAAGAAGAGTGTGGATTCACTTACACAAGCTCTCGTCGGACACGCTCTTGCGATGGACATAGCAATCATCCACAAAGTGCAGCAGAGCCTGAGGGGCCCTGTCTGGCATAGAAAGGATGTTGGCTTCTGCCTCTGTCAAGATCCAAGTGGAGAGTGAAACCAGCCGCACAAGGGAGGCTGCGGAGGGGAGAGACCTACGGCATTGCTTACTGGTTACGATTACAGGAAAGTGAAGGAGAGCTGGGTAAACCCAGCCAGGGGAGGGAAGTGGCACGTTGCTAAGAGGAAAAGGGAAGGAGGGTGAGCAGAGGCTCCAAGCTGACACATGGATGTGCTAAGTGAAGGGAGGGACCAGTTGGTGACCCACCAGCTTAGAGGGTGAACTCAGACCCTCAGAACCCCAGCTTCCTAGAGTTGCCATCCAACTCTCCTGCACAGAGGAGCCCAAGGCCCACAGGCGGGAAGGAGCTCACCCGATGTCACACCACAAGTTGGAGGCAGTGCTGGGAGCCGAACCCAGGACTTTTGCCATTGGCCCGTCCTGCTGCACTGAAGGAAGAACACGGTGGTTCATTAAGTGCAGATGTTCTGGAGTCAGACTGACCCGAGTCTACACCCTACTTCTGCCACTTACTGGTGGTTTTGTGATAACTGGGCCAGTTTCTCTCTTCACCTGGATCTCTTCATCTGTAAAATGGGGACAGCAACTGTAATGACTAGGAGGGCTTATCTCCACCACGCTCGTCATCAGTTCCTTCCTTCCTGTATGTATGTGCCACTGCCCCATCGAAAGGTGGGGTTCATCTTTCACCCTCTTGAATCTGCTCTGACTTGTGACGGCTGTGACTAGTGACTACTACAGAAGGGACGCTGTGGCAGTTCCAGAGCTAGTCTTTGTGAGGACTGGTAACTTCCACCTGTCTCTCCTGAGTTACTTGCTCGAGGGGGAAGAACCCCACCAAACACACTACCCAAAGACTGCCATGCGAGGAGGCAGCCCAAGCTAGCCAGGAGGTGGCATGTGCCCGCCCCTCTTCCAGCTATTCCAGCATCGCCCCACCCTCCAGGTGACTCCAGCCCCAGCCACCGTGTGACTGTAAATGCATGAGAAGCCCCAAGCAAAACCCACCCAGCTGAGCCTCTGCCGCAAGCAAAAGAGATAATAATAAATTGCTGTTGTTTAAGCCATTAAGTTCAGGGGGTGTTTGTTACACAGCAGTGGTAAGGGGACCACGTGCCTTCTTAGGAAGGATTCAAGAGACAATTCTTTAGAACAGAGGTGGGGACCTGTGAAACTTGAATAAATGGTAGCTTTTTATTTTAATGAACTCAATGCAAACAACAAATTCTAAACACCTCCATCAGTCTTTACTAAAGAGTATGTTGCAGCACCACTAAGTGAGGCATTTGCAGACCACACAGAACAAGCTTCATTCTCCCTTCATCTGACAGTGCCTCAGGCCTTTGAAGACAGCCCCCACGCCCTGCTGCAGCCACACCGGCCTTCTCAGACCTTCCTATGAGTCAGTTATTTGCACGTGCTGTTCCCGATGCCTAAAAGCCTTTCCTTCCCCCTGTTTACATCTTTAGTGTTACTCATCTCTCAGCTCTCAGCTGAATCATCATTCCCTCTGGAAGTGTGGGTCCCCACCCTTTGGGAAGGTACCCTCAGAACATGGTGCCCCTCTCCTCCCAACACGAATCTCAGTTTTGCGCCTTTGCGTGTATTCGTGAGATTATTTAATCACCATCTTTCCCAGAAGACTCCCTCAGGGCAGGGACAACATTTGATTTCATTTGCCTTTGCTTATCACTATATCCCCCAAACCTAGCCCCAGCTGGAACGCTGACACTTGTGGAGGCTTGGTAAATACTTCTGGCAAGCCAGCCAGCCAGCTCCCACTTCCTTCATGCCTCTTCTGCATATGAAGCACCTCCGTCCCCTTTGTGGTCTAGGACTCCATTTCCACTCCGTTCCTCTTCCCTTTCCTTGGCCTCCGGTCCAGGCAACTCAGCCCACAGGTCCTGCCCTACAGCCACCTGGGGCTTGTTTAGTCTTTCTGCTCTTTGGGGAGGAGGAATCTCTAATACTAAGCAGTTCCTCCCCCACGGTTGTCTGTTTTCAAACAAGGCACTTCCTTCCTCAGACTTGAACAGTGGGACCCAGGGCTCTAGGCAACACTGCAACCTTGGCACCCCTCTTGGGCATGCCCTTCCCTGCATCTATTCTAGCAATACCCCACCCTCACCTCTCCTTCCAGCTGCCCTCTCCACTGCCCCAAGTAGGGCACCAATCATCCGTCATCTGGAATGTTATCCCTCCCTCACACCAGCTGCCTCAGGAATTTCCTGAACTACAAATCTGCTCTCATTACATCCCTGCCTAGACTTCCAGTGAAACCTACCTACCCTCGTTGTCTTTAGCAGAGGTTGCAACTTGGTGGCCACATCTAGCCTATAGATGTCTTCGGCTTGGTGGAGAGAGTTAAAAAATTAATTAGGCACTAATATTTGAAAGTTGGGGACTTTCACATAAAATTCCAGATGCTCAACTTCTTTTAAAAATATCAATAATCCTTGTGTTTCAACTGTACTTCAACAAAATAAAAAGAAAGAAAGAAAGAAAGAAAAAAGAAAGAAAGAAAGAAAGAAAGAAAGGAAGGAAGGAAGGAAGGAAGGAAGGAAGGAAGGAAGAAAGAGAAAGAAAGAAAGAAAGAAAGAAAGAAAGAAAGAAAGAAAGAAAGAAAGAAAGAAAGGAAGGAAGGAAGGAAGGAAGAAAGAGAAAGAAAGAAAGAAAGAAAAGAAAGTAGGCAGATATAACTTCAACATACAAAAATCAATTTTGCATTTCAAGTAAGGGGAGGAAAGATAGACTATTGAACAAATGATTTTGGAATAAATGACTAAC
This sequence comes from Mirounga angustirostris, assembly GCF_029215605.1. Taxonomy (NCBI): domain Eukaryota; kingdom Metazoa; phylum Chordata; class Mammalia; order Carnivora; family Phocidae; genus Mirounga; species Mirounga angustirostris. Next base: position 113,820,844 of record NW_026991715.1, read on the forward strand.
ATTTGGGGGATAAATTAAGTTAAACTCCTGTATTACATCAGACACAAAAATAAATTCCCGACAGATCAATGTACCAAATATAAAGAATAGAATTATAACAGTACTAAAGGGAAAAAAAATATCAGTGATCCAGCCACACTGGAAACATGGAAGAATGGGTGGAAGGGAAGGAACCTGTGGAGCACATGGTCTTGAGTTTGCCACAGTCCCCACCCCTCCCTAACGACCCCCATCTTTCCCACCAGTGGTCAGCGGCTATTCAACATTGCATTGCAGTGGCCAATCCCAGCTGTTTCACCTGTTATACTACCTTCCTGGTTTCCCTCAGCCCTTGCACTGCCACCCTTATCTGGCATAGGAGAAGTCTCAGTTTCTGAATCTGTTAAGAAGTAGAAAAGAAGGAAAGGAATAAAGAACATTTTCACCAGTCTGTCCCTCATAGTCCAGTAGCATGTGTAATTCACGGAGAAATTTTAATTTTGTGTGTGGGAGGAGAGAGATTATAGTCAGTTTTTATTTTCTCCTCCATACTTTCCCAAATTTTCTACACTAAACATGCTTTCCTTTTGCAAAGCTAGACTGAAATACAGGATGCCCCTGCAGATTTTATCTATGTCTATAAAATCCAGAGTACTTGGCTTTCATTCTATAGATACTCATACTACAGGCTCTGTTACCTAAGTAGATCGCTTCTTACCACATCAGATTAAACTAAATTTAAGTTACTTTTTACTTCTCTTTCTTGTAGTTTTACTATTTTTTTTTTGAGGGTAATTGTTACCCTCATTTTAATAAACACATTTCAATGCTTAATGCATTTTTATAAAATGACCACACTCTTGTAAATGGCACCATCTTGGGAAAGTATTTGCGCACACATTAGCTCCTTTGATCCTTATGATCTTGAGAGGTAGGCTGACCTGCGGGTGAGGAAATTAAGGCTCACGGGAGGCCACAATGAATGGTTTGCTTTAGGCCTCTGAGCTGGCATGTGGCTGAGCTGCGACTTGAACAGAATCTCCCTGCACCACGATGAAACTCCAAGCAGACCATGGGAGGCAGAGAGCAAGGCCAGCACAGGAGGGCTGGAGGAAATAGTGGTGTGAATCAGACACACAGTAGGCTCAGGCCCTGTGTGCACACACAACATAGCCTCTTTTCAGGTGCCTCCTCCCGACTTGCTCCTCCCCACCCCCCTCCCCGACACTCTCCGTCTCACATTTCTGTTTATTTAACTGAATGTGAACATTCCCCTTCATGGTTGTTTTGGAATCACCATATTAAAGGTTTGCCTGAGAGAGTCACCATATTGGAGAAAGGCTGTCCAGGCTTCCTTCCTCTGCCTTCTTTGGAGCATGTAAACAGTAGCTGGAGAATGGGAAAAAGGAAGTGCCGTATTTATTTGATGGCTAAAGCTGGGGATAGGATCCTCTGAGTGACAGCATCATTCAGAAATCCCCAGCAGCTCCCCGGTGCTTCTGTCATATCCCTGCTCATACTTGCTGAGGCCCTGAGAGGCCATCTAGTTTCTGCCTCCTGCCGCGGATGGGGAACCAGAAGCTCAGAGGAGGGAAGCTGCTGGCCCAAGGATAAGGTCAACCTGTGGCAGAGCCAGGATTGGAAACCCATGGCAGGAATCTTTCCTAACTATGTGAACTTGATACGCTTTTGCATCGGGTTCTTTGCTTGTGCTGGTTATGTGCCTATTGTCTTCTCTGCCCTGTGACTCTGGGGGTGGAAGTCTGCAGACTGCATTGCCCAGAATTCCTTGCTGGGTATCTGGATGTTTCCTTCTGATAGCAGAGGGCCATCCTGGCTCTACTTCTGCAACTTCCAGCACACTCTGTGTCAGTTGTGGGTGTTCTCTGGGGCAGAGGTTGGAGCCATGGCCACCGTCTGAGAGCTCAGCCGTGGCCATGCAAGGCACTCTCCTCTCACTCTTGCTTTCTGGTAACCTTTCTGTTTCCCTTCTGTTGCCTCCATCCTAGGGGTGGTAACGGTTTCCCGCAGTTACTCATATATGGATTTTCTCAGCATTCTCTTTTTGCTTTCATAACCATCTGACAACTGCAATCAAGTCCCTGTATTAAATGCCTATCATTTGAAATACCAAGCATGTCTAATCTTCAAACTAAACTCTAACGGTTATGTTGCTTAAAAAATTTGCTTGCTAAATTTTGCAGCTTTCTTCTTCCATTCATCCATAGAAGCATAAAATAGGTGATGCCCAGAATACAGGAAGAGAACCTAGTATTCATTCATACAACAGTCCTTTATTTAGGATCCATCCTGGTTAGCAACCCTTGTCCATGAGGGATTTGAAGTGCTGTGGGGAGTCGGGTCAGTAAGCAGGCAGGTAAAGTGCAAAGTGGCAAAGGTTGTGGGCAGGGAAGCCCAGGGGCACTGGGAGAACATAAGAAAGGTCCCTAAACTGAATGGGTGGGTTGGAAAAACTTTAGGGAGGGTCCCTTCTCAAACAAGGAATGTCTAAGTGAAACCTGAGGGCTATGTAGGAGTTTGTCAAACAAACTGGAGGGTGTGGAAGGTTGCTGAGAGAGATATTATGGACACCGATGATAAGCAAACATGTCAGGGCCTGTTCGAGGTTGAGTTATGTAGAAAATTTATGTTTAAGTTCTAACTGCTAGCATCTCCAAATGTGACCTTCTTTGGAAATAGGATTGTTACAGATGTAAGTAAAGTTAGATGAGGTCACACTGGAGTAAGACGGGCCCCTACACTGTGATTGGCTTCCTTATTAAAAGGGGGAAATATGGAGGCAGACATCACACAGGGAAAAGGCCGTGTGAAGATGAAGGCAGAGATTGAGGTGGTGCATCTATAATTCGAGGAAAGACAAAATTTGTCCAGCAAACTACCAGAAGCTATGAGAGAGGAACAGACTCTCCCTCACAGTCCCCAAAAGGAGCCATCCCTGCCAACGCCTTGATCTCGGATTTCTAGCCTCTAGAACCGGGAGACAACCAAATTCTGTTGCTTAAGCCACCCAGTTTGTGGCACTCTGTTATGGCGACCCTAGCAAACTAACACATGGCCTCATCACGAAGGGTATTATAAGGCTGGTTGGTAATACTATACATTTAATGAGCACTTACATAACAGGATCTGATTTATACAAGTGCTTTGTAAGAATCTAAGGGCTTTATAGGAATTAACTCATTTAATTTTCATGACAAATTTAAGAAGTAAGTACTATTATTATTTAATTTTGACAAATATGGAGAATGAGTACAAAGTACAAAGGTGACTTGGTCAAGGTTACCTGGTTAGTAAGTAATGTGATGAGTCTGGGCTTTGAATCTAGGCTGAGAAGGAACAATCTAAGCATGACATAATATTATGGCCCCATGAAAGGTTAGATTTTTACCTGGAGAGCGGTGACTACTGGAGAATTTTTAAGTTGGGCTTATGGAAGTATAGTTTACATAAAGTGACATTCACTCTGTTTAGGTCTGTAGTTCTATGGATTCTGACGAACATGTATGGTTGTGTGGTCACCACCACCATGATTTGTATAGCCACCATCAATGGTCTGTTTTCAGGAGAACAGTGACATGATACAATTTTCACCTCACAGATATCGTCCTGGCTACAGGGTAGAAAATGAATCGGGAGGGAATGAGAATGGAGCCAGAGGTGAAAGATGGTGGTGTCCTGGACCTGAGCAGCCATGCTGGACAGGGAAAGAAGGAAGAGGTAACAGAGATATATAAGAGGTGGAATCCATAGACCGGAAAACCACTTCTTCTTGAAGTGTTTAACATGTAAACATGGGTCAAATACAATCTGAATGACTCCAATCATCTGAGATCTTTCAGTAAAGACCTTTTTTAACCCCATCAGCCAACACACCAGCAATAACGTACATTCCCCTACCGCTGCTCTTTCCTGCAACCCACCCCGGCCAGGATCACTCAGTTAAGTTTAGAACAGTTGATAATAATGATTAGACCTGAGCAAATTATCTAATTTTGAGGCTACTAAATTACACTAAAATACCATCATGAAATTGGACTTAACGATGAAAGACAAAAAAGCGGGGAGAGGCTTAAAGTTTCCATATACATCTGATTTAAATCTGAGACATTTTCAACAGTCATTTCCCAGCAGTGGATCCTCTTGCAGCATTAATGCCTTTAGTCCCAAGTAGCCTGTGTACATTTCTTATCCTCCTTCTTATGATTCCTTTCTTTACTCAGAGGTCCCCTCCTCAGAGTGCCTTCACTGATGACTCTGCAAAAAATATCCGCTGCTCTGCACCTGTCATTCTCAAACTCTTACCCTACTTTGTTTTCTTTTGGGGGCTTATCTTTTTTCTGGAAATTTCACCCTGCTTATTTTGTATTCCTCACCCTTACCCCCATCCCTAAAATACAAGCTCTGTGAATGCAGGGACTTTGTTGATATTGGTTATTGTTACATTCTTGATGTCAGGAATGGTGCCGGGCACGTAATGCACACTTGATAAGTATTTGTGGAATGAATGAAAAAGCTAGAGCCCACGATGGAAAGATTTCCACATCCATGATCTAGGCCAGCCACATCTATTGGCAGGTGAGGAAACTGAGAGCTGAGTGAGGGGTGAAGAAATTTGCTTAAGGCTCCAAGCAGATTGGTAGCTGGATGCAGGTGGCACCCAAATTCCCTGGTCCGAGCCCAGACCTTCCGCCACTGCTTCCTCTCAAGCTTGTCCAGCTGCATCATGGCAGAGTGGGTTAAGAACATGGACTTCAGAAAACAATCTGGGTTTACCTCTCCCACTTGGACAGGTGCTGCTTTTCTTCTCTGAACCTTTTTTACTTACCCATCGGTCAGGGATAAAAACCCACCTAGTAGCATTGCTGTGAGCCCTAAAGGAGATAATTCAGTTGAAGTACTTTGTGCAGGGGGCCTGGCACAAAATAAATTCTCTATGAATGCCAGATACTGCTATTCCTTCAAGAGAACCGCCAGTAGACATCATCTCTTTCCTGACTGTTGATCTTAAAACATTTCTCATTTTTTACATTTTGTATTTTTTCTTTTTTTTTGAGAAGGGGGAGGGGCTGAGGGAGACAGAAAGGGAGGATCTTAAGCGGGGCTCAATCTCATGACCCTGAGATCATAACCTGAGCCCAAATCGAGAGTCAGACGCTTCCCTGACTGAGCTACTCAGGCACCCCAATAATTTCTTATTTAAATTTAAACTGTAAATACCAGCAAAGTACTAGGGGATATGTTAATGTTTGATGGGGGAAAAAAAGGGAAAACAGTCCCCTTGTATGGGAGGGAGACAAGCATATAGAAAGAACTGGTCCCCTAACTCACTGAATCCTATTTTCCTCACATTTAGAGTAGAGGGTTGAATTTGATAATCCCTATGATGCTGTTTGTCTGATACCCTATGATTCATCTCCTGAAAATAGAATGAGGTTTTAAATGGTTCATGCTTAGTATGAGTGAGAAGTTGAAGGAAGATAGCCTGGTGCCTCAATCCCTTCTTTTTACCTCTAGCAATAATCGATCACTTTGAAACTCACTTCTTTCTTAATGAATAGGCATTGCCATGTCTCCCATGTGCCAGGCCCTGTGATCAGCATGGGATTGGCTTTGTCTATTGGACTCTGAATGGATGGGTTTTCCCTGCTTCTGTCAGGCACACAAGTGTTCCTGGGTCAAATGCTCTGAGGAGTACTGTGTTCATTTCCTAGGGTTGCCATAAACTGGGTGGCTTAAAATAAAAAAATGCATTGTCTCCCAGATCTGGAGTCTAGAGGTCCAAAGTCAAAGTGTCAGCAGGGTTCACTCCTTCGAGGACACTGAGGAAGAATCTGTTCCATACCCCTTTCCTGGCTCCCGGTGGTTTTCCGGTAACATTCGTTGTTCCTTGGCTTGCATACTTCACCCCGATCTCTGCCTTCATTTTCACGTGGCTTTTTTCCTGTGTGTGTGTCTGTCCCTCTGTCCAAAGTTCCTCTTCTGTTAAGGACACCAGTCATATTGGATTAGGACCTACCCTAATAACTTCACCTTATTAACTTGATCATCGGCAAAGACCCTATTTCTAAATAAGGTTACATCCACTGGGGGTTAAGACTTTAACTTCTTTTTTTTGGGGGGGGGGCACCATTCAACACATAACAATGACCCTTCTTCCAGCCTCAAATAGCAGCCTTGAGCCTTCCCTACAGAGAGGCCCAAATATGTTCTCTTGACTCTGAGTTCCCATGGCATTAGACTCACAGATCCCAGAAACCATGAGCCCATGAATTCAGCCCAAGATTACATTTGCATTTCTGACAGTTACCTCCCATCAGGGGGTCATGTTAAGCTTGTGGTCAATTAAAATGCTCAGATTTCTTTCCTATTAGTTGACAAACCAGTTCCTCACATCCAGTGCTTAAACATCTGATTTTATGAAGCTAAGTACCAAACTTTATAGAGAATACTAAATGATTAATCTTTGAATACTTCAAGTTAGTGTCATGAGAACTTGAGTTATTAACAGCTTTAGGTCCATAAATAATTTCTTCTGTTGCCATGGCCCCAGGACCTGGCTGGAGGGCTCTTCTGTGCAGGTGATTGGTCCCATTAGTCATAGGCCTTTAGCTCCTCCTGAGCAATCTTTTTCATCTCTGGAGCCTGACTTATATGGCCTCCTCAGGCTCAGCCTCTGGAGGTCTTTCCAGAGCTCTAGGACTAGGGTGAGGTGAGTGAGGCACTTTCCTCAGGCACAAAAATTCATACAAATATACCCACGATGAGCAAAATACCAAATTTTCAAATAAAAGAGAGGCTCCAACTGGGCCAAGTTTAGGGTGAAGTGAGTGAGTGAAGTGAATCACGTAACGTAGGGTCAGATCCCAGCTTTATTTCAAGTTCGGATATTTTGTTCATTACGGATATTTTGTATTAATTTTCATTTAAAAATATTGCATGAAAATATTATTTATCTTAGGGCCTCCTTAAAATTTCCCCTTGAGGTGAATGCCTCACTCAGCCCACCCTGGTCCTGGCTTTTGGCATGGATTCTAGTGGAGTAGAGTAGAATCTGGGACCAGCCTCACAGCTGGGAGTCAGGACATCTGGACCCTCACCCACGCTCTTCTATTAATTACCTGTGCTGCACTGAGTAAAGTTATTTCCTTTTTCTGGGCCTCAGTTTCTTCAAATGCAAAATTACATGGATAAACTCCATGATTTTAAGGTAAAATCTAGTCATAAGATTTTGCGATGCTACCCGGAGCTCTGGCTGGAGGTCAGGAGGCTTCCTTCTCTGATCTTATCTGTGCTACCCACTGACTGTATGACCTTGGGCAAGTCACTTGCCCAATTAGACACAGACAGGCTTCCTTATCTCTACTAGTTAAGAGTGCCACTGAAACGATCTGCCAGGCCCTTTTGAGCTCTGTATTTCTCTGATCCTTCTACTGCTTAAAGGCAAACAAGAACATTCACATACCATAAACATTACTAACAGCCAGGCGCCAGTTATAAGCAACCATGTTTAACAAAGGGACTCACTCAAGAGCAAAGTTAGTTATTTGGCAAGATATCCGGAGGCCTTTTCTACAAGGAAAGAGAACTCAATGTCAAGTATTGTTTAATTTTGAAACACCCTCATTAGAAACTTGAGCTCGTGTATTTTGCTGTTGAGGAGAAAATTACGGATCAGGGTGCTGATATTTTTCATTGACATGTTGGCATCTCATCCACTGACGCTCAAAGTGCCCTCATGGGAGCTCAGTGTGTGTGCTATGTAACCTTGAGAATGGCTTATACCTGCTTTGGAATTCTTTTTCACCTGTGAAATAGGGACGAGTCTTGCCCATGGGGTTGCTGCAAAAAACAGGTAAGGTGTGAGGATGTGGGAACGTGAAGTTTAAAGTAAAGAGTTCACAGAAGTTATGAAATCTCATTCACAGTTACTGGAGGGCGATTTGAAAATGCATATCAAAGACATTTAAAATGACTCAGTAATTCAACCCCCAGGTATTTAAGAACATGGACAAAGATATAGTTGCTGTACATTTATTTCAGCATCTTTAGAACGAAAACAAAGAAGCAAAAAACCAGCTTACTGGTGCAATCATAGAGGATTGGCTAAGTATATTGTAGTATCTCCATATAATGCAGATGTTAATAATGACTTCATGGAAGCATATTTATTGACATGTATAGATAGTTGGAACACATCGTTGGGGGTGCCTGGGTGGCGCAGAGGGTTAAGCGCCTGACTCTTGGTTTTGACTCAGGTTGTGATCTCAGGATTATGAGATCAAACCCCGTGTTGGGCTCCACACTCAGCACGGAGCGTGCTTGAATTTCTCTCGCTCTCGCTCTGCCCTTCCCCCTACTCTCTTTCTCTCTCTCTCTCAAATAAATAAATAAATCTTTAGAACATATCGTTAAGTGAAAATTACAAAGTAGTATATATAGTACAAGCCCATTTTTGTAAATATATGCCTGGGTTATCTCTGGGTGGTGGTATAATATGCTTTATTTTTTTTCCTTTTCTTTTGATTACTTGCATTTTCTGATTTTTCTGTAATGAACATATATGACATAATGGTTTTTGTTTGTTTTTTAAAGATTTTATTTTTATTTATTTGACAGAGAGAGACGAGAGAGGGAACACAAGCAGGGAGAGTGGGAGAGGGAGAAGCAGGCTTCCCTCCGAGCAAGGAGCCCAATATGGGGCTCGATCCCAGGACCCTGGGATCATGACCAGAGCCAAAGGCAGACGCTTAATGACTGAGTCATCCAGGCACCCCTGACATAACATTTTTAAAGTCTATCATAAAAAGTATAGATACATCCAGGAAATTGCTCTTTTGAAAACAGCATTGATCTCATGTTAAAAACAAATTAACAAGTATCAAAGGATGTTACGATGGTTTTTTAAATTTTATTTTTAGGAAATAGCATTTGTGGAACCTTGATCTGGAAGAGGATTTTCATTTTGCCCCAATTTTCCTACTCCATATTCTCTTGCCGAGCCCTCTGCATATCCTCATTCACAGATTCAGTCTCTCACTCATTAATTCAAATTGCCAATATTTGTTGAACACTTGCCATGTCCCAGGCAGTGGGCTAAGTACTCTAAGTGACGCAGCATGGATGCATAATGATTGCTTGGCCCCCTTGTTCTCTTCCTGCTCAATTTCCCCAACACAAACTTCAACCAACTCCAGAGCTCCAAGTCTTAAAGCCATCATTTAGTCCCCTCTGTGCCCATTTTGTCATAGTTCTGCTGATGACCACCTCCTGCTCCCCATATCCTTTCCCCAGAAATCCCACTGCCATCAAGTTCTTGATTTTGTTCTTTTCCCTTGACTTCCACACCACAGCTCAGTGCAAGCACCAGGCACTTCCTTCTCCAGGTCACCTCACTCCAAGCTTTCCATGACCCCTATCCATAACCTTTTGAGCATCTAAGCCTAATGTACATATTCATAAATCATACGACATGTGCCACTTTCAATCCATGTATTAAATATTAGAATATGAATTTCTTTATGGTTTTTTGAAGCGAGATAAATATAACCAGATGTCATCATGTTTTCTTCCCGCATGTCAGTGGGTCATCTTGCAAACTCCCTGATATGCTCTGAGAGGTCTGCTCTATCTTACAGTTCTCAACAGGACAGCAAAAGTGACCTTCTCATGTTTTTATTTGTTATGAACTTCATCAAACTCTAAGTTGACATTGGACTCGTATTTACCCCAAATGCCCGATCCATAGCTTCAAGGTCTATTAATTATACCCCTGTTTTCATCTCCAAATAGGTCTTAGCTGGTTTTAAGCTGACGTCGCCACACTGGGGTTTCCCAGCATTGTGTGAGGGGAAGGATCCTGTGGCAAATAAGTTGGGGAACCCTGCCAACTCCAGCCTGGTCTGGAAGAGTCCAGGTGTAAATGAGCACGCTGAAGTTTCTGAGGAAGCCTCCAGGAAAGAGACCAGGTTACCTTTTCTGAACAGAGTATTTCCCGAGCTGACTCAACTCTTTATTTTATAAACTTTATTCCCACACCTTAAAATAGTGTGAACGCAAGCTACTTTGGGAAATGCTAATTTACATAAGGTAAACTGACTTCTGCCTCATCACCACATACATTATTTACCATCGCCAAGAACAGCTTCCTCCTTGCTGCGGGCTAAACTGTCCTCTCTACACTGGGATCCATGTTCCCTCCTTAGTCAAATCATCTCAGATGAACCATGAAAAGCCACAAACCCCCAGGTGTTTTAGAAATCACCTGATGTCTCAGGGATTGTTAAGTGTAACAATCAGGTAAAGAGTAGTCTTTTAAAAGCTTAGATCATATATGTCATTCCTCTGCTGGGAATTCTCCAGTGGCTTCCCAAAACATGCAGAAGAAAATACAGACCCTTCAGAGCTCAAGGATGTGCCCCTTCTGTTTCTCCAACCTAATCCCCAGCCCTTTCTACATCTTCCCAGCCACACTGGCCTTTCCTCACAGATGCCAAGCTCCACCTGTTTCAGGGCCTTTGCACTTTCTCTCCCCTTTGCCTGGGATGCTCTTAGCCCAGAACCTCACATGGCTCACTCCCTCCCCTCACTCAGTCTTCCTCACATATCATTTTCCCAGTGATGTTATCCTGGACCTCTGGACCTCAAGCCCCCACTTCCTTCATTGGCTACTTTCCAACTGCATGCTCTGCTACTTTCTCTTCATAGCTTTACCACTACCTACATTATGTCATATCATCTTGGGTCATATAAGAATCAAGAGGGAAGGAGGGTTGACTGTCTTCTTCACCTTTATCTCCAGAGCCTGAAAGAACGGTTGGCATATAGTAGAAATTCAAGAAGTATTTGTTGAAGAAGTGAATAAAACGTTTAGTCAAGGCTCAAATTCTGTTTATTTGCATGGTTTAGCTGCATAACTGGGCCTCAAATATTTCTCTCCATGGGGTTAATTGTTTTAATAAATGGGACTGCCTGATTATTTCTGTTGCTATGCTCATCCCAATAACCCAACTACTAGACTATAAATTAGAGAGAAAGAAATAGTATTTTATTTATAATTCCTTGGCTCATAGACACGAGCACAGGACTTTAAAAATAAAGGCACTGTCGACTTGATCCCTGCTAGTTCTGAGTAGCCTAATTCGTTAAACACTGAAACACGTAGCTTTCTTCAGAGTATTTTAGTTTGATAGTCATGAAAGCTTTAGTGTGTTTTTTTAAATTATTTTTCAAGGCAAATGTAATTTTAACCTCCAAAATACTAACTTTGATCTTTATGAAGAATGTTACAGAATTGTAGAATGTCAAGAAGAATGTCTCAGATGCTTCTAAATACAGTTGTAGGTGCTATTTGTTATGGCTTGTGTTGAATTGAGATCATACCTTGACTCACGGTACAAAGGCACTGGGATTGAGAAAGCCTTGGACTATACACTCACCTGACTCTTAGAAGGATCTGCAGTCACTTTTAGAACTCTGTATGTCTTGAGTATGTTTTGAGAAATTGAGTTGATTTTTCAAATTTAATATTGAGTTGAATTCATTGGCAAGCAGGTATGTGGCTAGCTCTAGCATTCACTTCGGGGGTGAGGACAGGCAAGTCATTTATCCTCTTCTGTAAAATGGGTATAATGGTAGTGCTTACTGAATACAGTTATGAAGATTAAGTGAACAGTACAAGTGAGATGTGTGGCACAGTAGTAGATCCTATTCTTTCATTTGTTGTTTTCCCAGCACTGACTCCATCGCCTAGCACATAGTAAGGATGGGGAGATGTTAGCTAATGCAATTCTTCACTCAGATATCTCCTTTTTCCTAAAGCTTGCAGACTGATTCCCTATCAGTCAATCAGTGCACATTTTCTCAGGGCCTTTTCTGTATCTGGCACTCAATTAGGCATGGTAAGAGGATACATGGACATATGAGAGATGTATCTGAGATGCTTATAACTCAGAAAGCATAAATGTATAATAATATGATTTGAAAACTGGGCAGACCCAGAGCATTGAAAACAGATAGAAATGATGAGAGACATCTGGCTAAGTCATGCTTGAAGGCTCAGTACTACCCCCCCTGCAGGAGAGGAAAGGGTTCTCCAAGGATGGAGAACACAGGGAGGAAGGGGGCAAGATTGGAGAGGGGGAGGTGTGGTGACCAAGGGAGGGGGGTTGACAGCATGGAGGACAATGAGATAGATATGCCAGGAGAGGCAAAGGCAGGGAGGCACTGTGGGAAGAATCATGGGCCTCGGGGGACTATGAGTGAGTGTCAGGTTTCCAGCTTAGCCTGCCAGGGGTGGTGTCTGTAATGGACATGAAGGTCCAAGAGGAGAAGGAGGTAGAGGGCAGACGAGAAGGTAGGTAATGCTGTGGAGAGGAGGAACAGCTCAGGCCCTGGGTTCCTGGGGAAGGTTGGAAAGCATGAGGAAATGGAGGATTTCGCTTTAGGAAAGAAGAGATGTTTGCCCAGAGATTGGAGGAAGGATGGGCAAAGAGAGCACCAGTGATCGAATCCAAGTGCATAAAAGTATATACATTGAGAGTAAGTATCATGTAATGTGCCCTCGACAAGCATCATTTCCTTTAATCCTCCCGGTGGTTCTATGAGACCAGTCCTTTGAAGTTTATGTAAAAAGCTGAGTTGCTAGTTTAGGGTCACACAGCCCTTAAGAGCAGAGCCAGGATTTAAGATGCAGAGAGGCAGACTCTGGAGCCCAGTCCCTAGACTGTTGGGTTGTGCGAGGCCCACGGGGCCCAAATGCAGGCAGGAGGAGGCTGGGGCCTCCCCAGTTAACTCAGGAATAAGTCACAGGTTGAGGGAGAAACTGGGAAGTGGGTTTGGGGAGAAAGGAGAGGGCAGGGTCCTGCAGGGTGAGTTGAGGATTTAAGGAAACAAGAAGTCCAGAAAAACAATGTGGGAAAATATCCTGGGGAGAAAAATGAGAAAGAAATAAGAGGCCTGACTCAGAGCAGCATGAGTTGCTGTTCATGAGGGCAGAGAAAGTCATTTGAGGTGAGCCCTGGAGGCATGTGGGAAGGCTTCATCCTCTCCTCTAGGGCAGAATGGCCTTCCAGGTTGGAATTTCCGGCTCCTTCCACCAGTCCCAGCGCTGCTCTTTCTGAGGGGACCTCCATGCTCTGATATCTGCTTTGGGCGTGGGGACGTTGTGGCTGGCTGGGTAAGCCAGAGCTACTCGGGGGTCTGAGAGGCCAACCAGACCTAAGTTCACACCTAGTCCTCCACCCACAGGCTGTGGAGCCCAGGGCCAGGGACCCTTGTGCCTGTTTCCATAACTGCACAGCACCTACCTCAGAAGAGAGCTCTTGGAATTAGATATCGCGTTGTTACTTGGGCTGCTGTAACTTCCCTGACATCTATTCCAGATGTAATGGTATAGAGGGAATGGTAAATGGCTACACTGAATAAAGAAAAAAAAAGATTTAAACCATGGTATTGGTTATTGGTGTGAAGAAAATTCTAAGAAACTCTATATCAATGATCAAGCTTTAGGCATTACGTACATCTATATTACTATTATCACTTGCTGTGGGCCACGTAATGATTTTACACTAGATGCAGTCCATTGGGTTGGCCCTTCGTTTGTCCCGTTGCCAACTCTGTCCCACTCCGTGACCTTATTCACCTTTTACTGAATGACACTTGGCAGTTTATGTAAAGTGCTTTTCACTTACATGATGTCATTTCATCTTTAAAGTGAGCCCACCACGTAGGTGCTCTCGTTACTCCCATCTAAGGGAGGAGGAAGGCTGATGCTCGCATACAGGATGTGATTTTCTCAAGGCCGTGCTGATTTTCTACCTCGAAACCTATGGTTGTTTTTTGTTTTGTTTTGTTTTTTTTGCATGCGACAAATTCTTTGCCAACACAGAACTGTTGTGTTGATAAAATAACAGAGTTAATTATGCCTTGACCATGTGAAAAATGTTATAGTCAGGTGTGGGTTTGGGAAACGAGGGAGGAGGACAGAGGAAGCCGGGATGACTTGGCCTTGAATCCTGGCTCTGTCCCCTTGGGTAAGTCATCTAACCTTTCTAAAACTCCATTTCCAGTTACTTATCATGTCTGATCCTTAGCTTCTGAAAACACAGAATGAGCATATTTACTTACTCATGGCGTTATCAGAATTAAAAGGGATAGTACACTTGAGCATTGATCCTAGCTTAAAGCATGCTGAATGAATTATGAACTACTTTGTCTTTTATTTCATGCAACCCGCCACTATGCATTTACAAAATACCTATTTATCTTTAAAGCAAGGAGAATTCCTCTCTTGCCAGCTTGTCATAGATTTCGTAAAATCCCCTAAAGTCACAAGGAGCTTGGTCTAGTGATTAGAGAGCAGAGACTGAGTCACAAAGTCTGTGCCCTGAGTCACTTTCCAGCTAGCATTTTACATTCTTAAGAGTCAGAGCTGGAGAAGAAGGGAGACCCACTGGGGGTAGGGGCTGGGGAGGGCACTTCTTTTTTGGCAAGCAGCTCTGCAAGGAGTAAGTGGTGTTTCACTGGTTGACTTTTTTTTAGCTTATCATTGCTTTTGATGTTTCCATTTTTCAGCTTTCTTCCTCTACTCCTCTCCAGGTTCTTTACTCCAAGAACCTCCTCTTGGAAACATCAACCATACTTATTGTGTGCCCTTGAGCAGGTCTCTCCCCCTCTCTGGGCCTCATTCTCAAATGTGAGGTGCTGGGATCGTGCCTGGTGTCCCTAAGGTTCATTGTGCTTTGGCCTCAGACCCTCTGGGATGGAGGCTGGAGACTCAGGTGTGTTCTTTCTGTGCCAAGGAGAAAGAATGACATGATCATCACACCCATGATTTCCTGGATCCTGACACATCATCCTGTAATTTCTAACTGGCTCCCAGGGCACCTCATGCCAGCCAGTGGTTTTCCATCCTGACTACAGCTCTGTAATTCTCCTGGTGTGAGGTATTAGTGCTAGAGAGATTTCACATTTTCAGGGGGGCCAAATAGCCCAAGGGCCACCTGCTTCTGCAAGGCCCTAGGTGATAGCTCAGGAGCCTGAGGGATGACCTCGACTTCAGACAAAACCATTTGTCAGGAATCACTTCCCATTTATGGCCGGTTGTTGTGGTTACTAAACAGACATACATGGACATACATGGAATTGTATTTCTCCCTCTCTCACTCTCTCTGTCTTTCTGTCTCTCTCATTTTTTTAATAGTGAGGTGGGGCCATTGTGGGATCAGCTTAGAGCTATGAGTCACTGGGTAAAGGACATGTTTCTATTTGTCTCAGCATTTTATTATTATTATTGAAGTGTGTGAGGCCCTGTGGCGACTGAGCCCTAGCTCAGCCACCTCTCCTCCTCCAGATGGCCTCTAGGTTCTTCTATATGTCACAAGCATCTTGAGGAATGGCTATGAAACCATTCAATAATGTAGGACACACCTGTTGAATTTGGGCCCAAAATTCTGCACACGTGACCAGTTTGTAGACCTATAATGGTTGAAAAGATTGGAGAATTTTCAGAAAGGGGCAGATGGAGAGAGCACTGAGTTGGGAACCAGGAATTTAAGCTTGATTGCTAAACATAGTAGAAATTGGGTCAATATAAAAAGTAGGGTGATTAGAAGGGGTGAAGAAAATTAAGTTCATCTAGTTTGCCAGAACCAGTTACTTGTTGAGTACCTGTCTGTTGTGGTACACTGAGAATTACGGGGCATCACGGGGCCCTGGAAGGGCTCTGTGTGCAGAGTGCTGGGTTCAATGAGCAATGTCTGCCATAGGCTCTTGGAGCCAAGAGTGTCAGAGGAGTAGAGTGTCAGCCATTGAGGCACTGGAAGATCTCTAAAGTCCCATCTAGCTCCAAACATTTCATAGTTAGAAATGAAAGAAAACAAACTTGCCCCAAATCTGTCACCACTTCAATTTTCATGGTGGGATTTAATCACCAGGGGTATAATTGTCAAACATAGCCACATTACAGGCAAGGTCACTGGGACTCTTGTTACATGCATAACACACATTAGATCTGATTAAAAGTTCCAAATAAAAACTATAAGAACTCCAAGCCATTATCAGAGATGGCCTCTATAATTCTCAAGGGGGTTAACATGGGACGGGTGGAGAATATGTGCAGTTTTGGGGAAAAAAGTGTGTTCCGAATACTATTTTCATATTATAAACAGCAAAATACACCTCCCATGTCCCCTTCCCCTGACCCCTTCCAGATCTTGGCTCATGTTTGGGGTATGTATTTAAAAGGGCTAAGAAATATTGCCAGTCATAAAGTTGAGGCGGCTTTTTGAGAAGCGTAAATGATGTTTGGGCGCAGGCAGAGGGAGCTGGCTTGACAGAAAGGGATGTAGGAGTCTTTGTTAAACACAAGCTCCAAAAAGCCAACAGAATTTTTGGGCTGCTAAAAAGCTGAGCTAATCTCCAGCTAAATTAATACAAGTATGATGAGTGTAAAATTCCTCCATCCTCTGGCCTAGCAAGCCCACATTTGGACAATTATACTCCGTTCTGAGCATCCCACTGTCAGGTGGTGGGATGTTTGGAACCACGTGTGATTATACACAGCTGGAAAATTAGGGAGAAGAGAATTGGGGAACCACGGGTGACATTAGAGTTCCCTCTGGGTATCTCTCATCTCAGCTGTCACTGCTCAGATCCCTTTCTTCCTTCTCGATGGGATTCCTCCCCAGGAATATGGGTTGGGTTCCTGGGAAAACAAACTGTAAGATGGCAATTTGCTTGGAAGGCTGTTGGGAACAACAGCTCTGGAGAAGCGAAGCCCGCAGGCCCAGATAGAGGGAGAAGTCTGGCTGCCGTGCTCTCAGAGCCAAGGCCTTGGCCCACCCCACAGGGAGCTCTCGAGCCAGGACAGCTCTTCGGGTCGTCCTGGATTGAGGTACTGGAGCAGGTCTTTATACCTCCATATTCGCCCGTCTCTGGATGTGGTCTGGCTGCACGCAGGGTGTGATAAGCATGGGCAAGGCAGCTCCCATTGCCCAGGGGAGAGACTCAACTGTGAGCCTTCAGCAGGCAAAACTCATGGCTTTTGGGGGAGTACCTGCCAACGTCTCAGTGGTGAATCTGGTGGCTCATCACAGCATCCACTGCAACAAGGCCCAAGACGTGGCCACCCGTGGCTCCAGATTTATATTTTTGCAGCCCTATGACTTCAGAAAGAGAAGATGCTTGATTCTGGCTTTAGTTTTAAGAAGTCTCGCGGAAGTACTCTGAGTAGATTGGGTTGGGTCACCAACTCTGGCCAGAAGGTAAGAAATTATGATTGACCGGTCTTGAATCTTGCTGACCATCGTGGCAAAGGTGGATGGAGCTGGTTAGCACAAGAAACGACAGAAGCACAACTGTGAAGATGGCCACCAGCTTTTGTCACCTCACCTGTCCTGGGAACAGGGCAGCTCATTGGCTCTGGATGGCATCAAAGGGCAAAAAGAGTGAGTTCAGCTCCATGGAATGTTGGTTCTCTGTTAGTGATTAAAACTGCTTTCTGAGGGGAAGAAGCTCCCATAACTGGAAGCATTGTAGCAAAGACCACATGTCTCTCTCTTTCCAGCCCGCGGTAGAGAGGGTTTCTGTATTTGGATTGCAACAGAATCAGATAAAGAACTTTGAAACTATCCTGATTGCTGGGCTGTTGTTAGAGATTCTGAGTCAGTACGTCTGGGGTACAGGGTTGACCCCAGGACTCTGTATGTTATTAAAGCTTCCCATTTGATTCTCATATGGTGCTAAGTGTGGGAACCCCAGCATCTGAAGCAGATACTGCTCTGGGTAATTGTGTGCTTGGGGCACCAGGATGTGAAGTATGGGGGAGAGACAAAGGAATGGGGTCTGCTTGTCACCCTGTCACCCCTTTCTCCTATAGGTCACCTCTGAGTCCTCTCTGTAACTGAACTTAAAATCTACTAGACTAGGGGCACTTGGCTGGCTCAGTAGGTAGAGCATGTGACTCTTAACCTCAGGGTCGTGAGTTCAAGCCTCACATTGGGCGTGGAGCCTATTGAAAAAATAAAAAAATTTTAAAAATACATTAAAATCCACTAGACTAGATTTATAGACTACCTTCCAGCTATGAAAACTCATTGGCACTGTGGATATTCCAGGTGAAATAAAACGATAAGCTTGTTCATGTTCTTAACTGTTTCAGACATCTGCTGGCGTTTCTGAACTGGGACTCACTTGGTGAAGTTTATTAAACCTGTCTTTTATTTATAAATGTTCCCTCAGGCTTGCATAAGGAACAACTAATTGTGGGCCCCAGAGTAGAGAAAGAGAAGAGAGTTTCCTTTGGAATTTCTAGAGTCATGACAGGTCTCTTCTGATTCAGCAGAGGAGATAATTTGGGAGTGAACAAAGATATTCTTCCTTTAAAGAAAATGTGCATACTTACGTAAGACCATGAAGGAACCAAAGAGACTCTTTTTGAAGCTATTCCCCCTTGTCTATGATTTCTTCCTGTCATTATCACTGTGCAAACAGAGATTTTATTCACCTTTAATTCTTGGGTATTCGCAATCTATTGTTTTATTTTTTCCACTTAGCATTATTTTATCGGTGCATCTTTTCTTTCTTTTTTTTAAATAAGTCCTTTTTATATATATTATTTCATTTGACCCTCACAACAACCCTAAGATGTAGGCAGGGGAAATAATATCAGATTTACTTTACAGATGAAATTAAGGTCCAGAGAGGTTATGTGACTTTCCCAGGCAGATAATAAGAACAATTAACTTTTAGGTGAAGGGCTCTTTCCTCTAAACCACTGATGGTATAATCTGACATCAAATATTTTTACCACTTCATTCTCATTTCTTATGTTGATTCAGGTTTTTGTAGGATACAACGAAAGACCTGATTGTAAACTTATACCAAGTTTATGCTTCTCTACCGATGAAAACTTATGGTCACAGGACATCTATTCTTTTGGAAGGCACTGTTTTCTTGGCTCCAAACTAAAGAAACATAAGCAATATGAAAGACTCTAAAGGCCAAGGAAATTGAAGAGAAATCAGAGGAAAGGATATAAAATGGAATGTATTAGTGGATTTTAGTCCCTGGAAGCTTTTACTTTTGTGAGAGGGTTCAATGGAGAGCTTTAATGCAGATGAGACTTGAGGCTTTTGAAGAGGATCTAAGTCTTGATGAAGTTATTCAAACCCAAATCTTGAATGCATAATGATGGTAGGCCCCAGGGTCTTCAAAAACTTGTACTTGATGCTTTCCCAAAATGCTAGGGAAAGCTTACATGCCACAACATGAACTGATTCATGTTTTTGTCCATTAATGGTCCTTGGATTTCTTTAAATGAAGTCCATGTTAGCATCCACAGATATCAGTGTTCTGCAAAACTGCCCGGGATCCAAGGTTCCAGGATCTATCGGTGCATCTTTATGGCCTTTGTAGTCCTCTCTTTTATAGCTACATGGTACTCTGTTGCTTTCATGTGTCACAATGCACCTTTTCTGACTCTAATTTGGGGCATTTG
This sequence comes from Mirounga angustirostris, assembly GCF_029215605.1. Classification (NCBI taxonomy): domain Eukaryota; kingdom Metazoa; phylum Chordata; class Mammalia; order Carnivora; family Phocidae; genus Mirounga; species Mirounga angustirostris. The sequence continues at coordinate 113,840,339 of NW_026991715.1, forward strand.
GGTGGTTGTCATTTTGTTTATTGCATTGTTGTGTGCCATCTGGTACCTGTCCTCACCTGTACCTGCCCCCCCTCCCCAGCATCTCCAGCTCCATCGTTCTTCTCCCTGACTCTAAGCTTCTCTCCCCGTTCCCTCAAACCCTTCATTCCAACATCCTGCCAGTCTCGCTCAACCATCCACGGCCTTTTCTACTGCCTGGGGAGCTACTGGTCACTAGTCCTATGTAAGGTTTTCAGCTTTAGAACATAAGCAATATCTGCTATTATGATAATGACCATGACAGTGATCATGATTATTGAATTCAGGGTTAGTGTCTGATTCATCTTTACACAATCCACTATCCAAGAGCATCTGACTCACAGAATCATTGCAAAGTTATTTGCTCAGTGAGTGCAATAATTTCAATATGCATTATTTTTTATTAAATGTTCTTTTGTATGTTAAATAATCCCTTTTACATTTTTCAATATAAAAAACACACCAAATTCCTGGAGGACAGAAAACATATCTCATTTTTCTTCTTATTCCTAATATCTGCCCGATTTCTATTCAAGGTTGACAGAGAATTTTATCAAAAGTCTTTCTGATGGTTTTTGCTTTGGTTTACTATGTTGCTAGTTTTCTTTGAATTTTTCCAGTTTTGTAATGATAAACTGTATTAAATCGTAGGGAATAATTCTCTTACTATGTGGATGAATTTTACTTGCTTGGATTCAGGTTTGAAACAGCCCATAATAAAATGAATTTTTATAACAATTTTCTTGTTATTTAAAAACATGGAGTTTTTTGGTGAAAATTTGAAAAAAATCTGTATTACTAATTATCTTTTTGTGGAAATAGTAATCGTTCTTTAAAGTTTTTTTTTTTTTTCTAATTTTTCCCTTGGTTCATTAGTCAGTTTACATCTCTCTGCTTCTTTTTGGGTCAATTTTGGTCATTTCTAGCTTTGTAAAGGCTTATCCATGTCAGCAAAAATTCAAGTATATTAGTAGGACACTGTGAATAATAATAATAATAATAGTAAGAAGAAGAAGAAGAAAAAGAAGAATTTCTTAAGGCACTTTTTCCAAAGCGATAATACATGCATATAGTTTAAAAATTTCAAGCTATAGTTTATAATGGCAGTCTTCTGCCCCACTGGTTCCTATAAAGCTCCATTCCTGAGCCAACCACTTTCAACTGTTTTAAGTGTATCTTCTATTATCTATCTCAGTAGTTCTGAAGAACCTGCTGATGCTGCCATTTATTTTTTAGTATGTGTGTTTTGTCTCTGTCCTGTTCCCACTCTTAAGAAATCCTGGGGCCCAGTTCCTGGGAGCAGGGGGTCATAGCCTCTCTCTCCTTCCAAGATTCTGCTGGCATCACAAATTGGTGACTGTCTTCTCTTCTCTTTTGTCACTGTTGACTCGTGACTTTAAAAAATTTCCTTCACTGTCTACTTAGTGGGCTTCAGGACGGAGTAGAGATAAATCATATTCACACCCCACTATGCTTAAATGGTAGTCTCTGATAACTTTCTAAAGAATTCCATTAATTAATTAATTAATCATGATAGGTAAACTATTCTTGGGGCTCAAAATTCAAAAGCTACAAAAAGTTTTAGAGAGCCCCTGGCCAACAAGTTTTCTGCCACCAATGTCAACGCTTTCTTGAGTAGCCTTCCAGAGATATATTTTGCATGCATGTTCAAATATACTCACATGTTATTTTTGCCCCCATACAGAGTTCTGCAGACTGCTTCCTCTCCCCCCTCACTTAACAAATATATCTTGGAGAACATTCCTTACCCTGATATAAAGAGATTTTCATTTCTTAGTGGCTGCATAATGTATTTATTTAAACAGCTCACTGTTAATGTTCACCCATGTATTTTCTAATATTTTGCTATTGGGACCAGTGCTGCGGTGACTAACCTTGTTCTTTGTCATTTTGCATGTCTGTTAATTGATCTGTAAGATAAATTTCCAGATGTGCAATTGCTGGATCAAAGAGTACCTGCATTCGTAATTTCATGAAACACCATCAAATTGCCCTCCAAATAAGTTGTCTAACTTACATCCCTCATCTTGGCAAAGTTTTAAAGTATTTCTCTCATTACGAGTGATGCGGATCTTATCTTCATATAATTAAGAGCCAACTGAATTTCCTTTTCTATGAATATCTCATCTATTCTTTACCTACTTTTCTAATGGGTGTTAGTCTTATTTTATCATTTTTCAGAGGCTCTTTATCTTTTAAAGGAAACAACACATGGTTGGTCATATAAGTTGCACTTTTCCCAATGGTTGTCTTAATTTTGCTCATAGTTTGTTTTGCTGTGTAGGTATTTTTTTATTTTTACATAGTCAAACTGTTCAAAAATCAAGCCACAGTGGATTATTTCCAGGCCAAAAAAAATCCAGTGGAATTTGCCCACTTGGTTTTTGCACTTGCTTGGGACTAGAGATCTCTTTATTCCTCCCCAATACTCCCATTGGGGATGGGAATGGCTATTCTGTGCCTGTCTCTGCATTTTGGAAGCAGATAACTTGTGAAGAGGACTTTGCCACAGGATGGATGAAACCCAGAGTGTCACCCATACTCGATTTAGATAATGAGACTTGGGACATTCTGAGTTGATGATATTTACATGAGATATGAAATTTTGAGTTGATGCTGGAATGAACTAAGGCTTTAGAAGATGTCAGGGTGGGGTGAATGTACTCCTGTGCATGGACTGGATGTGAATTTTGAGGGGCTAGTGGGTAGATTGCAGCAGGTTGAATGATGTCCTCCTTGGATTCATGTCCTCCTGGAACCTCAGAATAGGACCTTATTTGGAATAGGGTCTTTTCAGATGTAATCAAGGTGAAGATCAAGATGAGATCACATTGGATTAAGGAAGCCTAAAATTCAATTGGATTTTCCTTAGAGGAGACAGAAGAGGACACACAGAGACACAGAGAAGACAGTGACGTGGATGTGGTGGTAGAGCTTGGAGTGATGCATCCACAAGTCAAGAAACACCAAAGACTGCTGGCGATCACCAGAAGCCAGGAGAGAAAGGCATGGGACAGTTTCTGCCCTTAGATCCCAGAAGAAACCAGCCCTGCCGACATCTTGATTTTGGACTTCTGAACTGTGAGAGAATTAATTTGTGTTCCTTTAAGCCACCCAGTTCGGGATACTTTGTTGTGGCGGCCCAAGGGAACAAATAAATTTACTAATCTGGAATATAGAAAGAGGTAGAGAGCTGGCAATGTACATGGGAATAGTAAAAAAGGATGGTTAACGTCATGGAAATTTATAGGATCACCATTCGAGAAATATTTATCCCCTAAACATTTGAACTCCTCTTTGATGCATATCTTGTCAATACTGGGATGAATTCGATCCATGTCTATACTGATAGTCTAGGATACCTAGTTTGAGGGCAAAGGAGTGAGACGGTAAACCCCAGGAGACACCATGTGTAGGGCATCCTGAGGAAGAGCTGAAAAAGGAAGAGAGGACTGCTTGGAGAGACAGGGGAAGGCTTGTGAAGGGGCATTACCACTGAGGCTGAGAGGATAACATCCACAGAGGAGGGGGGGACAGGCTGTGGTGGAAACTGAAGAGGGGAGCAAAAGGATCCAGACTGGCATTTGGGTTGGGGAGCCCTTGGGTTAGACAATGAGGTCAGAGGGGATGTGTAGCCATGACGAGAGCGCAGCAAATCAGAGTTCGTGTATTAAGGGGCCATTTTTCAGCACCTCAGAACTAATACCTTCCTCACGGATTCCTGCCTTTGATTATTTACTTGTTCATCCAAAAAGCACAAGCCAGTACTGAGCCAGCCACAAGGGTACAGTGCGGGACGAGAGGGCACAGTCCCTGTCCTCTTGGATCTTACAGGGTCTTCAAAGAAATAAATATCAAGCAGTGAAATTATAGAAAGTATTCTTTTATTTCACCTGCAATAAGTGTTATGAAGGGAGCTGCACTGGGAATGTATGAAAGGTAAATCTGACCAAGCGTTCTGGGGGGACCAAGTGGAGCAGCTGATCATAAAAGTCTGTTGTGTATCTTATGCTTAATAGGTATCAGTCGATACCAAAGGAAGCCTAACATCTTTTGCTTTAGAGCTGAGGAACTGAGGCTCAGAAAAGTTCAATGACCTGCAGTGTGCTGTTAGAAAAGCCAGGGTTACAGTCTAAATCTCAGTCCTGGCCAGTGTTCTTTTCTAAACTGGACTAACCCGTATTACACACACACATGCACATGTATCCCTGTAACTCCCCTACATACACACATATATGAAGTACGACTTAAATTATTAAAAAGGACATTTTATGGAATATGAGTCAATTTAAATTTGGGATTGCACCCATACTTGAGGAACACATTGTATATAATTCCAGCCCTTTCCCAGTATTGTCATAGGCCGCCCCAATTCTTCTTAGGAAGTAGGTGAGTTGTCCATCATTAATTATGGAGTGGTTACCTCAGCTCCCGAATCCGTGGGAAATACCTCAGTGATGCGATTACCTTTGATGAGGGTATCTGCGTCACAGGCTTCCCTACAGGGCTGAGAGGATTTTCACAGTGAGAGAGTTATATTTACTTGGACAGCCCTCTCCCCTGGGGACTCTCCTGGCTCAGCTGCCAGGATGTCAGTTATGAGTCTCTGTGAGGCTCCTTCATGGTCAGTGAGCGGGTGGGGGTGGGGTCTGCCCTCAGCGGGGCTTGTGGCCTCTCCTCTAAGTCAAGACCTCAGGAAATCCATGTTGACGTGTCTAGGCACTGCCCTCTCCTCACTGTCAAGCTCTCCTGGAAACTCTGTTGAAAAGCAGATCACCAAAGAGCAGCTTTAATTTTGCCAATAACGTTATCATTGGTTCTTTGTTGGTAACCAAAGATCCCACAACAAACCATTCAAGGGTAGGACCCATGGTAGGTCAGAAAGCAAACGCACAGCTACTCACCATCACTAACATTTAAGGTCAGTACATTATGCTTACTCCAAAAACTAGACAAACGGTCATAAATATATCATGTCCATTGGTTATTGCAAGGGGTGTCATGTGCTATAAATAACACATGCAGGACCTGAAACCCAACCATGTCATTAGGCTTTTGGTGACTGGTATTTTGCTGACTGCAGAAAGGGGAAAAGTGAATGAGTTTGGGGGCCTGGGGCACTGGGTGAGAATCTTGCCTTCATCACATCTAGCCAGATCACCTGGAAGTTTTATAATCTCTTTTTTTGTTATTTTTGTTTTGTTTGTTTGTTTGTTTATTTTTAGAGAGAAAGAAAACCCACAGGAGTGAGGAGCGGGGCAGAGATAGAGAATCTCAAGCAGACTCTGTGCTGAGTGTGGAGCCCATTCAGGGCTCGATCTCATGACCCTGAATGGAAATCAAGAGTCAGACACTTAACTGACTAAGCTGCCCAGGCGCCCCTATATAATCTCTTCTTGAGACTTGTTTACTTCCTCTGTAAAATGGGAATGATATTCACACAAATATTATTATGGGGATTAAAAAAAGAAGGATATAAAACACCTGGCACAGTACCTTGGTACTGTGACACTCAGTAAATATTAATTTGCCTATCTCTGCCTTCTCCCTGAATTTCTCACATATAGAAATGCCAGAAGATGGTTGCATAATTCAGATCTCTAAGTAAAACTACTAGGATAATTTTGACTATTTCATGGGAATAGTATTTTTTTTAAATATTAAGCCAGCTGTTTTGTAGTTTACATAACACCTAGTAGTTCCTAGAGATTTTATAGCCCGTAGTTAAACAATATACAATCTGATAGGAAAACACTGTTGATTTGCAAAAACACCATCTTACTGAGAGGGGGAAAATGTTATTTCTTGACTATGGGCTTTACTATAAAGAACCAAGCCAGGAGAATCACAGCATAGGTTATGGATCAGCCATGGAATGAGAAGGATGAGGATACGAGACAAGAGCCGCTCCTGCCAGACCAGGGAGGTGGCACATCCAAACCTGGGGTGGGAATGGGAGGCGTGTGGAAACACCCCAAAAGGTTTGGGAGGTCCCCCGGAGCAGGGATAGATTCCAGGAAATGGCAGGGGAAGATTGTAAGCTTCCTACTTGGCAAGGCTCACGGCACTTCTGCCCACATGGCAGGAGAGCAGGAGAGAAGCAATGCCCGGGGGAGGTGCGTGGGGTGGGGGGGAGAGTGGGGGAGCCCCGATCCCTTCAGCGTGGGGAGACTTCTTGCATAAGAGCTCAACTGGAAAAAGAAAAGGAGGAGGCTTCTGCTCCTTATAAAGATAAACAAAAATTAAAACCACTGAACAGATGAACTTGCAGTTCCTTTCTCACTCCAGATCAGACAGTTTGGTATTCAGTGTGTTCAGCGGCTGTGGGGCTGAGTCTTGAGCTCTACGGTCAATGAGAACGCGGTGATTTCCTGCACCGTGCGCACAGCCTCCGGAAACCAGGAGCTAAGTTACCACTCCCCACCGAGGAGGGCACATAGCAGAGTCTTAGCATGAGTGTGTTGGCCATCCTCTCCTCCCGCCATTTCTTGGGTTCCAGGGTCATGGGTGCCAGCAGACCGAAGGCAGGTTCTTCTCCCACAGTGAAACCTCAGGTAAAGACGGCTTTGCAGAAACTAACAAAATCCTATTCTCGTGACTTGGGGAAAGGAGCCCCTGCTTTGACATTTCCCATTTCTTTAAACATCATTATGAAAAACCGAATTTCCCAAGCCACAGGGAGTAAAAATAGGGTCATGATAACAACCACAAGACAGTATTTCTTTGGCTCTGCCCCTCTGTCCTCTCTACAGAAACCCTAGTGCTCCCTATTCATTCTAGATACTTTGGGAGTCTTCAAGAGGTGTCTCCCATGTAATCCAAAGACTGGCTGTCCAGGTGGGGAAGTGGGGTGTGCCGTTTTTTGGTGGGGTTCATGTGTGGTTGCTTCAATCACCACTGGAGTCAGTTATGCTATAAAGAAGGCTGGGGGGGGGGGGTTGAGGGGTTAGAATCTGCATATCAGATGATGGATCCCGCTCACATGGAGTCATCATGCACAAGCCCAGAGCTTAGCTCTGGCTTCAGGTTTCCTGGAATTCAGTCTTAGCTTTGCTACTCGGTGGTTATTCAGGCTCTCAGACCTCAGTTTCCACAGAAAGAATAATGATACCTGCTTCAGTGAGATGATCCATGTAAAGAATTTAGTGTTTTCCTTGATTAAATGTCAGTTTCTTCCCTTGTTACCATTATCATTCTCAGTCTTTCTTTCCATCCTTTTCTGGTCCACTGCTCAGGAGACTTTGTAGTGCGCTGTGTAAATAAACTTTGGGCAGACCTGCCCCACATTTCTTCCCCTTGAGTCCTCAAAAAGCACAGTGTAGGCTCAAGTGGGGTCTCTGCCTAGAACTGATTAACTTCCAATCATTAAGAATTTAAGCCTAATGGGGCACCTGGCTGGCTCAGTCGGTACAGTGTGCCACTCTTAATCTCCGGGCTGTGAATTTGAGTCCCATGTTGGGTATAGAGGTTACTTAAAAATAAAATCTTACACAGACCTGTACCCCTGAAACAAATAATACATTATATGTTAATAAAAAAATCATAAAAATAAGAATTTGAGCCTCGTATTTAAAAATACATTTTATTACATTTATTACACAAACTCATCTGTTTGTTTATATTATTATACAAATGATACATGCACATGATGTAATATTTAGGCAATACAAAGACATTTCCAGTGAAAAATGTTAGCTCCCCCTCTCCCCAGGTCTGCGGTCTCGCTGCTTTGAGGCAACTGTTGTAGGCAGTTTCTTGCACATTTTCCAGAAATGTTTTGTGCACATACACTAATATGCATATGTAATTGACCAGGTCTGAGTTTGCTCCATGATTTTGCTGTAATAAATGTCTCGGTCCCCAAACACGAAGGTTGATAGTAAATGAAATTTGTCATGCTTAAGGGATTGCCTTCTTTAAGGTGGTGCACGACCCTCAGGAGCTTGAATGGGCTGGAAAGCAGGGAAGGCTGGGTCCTGATGAAAGCACAAGTGCCCACCAGCGTTACTCCTGTTGTTGCTGTTCCACGCTGCTGGCCATCACTGGTCCTCCAGATGTGCTCAGATGGGGTCCTTATACGCTTTCTTTGCACTGAGCCCAGGCTCAGCTAGAGTCCTCTTGGCTTCCCTCAAGAACCCATGACTTAGATTCCATGATCCATAGATATTTAGCATTCAGTGTTCCAGAAAGTTCTCTATAAAAACCCTGAAACACCATAATATTTCTTAATCTCAGAGAAGCTACCTCTCAGTTCAGACTGTTCCTTCTCCTGAACACAAAGCCCGAGTTTCCATCCCTTCTGGGAACACCCAGGAGAATCCCCTAATTGCCTCAGAAGGGCTGGGTAGGGTTTGTCATCCCCTCATCCAGCAATTTTTGAATTTGGCCATAAAACCAAGAGCTATTGACAATCCTCTAGAGAAAGAATGCCCTAAAATCCTATCTGTGAGAAGATAAATATGCTTGAGCAAGGAAAAACAAACAGACAACAGCTCTTGCCTTCAAGTAGTTTACTGCCTAGAATGGAAGAAAGACGAATGAGATTTAAACAGTGTGTTAAACATTAGCATAAATGAAGCACAGATACAATGAAATACAGTGGAGAGCTCTAAGTCAGATTTGGGGGGGCATCCTGGAAGTCTTCACAGAAGAAGTGATACATAGATGCAAAAATTTTAAAACAATTTTAAAAATAAGGCAGTTTGTATAGTGTGAAGTGTTCAGACACGAATGAGAGACAAACGTGGGCTGGTGTTCTGGTTCTACCATTTGTCAGTCGTATGACACTGGGCGGGAGACATGCATATCCTTTTAAAGTTTGGTTTCACCATCTATAAAATGGTGATGAAAGCAGTACCTACCTCATAGTATTACTGTGAGAATTAAATAATATGAAGCACATACAGTTCTTGGCTTAGTGTCTGGAATATATTTACTCTTCGATAAGTAATTATTTGTTGTTACTTTTTTGTTATTATTGTGTCACACACTAGTGCATGGATCTAATCAGATTTCCTAAACATTTGGCTCTCCCTGTATTTTCATAAATATTTCATAAATATTTTGAAGACTTTATCCCTTCACCAGAGAAGATTTTGCAGTGGACATCACAGATGCACTTGGGTGTATGAGGAATTGACGAGAAGGTGCCAGAGAGGAGGTTGTATGGGACCTTGGGTGAATGCCAGTCAATCAGGATTTTTATCTGGAAACCACCCTGTAATTTGGAAGTAAAGCTGGAAGCCAAGGTGGGGATGGGAGGGGCTGTTTGGGACTTTCAGCATCCCTGACCACGTCCAGTCTCCTCCCAGCTGGAGGGCACGGCGACATCGACAGTAAGGCAAGTGCTCCCCCTTCTCTGGACTATCTTCTCCATCTCCAGAAGAACACAAACAAAATGGAAGGAAGGAAAAGACACAATGGGCAAAATGTTAGGAAACACCTTCCTTTCAGAGTTCCTGGACTGTAGTTAAGAATACTGGATTACATATGTGAAAGCCACTAAGAGAGTAAATTTTGAAATTCTTATCATAAGAAAAAAAAGTTCAATAACCGTGGTGATGGATGTTAACTAGACTTATTGTGGTGATCACATCACAGTGCATACAAATATCACATCATGTTGTATACCTGAAACTAATACAATGTGATATGTCATAGACCTCAATAAAAATAGAGTTTCTGGCAGTGAGGAGGTTTTTAGGGTTTTAGGGAATAATTACACAGCCATTTAAAATATCATAGGATCGCAAGAGGAAAGCTTTATGGAGGTCCAACAAGACCAGTCCATTTACCCATTTTATAGATGAGGGAACTGAGACCAAGACAAGGCCACAGAAGAAGTGAAAAGAATCAAAGAGGATGAGAACTGTAATTAATTACCTGAGAAGTTGCTAGAGAGAAAGAGCAAAAGGCTGATTGAGGACCAATGGGTGGCAATGTTAAGAAGCAGATTTTGTTCTATAGAAGAAGGTTATTAATCTTCAAAGCTACTCAGAGATCAAAGGGGATACCTTGGAAGGCTGGGCCACCACCTAATGGGGGTATTTCAAGAACTGCAGGCTGGAACAGGTCAAGAGACAAGAGCAGTGGTAGACCTCTAAGAATACTTCCAACTCTAAGCTTTCAATATGCTCCAAAGCAGCGAGCCAAGATGGTTGGGATGCTTATTATTTGGTGATTAAGAGATTCACATTTCAGTAAATCCAGTACATTGCAGATAATTTCAGTAAATTACAGATCAGCTTACTTGTATTTGTGGCTAGCCCATGTTCTCGAGGTGGGAAGATGGCAAAGAGGGGTATTTGGAATTCAATCACCATCACCATTTACTGTCTGTATGCTTTTAGGAAAATCACTGGTAATGTCTGTGTCCTCATCTGGAAAACAGGCAGTTGTGTTGACTGAATAAGATAATGTGTGTGAAAGTGCTTTGCTAAATTGTTCATATGACTGATAATATCTGGAGATGGAAAATAACAGTGAAATATAGGACCATGAAGATAAGTCTTTTGTGTACTGAAACTATTTTTAAAAAATAATGATTTCCCTTCACAGCTAATTCAGAGTGTAACTAGAGCCTCAAATGATTCATGTCTTTTATGTGTGTGCAAATCAGAGTTAATCTCCATGCTCTCCATGTGAGCAATTTTCTCTAGCTGGGAGGGATCTAGGCACATAGGTCACCTTGCAAGAGAGAGACTCTTTTCATAAGCCAAGGATGGCTAAAGTTTGTTGCAGCAGAAACTCCTTTAAAGTCCTTACAGTTAAGCTGGAATTTAGATGATTTAATCCAATATTTTGGAGCAAGGATCCTACTTCCACTACTTATTAGCTATGTAACCTTGGTTAAGTTATCTCAACTCTTTAAAAGTAAGTACCCTCATCTATAAAACATAAAGGGATAAGAATAGTACCTGGAACATAGGAAAGGTTTAGTAACTCTAAGTGGCAGTTGTTATTACTATTGATATTGTTTATTTTATTATTAGAAACTGGTGCTCAGAAGGAAGACGGGACCTTGTCCAGGACCACACAGTGAGGGGTGCATCTGCGTAGAACCCAGGTGTTTCTCTTTGCAGGTTAGGCCTTTTTCATTACAGCCCCCTTGCTTTCTAGCTGAACACAGCGATCTGTATTTGTAGATTCAGCTTGTAGAGGCATCAAGCTACTGATCAAATTCCTCACTCCCAGCCCAACTTCGACCAGCTTCCACGTGTATATCTACAATCCCAAGTCCTACTCAAACTTGCCGGCTCGTCTCAAGTGCTGCCACTTCCAAGAAACCTTCTAGTATGTTACTCAGAGAAATATTGACAACCCACTACTTAGAAACAGTGATCTTTAAACAAGTCCAAGGCCTTTTGCAAGACATGTCACTTCCCCTCTCTGGCTTTTATTTCCCCACTTGTAAAATGAGAAGCAGGTAAAAGAGCCAATAAACAATTGGTTGCAGACTGAGGGAAGGGCAATCATTAAATGACAGAGCAAAAGATGACTTAGACCAGCTCCCTGCTCCCAAAGATTTCATAATTGACTGCAAAGGACAGGAGAGGAAACAGAAAGTTAAATGTGAAATTATAAGGACTGTTATAAAAGTATCTGCTTCCCAAGCAGGAGATTCTTTTTTTTTTTTTTTTTTTTAAGATTTTATTTATTTATTTGTCAGAGAGAGAGAACACAAGCAGGGGGCGCATCAGGCAGAGGGAGAAGCAGGCTTCCCGCTGAGCTGGAAGCCCGATGCGGGGCTCGATCCCAGGACCCTGGGACCATGACCTGAGCTGAAGGCAGATGCTTAACCAACTGAGCCAGCCACCCAGGCATCCCCCAAGCAGTAGATTCTTTATCGAGATTTAAATAAATAGGTGGGAAAATGATTATACCATGACTGTGGGGAGCTGGACAAAGTGGTATTTGATTTAAGTCTTCTTATCAGGAAGGAAAGGAGGCAAGGAAAGAAGAAGAAACAGCACATACAGAGGCTCAGAGTTACCCAGAAATAGACTAACACAGTTAATTATGGCAAAACATTCTGCACACTGGAGAAAATTAGGGGAGATTGCTGAGGGCAGAGGAGGAAGTAGAGGAAGCTGAAATTCGTCTCTGTCTCCCTCATTAGACTATTGGCAATGGAAGCACAAAGATCTCAGTCACTTTCCCCTATTTTTTTCAAACAAATAGGAGATACACAAAAATATTTGCTGAGAAAATGAAAGGAAAAATACCTTTGTCATGAGAATCATATGCCATGCTATGGACTTGGGACTTTCTCTTGTACCAAATATGGGCCCTGAAAAGTTGTTAAACAGAAATAACATGATTACCTTAGGTCTTTGGAAAAGATGGCCATGCAAACAGGACAGAGGACAAGTAAGAAAAGAGTGAGACTGGAGATAGGGAGATCTGTTAGGAGGCTATTTTACTCATTTGGGTGAAAAAGGATAAGCTCTGCAATCAGTGGTAGTAGATAGATGGAGAGAGGAAATCTTAAGGGCAGAATTGCTGGGACTTGGAAGCTAGTCGATTGTTGAGAGTGAAAAGCAGGAAGCATCAGGAATGATTGCAATTTCCCTCTTTTGAAGTTGATGAATGGAATTCTGTTTGGCCGGTTGGGTAAAAGGTACCAGTGGTACCTTCTAGGAGAAGATGGCTCCAGCGGCAGCCAATACCGAAGTCCATTCCAGGTCTCTCTCCAACCTGTTCTACCCAGTTCCAACCTGGCACCGCCATCTTTCTAGTAAATGTTCATCATGTCTTGTCTGCAAAACAGCAGCCTGCAGCCGTCTCCAGCTGTTCTACCCACACTCACTCCATTCTCCTTGCTGGCCACAAGTCCCCTTTCTGAGCAAAAAGGTCCTCGTGTTCTCTCTCTCCTTAAAGCACTTGGATGGCTTCTCATTACAAGGTACCAGTCACATGTCCTAGAAACAACCAAAATTACTACCATACAAAGAAGCAGGGAAACTGTGACTCAAACTTGAGACTAAAAGCCAATCACAGGAGACTGACCCAGAGAGAACCCAAATGTTGGTCTTAGCAGACAAGGCCACTTTAGCCATACTCAGGGATAGGAAGTAAAATAATTATTATAATAAATAAACAAATAAGGAATCTGGGGAAAAAAATCTATAAAAAACTAGACATTCTAGAGCAGAAAAAAATAGAATATCTGAAATAAATAATTTACTGGATTGACTTAACAGTCATGGGGGATGACAGAAGGAAGAGTCAGGGAGGTTGGAGATAGAGCAATAGAAAAAATCCAATCTGGAGAAAAAGAGGAAAAGACCAAAAATAATCCAATGCAAGCTTTGTGACCTGTGGGACTATATATATATATATATATATATATATATGTATAATCATTATAAAATCGATTTCATTATATGATCAGTTTTGAATATGAGGGGATTCTAAGTGTAGAGAAAATAGAAATATATATTACTTTCCAAATATATATATATGTATATATATATATATATACATATATATATATATATTTGAAATCACAGAAAGAAAGGATTGAGAGAATAGGACAGAAAAACAATTTTTCGAAGAAACAAATTTATAGATTCAAGAACAGAAGTAATGTCAAGTAGAATAGATACAACTAAAACTATATCTAGGTACATTGTAGTCAGACTGCTGAAAACAAAAGATAAAATCTTGAAATCTGCCTGAGAAAAATGGCACATTCCATAAGGGAACAACACTACAAATCAGCTCTGACTTCTCATTTTCTGGAATGATGGATTCCAGAAAAGAGTAGAACTCCACATTGAAAGTGCTGAAAATGAGAGATAAAGACAGACAGACAGACACAGACAGTGAGAGAGACAGAGAAAGAAACAGACAAACTAAGCTTGTCAGGTTGGAATTCTACATCAGTAAAACCATCCTTCAAGAATTAAGGTAAAATCAAGATCTTCTCGGACAAAGGAAAACTCGAGAATTCATCACCAGCAGAACTACACTCCAGGGAAAGCCTGAAGGGAAATCTCAGCAGAGAGCAGTGTGGTTCTTCAGTGAGCAATGAAGAATACCAGGAATGAGAAGCATTCAGGTAAATATTCTTTAAACTATTTTTCTTCTTAATTTCCTTAAAATACATATGGTCTTTTAAAGCAAATATTTTAACTTTGAATTGTGGGGTTTGTACCATTTGCCTATGGGAGAACCATGACAACTGGAGCATAGATGACCAGTGTTGGGGGTGGGGGGTGGATTTATATGGTTGCAGGTTTCTTTCATTTAATACAAAGTAGCACAGTATTAACTCTAAGGAGGTTAAAATGTTAAAAATGTATGTTGGAATCCCCTAGAGCTGCCACTTGAATATTACTACTGCTAATAATAATGATGGAGCAAAGAGATACAGCTTAGCCAGTAGATAGATTAAAAAGGAATTCTAAACAAATATTAAGTGATCCCTAAGAAAATCAGGAAAGGAAAAACAGGAGATCAAAAACTGAATGGAACTAATAGAAAATAAATAGTCAAGCAGCAGGACTAAATCTCCATCAGCATGTAGCCTCCGAGAGGGCAGAGACCATATTTGTTTTTGTTCATGGTTTCTCTGTACAGATAGGCAGCTGAGGGAGTGAATGCATGCCTGCTTTCTGCCCAACAACCCCTCAGGTCCTGGCGTCTCCTTATGACTTCTTGTGATAAATATAACTGTATATAAAATAAAATTTTACATGCTGATATTCTACTAAACCACAAAGTTTTCATCATTTGGGGTTTGTCACTTTTTTCTTTTTCATAACTCCTTGAAATGTGTGGAAGGACACGGGCTAAAAGTTAAACCTGGATAACTCTTTATGTTGAAATGGCACAAATCCACTTGTCGAGAAATTAAGTGCCATTTCTCTGCATGGAAGCTAGGCTGTGTGTAGAATGTTGCCTAAGGAGGCCTCCCGGGATTAACTGGGTTACTTTGGCTTTTGCTGTGGGACATGGCTGTTGAGAAACTAATCACAGATCCTTGGTTTCATATGATCATTATAAAATCGATTTCATTATATGATCAATTTTGAATATGAGGGGATTCCAAGTGTAGAGAAAATAGAAAGATTCCAACCACTTTCAAAGGTTTAATGGCATGAGAGTGAGAGGCAGGGATGATTTTGAGGACCAAAATATTACACATTTTTCTGAAATTATATTTTAAATATTAATACTTGGAGACTTTTTTGGTCCCCCACAGCCCCCTTCTTTTGGAAGAGTTTCCATTGAGGTTACTATTCTTCCACCAAAAGTGGAAGGTGGACTAAATGACTGAAATATTTAGCAACTATTTGTTGAATATTGATTGTGACCCCCCTGGATATTTTTTTTTTCAGCTGAAAAAAAGGATGCTTGATTGAGGAACTCACTTTAATAGGAGCCAGCTAGAGTAGAAAGAGGAACAGAGTGGGAGATAAATAACATTATTATTTATATGATGTCTGCTTTCTCAAAGGGATGTTGGAGCTCAGTAGCAGACCTATAGAAATCAGAAAACCTCACTTCAACTGCCAGCAGGACACTCTAAAACCAACCAGATGACCTTCCTGAGCCTCAGTTTCCTCATCTGTAAAGTGGAGAAGTAGCAACACCTTTCCTACAGACATGGGACGGAGGGAGAAAATACATGTGAAACAGTGAAATGCTAGATTGAGTATAAGAGTAATTATAAACAAGAAGAAAAATTTCAACAAAAAATTATATTTTAAATTTGTCTTTTTTTACATTTATGTATTTGAGAGAGAGCAAATGAGGGAGGGGCAAAAGGAGAGAGAGAGAAAAAGAGAGAGAGAGACTCCCCGCTGAGTGTGGAGCCTGACATAGGGCTCAATCTTATAACTCTGAGATCATGACCTGAGCCAAAACCAAGAGTTGGATGCTTAACCAACTGAGCCTCCCAGGTGCCCTTAAATTTGCTTGTCTTTTGACTTTTGTGGTGCTTGAAGCAATATTTAATAGCTTTCATGTTACACTTGACATCTTTCACAATGCCTTTATTAATAATAGTTCCAGGTTAAATAGCAAGTCGGTCAGTAATACACCCAAATATATAAGAGATTAAATAGACAATATGGGTGGCATTTAAAACCAGCAGAAAAAGAAGGATTATTCAATCACAGTTTGGGAAGACATAAAGTCCAATTCTCTTCCTATCCATGTAAATACCATGAGGATAAAACATTTAAATATAAAATTAAAATCATGAAAATACTAAAAGAAAAGATGGCTATAAATTTTAAAAGTTTTGTTTGGAGTGAGGAAGTTCTTTTAAAACAAAACGCAGGGGCGCCTGGGTGGCTCAGTTGGTTAAGCAACTGCCTTTGGCTCAGGTCATGATCCTGGAGTCCCGGGATCGAGTCCCGCATCGGGCTCCCTGCTCAGCAGGGGGTCTGCTTCTCCCTCTGACCCTCCCCCCTCTCATGTGCTCTCTCTCTCTCTCATTCTCTCTCTCTCAAGTAAATAAATAAATCTTTAGAAAAAAAAAACGCAAAACTTGGCAGCTATAAAAATAGTGATAAATTTACCCATATAAAAATTGAAAACTGCTATGAAGAAAAATAAATTGCAATACATAAAAATGAAACGAGGCTCCTTTTCCCCTGTGATTAAGGAGCTATAAGAAATGTGGGAGAAAAACAATGAAATTGGATAAATGATGTAAACAGGCCATTCACAGAAAATAAAATGGCTTCAAAGTGTATAAATATGTTCAATCTCATTTATAATTAAATAAATGTGAATGAAAACAGAAACATCGTTTTTCCTCCAATAAGATTGGCAGATATTGTAAAGAATGGTGATATAACATAGCCAAGAGGACAGAAATCCATCTTCATACACTGTGGGTCAGAGTACAGTTTGGTACCACTTCTTTGAACAGCAATTTGGAAAATCTGCCAAATTTCTAAATGCCCATCTTTTTGGACTGCAAAGATATTTGTACATGATCATTTATCATAACACTCCTTTGGAGTAGCAAAAAATTGAAAAAACAATTTGATTCTCCATTAGTAAAGAACTATTAAAAATCATGGAACATCTATATCGTGGAAAAGGGTGAAGCTACATAGGAAGAATGAAGTAGAGCTTTGTGGTCGCTCTGAGACATGTTGCTGAATGGCCAGAGCAAAGTCCCAAATAGCATGTATAGTATTCGCTCTTTTGTATAAAAAAGAAAAAAGTATTTTGGCATGCTTATTTTAGTATTCTCAAAAGAATTCAGAGGCAACTGCTCAGCAAATGTTTTTCAATGGATTAATTGGATTAATGGATTAATTCACTTGCTTCCATCCATGACATAATGGCTTTAGTTACCTATGAGGAAGCCATATTTTTCAAGGCTTAAGGCCTTGGAATCTCTCCTCACTTGTTTCTAACATGCTCAGAAGAAAACACATTTGTGCATGCACACGTATATATATTTCTCTTTAAGTAGCAAGCATTAGGGAAAATATCTTAATGAACTATCTCAAGTAACAATTAACAATCCATGGAAGCTTTTAGCAATCAAGACTTTTCCAGTTGCAAATGACATAAGGCAAGAGTTAAGCTGTTTTATACAGAAGAGGGCATTTTTAGGTCTTTCTTCAAGCACAGCCATATCAAGGATCTCAGATGATGTCATCAAAACAGACGCTTTCTCCTCTCTTTCTCCCCTCGTTTTTCATGTATTGATTTCTTCTTTTCCAAACGCAGTGGCCATCTTTCATCTGTGGAGCAACAAAGCAGAGAGCAAATTTGAGTTCACATTTTTTTCTGCTCCTTGAACCTTGAAGGTAAAGTAAACTCTCCTCCGTTCCAAAGCAGAAAATCCCAGGGAAGGCCTTGGTTTGGGCCAGCTGAGGTTACATTCATGCCTGTGAAACCATCACTGTGGTCAACAGACAGGATGCTATGTGTGGCAGGGCCCGGGCTACCCTCGCTAAAGGAGGTACAAGGTCTATTGTGACTAGTCGGTCCACCAGAACCACATAATTCAAATCTGGTTTCTTACAATGCCTCCATTCAAGTGGAGCCCATTGCACATTTTTCAGGACTGCTGATCAGGGTACAGCCCACCCTTATAGACACAGCATGATAAATCTGACTCACAATTCTTTCACATTTTGAAAGCCAAGAAGAAAGAAGCAAAAATCACTATGAGTTGGTAGATAGAAGGCACTACCTTCTTTCTTCTCTCTTAACAGCTTCTTCCTTACGTAAGCTGAAAATCAAAGGAACTGGAGCTTTGATTGGTCCAGAGCAAGTAGGTAGGGTTTTCAACAGAGGTGCCTATTTGACAATGAGCTCATCAGGAGAGGTCATATCTGGCAGGCTTTCTGTTGTGTCCTCAGCACCTAGTATACAGACTCGAATATAGCAGTTGTTCAGTAAATATTTGTGAGGCAGGGTGGGAAGGAAGGAAGAGAGGAAGGAAGGAAGGAAGGAAGGAAGGAAGGAAGGAAGGAAGGAAGGAAGGAAGGAAGGAAGGAAGGAAGGGAGGAGGGAAGGAAGGAAGGAAGGAAGGAAGGAAGGGAGGAGGGAAGGAAGGGAGGGAGGGAGGGAGGGAGGGAGGGAGGGAGTTGGTCTAGCAACACGCTGGGTTAGATTCTTAAGGTACCAGATATAAGTATGCCCAAGGAAGAGCTTTTGACTCCAAGGTGAAAGTTTTGAAAATTCATGGGAAGTTTTATTAAACAACAAAGATGCAAAGAATGAAATAATTTATTTCAGTAGAGATTAATAATCATTAACACCTAAGAGAAATAAAAAATGTACCTCATGTATTTATTCTATTAAACATTTGGTTTTGTAAGACAATTTATTTCATTTTTAGTGGTTATGATATTTTGACAAATACACATATGTACCTGCTGTAGAAAACATGTTATTCTCAGTCTTGGTTACCTGCACTTTCAGGAACTCTTTTCATCTGGACAATAAAGCCAAAAGGCAAGGCATCGCTGCTTACCTTACTCATTGACAAAATAGCCAGAAGGAAATTCTGAGACTTTTTAGGAGCTTGCAGTTGAAATATCGGATATCACTAGCAGACAGCACACAACTTGAAGACTATGAAGCAGGGAAAGCTAGAGAACTTCCACTAGGTATTATGAAGAGGGTGGGCCTGGAACTGGGATTGCTGGGGGCTGGAACTATTGGCTGGGTGTTCAAAGAAAACATGGCAATGAAAATAAAACTTGCAGTAGTTGGGAAGAATTGATAGGAAAAGTAACAACGCAGAGACAATGTCAAGAGCACCATCAAAGACGGGAGAGAGAAAGGCCACAGGATGTGCTTGGGACACCAGAAGAGGATCCAAGTGACTGGAGGACAGACTGTGAGCAGCTTTGATGGGCCAGGCGCAGGGCTCGAATGTTGGGGAGAGATGTTTTGGATTTATGTTTGATAGCAACGTGGGAGCTATTGGAAGTTCTTGAGCCCAGGATGACATGAAGAAAGTAGGTCAGGAAGATGAGCTCTGTGTTGGATAGATCAGGTGGTGCAAAGACCAGAGGCAGAAAGCACCAGTAGAAGGGTATTGCAGGGCTGAACCATACGAAGGAACCAGGAGCAGGCAGGTAGTTCTGGGAAACAGAAATTTCTCATGGTTCCCCATGCTGACATTTGTCTTTTAGGATAATGTTATCTACATATACACAAACATAAAAGTAGGAATAAATTGCTCACTTTATAGCTTGCATACAACTAAAGCAGCAAAAAAAAAAAAAAGGTTATAAATTAAATACAAATAAAATTACAAAACACCTACTGCAATTTAAATGGACCAAATTAATGAAGCATGATGGATGATTCCGTCTAGCCGAAAAAGAATTCTCTGCTCACACCTACTCTGACAAGGTCCTTTGGAGTTTGACTTGCCTATTCTCCCTTGAGCCTCAGATTCCTCTCCACAGATTTTCTATTTGCATTGTTGCAAAACTTTAGTTCCATGAGGTTCTGTGATGTCATTTGGCTTTCACTTGATGTGAACACATCACTTATTTATTAAGTCTGTCTCTATTTTTTTGTTTCACTTGCCATGATAGCTAAGTGGTATTGCTTGGGATCAACCTGCTTATAAACACAATAAAGACATTAAAATTCCATCAGGTTGTTATGCTGGTGACCCAAGTATTAAAAATATTTGCATGATCATAAAACTCAAATGAAACATTCCAACATTATTGTAGGATGCCCAAGAACTTGTGGATCTCTGAGATTCTACTGAGAAGCACTAGTTCTGTAGAAAGGTTGACTGTGCCCACAGCCTTTTTCTAAGGGAACTGCTTTTTCTAAGCCCCTGCCACGTAAGTGGTCATGTCCTGTGCCTTATCACCCATGGTCCTTCCTTGTCCCCACCCTTTGGCCACTGTGGGGTGGGTCAGGAAGGAAGGGTGCACTTGAGCCAAGGGTATGCAATCCACTGGCTGGTCGGTAGCCAGACATTTTTAGACTGCATAAAGAGGAGTTGGCTACATTTTCTCTCTCACTTCTCTCCCTGAAATACAGAGAAAAATCACCAGTTAACAACACACACAAATGCAGAAGAGTGATGCTGAGTGGGGGACTGGAGCACTCCGGGACCCACAAGCAAAGTGAAGTTATGGGAAAATGGACACCATAAGCATTTCTGAATTTCAATTGCATGTATCAATAAGCCCAGCACAAGTTAAAGAAAAAAAAAGAAGAAGAAGAAGGAAAATGTAACTGTTCCAAGATTGGAAAGCCGATTATTTCCCCTGGACCAAGTCTCTCCCCCTCTGGTGGTTCTCACGGGATGGTAAGAAGGGAATAGACACATCTCTCCACCAACCAAAAAAAGTTTTCTTGCATCTCATTAATTCTAACCAAGTCTATAGGCCCATCCCTAAAGGAATTGGTGGGACCTGAAGAGTCTGATGTTCTGATTCACATGCCCCATCCTGGGAATGATGGATGGTGCCATCAGATCCTGTCAAGCACGTGGACTGAGAACAGGGGAGGATGGTCCCTGGAGGGGAATGAGAAGGGTAAAGGGACATTTGGCAGCAACATTGCTTATCTACTACAGTCTTTTCTCTGGGCCCCAATTTCTTTGTAAAATGATGGTAATTATCCTGCTCTGCCCACCACTCAAGACTTCTATGAAAATAAAATGAGTCAGTGGGTGTAAACATCTCTAAACTACAGAATACATACAACATGAAGTAGTGTTGTTTAAAAGGCTTGTTATCATCCCTTGTTAAGTATATAAGCATAATCCAGCTGAATGAGCAGTCTCCACCCCATGACTACAGTTTCAAGTTTCCTGGGATCATTTCCTCTTGCAGGATTCAAGGGTATTCCCCTTATTTTATTTTGGGCACACATGTAGTTCACAAAATGCAAATATTTCTATTTAATGACAGCTGCCAGAGTTTTATGGAACCATCAGCTTTACTAGTAAGTCTTTTTCACTTCACAGTTTAGAAGGCATGTACAACTTGCAGTTTTTCTGGGAACTGGGAGAGAAAGGATGGCCATAGCTCCAAAGGGGAGGAGCACTCTGAGAAGGCATCCCCCCCACCATGTTAAAGACGGCCCTGACTTTGAAATGTTTGTGATGCAAACAACCAAAGAACACCACATTCTTTGTACATCCACTCTGGGAGAGTGCACAGTGTGAAACAAGGGTTGTTAGGGTAGACTGGTGTTTAGATAAGTAGCCCCTTAGGAGGGATGGTCAGTGGTGAGAGGGGCAGCAGATTCGGAGCCCAGAAAAATCTCTCATGTGGCAACAAAAATAGAGAAACAACAGGGACTACTTGCTGGGTTTCTTTGATGTGAAAATGGAGCCCAGATATGCCTGAAAGGAGCTGAAAATGAAGGCATAGATAGAAAGATTCTGATAGGACTTAGAGTTCTAAGTTGGAAAAATGTGGGTGAACTTCCTGGATTTATAGCAGTGTGTTGAATACAAATCCCATCCTCAATGCTAAGCATATTCAATATACACTTTGGGTTGTATTTTCTATATAATCTGTATCAGTGTAAGTGTTGTGGGATTTGTTATTAGATAATGTTTAGAGAAAGATGGCTTGGAAATATAGTTATCCCTATACAATCTGCAGGCCCCACTAGCACAGAGTGCCTTTGTGTGAATAACAAAATGGCACTTACCCCAAATGGATCAAGAATAAGAAGATGCTTTCTATGGGCTAATTCAGTGCTTTACCAAGGCCCATCTGGCTAGCCTTGGCACACCCCCTAGGCTGGGGCCCCCTGGTGCAGTCTCAGACTAGACACTTCCAGTATACTCTAGGCTATATTAATGCAGGGTGAAAACCTGGCAACCTACAAATTCTAGGTTGTCTGAATTGGGGAGAATAAGAGAAAAAAGAGTCATATTTGTAATTTTAGTGAGCATTTTGGGGGGTACCTCCTTTGAGCAGAGATTCTTAAAGAAGGGCCTTAATGAGGATTTATGAAAGAGACATTTTAAAATTTTGAGTGCATAATTCACAACCAGTCCTGACTTCATTAGTTACCTCACTGACCAGCCTCTTAGGCTCATTGGACACTTCTCCCTCCCTTTCTCATCGAGTTTAGTGGGTTCCTTGATATGTGGCCAGAAGCAGCTTTGCGAGAAACCCCTACTCCCCACTTAGGGCTTTGTTGCTCGGTTGTTTCTCCCTCCTCTGAATTCTTCTAGCACTTTGTCTTGCTCAAGCAATACTTATCACGATGTTCTGTATCCGAGTTATTTGTGAACATGTCTTACCTCCCAACACACAAGCCCCAAAAGGTGGAGACCTGTGACACCCAGAGGTCACTCTCTGGAGCCCTTGGATTGCATCCCATCTGTAGATAAGTTTTACTTCGCCCTCAGAGTAGTTAAAATTTTTTTGATTCATTTGCCAGCTTTTAAAATTCAGAAGGTGTTCCTTCCATCCCTGACTTTCCCCCTAAATATAATGACCACTGTGTAATAATTTTTTGGTTGGAACATCTGGAGTCCTGTCAGCACAGGCCCCACCTTCCTGCATTGCTACTTCTGACTGGAGCTGAGTAGCACTTGCCCCTTGCAAATGGGGATTGTGTTCTCCAGTTCACCACAGTCCCCACCACTCCCTGTTGTCTTACACTGGGCCGCTTCTTTCATTAATATTTCTCTCCTGGCCCCTGTTAGGCTTTTGAATTTGTAACCCTGTGAAGCACTTTTGATCTCTACACAGCACAGGACTTTTTTTTATAGGTGCTTCATAAATATCTGTCAAATGGCAAAATGGAAAGCTTACACTGCTCCAGGAGATAGGTGCTTAAGTGCACGTCTCCCTCTAAAACAAAAGAGTCTATTTGGCTTTGTATTGGGGTTTTCCCTAGTCAAGCATTATGAGCTAGTTCCTCATTTTCAGGAGCTTTATCCAAATGTCTATGCTTATTGGCTGCCAAGTAGCTAAGCAATCCTCCTCGAGCTGGAGGAAATGTTACTAAACATGGTGATTTCAGTGAGCAGGTCATCCTTACCCAGTTTCTCTCCAGGTTTTATGTGGCAGCCTGTTCTTCATTGGAGCTTTCAAAGTTGGCTTCATGTAACTCTCCACTGGAAAGCCCCTTGGGGGGAGAAGGTTCTGTCGGGGAATATCCCTTCTATGGCTGCCAGGATCATTTGCACATTTTTGTAGGAGATCTAAATGGAATGGTGCTTTTAGGCTGATTTCTGAAATGCAGTCTCAACTCCTCAGTTCCCTAAGTAAATCCGCTCAGTGTCCCCCATCCCCACATCCTTAAGTGTAGGACGTGAACTACCTGAGAAAATTTTAGAAGATTGTGTGAGACATTTTAAAATGTTATTGGTCTTGGGGTGCCTGGGTGGCTCAGTCGCTGAGCGTCTGCCTTCGGCTCAGGTCATGATCCCAGGGTCCTGGGATCGAGCTCTGCATGGGGCTCCCTGCTCAGCGGGAAGCCTGCTTCTCCCTCTTCAACTCCCCCTGCTTGTGTTCCCTCTCTCACTGTCTCTCTCTCTGTCAAATAAATAAATAAAATCTTTAAAAAAAATTAAATAAATAAAATAAAATGTTATTGGTCTTATTTTTTCGGTTACCTGCTAGTAATGGCAAATGAAACTGTTTTTCTATATATAGTAACAGCAATCATATTGTTTTCCTTAAAAATACTTAAAGTAAAAAAAATTAAGTGTATTGAAAGAAAAACATGGAAAGGGTAGTCCTGATGGAATGAGAATATGGCAGAAATGGCGAGGTGGCCATAGGTAGGACATTTGTTTGGGAAAGACTGAGTTTTCAGATAAAGTCTGAGGTCCTCTGCCAACTAGATGCTTCCCTTCTCTTTGGTTTCAGCTCCCACCGTTTTCCTTCTCCCTTTCCCAATGTACATCCTAATGCAACAGCAACTTTCTACTGGTTCTTAAATATACGAGGAGGTTTCCCCCACCTTTCACAAATGGTTTCACAGTGGCTACATCTTCTTCTGGGTGAGCATTCATTATTCCCTCTGCTAGGAGCACCCCCCCAACCCCCACTCCTGCCACACCCCCTTCTCTTCCCACCTTGACTGTATGGCTGGTGCCTCTCATCCTTCAGGGGCAGCCATAATGCCACCTTCTGGGAGAGGCCTCCTTGGACCACCCTTTATAACATAGGTCTTGCCTCCTATTTCCTATCACAGCATCCTACCTCTTTCTTCCCCAGTTCTTCCTACAAACTAATTTGCACAAAATCCATTTCCTCTCTTGATTATTAAATGTCTCTCTCATTGTATTGTGAGTGCCTCGAGGACAGAGCCCTTGTGTCCTTCTCCCTGCTGTACGTGCCATGGCTAACAGAGTGCTGAGCACACAGTAGATATTTGACGAACGAGTGACTCTTCTTCCTGCCTTTGTACCTTGGTGAATTCCTTCTCATCCTTCGAAGTCCATCCAACCCATGAGCTATTCCTCTAAGGACTTATCGCACCCTCCTCGACCAAGATGGCATCATTGTTGTCTCGGCCAGGTCCACAAAGCATCATCCACACACCAACATTAAGGTACCCAATACATTGTCTTGTAACTGGATTAAAGGTCTATTGAGCCCCAAAGACTGTGAGTTTTTTGAACACCCAACCTCTCTTGCCACCACCATGTAGCATTCCTCCTCTGTTTCTAACCACAGCGCTACTCACGCCCACAGAAGCCATCGCCTTCTAATGACGTTATTTGTCCAGAGCTGACTGGGCTGGGGACTGAGGTGAGATAGCAAAGACCATGAGAAAACAGTTATTGCTGTTTGTGGGATGTTCAAGCTAGGTATGCATGGCTTGTAGATGTACCCATAAAACTATCTTAAAAGATGTTATTTCTCCAGAGCACTGCTTGGTTCTAAGGTAAATCCTCCCACTGAAAAATCTCCAAAGTGAGGCTTCCATTTGCAGGAAAAAAGAAGGAGGAGGAGGAGAAGGAGGAAAAGCAGGATAAGAAGGTGAAGGAGGAGAAGAAGAGCTTCACCATCTAGTGGTAGAAATCTTAAACTGCAGATATATGCATTATTAATGTATTCTTTCTCTCACTCAGCAGCTACTTACTGACCACTTATTATGTGCCAATAAATGACCCAGACAAGTCTCTGTCCTCATTTAGTCATCCCCATATTGCTCATTTTCTATGGGTGGATCATGTTGTTTGGAGCTTTGGTGTCGACAGGTTTAGGTAAACACATCCATGGGAGGCCAGATTTCTTGGGACAAAGGTCAAACACTGGTTTCTCTGGGTCTCACACAAGCTGCTTTTTTGGCCTGATCAGTAGCTATAAAAAATATAAACAAGTTGGAGAGATTTAAATACACACACGCACATGGACTTCTGGCTTCTCTGGGAAAAATCATGAGATCTGGCAGTCGGGCCTGCATTCTTGCATCTCGGCAAGTGGCTGGAGCCGAGCAGCTTCTCCCACAGGTGGAAGCCACTCTGTCAGACCCACATCTCTGTCTTGTCCCCTCACGCGTTTGAGTGCGATCGCTGTTCGGATGGATCCACACCTTGGGTGGATTATGAATCTCTGCTTCTATTCCTAAGGAAGGACATCTCCAAATCTCTCCAATCCTTCCAAGAAGACCCTTCTTTTCGGGAGAAGCATTTATAGCCACACAAAAATCAAGGAGAGGATACGCTTCTTGACCACCCCTAGATTAAGGGTCATTTACTTCTTTGGGTTTCTGTCCTTCAGAAAATCTCTTCACTTAAATCCCCCAACTTGGTGATTTCCCCTTCCCTCCTTGTTTGGTGAAAGAGAAGGTTCTTATAAAGACGTTCACCGCTTCTCCCTCCTATTTATTGGACACTTCCTAAGTGCCATGACCTCTGCTTCCTGCCGGACATATAGCCGAAGCTGCGACACACAGAGTGGGCACTGTGGCCATTATAAAAGGTCCATGAGGTGGTGAGAGCGCATGGAAGGAGCGTGGGACCCACTGTGGAGTTGGGGGAGTCCTGGAGAAAGTAACGCTGAAGCTTAAGCTTCCGGATAAACAGGAGGTGGCCGAGGAGAGAGAAACGCACAAATGTGACTCAAGGACCTTGTTGCAGGTGGAGAGAGAAATTCGGCAGTGCCCCTGAGCTCTGCGGAGAGCGCAGACTTCGTTCTGTGGCTGATGAGGAGCGAGGAGAGCTTATGAGCAGGGGAACGCATGTCCATACCTACGTTTCCAGATGACTCCACCAAGAGATCCATGTGAAGAGGTTTAGCTGAGCACTAAGGCTGCTGGTTCCTTTGGACCCCTCCTAGCTCAGTTTTGCAGGGACCCGTGTCGCAGGACACGGGTCCAGGAGACACAGCCCGGTTTGAAGGCGTGAAACTGATGGCTGTGGTCCCCAGCCCCCGCACCCCCCATGGCCCGTCTTGTTTGGCCCTTTCCATGCGTGTTGTTCTGTCCACTTTCCCCAGAGTGCTCTGTTTTCTGCGTAGTTCCCTCGACGCTTTCCATGTAATTCTGGCATCTTCCTGGAGCGGCTGTGGGGTTGCGTTGCTTGGAGAGCTACAGCAGCGAGGT
Organism: Mirounga angustirostris; assembly: GCF_029215605.1. Taxonomy (NCBI): domain Eukaryota; kingdom Metazoa; phylum Chordata; class Mammalia; order Carnivora; family Phocidae; genus Mirounga; species Mirounga angustirostris. The sequence goes on from NW_026991715.1 coordinate 113,867,372, forward strand.
CGCGACCTCCCCACCCACCCCAGGGAGTCCTCGTATCAAAATCTCAGCTCAAAGCCTAGTTGGAAATGGTCGATACAAAGCAAAAAGTCAACAAACAGTTCCCTGGAGTCTTGGCACCGGAAGGTCTTTTTCTTTTTCCTTTTGCTCAATTCCCAGCTGCTCAGCAGCCTGAACTTCTGCCTACCCATCTACGCCCCGTGGCAGCTCCCAACTGTCCTGCTGAGGCAGGACCCCATCCAAGCCCCCACTCCTTCCAGAAGGCCCTCCCCTCTCCAACGGGGGGCCAGGGCCCTCCCCAGATGAACCGCTCGAGGCGCCTGGCACACCTAGGTTCCGGTCTGAGAGGCTCTGGTTGCTAGCTCTGTGGTCTCAGGAAACACATCCCATCGCCCTGGACCCCGGCTTCCTTTTCTGGGAAGTGGGAATGGTCATCTCTGTTCTGCCGACCTTACAGCGCTATTTTGAAGAGGAGAAGATGACGCTACAGATCCATTCAATCATTTACGAAACACATATTGATTCCTCAGCCACGTGCAAGGCCCCTGGGAGATGAAAAGCCCTTGTTAAAGTGTGACGTGTTACACAGGTACGACTCTGTTGGATGCAGAAAATTCAGAAAATTCATGAGCGACTAGGTCAGACTGGGCGTGTTTGTTCTGCTTCCCTCCCCTGTCTTGTCTCCAGGGAGGAGTGACCGCTAGCTACCTGAGTACTGCCCACTCATATATGTTCGAGGCAAAGCTTTGGTAAAAGACTTAATAAATGGAGAATATCAGCCTCTAGGTGTTTGGGAGCTTCCTGCACTGGAAGGCTGGCTGTGGGAGGTTGGTCAGTCACCTTTTTCCTATTGCTCCAGCATGGACAAGTAGGGTCCCAGACAAAGGACAAAAAGGAGCTCGTCCTGCATTCTGGTGGAGAGCTTCCAACAAACAGTTAGGGCCAGAGCGCTCTTCTCCCACTAATCCCCAGGGCTTCCTAAAAGCCACAACCTGCCTGCCCATCATGGGCTTCTCAGGTCCTCCTCCCTCCTTTCGTCCAGGCTCCATGATCAGAAGACTCAGAGAAGAGGAGGGGAGAAGAGAGAGAGTCATCACGGGCATCATCCTGGTGGGGAATGAGGTGCTCATGGGAAGACACGGAAGAGTGAGGATCCCGGTGGGAAACGGGTGGGACCCTCACCTGAGAATAATCTAGGGAAGGTTTATTTACAAACAGGAACCGCAAAGGATCACGTGGTCATGCAGGGTTAGTAGCAGAGAAGTTGTTACCCCTTCTAGGCCCAAAGAGGTGAGGGGAGGGAGCTGAAACCAGAACCCAGAAGGAGAGAGCTGTCTTACCAACTAGAAATTTCTTCAGTGGTTGGGCAAGATACTGGTGGGTTTTAATACAGAAGTGGCAGGAAACTTGGGGAGACAGGTGAAACCGTGAGAGCTGTTTAAAGGCAGACTTCACGAGGCTTGCAGCTGGAATGGACTCGGAAGGAAGAGAGAGAGGAAGGAAGGGCAACTTATAGGTTTCAGCCTTGGGCTTCTGGGCAAGAGGTGGTGTCATGAATCTTGGCTGGGAACACAGGAGAGGGGAGGGGAGTGTTGGAGGATCCATGTTCAGTTTGGGACCTGCCAGGTTGAGAGGACTGTAAAACATCTAGGTGGAGGTTATCTAGTATTCAGTTGAATATGGCATCTGAGGCCCAGAAAAGAGACCCCAGTTAGAAATACAGACTTAGATTGTATGCGAACAATATAATCACATATGTTAAAGGTCTCCCGGTCACATGTGCATGAAACCATGATGTCTGATGCTCACTGGGCAAAGCAACCAGTCCATGGCATTTTGAAAAATGCCCTTTGTCACCACCCTGGAATTATGGCCACTCCTAGAAAAGATAATGCCCGTTATGCTGGCCCATGCTAATTACTGTCCACAAAATAGCCATTTTGCAGTAGAGGAAACTGAGGTCCAGAGAGGTGAAGTGTAGTGGTTAGGATTATTATTCTTGCAAGTGACCAAAACCTCAGTTTAAACCATTTTAAATAAACAAAAGAATTTATTGACTCAGACCCAGGGGTGGTTTTTGGCTTCAGGTACAGTTTGAACCGGAGGCTCAGAAAATGTCATTGAGACAGAGTGTCTCTACTTTGCTATTTGTTCTGCTTTTCCTCATACATTTGTTGGTTTTGATCTCAGACTGGCCTGGCTGCATGATGGTGACATAGTTACCACGACTCCAAGCCTCACGTGCTTATGTCTTCAAATCTAGTGAACAGGTAATGAACATTTCTCACCCAGAAGCCCTATTAGAGGCCTGAAGTCTTCCTCTTGGCTCTAACTGGGCCTGTTCTTGGCCCTGATCCATCACTGTGGCCAGAGGTACGGGATGTGCCAATTAGAGTAGGACAGTATGAGCCTACTTGTGGAACTGGGAGAAGGGTCAATCCCACCAAAACATTAGGATTTCAGAATAGAAGAGAGGTGCATCCACTGTTGAAAATCAGGGTGCTGTCACCTGAGAAGAGATGCTGGGGAGGGGAAAAAAACCATAACCACAAGAAGAAGGGACCTGTTTGAGGTCACCCAGCTTGTTAGGATCAAAGCTGTTCACTGTGTCAGGTGTTCACCCTACCTTACTTTCTTCCAAACCTTATTGTCACCTGAGAGTTTTGTTTCCATCAATGATCCCAGAGATTTAAGGAGGTCAGAGGCCAGGAATGGTTTAATCAGAAAAATAGTCGGGATTAAAACATAAGAGAGGTCACAAGTCCTTCACGATCACCCTCTGGCCCAGTGTCACAAATTAGCCAATGTTGGACCACAGAGTACCAGGAGGAAAGCCACTGCCCCAGGTGGGCAGGCAGGAAAGAGCTAGCCCAGTCCACACGCCCCAGGCCTGGAAGAAATCAGACCCTAAGTGGCCAGGGAACTTTCAAGACCTGCGAAGTGCTGGTAAGGACCAGCCCAGTGGTCTCTAAAATTGGCCTCAGTTTATTATTCACTGTCAAGTTATTCCATGCGACTTGGTCACTCTTTCTCTCTGCCTTCTCTGTCACACAAAGTTTTGCTGGTTGGGGTTATTTTTAACTCAGTACGGGCCCTTGGGGATCATCACAATCCAACTCACTTGTTTTGCAGAAGAGAGAAACGAGACTGTTTGGAAGTGAGTTGATTAAGGCTACACGTTTCCTATCAGAGCTGATCTCCCACCTGGGATCCCACTACACTGGGGTTGCCCCCATCCACCTCTTCATGGCCCCAGTGAGGAGCCGAACTGTGCTCTGCCTTATTAAAGAGCCACACATTCCCCCCAAGACTGGTGGGGGCTGGTGGCTTTTGCTTGAGAAATTAGAAATAAGGTGGGTTCCCAAAGAACATTTGCAAGTCAGTCTTTGAGAACTCAAGAACAGTTCCCCTAGAAACGAGGTTTGGGGTTCTATAGGTTCTCAGTCTGACTCCTAAAGCCCAGTGGACATTAGCAGCATGAGATCATTAATTCCTGTGTCTACTCTTGAGGGGTGGACACTGAACTTCACTTTGGCGCTTTTTTATAGGAAGGCATCAGAGACCTTGGCAGGACGCTTACTCTGGGAATTTGCTTGCAGTCTGTCTGGGGCCCTTTCCACGTCTTTGCTCTTGAATGACGGCCTCACCTTTTTGCAAGGCTCGCTTCCAAGTCTTGGGTGTGTGTGGTGGTCCAGGAGCCCACAACCACAGGGCCCCGTGCTTAGTTTAATGCTCTGCTGTGGCCAGCTTGAAGTCCCTACTAATTTTATCTTCGATCTCACGTTTTGTAGGTCAAGTCAGATGGTCAAGAGAGCATGCATGTGAACAGGGGAGATACATGCACACAGATGACCACTGCTGTTCCTTTGGGCCTCATTCGCATATAGCATTCCCCATGCCCACTGCGGACAGAGCTCAGCTGCACCCAGAATGCGTGGAAGTTAGGTGAGACTCCAAATGAGTACAAGACAAGTGTATTGCTTCGGCCCAGAGAGGCTGTGCTTCTGTTCCAATCAGAACTTGCTTTGAACACGAAAAGGGCAATCGCATTCTCTGAAACATGAGTGACCGAGGATCCCCATCGTATACTTTCTTCTTGATGTTACTTCTACGTAGCGGCCAACACGTGGGCTGAAAGAAAGGGAAAGGTGGGGCAACCCCCAGTTCCTTTCCTTGCAGTCCTTCCTCACCCGTCAGTAAGGTGAAGGTAGAGTGTGGCTAGAATGTGTGTGTATCAAGAAATGAAATAAAAAGAGATGAGTTAGTTTTTTGCAGTATTTTCGCTGCTCTGGTAAGGAAATACATATACCCACGTGAGCTATGAAATACAAATGGTGTAATTTCAGTGATTCTGCATCGAGTTAAGTGCTCTCATGTTTGCCTTTAAGATGAACATTGCACAATATAAGGATGATGGTAAAATTCATGCTAATATCACATTTAAATTTTTCTTGGATCAGTATCAAACAGCAGATACAAGACACCATGGCAAGTTGAGAGAGAGGCCATGGAAGAAAGAGAAAGCTTTATATCTTAGTGTCTTTGGTGGCACCTTTTTTCCTGCGTTTTGAACAAGGGGCCCCACATTTTCATTTGGCCTGGGGCCCACAACTTGTGAAGTCATCCCTGCCTTTCTAGCCTCAGAAGTTAGCTTCTCAAATTCTGTTGCTTCAGCTGCATGGCTTGGACACACGTGCCATTTCGATCCCCCATGAGTGCCTCACCACTTTTCTTTCAAACATTAAGCTGTTGTTTTCATCTACTACTTTCTAGTTTATAAAGAGCTATATTCACTTTCTAAGGCTGTCATGACCAAATACCACAGCCTGGGTGGACAGAACAGTGGAAATGTATTTCCTCACAGGTCTGGAGGCTAGAAGACAAAGATCAAGGTGGGGGCAGTTTGGGTTTCTCCTGAGGCCTCTCTCCTTGGCTTGTGGATGGTCACCTTTTGCAAGAAGACCTCACGTGGTCTTTCCTGGGTGAGCGCATTCCTGGTGTGTCTGTGTGTCCAAATTTCCTCTTCTTCTAAGGACATCAGTCACATTGGATTAGATCACATCCTAATGGCCTCTTTTGACTTAACACTTCTTTAAAGGACCTAGTTCCAAATAGAGTCACATTCTGAGGTTAGAGCTTCAACACAGGAATTTTGGGAGCGGGGGACACAATTCAGCCCACAGCATGAGCTTCCACGCTTTTTCACCTTATATTCTATCCTGATTTTTTTTTTTAAGGTTTTATTTATTTATTTGACAGAATGAGAGAGAGAGCACAAGCAGGGGGAATGGGAGGAGGGGGAAGCAGGCTCGATGTGGGGCTCGATCCCAGGACCCTGAGATCATGACCTGAGCCGAAGGCAGACGCTTAACCGACTGAGCCCCCCAGGCGCCCCTTATATTTTATCCTCCATGAGGGAGCAGCCAGTATGAGTATTTTGCCAATCCATTCATTCATTAATTTAACAAATATTTCCTGGGTAGTCACTTGCCAGGCACTGGCTAGCTGCTACAGATATAACAGTCAAGAAGACAGGGAGGTACCTGCTCTCATGGAAATTAAGCTCTAGTAGGAAGCAGGCAAAAAACCAACCAAAACAAACAAATCATTACAGAAGGTGACAAGTACAAGTCAGACCATACACACAGTGCTGTGATAGAGCATGAAGTGGGTGAGGTTTTTTTTTTTTTTAATTTTTTTGTTATGTTAATCCCCATACATTACATCATTAGTTTTGGATGTAGTGTTCCATGATTCATTGTTTGTGCATAACACCCAGTGCTCCATGCAGAACGTGCCCTCTTTAATACCCATCACCAGGCTAACCCATCCTCCCACCCCCTCCCCTCTAGAACCCTCAGTTTGTTATTCAGAGTCCATCGTCTCTCATGGTTCGTCTAGTGGGTGAGGTTTTTGATAAGGTCGTCAGGGAGGGCCTCTCTGAAGAGGTGACAGCTAACTTGGCTTAAATATTGAGAAGGATTCCTTAGTGCAAAAGAGCTCAGCAGAGGAAACAGAAAGCCAAAGGCCCAGAGGTGGGAAAGAGCTCAATAGGTGCCGGGTACTGACAAGCTGCCAGGCACTGGAGCGCAGGGTGTGGTGCGATGCGTGGAATGAGGCAGCAGGGTGGGGTCGGGAGGGGCCTTGCCAGCCTTAGTTTAGGAGTTTTGGAGCGATTCTGCGTGAAAAGGGAAGTCCCCGAGGGGTTGCTGGCGGGATAGTGGGCGTGGCCTGTTCTGCAGTGAGTTGGATGGATCGGCAGGGGGCAGGAGCCGGAGGTGGAGAAACTGAGTCCCAGAGGTGTTCAACGAGGGCTCTGCACACGACCACTGAGTGGCAGGGCTGGGCGGGTTCCGACCGCCCCGGGGAGGGCGCGGCGCGTTCCCAGGAACGTGGAGGAGGGCGCCCTCTGCTGTTCCAAGTACTCTTCAACCCGGCTTTGAAGGCAGGTCCCCTAGGAAGTGAAGAAAGGAACTTCCCACCCCTTGATTATGGAATGCACAGAAATTCTCCAAACACATTTGCAAAATAGACACATCCACATCTGGCGGTGATGCGGAGGGAATGAAGAAGTTTCCAATCTTCAGTCTTCTCGGGGAAGCTCGGTTGGAGATGGAATGAACTAGCTCTTGTATTTTTAAGTGTAATTAATCATTTTATTGTTTTTTCTTTAAATATACATGCTCATTACAAAAAAAATCAGGAACAACACAAACATAAAAAAGCAACAAATTATTCCAGATCTTACAACTCAGAAGTAGCAAGAACAAGCATTAACATTCAATGAACTCTATTTTAGACATGGGCATGTATATACATATATAGGTTGGATAAAAATGTCCTCAATAAAGATCCCATTACAGAGACACACTCATTTATTAATCAACATATTACATGTGTGTGTGTGCGCGTGTATATAATTTAAATATATGGATATAATCTCAGTGTTATATAACAGGTCAGCAACTATTTTCCATAAAGGGCCAGATAGTAAATATTTTAGCACATATGAGCCAAGAGATCTTGGTCCCAACTATTCTGCTTTGCCACTGTAGCAAGAAAGCAGCCAGAGGTGACAGGTAAATGAACTGAGTGTGGCTGTGTTCCAATAAATCTTTATTTACAAAAGCAGGGGGTGGGCTGGAGTTGGCCCGAGGTTGTATTTTGCTGAACCCACACTACAAAAGATAAGAGAATTACGCCCCTGTACTGACTCTTCCTTCTACCACACTTCTCCGGATTTTATTTTATTTTCGGTTTGTTAAGGCTTATGATAAAGTATATTCTTTTATTCTGCCTTCATGCCCACACATGATTAGCCTAAGCTGTAAAATTATATAAACTTGGTGTTTACCTTAGTCAGTTTGGGCTGCTATATATAATAAAAACACCATGAACTGGGTTATAAACAACAAATATTTATTTCTCACAGTTCTGGAGGCTGGGAAGTCCAAAATGATGGCCTTGGAAGATTTGGTGTCTAGTGAGGGCCCACTTCCTAGAGAGCGGTCCTTACATGGCAGAAGGGGCCTCTTTTATAAGGGACTAATCACCTCCCAAAGGCCCCACCTCCTCATAACATCACATTGGGGTTTAGGATTTCAACACAGGGATTTGGGCAGCCACACATTCAGACCATAGCCGTGTTTCACACTGGTTCTTTTTTTCATAGTTTTTGCATTCATGAGACGTTTATTATTATTCAGCTGGCATTGTTCATCAAATAGTTTAGTTTCTTTTTATTTTAAAATGAGATAAGGAATACTGTATTTATTATATTTCCTGAACTCTTTCACATCAGAAAGTATCCATCTTCTATTTCTGCACCTTATAACACCCTGACTTGGAATAATGTCCTTGGGTCACACTGTTTTCTTCAAAGCGTGCAGTCACTACACCATTGTCTCTGGGTATTGGGACTGCCTTGGAGAAGTCTAGGAAGCCACCTGACTTCTCCTCACGTGGTTGACTTGCTTTTGCCCCCATGAATGTCTGAAGGATTTCTTTTTTCTTTATCCTTAGAATTTAGGTGTTGGTTTTTTGTTTTTTTTTTAAGATTTATTTATTTATTTGAGAGAGAGCGCGTAGGGGGAAGGGCAGAGGGAGAGCGAATCTCAAGCAGGCTGAGCATGGAGTCCGACATGGGGCTCGATCTCATGACCCTCAGATCATGACCGGAGCCGAAATCAAGAGTCTGATGCCCAACCAACTGAGCCACCCAGGTGCCCCTATCCTTAGCATTCAATAATTCAACCAAGAAATAACTCAATTTTGATCATTTTGTATCAATTTTTCTTGACCTAAGTGTGCCCCTTTTATCTGTGAATACAGTTCTTCCTTCCAGGAAATTCTTCCTGGGTTGTAGCTTTGAATTCTGTTTTGTTTTTCTTGATATTCTAAGGATACCAATTGTCCTCAGGTTGGACAATTTCTCTCTCTCTCTCTCTTTTTTAAAGATTTTATTTATTTATTTGACAGAGAGAGACACAGTGAGAGAGGGAACACAAGTAAGGGGAGTGGGAGAGGGAGAAGCAGGCTTCCCGCCGAGCAGGGAGCCCGATGTGGGGTTCCATCCCAGGACCCTGGGATCATGACCTGAGCCAAAGGCAGATGCTTAACGACTGAACCACCCAGGAACCCCTCTCTGTGTATCTTTTATCTTTATTTTAATCATGTTGCCTTTTCCTTCTGCACTTTCTACAATGACCCCAGACATCTTACGGTGCCATTTTTCAGCCCTGTTTTTCTCTTCTTCACCATTTATAATTTATTAGATCTTTAACAACATTGTTTTGTTTCTCAGTTTTTTTTTTTTTCTTAGCTCTACAATCTCTTTTTTCATCTTAGTCAACTGTTTTACAATTTTTCTTTAAGGGCTTGTTTTATTGAATTCATATTCATAATGAATTCTTCTCTATAATGAATCATTCAAAGGAAATCAGCATTTCTCCTTTGGGTTTTATTTTCTTCCTGAGAATTGTTTGTTGTTTTGTCTCTTTCTTGCCTAATAGATTACTTGCTTTTGTTGTAGCAGATCTGTGTAATTTCTGTACTAATTCTTCTCATATTGCTCACCCGTAACAAGGAGGAGCTTGTTCATAGCTCCTCTGAGATGGGGCAGATGAATTCTCCCACCACCCTTCCCACTTTACCTGGGACTGTTTTGTCTTCCCTCCTTCACCATATGGTCTGAGAGCTGAGTGCTCTCTTTCATATTTCAAATGTAGAATATCATTTTGAGTTCCCAGTATTTTGTTGACTAACTGCTTTGGGGCGAGGCGGGTGGCTTTAGGAGTTGTACTCACTCACAGTAGAATCTCTTTCTTTTTATGGCTGCCAAACCTAAAAGAGTATGGTTCAGGTAGTATTTCTTTCCTCTCTGGTTGCTGCTGATGAATTATTTTTAAAAATTATTATTTCATCAGATGTGGGAAGAAGTTTCTGTGATCTTGTTTTACTCTGCTTTCCTTAGGTGGGAACTGGGTGTTAAAGCAAGAGTCGGGTACTTTCTTAGAAGGACTGAGTTATGAAAAGAGACAGACCAGATGAATTTTAAAGTCCCTTTAAGTTTGACATTTTACGGCATGGCTAATTTGGCAGCAGAGGTGACCCAACCACTGGAAATTATCTCAAAGTTCAAAAAGTTTAATAATAAGAGGCATTGTGATTTTCACACCATTAGAGGGCAGGCCTGGCCACAATTTGAAGAAGTCCCTTAATCCAGTATAGTTAACTATTATCAAATGGATTATACAAGAGTTCATTTAAATTTTTGCAAAAAAAAAAAGTGTGTAAAGGAAAAATTGTGAAGGGAATGGAGCTAGAACTATCTGGCAGGCAGGAGCTCCTCATTTGCAAGATGGAATCTATTTTTTGTTTCTCTTGCCATCTGTAGGCATCCCCAGTTATGAGCTCACTTCTGTCAAGCCCCCCCGGGTCATCTATGTTTACAAATTATTAAGGCACACCCCACTTCTCAGTTGACTGTGCTGTTTTCCAGCTCGTGTACAGAAAGGTGAAATGACTTGTCCAGAGTTACAGCCACCCAGCATGTAAACGGTGAAGACCTGAAATGGAGCCCACCACGGTCAAATCATGGGCGGCCGGCAGGCCTCTTGAGCAGAGCAAGATCCTGTTACTGAGACTTTGTCTTCAGAATTGCAACCACAAGAGAACCAATGCCGGCAAGTAATAAATCAGAGTCCTCTCCTCAGTACTCGCTGTTGGTAGCTCTCTGGTGTTCTGAATCATCATTTGGGACCGAGTCTTCTGTGGCCCAAGGACAAGCCTCTTGACAATAAAGATGATAGAAACCTGCCTTTGCTGACAGCAGTGTTCACATTCATTTCTTAGAATGGGTCTCACTGCAGAGAGTACCCCTTGCCGGCACAAACTTTCAGCCTCTGGCTCACCAAATTCCTCTTTATATCATTTATAATACTTTACCAGAGAATTTGAATCCTGTGTTTCCTTCTTGAGTTACATTCTTAGCCTCAGCTCTTTGATGAAATGTTTGATCATACATGTAAGATCAATGCCCACTCATTATACTCAGGGAAGCTCTGAGTCCATGAAATCACCCAGGCCCTGCAAAGATTTCAGATTGGGTTATAAAATGCTCTGTCAGTAACGCAGACTGAAAGTATCTTTAATAGGACTGTGTCCTAACAGAGACATTTTTTTCATGTAGATTTAGTTTGGACTATCCCAGCAAGTCACCATTTTTCTTTGGGAAATATGTTGGTTTCAATATTGCTGTTAGATTATCACAACAGGCCATGGGCAGGTCTCATATTTCCTCCAGGATGAGGTGTAAACATGAGTGGTAGCTAATGTGGATTAAAGTGTTCAGTGCCCTCCACATATCACTTATGACTAGATAAACATACGTGGAGAAGTGTGCTTTTTATCATTGGAGTTGCCGGGTTTGGACCCCAGCATGGTGGGCGGGGTACAGTCTCATTGTGATGGATCCCAGTGGAGAAATGAGTTGAGCCTTGGATTAGGTGAAGGAATGGCTTCACTTCCTCCTTTCCCTGGGGCTGAAGGGGTAAAAGATTGGACTCAAGGTGTACAAGAGAAAATCACATAAAGCTCTCTTGGGAGAGGTGAGCCAGTCCTTGAACTATAGTGTGTAGGAGGGAAAGGAAAACAGCCTTACACTTACCGATCCTAGGAGTTGTGCTATCTATTTTCTAGGTTAAAATGTTCTTTATCCCTGAATTACTTCCAAGATTTCAATAGTGTCTTATCATAGCTGGCATGCACTGGACTACAGAGAATCAGAACAGGGCTGTGTCCTCCTGAATGGGCTCTTCTGAGACAGGGGCCACGTCCCTGGGGTTGTGTCTTTTGAGAAACTGCAAACGGTCGGGAGCCTGCAAAACAGTTATGCAATGGTGAGAGGTGACCAGCAGAGGGAGGACCTGAGCAGTGGTCCAGAGTGAGGGATGCTGAAAGCTGGGCAAGGTAGATTTGTTACAATGTGGAAATCTTCCCTGAAGATTCTCAGGTGTAATAAGGAAGAGTCTCCCAATAAAAGCTAGACATTTTATAATAAATAAATAAAATATCGGCTAGGGGCTCAGGCAAAATTACTCAGATATTAAGCAGAAGGGTCTCCCTTGAACACTAAAGAACCTTGAAAAATTAAGGGTGCATATTGTGAGGGCCCTCCTGTTTGGTTGCTCATTGCTTTACATCTCCTAAAATAAACTCAAGTGAAGAACGGTGAGATCTCCTTTATAAAGAAGTTCAATGAACAAAATGTATTTTATCTGATGATCAATTCTGGCTAGAGCATACCTAAAGGGAAAACAGAGGGGAGTTCAGTGCTAAGCAAACATACAGTGCAGTCCTAGAGGGGAAACATAAAATGTTTTTGGAATGGAACCATGTAGGTAGTGCAAGGAGCAGCCTATTTAATTTATGGTGTCTAAAAGGTGATGGGAAAATCTTGTCTTAAATAGCTGTAAACTGGGGCGCCTGGGTGGCTCAGTCGGTTAAGCGACTGCCTTCGGCTCAGGTCATTATCCTGGAGTCCCGGGATCGAGTCCCACATCGGGCTCCCTGCTCGGCGGGGAGCCTGCTTCTCCCTCTGATCCTCCCCCCTCTCATGAGCTCTCTCTCTCTCTCTCATTCTGTCTCAAATAAATAAATAAAATCTTTAAAAAAAATAGCTGTAAACTTAGTATTACAGAGTTACAGATCTAGGGAATACAATACAAATCTCAATATGGATGTGGCTGGGTATAACAATGTAAATATGTTTATGTGAAAACACTCCATATAAGGAAGATTGGAAAGATTGATGAGTAAATAAATAAGTGTTGTTGGGAATAATTGAAGAACCGTTTGGGAAAAATTTGTCTTAGAATCATACCTTATACCATGATATACTGGAAAATATTTTTAAGTCACCCAGGATCTATTCTCCTTCCTATGATAATCAATTTGAATTTTGTTTGGGGGAATAACCTCTCCTCCTCTGTGTGCACTGTGGGTGGGACTATAAATCAAGGTTCTTTGCCCTTTTCTGGTTAAGGGGTGGTAGTTACCTAAGTCACAACAATTGGGAGTTTGTCTAAAGGGACTGTGAATGGAACATCAGGAAGAGGGACTGTTCCCTGATTGCCTACTCTGCCTTCTTTGTGCGAGGCAGTGACCCCCGCCCCCACTGAGCTTATGTTCAGGCGGGTGAGGAAGGAAGGGGGAGAAGGACAGTGAGTCCTTCTTCATTTTGCTGCTCTATTCCTTTAATGTGTGATGAGGTGGTTCCTCCTACCAAGATCCCCAGAGCTGCCTGGTTATTCCCTCTGCAAGCGAATTCATCAGGTTTCACTTTAATTCTGTAAACTCTTTCCAATCTTTCCAACACATTCCCTTTGAGCTTAAATTATCCCCAATCTATTGCCTGCATACAGAAATGTATATAAATCCCATATGGCTTAAAGAAGTGATTTTCAAGCTTCAGGGACAGAAGAATCATCTAGAAGGTGGTTAAAAACACATATTTCCATGACTTTTCTAGAATAATTTTGATTAGTTAGGTCTGTCATGGGTATTGGGACTGGGCATTAAAACAAGAAAATACTCAAAGCAGGTACCCTGGTGCAGAGGATTCTCAAACCACTCTTTAAGAACCATCAGATTCAAGAGCCAATTAATTTTTTAAATTTAAATTCAATTAGCCAACATACAGTACATCATTAGTTTCAGATGTAGTGTTCAATAATTTATCAGTTGCATAGAACACCTGGTGCTCATCACATCACATGCCCTCCTTAATGCCTGTCACTCAGTTATCCCATCCCCCCACCCACCTCCCAGCAACCCTCAATTTGTTTCCTATAGTTAAGAGTCTCTCATGTTTTTCTCCCTCTCTGATGACTTCCCATTTAGTTTTCCCTACCTTCCCCTATGATCCTCTGCTCTGTTTCTTATATTCCACATATGAGTGAAACCATATCATATTTGTCTTTCTCTGATTGGCTTATTTTGCTCAGCATAATACCTTCAGTTCCATTCACGTAGATGTAAATGGTAAGTATTCATACTTCCTGATGGCTGAGTAATATTCCATTATATTTATGTGTGTGTGTATGTATATATATATATACATATATATATATAACATCTTCTTTATCCATTCATCTGTTGAGAGCCAGTTAATATTTTTAAACATAGGAACACAAGCAGAAAATAAGAGATTTATGAGATCCATAGAGAGATGGCAACTTTCTTTCTACTGTTTTGAAGAAATAGAAGCAAATGCAAAGAAAAAAAAAAAACACTGATAGAATCTTATATACAAACATTAAAATATCTGTAAATTAAAATTTTAAATTAAAGGCTAAAAAGCAAGGCAGAAAAATGTTTTTATCAAATGTGACAGACAACAGTCGGATATCTATAATAAACTATGAAAAGCTTTCAAATTTAGCATGAATGGATAAAAGGGATGTTTTTACATGAAGGAAAACATGAAGAGTAAAGAAATACATAAGAGAACGTTGTCTTCTAAAATAGCCAAGAAAATGAAAACCAAAGCAACATGAAGGTATCCTTGTATGTTTGCTAAATTAATGGCAACCGAGGATTCAAAGACTTGGCAAGGGTGCCCTGGCGAGGTTGGGCACCAATGTCATCCTCATGCCTTGCCGGTGGCAGTTCAATTGGGATTGAGGAAATTTTTGAAAATTTATATTCCCCACAATAACCAAAGGGTTTTCTCTATTCTTGAGGTTTATGAAATCTAGAACACAAGATTTCTACTTCAAGGATTTTTTACTATTCAGGAATAAATCCCAGCTCCTCCCAGACTCCAGGAGCCCCTTCAGTCAGTCCCTCAGACACAAGGCCAGTTGTCCTTTATACATGGAAGGGCCCAAGTTGCAACACTTCTGTGAGTTTAGCAAATAACGACAATAACAGGGCATGTTTTTAAATGTTGGGCAGGATACACTTAGACTCAAAAATTCTTGTTTGTCAGTTTGTCAAACTGTTTGTCTAATCCAAACTTAACTGGGAATCTTATATTTTATCTGGAAACCTTCCCTAACCACACATATTCTGACTTTTCCCTCTAAGAGGGAAGCTTACAAAAGAACACTCATTGAAGGGTCCATGGAAACATCCAGCTCCAGGCAATAGTGGTACCTTGGATCCTTGATTTCTTAGAACTATAGGACAAAGGTGCAACATTTTTTAAACCTTTAAACTGGCTAACTCAAACAGAGACCTTGAATTCAGAATCTGGAGTCTCTTTGAGCTGAATCCCTTGGCCCTCGACCCTCAGGCTGGATCCAACAAACCCAGAAGTAGGTGGGTTCTTGACCAGCCAGCCAAAAATCAGCTCAGAGGAAGAATCAGTCAACTCCTCTAAACTTCGGTTTCCTTGTGCATGGATAATTCTACTTTCCCTGGGTGCAAATAAGAATATATATTTTCATTTATTTTTTTGTCTGCAAAAACTAAGAAACCAGGCAGATAAACAAGGAACAAATCAAAGTGGTTACCTATAAGGGGTGAGAGTGAGAATGGGGGTAGATGGGGACAAAGATAGTAGGAGTACTTTTCAGTATATAGGTTTTTGTATCATTTTAAGAACCATGTGAGTCAATTATGTGTGCAAACAACAGACCTCACATTTCTGTTGTAAGAGTAAATTGAGGTCATGCAGGTACAGCACCCAGGATACTCAGGGGTACTTGTAAAATGGTGCTAGTATTATTTCCACTGCAGCACCTTGAACCTTCTGTAGGGACCTGTCCTTGTCTAGCAACTGATGTCCTATACACTAAGAAAGAACAAAAGTCATCAGTTGTATTCTCAGGGAGCTTGTCTAATATTTATCCACCTTGAAGCCTATGGTGACTCTTGATTCCTTGGTTTCTGCTTTCTTTCCTTCCTGCCTTCCTCCAGCCACATCGAGTCCAATTTTGGGCTTCATGATTTCATTCTGGCTCACTACTGCCCACTCCTTTTTTCCTTCTACTCATTAAATGCTACCTCTTCTTGTGCAGTGGACCGGTAACTTATTATGTCTTGGATCAAGCAACTCTAAGAATAGCAGGTGTCAAGAACTGTGCCAAGGAAAGGAGTTGACTCTAAGTGGATGGGGTCATGTGGGAAAGCAATGAGGTGAGGAGATTTAAGACATTTGGTTAATACCAGTAATTTAGAGATTCATGTGCCATTACTGGCTTCCAGAAACCTCCCAGGCTGACTTCATCATGTTTCTGGGAATATCTCTCTGGGTCAGGATTTATTTGTGATGAGATGCACTTTCCAGAAATGAAGAGAGAAAAGAAAGGAAGAACAATAGAAAAACTTATACTCCAGATTCATGAGAGATGGCTGGGAAAGGAAAGAGATGACTAGAGGAAAGGACCAAGGGGCTTTAGGGCAGTAGGTGAGGAAATCACCTCACCTCAGCATTCAACATGGGGATGTATATCTTCACCATGCCCTTGCCATTTGCTTAATGGATGACCCAAAGCAAGGCCTTTCTGGACCTGGGAAACGAGAAGGTTCTGCGTGTCCTTGGCCTGCTGTCCACTTCTGAGGAACCAACTCTTCCCTAGCCTAGGATACTCATCCTTGTTGACCATTTTTGCTGTGTGTTTCTTGTCTTCCTTGTCCCAGTTCATATTGTTTATGGTATTTTCAACTGTGAGATTCTATTACCCCTTGTTGAACTCCAGCAGTGTATTAAATTTTCAAAAATAAGTCTCTGTGTCGTAGAAAAGTAGCATATGTCAAAGATATACCAGGAATGGTCTCGAGCCAGAACTTCTTTTAAAATTTAATAATATAAAAGTATCTGGAGACATGGATTTACTTTTTCATTCACTCTATTTTTCTCTTTTTTTCATTTTATTTTACTTAAATTTAATTAATTAACATATAGTGTATCATTAGTTTCAGAGGTAGAGTTCAGTGATTCATCAGTTGCATATAATACCCAATGCTCATTACATCACGTACCCTCCTTAATGCCCATCACCCAATTACCCCATCCTCCCACCCACCTCTCCTCCAGCAACCTTCAGTTTGTCTCCTATAGTTAAGAGTCTCTTATGGTTTGTCTCCCTCTCTGATTATTTTTCTCTTAAAAATATTTTTGGTAAGTATGTGCTAGCACCTAGCACAATCTTAGTGCCTCTCTCTGTTGTATTTTTAAATTTTTCTGGAAAAAAAAAGTACAGGTCGAATCACTGCATTTTACACCTGAAACTAAGACATTATATGTCAACTATATTTCAATTTTTAAAAAATAGTATATAATTAAACCTTCTTAGCTTTTTAAAAAATAATTTACATTCAAAGACATATACCTCAATAAGCGCCTTAATTAAATATTGAAAAAAAGAAAAAAAAAACGCAGCAAGCTCTGCTATCATAATGGAAAGCCTTAGGATGTGGCATTTGTGGAAATAATGTTGAAAACTAGGGTACTGGTGTATTATGTTTCAACAAAAAGTGTTGCTTGCTAATTCCATTCTCCAAGGAACATTTCAGGAACTTTCACTGAATTCATCCATTAAATTAGGACCTGGACTTGAAACCATTAAAAGTTTTGTTTTTTGGGTGAGGAACGTAACACTCAGAATACAAATATCATCTTGTACCCTACAATCACTATATCCTTGGTTCATGTATGAATGCATTTTTCGATTGTTCAAGACTTCCACTGTTAGGTATGGAATTACTGGTGAAAATAAAAACTGGGTTATTTGGGCAGGTAGCTATTATCTCTACTTAGGAATATGTTTGAAAATTATTAGCATAAAAAGTTAAAATGTGTGTTGTGCAACTCTATGAGAGATTCAGTTGAATGTTGCTCTCCTCTGCTCTCCATGAGGGGAGGAGAGAAGCTAGGAATAAGACAATTATACTAATTTATGCAATTTGCATTATCTACTAATGCAACATACTTTTCAAGAACTCATGAAGATACAGAAATGAACAAAATGAAGTCCCTGTCTTCGTAGAGTTTACATTCTTACTTAACAGGATCTTACTTATTAGAACTCTAGAATTAAGAAATTTGGGGGAAGAGAATTGGTGGTTGAGAAGGATTTTGACTTATGGTATGGAAGGAAGAGTGTGAACAAAGAGGCACAGTGATGCAGATATGCAAGATGTGCCCAGAACCTGGGGCTATACCAATGGAGATTTATCCATTATAGGTGGAAGTATGGTCAGATTATGGAGGAGGCACACTTCTAATTTTCCTTTCCATAATGCTCAAGCAAATATTTTAAATAAGTCACTGAGCATAAGCAACACTTAACACATAAGTTTTAAGAAACTAAAGGGTAACATTTTGGGGAACATTGGCCAAAACGTTTGATTGCATTAGGAATTTTACAGGTAGAGAAGGAAGTAGAAATATTAGTAAAGAGAAAGAAGCCAGTTGGCGGTCTCCCATTCAATAGGATTAACTCACCCTGGGTTGAAATTACCTTGACAAACACAATGGTTTTTATTAAATCCGCCCCCCCCCCCAAAAAACTGGCGGCATAGGGCACAATTTTTACCTCGCCTTGTTCAATGAGAATTCTAACAGGAAAAGTAACATGTCATTGACATGGGGCGTTGCTTCTTGATGAAAGAGAAAATGCAAACAGAAGGTAGCTGGGTCAATATAGGATTAAATGAAAGGAAGCTGGTATTTTTAAGCACCAAGGTGGAACATTTGGATGAATTGTCTTCTCTCTGGGTAAAATTCTGCCTCGCTCTCTGATGAGGGTGATTAAAATTACACCCCTTTCCAGTGGGCAGTACTAGGGTCACAGTTTCTCATTTTCTAGACCCATTTTCTTGGATATCACAGAGCTACTTGTCATGTTGCTTGAGTTACATTTTAATCTCCTCCACCATGTATGAGAGACATCTAGTCTAATCAGCAATTCGTTCTTAGAGCCCATTACTCCTGCAGATGCCAACCTGATCTGCTTCCAGTGGCTTCTCTTGGCTTTAGTTTTGGAGGGCTATTCATTAAAAAAAGAACATTTCATTGTTTGTTTTCTTAGTGTGTAAAAGTCATACATGTTTGATGCAGAAATTTTGAATAGAAACATAAACAAAAAGAAAAGAATAAATCTTCTATAATTCCATAATATAAAAGGAAACATATTTCATACATCATTTGATAATTTGCTTTTGCTACAAAAAAATCTTTCTATGTAATTAAATATTCAGGCATGCGATTCTTTTCCAATAGCTACACAGTGTTTTAGTGACTGTATATTCCCTGGTTTACTTAATGTATCCCGTGTTGTTGGATATTTAGGTTCAATATTTAGGATTTTTAGTTTAAAAATTTTGCTTCACTGAACATCCTGTAGTTTATTTATTTATTTATTTTTAACTTTTGCACTCAATCTTGATTATTTCTGAGAGATAAGTTCCTACATGTGAAATTGCTGGGTCGATCTATGAGACACAGTCAAACTGATCTAGTGGAAGTTTGTGCAGTGTATTTTCTGAACCACATTGCTTGAGGATACCTGTTTTCCTAGATGAAGTCTGTCTTTTTCTGGGCCTTATCTTCAAATTGTGGGTTATTTTTAAGATTTGGAACCTGTGAATTATTTTATAGATGGTGACTATCTGGGAAGTATAGTGAATTACAAATATGATTCCTCCCTGTGTTAATTAAGTTTGTTAGTCAAATGAATGAGTTAAGTAAGGATGGTGTTTTTAGAGACAGTAGTAACAAACTCAAAGTTTTCAGTACCATGGAAAGGATTGAATATCAGTTTAGATGACCTGGCTTTGAATTCTAGCTTTTTAATCCTCAACAGGTACAATTGCTTTAAGCTTCAGTCTTCTCATCTGTAAAATGAGGATCCAATCTGTCCTATTTATTTGTTGGTGAAGTAGACCATGTGGTCTAGGTGTGAGTGATCCCATTCCCACTTAGAGGAGTGGGCTTTGACTGATATAAACGCCCAAATAGAATTTTATCTCCCTTACCTGGTAATTGGTTGAGAGATGAACACCTAGTTTAAACCAATCAGCATACGGCATTTGCAGTAGATTGTATTATTTTCAAAATATATCCAAGCTCATCACATCTGGATTCTCTTACAGAAGGATTTTATTTCCCATTCTACTGATAACAGCCCTAGGCAATGACTTGCTTTGTCCTATAAAATGTGGGTGGAAGTTACATGTACCATTTCCAAGTGGAAGGTTGAAGGGCCAGCATGGGGCTCTACCATCCACTTCCCCTCTGCCGCAAGACTACTACACCCTAGAAATTGACTGCTCCTTCAGTCTTAGTCCCCGAATGAAGAGGGCATGGATGAAGTCTCAGCTGATCCACAACTACCAGCAGGAAAGTTAAACGACAAATAAACCTTTGTTGCTTTGTAAACCACTGAGGCTTTGGGGTCATTTGTTACCACAGCACAACTTAGCTTAGGCTGATGCACGCACTATTTCTTGGACTAGATTGAACATTTTTTTAAAGATTTTATTTATTTATTTGACAGAGAGAGAGACAGCAAGAGAAGGAGCACAAGCAGGGGGAGTGGGAGAGGGAGAATCAGACTCCCCGCCGAGCAGGGAGCCCGATGTAGGGCTCAATCCCAGGACCCTGGGACCATGACCTGAGCCAAAGGCAGATGCTTAACGACTGAGCCACCCAGGTACCCCTAGATTGAACATTTTTTAAGGATGAGTACCTAACCTGATTTTGTCTGTGAGGGATGAATCTCAAGGCATTTGACATCTGGGAGAAGAGGCGCTCTCTTTGGATGTTGTGATATATAGCAGTGTCCCCAGGAACTGTTTTAGCATTTTGTTACTTTAATAAAAATCAATCCAAGGAAAGAGCAAACGGATGAGAATAACAACAAAACAACTGCCTGGAAATGGAGCCAGAGCTCTAATCTTAAATCAATGTCTAAAGTTACATACCTTTGACCTCTTCAGTTAAATAAAGCAAAAATATTATATTTCCTTTACAGTTTAAGCTACATTGAGTTGAATTTTCTTTTATTTGCAACCCAAAAGCATTGTGGTTGGTTCAAATGTCTGACACAACATGATTAAGCAGAACACAATTTGGGAAGCATGAAAATAGCACAGTATCATGAGATAATAATTTCTGGCAAGTGTTTGTGCTGATGGTGGTTGAAAGAGGACTGAGGTAAAACTCAGAAGCATTCTGGAAGGTAAGGGACTCTGAGAGTAGGGTTCACAATGGTTATTCCACTGTGAGGCAGAAGTTGGAAACTGGATGGGGGATAGGGTGAAGAAGAGATAGTCACTGGCTTCACACCTGCTGATTTCTAGAAGTTCTCAACTCTGTGCTCTCCTTGTCCTCATAGTCCTGGTCATGCTTCTCACTGTCTTAGCTGACCCTACGGGACTTCAAACACTATCTGCTTGGCTAGACGTCTAGACATCCATTTCCAGCCCACCCTGTTCTGTCACAGTCCCTACTTTTCAGCAGAGGGGAGTTTTTCTGGGTTCATCATTTGACTGGTAGGGGGCTTACTTAATTAGCATTTGTAAGATGTTTCCAGCTCTTTAGCCGATTAAGGATAATTAGGAAAGCAGAGCCAAGAGCTTTTTTGTAACTTCCTCTCTGCTGGTCTCTTTTCCTGCTTCTTCTGGAGAAAGTGGCATTGATGTTGACTTGAATGAACTTCTACTTGTTATGCTGTCTTATTTCATTTTTCATGAAATAGATTCAGAAGTCTCCCAGGTCCCACACAGGAAACACTTTCCAAGGATCAGTCATTTCTCCTATAGACTAGGCAAATTCAATGTTGATAAATAATGCAAGCTTATAATCGCCATAAAGGGCAAAGTGTTTAAAAGCCACAGGTGAAATCTGTTGGAGTCTTGCATCCTTCTCTTACAAGAAATCCTCCTCCTAGCCAACCTGAGCAACACAGTTATCCCATGGCCCCCACCCAATAATTCCTTCCCCACAGAGAGTGCACCATGCCCTGAAGACTATGGAATTTAAATGTTATGTTCTCTCTTTTTTTTTTTTCACATCTTGATTGAATTTTTTCCTTGCTTTTCTTATATTGTTTAAGATTTGTTTATTTATTTATTTGAGAGAGAGGCAGAGGGACAGGAAGCAGACGTCCCACTGAGTGCAAAGCCAGATGCGAGGATTGATCCCAGGACTCTGAGATCTCGACCTGAGCCGAAATCAAGAGTCAGCCACTTACCTGACTGAGCCACCCAGGCACCGCAGTATGCTTTTCTTATTTTCTTATTGACTTCCATCTTCAAGGGGTAACATGGTTTCTGCCAGCTCGAGACATCAAATCTAGATTCCAGGCAGGAAGAAGGAGAAAGGGGAAAAAGCAAGAAATTATTATCTCATGATAATTGTGCTATTTTCATGCTTCCCAAATTGTGTTCTGCTTAATCATGTTGTGTCAGACATTTGAACCAACCACAATGCTTTTGGGTTGCAAATAAAATTCAACTCAATGTAGCTTCCTGAATCAGCCAGGAACTGCATTTGGGGCCAATAACAGAAACCTGAATTAACATGGTTTAACAGCATGAAAATTTATTTTGTTCTCACATTTAGGACATTCTGGAGGGTGACTTTCTATAGTTGTTATGGTAGTTCTAGAATATAAACTATGTCCTAAGCTGCTTTTATCTTTTTGTTCTGTCATCATTAATGTGTGACTTCCATCTTCAAGGGGTAACATGGTTTCTGCCAGCTCGAGACATCAAATCTAGATTCCAGGCAGGAAGAAGGAGAAAGGGGAAAAAGCAAAAAGACCTCCTAACTACATTAGCACCCCTCCTGAAAGCCTTATCCAGAACTTACCTCGCTACCCCTACCTTAGGGCAAGGCTGGAAAAAATTGTTTTGCTTCAGGGCACACTGATGCCCCCAACAAGATTCGGTTTCTATTATTAAGGAAGAAGTGATAATGGGTAATAAGTAGGCCAATATCAGTTTCTATCATGCAGCATTCCTGGCAATCTGTCTTAAATAATAATCCTTAACTCAATAATAATTACTAATATTTGTATAGTGTCTTAGGTTACCAAAACCAAACCCTCCAGTGGTCATGGCCTCTTGGGGTCCTGGGTAAATTACGAGAAGAGAGACCGTTTTATCTGGAAGGATATTAGGAAATCTTTATTTGACACGATACCCAATGATGACCCATCTAAAATAGATGCAGAGGGAGAAGACTTCTCAAAGATTTTAATAAGTTGAAACATTATACTGATTTCCAGTAGGTTCACCTGCAATTATTCTGAAGCAGAAGGGACAGAATGTGAGGTTCCAGTGCTTTCTGTGCAGGAGCCCTGTCCAATCTCATCCAGTTGGATTTATGTCCCCTCAATATGTTCAGCAGTGTGTGTGTGTGTGTGTGTTTTAATGATTTTATTTATTTATTTGAGAGAGAGAAAGAGAGCACAAGCAGGGGGAGCGGGAGAAGGAGAAGCAGGCTCCCCGTTGAGCAGGGAGCCCAACTTGGGACTCAATCCCAGGACCCTGGGATCATGACCTGAGCCCAAGGCAGATGCATAACCGACTGCGCCACCCAGGCGCCCCCAGCAGTGTGTTTTTAAGGTGAGTTCCTAATGTGTTAGGTGTGAGTTCCTAATGTGTTAGGTATCAGTCAGAATGCATCCCAACGGGATGCAGGAGGCCGTAGCAAGGTCCTAATCAGGGCAACAGCAACAAGAAAACAGATAATCATTGTACAACTATCTGGCCATTGACCATTTTCAAAATTTTTCTACCTTAGGGAGATAATGTCAGCAGACAGCATAAGGAAGAGATGGGTAGAAAGGGACTGGACAATTTCCTTAGTTCAGTGTAAGGCAAAAGCCCAGCAGATTGCAGGTTAGCAGATGCTCCATCAGCCTTAGTTCTGGGTGCCCTTTGTGGTTCTGAGGCTAAGAAGTTTAGGAACTGTCGGGGAGATCATCTCACACAGGCATTTCTTCTCAACTCATTTCTGCGCTATCAACCTGAAAGAATGAGAGAAACTGAGGCAGAAGTGGTGAGATCTTTTTCACATCAAGAATTAGAGAACATTTATTTGGCCATCTTTTTGGGACCAACCATTTAGTATTTGTAGGTTAGACCTTACCTAGAAGCTATTTCTATCAGCAAAGTGCAGCTTCCTTCTATCACCCACTCTCTGCCTGGTCCTGCCCTTTTCAGAGATCAGGAAGCAGAACTAACACATTCTGATCCACTTCTGGTGAAGTTCAAGTATATGGAGATGTCATTTTTCCAATGAGGTTTCTTTGTCCTTGTTTTCTGCTAATGCTGACTTAGAGCGGCCACTGATGCAAAGTTCGGAAGCAGTGTTGTTGGGGAGAGCATATGGAACTTAAATCTCATTTTTTCCCTAGGACATATACTGTTAATTAAAGGTGGGTTCTAAAGATTGCATCCCCTGTGTGCACAGTCACATTGCAAAGAACTGAGAAATCCACTGAAAATATTTTAGTTTCATGTTGATCATTCTGTGTTTGAGTTAAGGTCGTAAACAATTTGTTATATGCCATATTTAACATAGGTGATAAATCCGCTCCTTAAAATCCTTCGGTCCACTGCCAACTCTTCGGAGAAGTTCTGAACTCCTTAGCATAGCCTCTAAGATCTTTTGTGATCTGGTCTCTGGCCATCCACACTTTCAGCCTCACATTTTACCACCTTCTAATATACATCTTATAATCTAGCCGTATCAAGCAAATAATAATAAAAGCTCATTTGGGGGGACCAGCATCTATACTAAACATTTAACATAAACCCCATTTAGTTCTAAGTAGGAATTCCTGGAAATGGAATTCCTGACTAAATTAAGATCTGTGGGGGCATATTCCCCTCTAGATCTTGTAGACGTTGTTCATCGGTGATTGCTGTTCCATTCTTTTCAAATTTCCTGAGACCATCGTGTGCCTTTAATCTCAGTTTCTACCAATTTCCCTTCTTTGGATTTCTGGTTGCTCTTCCTGGGCTGCAGAGACGTCCTTTGTACTGCCTGGGGTCTGCACTCAACCCGATCGCCAGCTCGTCTTCATCCTCCCAGCTGCAGCGATCGCGGCGGAGCCCTCTTGGAACTGCTGGGACTTGCATTTCACTCTGCAGGCTGACACCTTTCCTTTGGTACCCAGGGAGCTCCAGCACTGTCCACCTGCCCAATCTTGGTGGGCTGGTACGGGGCAACACTGCTCACCAGAACACAAAATCAATGGCCGAAAGGAAATTAACAGCAGAGGAAACCACACACCTTGATGAACACCTTTTGGGCAGCCCGTTTTGAGTCCTCAATAGCAGACAGCAAATATGTGTGTGTATAGAGTGTACTGTAATGATTCATTACATGTGCTGTACTGTAATGATTTATATGCTTATGTGACATATTTGAATAATAATATCTCCAAGACAACTTTATAACAAAGGAGCATCTTTAAATAGGCATAGCTGTACTTCCATTGCCTCATTTAGTTCTCAAAAAATCCTGTAGTTTAAATAAATTAAATGAAATGCCATTGTTAGATGTGGAAACTGAGGCTTAGGATAGCTTCAGTGATTTGTTTAAGGCAGTAAACATCAGAACAACTCAACCGTTATACCAAGGGTAGCAAACTAACAGCTCTCAGCTTGAAATCAAGCACATATTTTGGGAGGGGTGGGGGGAGAAGAGGGCACAAGAGATTTTATTATTATCATTTTAAGGCATGTGAATTCACTAAGAATTAATTTCATACACATGTCTATCCCTTTCCCACAACAGAAGTCTGGATTTCTGTTGGAAAATTAGAAGGCACAGGAACACCAGGTCCCACCTGGCATCAATCACCGGAGCCGTGGAGGGCCAGCCCCTTTGAGTGCAGCGTGCTGTCCTCAGTTTACCCACCAGTGTGCACTAATCCCTCTTGTCTTTCCCAGGACTCAGTCCACCCCACTCATTCATATTGCCTGCTGGTCTCTGTGGCCATTCGAGATTAGGACCACTGAAAAATACACTCTTTCTTTATAGTTCCTCAAAGCATTGTACCTTGCCTTCCCCCTTCTTTGTGTTGCTCAGGTTCACTCAACCAATACAATCCATTCCTGCCTCTCTATCACTCCCTCTACCCAACACTTTCCACCTGTGCCAATTCTGAGCCTGCTCCACAAGGACCCTGGGCACCCCTCTCTCTTAATATTTGCTGCTGTCTTCTGTGCTTATCCTTTCCATGTGTTGTTCACACAAACCCTCTGAGAGCCAGGAGAAAGTCTTTCTCCTTGAATCTTGAGGCCCAGCTTGCTCTTGCTCAGAAAGAATTTGAGTAAGTGGATAGATGGATAGATGGATGGTTGTATGGATGGATGGATGGATGACTTGTTGACTTGAACTCAGGAGGAAATCACTCTCGACTCCCCTTCCAGAGGACAGCAAGTGAATATTAAAAGTCATCTGTAGTGACCAGCCCTTGGCTTTTGACCTGAGCATAGTGTGCACTTGAACTTGTTGGTCTGCTCGGCAAAGCCCAGGTCTTTATAATGTCCTTCAAGGCCCTGCATGATCTGGTCTCATACTACTCTCTCCTTTGCCTGCATCTTTCCAGCCATGTTGGTCTTCTTGTTATTCATCAAACACCTCAGCAGACTCTTACCCAAGGACTCTACAAGGGCTGTTACATGAGAATGCAACACTCTTCTCCTAAATATTTGTATGGCCAACACTTTCACCCTCTTCTCAACCTGCCTCTCCTGCCCTTCCACAGCATCATTAGGTCCCCTCATTCTGTTAAACCTTTCAGTTTTTCAAGAGCACGTATCACCTCCTAACATACTGAAGGTACTTATTTATTGTGTTCCAGTTCATTTTCTGTACCCCTACTCCTGCAGGAGGGTGAGCTCCACGAAAGCAGGAATTTTCATCTTGTTTGCTCATGTATGGTACACACACCTAAAAGAGTGCGTAGCACATAGTAGCTGCTCAAAGAATTGGATAAGGAAATGAATCAATTTGATGATTTCATGGGACACACCGTGGGGCCAGGCATAGTGTCGTGGTAAGACCACCTCTTTTCCTGCAAGAGTTTATAACTGTCCTTTCTCTCCCTCATGCCATCTTCTATCCATGCATCCTTCTTTCCAAATGTTCCATAACATTTAAGGAGAATGAGTGCTGTTTCTCTAATAAGTTTAATTGTGGCTTTTAGAAAAAGATTTTTTTTTTTTATCATGCTAAGAGCACTCTTACACTAATTTTTCAACAGCATTATTAACATATAATTCACAGATTATATAATCCAACCCTTTAAAGTGTACAAGTTGATGGTGTTATGTTCAAAATTCCAATGTCAAAGATACTCAGGGATAAAGTCTTCAGAGAGGTTATTAGGTTCAAATGAGATCAGTAAGGTGGGGTGCTAATCCCATAGGGCTACAGTGCTTGTAAAAAGGGAAAGAGAGATGCACACAGGGATGACCATATGAGAACAAAGCATCAGGAAGGAGGCCATCTGCAAGTCAAGGAGAGAGGCTTCTGAGAAACCAAACCTGCCAGCACCTTGATTGTGGACTTGCAGCCTTCAGACCAAGAGATAATAGATTTCTTTTTTTTTTTTTTAAAGATTTTATTTATTTATTTGAGAGAGAGAGTGAGAGAGAGAAAGAGCACAAGAGGGGGGAGCGGGAGAGGGAGAAGCAGACTTCCTGCTGAGCAGGGACCCCGATGCGGGACTCGATCCCGGGACTCCAGGATCATGACCTGAGCTGAAGGCAGTCGCTTAACCAACTGAGCCACCCAGGCGCCCGAGATAATAGATTTCTGTTAAGTCACTGGATCTGTGGTATTTGGTTATGGCTGCCCCAACAAACAAATACAGATGGCTTTTAATATATTCACAACTATGTGTAACCATCATCACAGTTAATTTTAGAACAATTTCATCACCTCAAAAAGAAACCCCATACCTTTTAGCTATCATCACCTCCTGTCTTCCCCATGCGCCCCAGCTATCGGTAACCATTAATCTACTTTCTGTCTCTATTGATTTGCCTATTCTGGAAATTTCATATAAAAGATACCCTATAATATATGGTCTTTTGAGATTGACTGACTTAGCATGTTTTTAAGTTTCATCCATGTTGGAACATGTACTAGTATTCCATTCTTTTTAAATAGCCTAATAATATTCTTTGTATGGATATACTGCTTTTTGTTTATCCATTTACTAGTTGGTGGATATTTGGGTTGTTTCCAGCTTTTGGCTATTTTTTTTTTTAATTAAAGATTTTTATTTATTTATTTGACAGAGAGAGAGATAGCGAGAGCAGGAACACAAGCAGGGGGAGTGGGAGAGGGAGAAGCAGGCTTCCTGCCGAGCAAGGAGCCCGATGTGGGACTTGATCCCAGGACCCTGGGATCACGACCTGAGCCGAAGGCAGACACTTAACAACTGAGCCACCCAGATGCCCTCCAGCTTTTGACTATTATGAGTAATGCTACTATAAACTTTTGTATATAAGCTTTTGTGTGGCTATGTGTTTTCATTCTCTTGGGTATAGACCTAGAAGTAGAATGGCTGGTAAGGTAACTCAAAAGGTAACTCTATGATTAATTGTTGGAAAAACTGGCCGACTGCTTCTCAAAGTGGCTGCATCATTTCACATTCCCTCCAGCAATGTAAGGGTTCCAATTTCATCACATCCCCACCAACCCTTGTTATCTGACTTTTTGATTGGACATTTAGTAGGGTGAAGTGGAATCTCAGTGTGGATTTGATTTGCAATTTGCTGGTGACTCATGCTGTCAAGTGTCTTTTCATGTGCTTGTTGGCATTTGTATATCTTCCGTAAGGAAAGGTCTGTTCAAGTCCTTTGCCCATTTTTAAATTGGGTTATTTCTCTTATTATTATTGAGTGAACAGACTTCTTTATGTATTCTAGATACAAGTTCTTAATCAAATACATGATTTGCAAATATTTTCTCCCATTCTGTGGGTTGTCTTCACTTTTTTGATAGTGTCCTTGGCAGCACAAAATTTTTAATTTTGATCAAGTCCAATTTACCTATTTTTTCTTTTGTGGCCTGTGATTTTAGTGTCATATCTAAAAATCTATTTCTAAATCTGAGTTCATAGAGATTTACTTCTTTGTTTTCTTTAAGAGTTTAATAGTTTTAGCTCTTAAATTTAGTCCTTTCATCCACTTTGAGTTAAATTTTGTGTATGGTGTGAGGTAAGGATCCAACCTCATTCTTTTGCATGTGGCTATTCAGTTGTCCCAGCACCATGTGTTAAAAAAGTGTCAAATCACTGTGTTGTACACTTGAAACTAATGTAACATTGTGTGTCAACAGTACTCAAATAAAAACAGAAAACCAAAACCAAACAAACAAAAAGACTATTCTTTCCCGCATCGAATGGTCCTGGCAAACCTGCCCCAAATCAACTGACCACAGACACATGAGTTTATATATTTCTAGTTTTCAATTTTTTTAAAAGAAGATTTTATGTACTTATTTGAGAGAGAGAGAGTGCCGCACCGGAGCAGGGGGTGAGGGGAGGGGGCAGAGGGAGAGGGAAAAGTAAACTCCATGCTGAGCAGGGAACAGGACCTGGGACTCCAGGGCTCTATCCCTGGCCCAGGACCCTGGGATCATGACCTAAGCCGAAGGCAGATGCTTAACCGAATGAGCTACCCAGGTGGCCCAAGCTTTCAATTTTTCCCATTGATTTATATGTCAGGGCTACTCTCATGTCAGTACTATACTGTCTGGATTAGCATTGCTTTGTAAGAAGTTTTAAAATCAGGAAATGTGAGTCCTCCTACTTTGTTCTTCTTTTTCAATATAATTGTGAATATTCTGGGTCCACTGCAACTCCATATAAATTTTATAATCGGCTTGCCAATTTCCACAAAGAAGGTAGGTGGGATTCTGACAGGGATTATGTTGCACCGGTAGATAAATTGGAGAGTATTGTCATCTTAAAATATTGTCTTCTGATAATGAACATGAGATGCTTGCCATTCATTTTAAAACTTTAAAAACGTATTTCAATATTGTTTTAGAGTTTTTAGTTATAAGTGTGCGTGTGTTTTATTCAATTTATTCCTAAGTATTTAGTTTTTTCAATGCTGTTTTAAATAAATTTTTTTCTGAATTTTATTTTTGGATTGTTCGTGGCAAGTATACAGAAATACCATTGACTCTGTTCATTTTTCTTCATTCTTCTTTCTCTCTATTCTTTGGACTGTATAACCTCTCTATACCTCTCATCAATCTACTATTGAACTTCTCTAGTGAATTTTTCATTTCCATTATTGTACATACAACTCCAAAATTTCCATTTGGCTCTTTTTTAAATCATTGCTATCTCTTTACTAATATTCTCTAGTTGATTCACATCATACCTTCCTTTACTTCTTTGATCAGGATTTTCTTTAGCTCTTTGAACATTTTTGTGATGACTACTTTGAAGGCTCAGTCTGTTAAATCTGACATTTGATTGCTCTCATAGTTTATTTTGCCTGCTTTTTCCCCCAGTATATGTGTCATATTTTCCTCTTTCTGTTCATGTCTTTGCAGTTCTGTTGGAAACTGGCTATTTTAGATAATATATTGTAGCAACTAAGTACCACCCCCCCCCCACTTGTTTTTCATTGCTATTTGCTTAGCCACTGACTGGATTATTTTAGTAAAGTTTATTTCCCTGCCGTGTAGCGTTAAGCCTCTGATATTGCTCAGAGAGGGTGTAGCCTTGTGTTTGTCTGCAGGCATCTTGGGCTGATGGAGGTTTTGGCAGGGAGGTCTTGGATTCTCTTTTCCTGTCCACACCCAACTGTTAAACTCCATTAACTGCAAGCTGATTACTCTATTGTTTTAAAAAAACACCCTGGGGCATAAATTGCTCCATAAACTAAACCATCCAATTCAGGCTCCTTTGAAGGGACAGTTGGTGAGGTCAGTGTTTGTTCTGACTGCAAATGTCTCCATCCAATTGTGCCTTTCCCTGGGTCTGCTGGACAAACTAGCCAGCCTACAAATCTAGTGAATCTATCAATATCCTCCCAACTGCCTTCAACCAGCACCTCCACTGTTCTTGAGTATCCTTAGGCTTGAACTTTACCAGTCTATTCCAAGGAAATCAGTTCCTTTGGGAAGAGATTAGGATCTATCTACTTTATGGCCCGCTTCTCACCCTCCAAGCAACATCTCAGAGGGCTGTGGAGTTGAGGGTGGGAATATTGAACTATTTATTTGTCAGTGACATTTCCACTTGAGGAGTTGAGCTCTGGGTGGTAGTGGCCTCCATCTTCTTCACTGGCCTCTCCTAAAGGAAGCATCACCTTATGAGCCAGGACAAGGGCTAATGGAGCTCCAGAATTCTCAGAGGCAGCATACTCCAGGTGGAGTCTGCATCCCACCAGTGGAGGCTGGGTGGAGGGAAGGGGCCCTCACTTCTCACTGGCACTTGCTTGGAACTTAGCCTCACCAACAGGTAGCAGGGAGCAACATGGAAAGTGCTGACCTCCTGCTCCTCCTGGGAAGATAGCCCTGACTGGGAGCTGAGGGAGAGGGAACGCTGTGTTCCTGTCTACACCAGCTTGGAGCAAAGTTTCTATCTCACTGACGTGGGAGGGAGAGAAGGGAATATGCCTGTTGAAATACCACAGACTTGTTATTACTACCAAATTTTGGTAGATTTTCTTTGGTACATATTTTTTTCATTTGCTTCCTTGGGACTACCTCCAGTTATTTTAAATGGTTGTTTTTGTTTTTATATAACTTTCACCAGTTTCACTGGGGGGCAGGTCTGTGGAACTCCCTCATGTTGTCATGTTGCCCTATACTATTTTTAAACCTTCAAAAAATCAAGAATGGGGCTTAGATTCTGGAAATGGCTTATTGCTTCTATTGATGTGATTTTGTTGTGAAGAAGACTTTGAAATAAAAATATTAAGTACAGATGAACATATGGGAAGGAGAAAAAAAAAAAGGAGAGATGGAGGCAAACCATGAGCCTCTTAATTATAGAGAACAAACTGAGGGTGGATGGAGGGAGGTGGGTGGGGGAGGGGCTCAATGGGTGATGGATATAAGGAGGGCACTCATTGTGATGGACACTGTGTGTTGTATGTAGGTGATGAATCACTAAATTCTACTCCAGAAACCAGTATTACACCATATGTCAACTAACTAGAATTTATATTAAAAAAATATTAAATAGAATATATTTTCCTTTTGTTGTATTATCTAGTATGGCTGTATTCTGCTAGTATCTTCTAGCATATAATGATTTATCACTTTATTCAATTCGCTTATTTTTTATCAAAAAAATTCATGTCTATAAAAGGCAAGCTCACCCTTGGGGGGGGTGTGTGTGTGTGCGTGTGTGTCTTAATCACAATTAGGATTAAAACCACTGTTTCCATTTATAGTAATTTTACATAGTTTGCCATTATTTTCTTTTTTTTGGAGATGAAATGGATAGTTAGGTTACTATTTGCTATTTGAAAGTTTGGAAAAATTTTGATCTAAACAAGTATATTTAGTTATGTGTGTGTGGCATGTGAATAATTTTTCAATATATTTAGTCCTAGATACTCAAATTTCTTCTTCCTTGTGGTGACTATTTTGATGTTTTATATTTTTAGGATGAAAACATGGAAAAGTATAAATAGTATAGGCCTTGCAGATCTGCATTTGAATTCCAGCTGCATCTCTTCACAGCCGGATGACCTTGGACATATAGTTTCATCTCCCTAAGCTTCAGTTCTGCCTGTAAAAGGAGGACGAATATTTATTTCATGGGGTCATCACACCTACAAAAGTAGGGAATGCCTGTAAAACACTCAGTACTGTGACAAGGTCCATAGTCAACACTCAGTGAGTGACCATTCCCGTGCTTTTGAGAAAATAACGAATTTCACACAGAATTTAAAATAATTAGTATTTAACCATGCAAAATGCTTACTGGTACATTTTTTCTCCCTAATATCCTGCATGCTCTATTGCCCGCTTCATGTCTCCTTTTATCAGTTTTTCAATCAGATTTGCCATTTTTTAGTCTTTTTCAACAAGTAATCTTGGACTATCTTAATCACTTCTTTTTGTTTTCTTCATTATTTAACTAATTTATTGTTTATCTTATCACATGTGCAGTTTCCTATTGTAGTTCTTTTTTTTATTCATTTCTTTGTCTTATACAATGAAGTGAGAACTTAGTTAATTTTCTTTTATTTTTTTAAAAATGGAGACAAATAAAGCTATGAACTTTCCTCTAAACACTGTTTTGAACACTTCCCATAGATTTCGATTCATAATTATTATTCTCTTTATATTCTACTACTGGATTCTGAGCACATGATTAGAACCAGACTTTCAGGGACTAGCTAGAAGCAGGAGACTAGTTAAAGAAGTCATTACAACCATGAGCTGAAAGGCCAACTATCTAGACTGAGAATACTAATTGGGTGTCAAAGTAACCAAGGTCTAGATATAAAAATCAACCAGTACCAGGTGAATGCCTATTATGTGCTGAGCACTGTTTTCCTCATAGTTAGTGTTGCATATGGATCTCCTTAATTACCACAAGAGTGTTGTGACATTTGTCTCATTTCCTCTCCTGCAATTAAAGATACTGGAGTACTCAAATGACGACTTGCCTAAGGATGTAGAACAAATGCAACCCATTTCTCTGAAATCCTAGGTGGGTACTCTCTCCACTGCTATATTATGCTATCTCTTTATAAATCTCTTATAAGCTTATGTGGGGCCAAGTCTTATTCTCCTGAATGCCAATGGGGAGCACTGTTATCTTTTAATTACCTTTGTGGCAATAGGAATGGTTTGTGCTTACTTTGCAATGTTAAGATCAGTTGCTGTAAGAGAAGACATGGGTATCAGTGGGAGCATTGTCAAATTTATGAGAAGGCTTACATGTGGGGGCGCCTGAGTAGCTCAGTTGGTTAAGCATTGGACGCTTGATTTCCACTCAGGTCATGGTCTCTGGGTCGTGAGATGGACCCCCACACTGGGCTCTGTGCTGGGCGTGGAGCCTTCTTGAGATTCTCTGTCTCCCTCTCCCTTTGCTCCTCCCTCTGCTGGTGCTCTCTCTCTAAAATAAATAAATAAATAAATAAATAAATAAATAAATAAATAAATAAATAAATAAATAAAATCTTAAAAGAAAAAGAAGGCTTACATGTGGATGAACTTGCTGATCTATTTCACAAGACTCTGTAAGACCAAGCTAAGTAAGAACAAGGTATAGAATATTAATAGTAGTTATGCTTAATTCAACAACTACTATGTGCCAACCACTGTGCAATAAGAATATTATATGCACTATTTCCATTAGTCCTTACCCCAGTTGTGAGTTGGGTATTATTATTTTTATTCTCCCTTATTTATAGATTGGGAAACTGTTAGGTAACTCTCTCCAAGTTGCAGAACCAGTCAATTAAATGCAAGTTACCTGACTTCAAAACCTAAGACCTTGTCTTTGTTGCTTAATTGTTTCTCCTAGAAGCTAGAAGAAGGCAGAATATTAATCAATATAAAAGAAAATATTAAGAATGTACTGCTTCAGGAGGTGTTGGGCCTTTTTGTTGCTAGAAGGATCTAAGCAGAGGCTTGTGATCCTCTGTCCACCAAAATAAGGGGGAAATCTATGACCTGCAGGCCACTGGTACTGACTCTGAAGAGGACTAGAATCATTTGTTAGAAATACGATAGTGTGTGGTAGAAAAATCAGACTGTCTTGGGAGGTAGTGAGACTCCTAATGAGTCTGGTGATGCAGGTGAAGTCTAAATTTGATGGATAGTTTAACTCAACGGATTTTAATTGTTTTCCAATAACCTTTCCAGGACTTCAAAAAATCAAATACCTTAAATACTAATTTCAATTCTGCCGGGAAGAAAAGAATAGCAGTTTTCAGGTTTTTGAGCATGTGGTTCACATTCAACCACTAGAAATTTAGAGCTTCCCTCAGGTATTAAGAGATTCAAAAAGATCTAAATAAGTCAGCAATAATTGCAGTACACATACTAATCCCATGCACTGGTGTCTCAGAGATTCTGTAGACACATTTATAGTTGTGCACTGCATAACCTCATTACCCATCAGCATTGAGGAACCCCTTGAGGACAGCACTTTACTGCTCTCTCTAGTTTCTCTTATACACGCACAGCCACAGGCCAGTAAACATGCATCTTTTCTCAGTGCCAGCTGGCTATCAAGCTGTACCAATTATTCAACATAAATTCTACCAACTCTATACTATTTTGGTAATCCATTCAACTCAGTGTTATATCTGACAAACTTAGCCATAACAGTGTGAATCAAGAGTTAAAGCAAAATTAAATATATACATTGACCAACTGTAAGGGTACACCTGTGATGAGTCCATAGTACAACCGTTTTATGATGAACACCATAGAAGCTCTTGTATTTGGACCACTAACCCTGCCTGGGGCGCAAGTTGGTGCCTGAATTAAGAAGTCTTTTATCATTACTGTCATGAACTAGACTTTGCCAATGAATCTTGAACATGTGTGAGTTCAGAGGGAAGATATGCCTCCTATTTTTTTAAGTAAGTTTTTAGATTTAATTCCAATATAGTTAACCTACAATGTTATATTAGTTTCAGGCATACAATATAGTGATTCAACAATTCTATATATGACTCAGTGTTCATGATAAGTGTACTCTTAATCCCCTTCACTCATTTCACCCATCCCCCATCCATTCCCCTCTGATAACCCTCTGTTCTTTATAATTAAGAGCTCATTTTTGGTTTGTCCACTATATATATATATATATATATATATATATAGTGATATATTTATTTATCTATATATATCACATCGTCTTAATCCACTCATCTATTGATGGACACTTGGACTGCTTCCATAATTTGGCCATTGTAAATAATGTTGCAGTAAACATAGGGGTGCACATATCCTTTTTATTTAGTGTTTCCATTTTCTTTGGGTAAATACCCAATAGTGCAATTAGTGGGTCATAGGCTAATTCTGTTTTTAATTTTTCGAGGAATCTCCATACTGTTTTCTAGAGTGGTTATACCAGTTTGCATTCCCATCAACAGTGCACAGGGGTTCTTTTTTTCTCCTCATCCTCACCAACACTTGCTGTTTTTGTGTTTTTGATTTTGGCCATTCTGACAGGTGTGAGGTAATATCTCAGTGTAGTTTTGATTTGCATTTTCCTAATGATGAGCATCTTTTCATATGTCTCTTGGCCATCTGTAAACCTTCTTTGGAGAAATGTGTGTTTGTGTCTTCTGCCCATTTTTTAATTGGTTATGTGTTTTTTGGGTATTGAGTTGTATAATTTCTTTTTATATTTTGGATACCAATCCTTTATCAGATATGACATTTGCAAATTTCTTCTCCTACTCAGTAGGTTGTCTTTTAGTTTTGTTAATTGTTTCTTTTGCTGTGGAGAAGTTTTTATTTTGATGTAGTGCCAATAGTTTATTTTTGCTTGTATTTCTCTTGCCTCAGGAGATATATCTAGAAAAATGTTGCTATGGCTGATGTCAGAGAAGTTACTGCCTGTGCTCTCTTCTAAAATCTTTATGGTTTCAGGTCTCATATTTAGGTCCTTAATTCATTTTGAGTTCATTTTTGTTTATGGTGTAAGAAAGTGGTCTAGTTTCATTCTTTTGCAAGTTGCTGTCCAGTTTTCCCAACACCATTTGTTGAAGAAACTGTCTTTCTCCCATTGGATATGCTTGCCTCTTCTGTCAAAGATTAATTGACCTTATTTCATCCTGGGCTGGAAAAAGTCATATCTGGAGTCTTCAAACCTCACAAAGAAGTCTGACTGTGACTCAGTGGCCACTGTTGCCCAAGATGAACAAACTCCATGAGCTCTGTTTCCAAACCTCATCCTCTTCTGTTGACTTATTGCCATGCAATCTAGGCAAGTCATTAAACTTTAGTGAGTCTTGATTTCTCTACTTGTAAAATGGTGATTTCAAGAATATCTTCTCTGTAAGATTATGCTGTGGAGGTAAAATGAAATAAAGACTATGACAGATCTTTATAAACTATAAAATGTCTTGAAGCAAAAAATTATTTTTATTTTTTATTTATTATTATTTTTTAAAGATTTTATTTATTTATTTGAGAGAGAGAGAATGAGAGACAGAGAGCACGAGAGGGAGGAGGGTCAGAGGGAGAAGCAGACTCCCTGCCAAGCAGGGAGCCCGATGTGGGACTTGATCCCGGGACTCCAGGATCATGACCTGAGCCGAAGGCAGTCGCTTAACCAACTGAGCCACCCACGCGCCCCTATTTTTATTTTTTTAAAGATCTATTTAATTATTTATTTGAGAGAGAGAGAGAGAGAGCACGAGCAGGAGGAGGGGAAAAGGGAGAGGGAGAGAGAGAGAGAGAATCTCTCACAGATACCCCATTGAACATGGAGCCCTATGTGGTGCTCTATCTTTCGACCCTGAGATCATGACCTGAGCTGAAACCAAGAGTCGGATGTTCAACCGACTGAGCCACCCAGGTGCTCCCCAAAATTATTATTATTTTAAAAGTGACATTCAGGCAGAGCCTGGACTGTAGGCCGAAAGCAGGCTGAGTCAGAAGCAGGTTTGTAGGGGAGCTGGAAGCCTGCTAGGGCATTGCTAAGGAAACCAGGAGAGAAATATACGTCACTGAGCCCCATCCTTATCTGCCCACTGCAGAGTATCTACCAACAGCACAAACAGTGCAAGGGACCAGTCATGGATAATTTGGGAAAAATACATCAGATTCCTTTTAAGGAGGGCAAGAAAGTGGGAGCTGTCTCCAAAGAAAGAAAATGCTTCTCTTGGTTACAAAGAGGAAAGCACTTCCTGAACATTTCTAATCGACATGTGTAATGCCATCTGGAAGGCAGAGGGAGAAAGCTAGCTCTTAGGTTTCCTTTCAGAAGGGGAAGCCTTTGTCCCTGGCATCATTTGTATATTTGTAAGGAGATGAGGTTTAGTAGCATAAGCCCTGGGAGTCCCTCTGGGCTCCGCTAATGAATTCAATTGTCAGCTTCTTTGTTGAGTAAAACAAGTTTGGGTAAAAATGAATCTTGTGACCCTGGGAACTAAAATTGTGGAAAGTTCCCTGTGTGTCCCTTTATATCAGCAGCATCTCTCACATAATCTTCCTCTTTTCATTAATACTTCTACCATAGTTTTGATTTTCATGGTGGATTCTTTTTCTTGCTCCCTTTATACCTGCCATGGAGAGTATCTAGTAGACATTATAAACCCAGCATTCCTAAATGCAACTCCTTATTGCCCATGCTTACCCTCAAGAGTGTCCCACCCCTGCATTAGAACTCCAGGCCAGTATTGGATTCAAGCTATAAATCTCAAGGTTATTTTGACCCTTGTGTTCTTTTACCCAGTATAATGTCAAAGAATCCTCCTGGATCTGCCTAAGCCCACTTCATTCCACTGGGACTTTCCTGGTTCAGGCCTTAATCATGTCTTGCCTGAATCATGGGTTTGGGCATCATCTCTAGCTTCCTGTCACTTTAATCTCTCTTCCTGAAGCTGCTAAAGCCTCCTTCCCAAAAGGCAGACCAATGTGTGCCACTTCCTTACTTGAGGGTTTTTGATGACTCCCTATTACCTAAAGAAGTGGACACTCTCTTCTATGGCATTTGTGTGTCCTTTTAAGGACAATACTGTGAATTGTATCACCAGACAAATAACTACAGTGTCAAGTGGGGCTTAAGGCAGTTTGCTCTTGAGCTAAGCTCTTGACACCATCAAGATTCTTCCACAGGCAAGAATCTTTGTAGGAAATGCAGAGAAGACTGGATATGTAATCAAAGTTGTCTTTAAAAAATGTTTTGCGAGGATTCCATTGGTTGGTCATTAGCCGCTATTTGGGTTCCTGAATTACATCTGGCCTGTATAACTGGGACTACCAGAGATATTTATGATAAGTGATGGTTGTGTTAAATAAACAGACTAGAAAGTCTTTTCCATTACAGTTTGTAAGCATGAGGTTTGGACTTGGAATCACCATTATTGAGAGTACGTGGGAGGGTGGGGGATTGTTAAAGAAAGCCATTTATGGACAGTTTTTAACACTAGATCACACGTAAAATTATGTTTGTATTATGCATTTTGTTTAGTTGCCTGCATATTCTTGTATTCATCACTGTCTGTTATTTATAGCTTCAAAAAATATTTAGAAGACAAAATATCAAGCTCGTTTAGAAATAGAAATCTTTGCTGGGGTCCCTGTTTCTAAGTACTCTTATATTTAGGGAATGGCTCAGAACTCAGACTGAGGGGTCTTCTGGGTGAGAGACAGCTCACAAAGCGACACGTAGAGAAGAAATTGGGACCACAATAACCGATCTTGGTTAAGACTAATTAAAAACAGACAGAAGATATGCTCACATATGCTTAAATTATTCAAATGGAAGCATATGAAATGGTGAACAGTGGTTACTTCTGCAACTGGGTGGGACAGTTTTATTTTGTATTTTATACCCACTACATATGGAATTTGTTTAAACAGTAGCATCTACTACTTCTATTAAAAAGTAATTAGACAGGGGCACCTGGGTGGCTCAGCCAGTCGAGCGTCCGACTCTTGGTTTTGGCTTAGGTCATGATCTCAGGGTCGTGGGATCCAGCCCCAGGTCAGGCTCCATGCTCAGCAGAGAGTCTGCCCCTCTCCTGCTCACATGTGCTCTCTCTCTCTCTCAAATAAATAAATAAATCTTAAAAAAAATAATTAGACATTTTTATATGTATTGCCATAGAAAAGATCCAAAATACATTGTTAACTGAAAAAAAGCAAGTGGTAAATGTTGTGTATTGCATAATTCCATTATTGTAAGCAATTACTGGAGTCTATATGTATATAACACTACATATACTATGTATTATATATTATTATATACATAAAATGTATAATTACATACATAATATATTCATACTATTATATATGTTACATATATGTATATATATGACAAGAAATGTCAATTTGTTTCCTTGAATCAAAGCAAATTCGAGAGTCCCACCTTAATAGGAAGACAGGAAATTCAATTCCCATGATTTGGAGGAAGTTTTCCTCCCTTTCTAGAGTCACAGATAAATCCTCTGGTCCCCATCTCTCATTGTGGCCACTCATGCCTATTTGGCCACATTTGCATGGGTCCTTGATTGGGCAGTCCAGAGCCTTACTAAGCGTGGAGCAGAATCTTTGCTGAGACCAGACTTTCCCTCTGAGAGATCCCTCTCTGGTCCTCGTCCTTCCATGGAGATGGCTCTGGGAATCAGGGCCCCGATTCCTACTATATGGAACCCAAAGACCTTGCCCTCTTGTGTGCCTTGAGCCCTAATATAAATCACTCCAGAAGTTCAAGGCCCAGAAGCAGGTATCTTATTTTCAAGTATCTTTCTTTCTTTTTTTTTTTTTTTTGGCTTCAAGTCAAAGAGATACAAAAGGCCTGAAATTTTTGGAATTCCTGTTCTTGAAATTCTGTGTGTATACTTGTGTGTGAGGGTTTGTGCACACACATTTGTGTTAATGCACACGCATTTGCACACATGCATATGTTCATGGGGGCTTATGGAAGGTAAAAGTAGAGAATAAAATACTATTTAATATCTTAATAAATCATTTTGCCACACTCATCTTACAGTAGGAAACTGAAATTCAGAGAGACAAAGTGACTTACACAAGGTTAAGCACTTCTAAGTGGCAGTGATAATTTTGAATTCTGATCTCTCTCACCCCAAAGCTCATTCTAATTTCCTCAGACTTAACCCCAATCAGATTTTGTAGTAAATACAAAGACTGGAAATTTCAGACAAACCTTCCCAGATGTTTACCTTGGAAACTTGTAGGGAAAAATGCCAAATTGCCTGAATTTCTTTTTTGCCTTTTCAGACTGCATTTGAAGGACGCATGTTATGGCAGAGAAGGAGCTTTAGGTCCTGGGAAGGATGGTACTATAAAAACCATGCTGTTCCAGGATTAGTAGCCTGAAGAGTGCTTAGGGAAAATGTAGGCTGTGGTTGTGATTTGTTTTCTTCTAAGAAGCACTGTACTAGGTTTTTTGGTTTTAAGCAACAGAAACCCATTTTGCCCGACATATGCCAGTGAGGAATTTATTGAGAAGATCTGGAGTTGGTCACAGATTCCAAGGAAAGCTGACATGCCAGACCTTAGGAAGAGCAGGTCTGCGCCTCTGAGAAGCAAAGCTCCGGAGCCCAGCCTTTCCAGTTTTAGTCTGTTCTTGAATTCCATGCTTGGAACTTTCCCAGGGAATCTGATTGTCCTGATATGGGTCATGGAGCCACCTTTGTGCTGAAAGGTTAAGAGCCCTTGACCGGCACCCCCATTGAGGGGAGGCAGAGTGGGAATGGGGGTTGTTGTCTTTCCCAGTGTTGCCCAGCAGATCTGGGTGAAACAGGGGTCACAATCTAGACCTTCCAGCTCCAAACTGGGCGGCCCATAGTTTTGATGTCATGATTACTGTGCATTCCATTCCAAGCAAGTTCAAATTAAAAGCTACATTACATAGTTTATGGAGGGTATTTTTAGGCGCTGAGCACTTTTTAAAGGTTTTTTTGTTGTTGTTTTTTTAAACAACCATATCCAAACAGTCAAGAAGAAAAATTGCAAACATTGTGGGAAGTGATTATCTTTCCTCAACTGAGATCAGACATCCTGCAAAACTGTGTTGTGCATGGCTTAATCTGCTTCCCGATTAAGAAGTGAGTGAAACCTGGAAGCTTTGACTCATGGGCTCCCAAACCTGGCTTCACATCAGAGTCAACTGCAGACTCTGATAAGTGCTGGCTTTGGAGTTGTTTGACCTGGGCTGGATCCCAGCTTTGCGTCTACCCGACATGAAGGTCCCTCGAGCTCTCCAAGCCCCAGTTTGTTCATCTGCAAAATGGTGACAATTTTACTTTGTACCTTATGAGGCTGTTGGGAGAATTAAACAGAATCTTTTGTGGGCGGTGTGTTTATCACCGTGGCCCGGCTTCTGGTAAGTGCTCGGAAATATTCGTTGGCACGGTCTACTGGATTCGTCTTCCTTTAGCACGGCTGTTTAGGCTTTTCACACACACCTTTCACACACACTCCTCCTCAGTCTGAGATCTGCTATAAAAGTCAGAATCCCCAAAGACTGCAAAGTAGGTTATTTCATGAAAACCAAATTTCAGAAGTAGATTGGAATTGATTTCCTCTTAGAAATGAAAAGTATTTGAACCTGAAGGCTATTATATTTAAATCACGTGGTGTTTAAAAGAGCAGAAGATGCTGGTCAAAGCAGAGCACATTGCTCTCCCCTTTGAAGCAATCACTCCCTTCTGGTGGGAAACTGTCGGTCCCCAGGAATCCCACTACCTTCTTGTTCCTCTTTGAGAATGAAATGACTGCAAAGCCAGAGGCCAAGACCCAGAGCGGAGAGAGACAGTTAGTTGCCTTCTTCCTCCTAGCTGTTAGCTAAAAGCCTCCCCCTTGTGGTATCAGGGTGAGCAGGATGGACAGGCAGGTGGCAGGCAAGAATGGCAGTGGGGGGCAGAAGATACCCATGGAGAGGGGCGCCTGGGTGACTCAGTTGGTTAAGCATCTGCCATGATCTCGGGGTCCTGGGATGGAGCCCTGAGTCAGGCTCCCTGATCAGTGCCCTCTCTCTCTCTCAAATAAATAAAGTCTTAAAAAAAAAAAGACACCCATGGAGCAATTTGCTGCCAGCACTTGGGGAAACCTGACAGTTTACGTCGAATTTCCCGCAATCCCAGGAGGGATCTGTTTCCAAGAAAACAGGCTATGATGAGTAAGCAAGCAGTGTTCTGATCAAATTTACATGCAGATTGAATAGAAAATCATGCCTGGGATTTGTGAGAAAGGCGACAATCTGTGAGCAGGTGTTCATTTCGTCCACATTTTCCTGCAGCTAGGTAAAACTAGCTTTGCATGTAACATTCATTTCTTTTCAGCTTCTGTAGCTACGGGCCATGATTTCGGCTTACCAGTTTTCCATCCCACCTTAGATGAACTATCCCTTTGAGGAGAAGCAAGATAAAATCACAGATCTGTTAGAATGTCCTTTCCCAATGCCCTCTCAGGTGATACTATGCGTCGGTGGGCTCTGTGAAATAATTGAATTTGTGGATTGAAGCCATTGCCACAGAACTGGTAGGGGGGGCCGTAAGTAAGGCTTGGAAAGAGTCCTGTGTCGTTCTAGGTGGTTAGGTTAAACACCAAAGGGGAAAATATTGCCAGAAGATATTCTGCAAAGTGAAAAGGGAAGGCAATTGATCAGAGCGGATTTTAGGAAACTAGGAATTTTAGTCCTGCGTTCTGGTTATCTATTGCTGTATAATCTCAATCCTTGTCGCCTTATACGCTAGTGGCTTAAAGCACCTCCAACCATTTTATTATGCTCATGGACTCTAGGGGTCAGGAAGTCAGGGGAAGCTTGTTCCTGCTTCACAGCGTCTGGGATTTCAGGTGGGAATACCAGAAGCTTGAAGCTTGAAGAGACTCAGCAGCCGGGGCTTGAATCGTGTCAAGGCCGGCCTGTGTCTGGAGGTTAAGGCCAGCCACAGCGCTGGGGTCGTGGTGGGGCTGTTCGCAGGAGCCTCTCACGTGGCTTTTCCACATGGACTCCCTGCTTCCTCACAGCGTGGTGACTGGGTTCCAAGAGGACCAGGCAGATGACGCAACCCTTTTATGACCTGGGAAGCCATGGGGGGGAAGGGGGTGTATCCTCAGAAGGCTCCGCTGACCTGACTCCAGCCTCCGTCCAACCTCCTCTCCTACACTCTGTCCTTTGCTCTTTGAGCCCTAGCCGCAGGCCTCCTGTCTGTTCTCCACCACATGGAGCTCTTTCGCACTTGGGAGCCTTCAAACACACTGTTCCTCCTGCCTGGAATACTCTTCCCCTCTTTGTATGGTTCCTCGCAAATGGAGGAATGGAAACAGGAGGATTTTCTGTTTGGAACTTCTTGGCCCTGCGTCTGCAAGCTGTCAGATGCGCAGATGGGCAGCTACGCATGTATGCTTTCCCTCGCTCACACCCTCTGCCTTGGAACCACTGCCCGGGACAGAGGGGTCACGGGGAAGGTGAGCACCCCAGATAATCGAACCTCCTTTTTACCCTTCCTGTGTCGGTGCAGCAGGAGAGAGATGAGAATCACGGGCCCTGGCAGCCTTGGTGTCCCTGGATGCCAGTGTCTGCTTCTGACTTCAGGTGTGACAAGTCCCACAGGCAGTTCTTCTTTTCAGACGGGCCACTGCCACTCAATCACCCTCACCCCTGCAAGTGGCTGCCTCCTCGCAGTAGGGACAGAGGGGCTTATTGTTAGGAAGTGAACTTATCTCTGAGGGACACCTGGGCTGGAGTGCAGGCCAGTCACTTTTACACACATGGAAGGGACTTTCCCTGGAACTCATATAAGTCTGCTACTTTAAACATTTAAATCCTTCCCTCAAGCAGCAACCTCAATATTGACAATTATATCTTTTCAAAAGAAACACTTTCTCATAATCCAGGGATTGGTCAACTTTTCTGCAAAGGCCCAGAGAGCAACTAGTTAGGTTTTGCAGGCCATATGGTGTCTGTTGCAATGACTCAAATCTACTTTGGTATATAAACAAATGGGTGCAGCCGTGTTTCAGTGAAACTTTATTTATGGACACCGAAATTTACATCTGATGCAATTTTTTCATGCATGATGAACTATTCTTTTGAAGAATCCCAGGACCCCGGGATCATGGCCTGAGCCGAAGGCAGACGCTTAACCGACTGAGCCACCCA
The DNA here is from genome assembly GCF_029215605.1 of Mirounga angustirostris. Taxonomy (NCBI): domain Eukaryota; kingdom Metazoa; phylum Chordata; class Mammalia; order Carnivora; family Phocidae; genus Mirounga; species Mirounga angustirostris. Next base: position 113,911,660 of record NW_026991715.1, read on the forward strand.
GGAGCCCCAGTGAAGTGGTTTCTAAAAAAACTCAATTTGACTTTCAATCTTTAGAAAAGCCCTTTAAGAACCTTTTATGCTTTCTCATAAGTTCCTGTGTTTCTTGGCACTTATAATTTGTGTTTATATCTTTCTTTACACGCTCATGTAATTACCATCCACCTCTCTTACGAGACTATAGACGTCAAGAGATCAGAAACCAAGTCTCTTTCATCATCCATTGTATCCTAAGCTCTAGCAAAGTGCCTGGAACCTAGCAGGGACTCCATAAATATTTAATGAATGAATGAAATCTAGTTTCCTTTTGTCTATTTCTGCTCCTGCTCTGAAGAGACGTAGAGCCCCTAAAAGAATGGCACTTATAAAATCAGACTAACCATGGAGTCTATAGGAGAATTTCTTGCTTAGGTCCTAAAAGAGAGGCAGCTAGATCTGAACTCAGAACTCAAATGTGGGGAAGAGTATGAGCCACAGCAGACCATTACCTCCACATTCTGCGAGCTTCACCTTGAGTGATTAGGCTCTTGTTGCTCAGCATTCCCCCTATTCCATAGGGCTTACTGCAATTGGAATTACGTATTTATTTGGTGATTATTTGATTATTGTGTCTTTAGTCATGGAGGCACAGTGCATACTCTGTCTAAAAATTGCCAAATAAGGAGACTTTTAAGATAAACACAGAACTAGGAAATTGCATTAGATAAGATAAATGAGCTGGAAAATGAGTCCATTAGGCACACATCTTGGAGCACAGTTTTTGGCCAACTTTATTTTTCAGATCTTAATTTTGCTTTGTTCTTGCATCGTCAGATTGATATAATGGTGCCTGATGCTCTGACAAGGGTTTGGAATATGTTTAACATATTGTTTAAGGGTGATGCCAGAGCAAGGCTGAGGATTTATCATTCATTCAACAAATATTTTTTTTTAAGATTTTATTTATTTATTTGAGAGAGAGAGACTGAGAGAGAGAGCACATGAGAGGGGGGAGGGTTGGGAGGGTCAGAGGGAGAAGCAGACTCCCCGCTGAGCAGGGAGCCCGATGCGGGACTCGGTCCCGGGACTCCAGGATCATGACCTGAGCCGAAGGCAGTCGCTTAACCGACTGAGCCACCCAGGCATCCCATTCAACAAATATTTATTGAGAAATGCAGGATTGCAAAAATAGAGTCCTTGCCTTAAAGAAACACAATGTGGAACGTGCGTACTGACTTCCCTTACCTGTTCCTACCCCATCCTTGGTTTGCTCTCGATTCTGCAAATTAGCATTCAGTTTAGGTTAACTCTGGATTAATCCAAGGGGCCCGTGACCAACAAAGAAATTTCCACTGGTTTTCGGCCATTCACTGTGCCCGAGACGTTAGCATGAGTGAGGGGAATGTCAGTGTCTTGGAATCCCCCACAGCCGGAGGCTCCCCTTTCTCTGTACCCTTGTGGAATGAGATCTAACTCCAGCTCTGAGTGAGGAAGCCCTGCCAGTGAAGGAAGGAAGTCTGAAGGGCACCGGACTGCAGGTCAGAAACCTTAACCAACTGAGTCACCCAGGCGCCCCTGCAGGTCAGAAACCTTGGTTTCATCTTGGCCCAGCCACAAACTCACTACATAGCCTTAGGCAAGTTACTTTTCTCCCTCTGGACCTTAATCTCCCATAAGAAAAAGAAAATGACGGGCGCCTGGGTGGCTCAGTTGGTTAAGCGACTGCCTTCAGCTCAGGTCATGATCCCAGCGTCCTGGGATTGAGTCCCGCATTGGGCTCCCTGCTCTGCGGGGAGCCTGCTTCTCCCTCTCCCACTCCCCCTGCTTATGTTCCCTCTCTCGCTGTGTCTCTCTCTGTCAAATAAATAAATAAAATCTTTAAAAAAAAAAAAAGAAAAAAGAAAAAGAAAATGACAATCTAGGTAATGATATTTAAGGTCTTTTTCAGGCCTACATTCTCACTTTCTACCCATCACTGTATGTCTAGAGTTGAAAAGCCCCAACAAACAATAAGATCCATGGTTTTTAGTTTAATAACCATCTGGTTTTGTTAAACTTAATCTTTCAGTGTTTCCAAAAAAACCTCTTTATTCCTTTATCAGAGGTCTGGCTGAAAACAGATGAAGATTAATAGGTCCTAAGGTGTGAATTCTTTCAGCAAGGAGAAGGCTTCCCCCTGGTTTTGAGGATCCTTTGGGGGGGACTCCTCTTGGATGAGTCCCAATCCAACAACAAGCAGAGGGAAAGGGCTTTGACAGTTCAGAACAGTTAACATTTATTGAGCATCTGTTAGATGTCAGGCACTGTCCTAATTGCTTTGCATGTATTACCCCATTTAATCCTCTCCACAACAATATGTCATTCAAACAGAAAATTAAAAGAGTTCTCTTCCAACAGGGCAGCAAGGAGCAGGATGCTGAGCATCAGGATGAAAGTGTTAAGGGAGCAATTAAGAATGCATTTTTCTGAGTCCATGCTCTGCAAGGAAATGCTGGTGTTTATTTTATTCACCAAAGGTTTTCTAAGCAGTCTTCCTGGTCCATAAGAAAGCCACTAGCCATTCCGTGTCACTGCAGCTTAAAGTCCATGGTTCATTATAAAAGCTAATGGAGAGGAACGAGGTGGGCCCTACGAAAGAGGGGAAGCCCTGAACAAGTAGGTAGAAGGGGATGTATGTTTGGTCTAGATTTATTAGCCCAGGGGATGGTTCATATCGTTATAAATGCATGAGTAGCTTGGAAGTGCAAGCTCAGGAAAATTAATAAAAGGATTTTATTCTAATGATAAAGTCTCAGATTTTGTTTGCAGGGGACTCAGAAGCCAGATTATGAGTGGCTGGAAGTGACAACTCTAAGCAAATGCAGGAAGTGCTAGAGACAACAAAGCAGAAGATATAGGAGTTAGGGCTCGCCAAGGAGAGGAGAGCAGTAGAGGTTGCTTCAGGGTGAGGCAAGAGGTGTGCAGGAAAGGAGCAGGTGGTGCGGGGAGGGAGGGGGGGAGGGAGAGAGGGAGCTAGAGGGAGCATCCAGCACTCTCTTTAGCTCTTCTTCCAGGTCTTCTCCAGTTTCCTCAAGATCACTATTTCTCGTCTCAAAAAAAAAAAGTTCAATCCCATTTTATTCTAAACACTGACTTTATCATAGAAAAAGAACTTCTCAAACTCAACACCCAAAAAACAAATAATCAAGTCAAAAAATGGACGGAAGACATGAACAGACACTTCTCTGAAGAAGACATACAAATGGCTAACAGACACATGAAAAAATGTTCATCATCATTAGCCATCCGGGAAATTCAAATCAAAACCACATTGATATACCACCTTACACCAGTTAGAACGGCAAAAATTGACAGGGCAAGAAACAACAAATGTTGGAGAGGTTGTGGAGAAAGGGGAACCCTCTTATACTGTTGGTGGGAATGCAAGTTGGTACAGCCAATTTGGAAAACAGTGTGGAAGTGCCTCAAAAAATTAAATATAGAGCTACCCTATGACCCAGCAATTGCACTCCTGGGTATTTACCCCAAAGACACAGATGTAGTGAAAAGAAGGGCCATATGTACCCCATTGTTCATAGCAGCAATGTCCACAATAGCCAAACTGTGGAAAGAGCCGAGATGCCCTTCAACAGATAAATGGATCAAGAAGATGTGGTCCATATATACAATGGAATATTACTCAGCCATCAGAAAGGATGAATACCCAACTTTTACATCAACATGGATGGGACTGGAGGAGATTAAGTGAAATAAGTCAAGCAGAGAAAGTCAATTATCATATGGTTTCACTTATTTGTGGCACATAAGGAATAGCATGGAGGACATTAGGAGAAGGAAGGGAAAAATGAAGGGGGGGGAATCGGAGGGAGAGATGAACCATGAGAGACTATGGACTCTGAGAAACAAACTGCGGGTTTTAGAGGGGAAGGGGGTGGGGGGATGGGTTAGCCCAGTGATGGGTATTAAGGAGGGCATGTACTGCATGGAGCACTGGGTGTTATACGCAAACAATGAATCATGGAACACTACATCAAAAACTAATGATGTATTGTATGGTGATTAACATAACATAATAAAATAACATTAAAAAAAAGAGACGGACTTGAGCTTGTTTTAATTCTATCACAGAATCAAAATGATTTCCCTCTCAGTTTTTTTCTACCCCATTAAAAAGCAGAGCCCAATTGTTCACAGCTGCCCATCCTTGATTCCTTCCCTGACCCCCCACAAAACAAAATTTATTGACCCCTTCCCATGTACCAGACTCTGCTCCATGCTATGGGGAATCTCATGGGAGCTCCCTGCCATTCTAGTGTAGGAGTCAGATAATGAGCAAAATAAAAAACGAAATGACACAACATGATAGAAGGTGGAAAGGGTCAAGAAGAACGATAAGGCAGGAAAGGTTATAAGGACTGCTGGAAGTGTCGGGGGAGCATGTGGTGTTAAAGAATATGGTCATGGAGGTCTTTGTTTAGATATAATTGAGCAAAGATGGGAAGACTTGAGGGGGTGAACTGTGAGGACATCCAAACATCCTGCGGAAAATTATTTCAGGCAGAGGGAACAGAAGAGCTGAGAGCAATGCTTGTATTTTCTGGGAACAGCAAAGAGGTCGATGTGGTTGGAACAAAGTGGATGAATAGGAGAGGAGAGGAGAGCTGTGAGGAAAGGGGCCCATTCTTCAAGACGTTTGACTGACAGTCTGTGATGAGAAGAGCCATCGAAAGGTTTTGGGGGTCTGGGTGGCTCAGTCTGCTAAGCGTCTGCCTTTGGCTCCGGTCATGATCCCAGGGTCCAGGGATCAAGCCCCGCATTGAGCCCCACCCTGCGTGGACCCCAGCATCAGGATCCCTGCTCAGCAGGGAGCCTGCTTCTCCCTCTTCCTCTGCCCTCCCCCTGCTCATGCTCTCTCTCCCTCTCAAATAAATAAAATCTTAAAAAAAAAAAAGGTTTTGCGCAGAGAAATGACACAAGAAGTCCTGACATGCCTACTTGCAAAATATTCATCAAGCACATCCACATCTCCCTGCCTCACTCATCATCCTTTCTAAAGCCCTACCATTTCTCGTTGAACTTCTTGAAAACCTCATACCTGGCTTCCACCGTTTGTTACTTACTGCTTCAAAGCTGTTCTGTAGGCAGCAAGCACGGTGCTCACTGAACTGTATTACCAGCACGCCCCTGCTTATAAAGTTTCTGCGACTTCCCGCTGCACTTTGAACGAAACCTAAATTCCTCTCCACCTCACGGAGTCAGTCTCCTCCTGTTCAATTCTGCTACAGCCACAAGAGCCTTCTCTCTGTCCCTCAAACTCCCGACTCTCTCTGCCTTAGGCTCTTTGTCCTTGCCCATCCCGACGATCCCTCCATTACTCTCCATTAGAGCACCTTGCTCCTTCCTGCATGTCCCTTGTAAGGTTGTATCTATTCATCTGTTCACTTGTTAAGTCGTCTGTTTCTCCTGCTAGACTGTGAATTCCATGAGCCAGTGAGGGACTCCTCTGGGTCTCTTGGTCATGGTTGTCTGATGCATTGTTGTTGGCACTCAGCAAAAAAAAAAAAAAAAAAATGACTGAATGAGTAAAAGGAAGAGAGAGGGTCATAGACAGATCCAGACTGTGGAGGGACATGAATCCATGTCTGTCTGCCGGTGTTACAGAATACTATAGATCAGAGGGCTTAAACAATAAACATCTGTTTCTCATGGTTCTGGAGGCTGGGGAGTCCAAGGTCAAGGTGCTGGCAGACCTGGTATATGGTGAGAGTCTTCTTCCTAGTTTGCAGACTACAGTCTTCTCCTTGATCCTCCCTTGGCTAAGAGAAAAATCACCTTTCTCATGTCTGTTCTCAGAAGGGCACAAATGCCCTTCATGATGGCTTCACCTCACGACCTAACTACCTCCCATAGGCCCCATCTCCTAGTACCATCACGTCGGGAGTGAGGATTTCTACATACGAATTTTAGGTGGCCATAAACATTCAGTCAGTAATGATACACACATGAATTATATTATTAGGGTAGAGGAAGTCAGCTTTGTAAGCAACAAAGAACCATCATTCTACAAACTGCTTTAAACATTCTTATAAAGGAAAGAAAGGGCAGCAGGTATAATGTGAATGTTTGAAGAAGTGACATTCTTTCCCTTTGTAACAATGGTATTTTTAGTATATTCATTTCTCCTCTAATTGTTGCCGTCTTTATTTCAGTTTCCATGGGAACCTAGAGAGGGACTTCCCGATTTTCCCCACCCCTTTGGGCTTCAGCAAAGGAAAATGGACCATGAGGGAGTTTTCAAGAGCTGCTCAAAATTCGCTGTTCATCAGGTGGTTGAGGACAGCAAACACTTGTCGGGACTTGCTCAGTACCAGATGCTGTGCTAGGCATTGAGGAAAAGGAGGTGAATGAGATCTAGTGCTTACCTGGTAGGAGAGGGGGCCGCTAAATGAATCCTTTGACTACAGCGTGATGTGATGTAACCACCTTCGTGCAAGGTGTTGCGTACCTAAGAGAGAGAGGTCAAGGAAGCTTTTGGAAAGACAATGCCTAAATTGTGTCTGAAAATTGTCCTGGAGTTAGCCCAAAAAGGGATGAGAGGAAAGAGTGGGAAGAAATCTCTCATCCATTGCCAATGATTTTCCTATTTCAATTCAAAGGTATTAAGAATGGTTGGGGGGCGCCTGGGTGGCTCAGTCGTTAAGCGTCTGCCTTCGGCTCAGGTCATGATCCCAGGGTCCTGGGATCGAGCCCCACATCGGGCTCCCTGCTCCGCGGGAAGCCTGCTTCTCCCTCTCCCACTCCCCTTGCTTGTGTTCCCTCTCTCGCTGTGTCTCTCTCTGTCAAATAAATAAATAAAGTCTTTAAAAAAAAAAAAAAAAGAATGGTTGGAACACACAAGGAAGAAATGGGCAAGAAATTAAAACCTCAGAAAAGTGAAAAATACAGTCTGCCCATCGCTTATGTCCATGTGCAAAGGATGGACGTGGGTCTAGGTAAGGAAAATCCTGAACTACATAAGAAAAGGAAATTCCTAACCACTTGTGGTCTTAGGTTTTCCCGGACAAAAGGGGTCAAATTGCCACCTTTAGGATATAATCAAAAATCTCACATGGGAGAGTACCTTAGAGTATGTATGGAGTTGGAGCAGGTGTATCTTTCTGAAAAGGAGTAAGCCTGCCCATGTGATGGTTAGACTCTCCGTAACCAATAGGAGGAATGCTGAGAATGTCCCTGCCCATCTGGTTGGCCTAGGACTTGTGTTTCATCAAAACATGACCAGCCATCTACAACCATCTAAAAATAAACCAAATCCTTTGTAGATAGGTCTCAACAACATGAATGAGAAACATAGTCCCTAGGGACCTTCAAGCTCCCTCTTTTCTTGCTTTCTCCCTGCCACTTCTCAAACTGCGGGTGCTCCCTGACCTCTTTCCCTAAATCCTTATGTCCTTTTTGTTACCCTCGCCCATGTCATTTCCTCTTGATCCTGCACCCTATTATCCCAAGAATGATAGGGCTGATCTCCCTTCCAGGGGGAGGATTCTCAGAAGCTAATTATTTTCATTTTGTCACATGCTCATTAATAGGACTGGCAAAACTCAATTCTACTACGGATACAGAATCCTAAATGTGAGAAGGAAATTGGGGAACTTAGCACAATGCTCTTACTTTACAGATGAGAGATCTGAGGGACGTAGAGGGAAGGCTAGAGGAGCTTCTCAGGGCCAGGAACCATCTGATAGGGGAGGCCATCTGTTCATATTTTAATAGCTAAACTCCCTTGAATGAGGCTCAAAACTTAGTTTCCTTCCACTGAATTTCTGTCCCCAGAAGATTCTAGTGTGTCTCGGTGGCATCACAATGCTATTTTAAAGATTCTCCTCATTAAGCCAGAATACATTTTTTTTATTTCTATTTTTATGTTTGAAAATGGTAACAACATTTTTAAGAATTGCCTTCCTTGTTGGCATTTTTATTAATTCTTTCCCCCAACTACCCAAAATAATTAAATGCATAATATGGAGCAAAATGTATAGAATCATCCAAATGCTTATTCCTGGTTATGATTTGTCAAATTAAAAACTTGCTTTTAGCAAAATAACATCTGCGGGGAGAGAGCTTAGAACAAACAATAATAATAAGGTGCCTGGCAGGGAGGTTAGAGGTTCGCATGTCTCTACTCACTCAAGCCCACACCGCTCTTGTGAACGAGGAAACTCGGTGTTTTCATTTCACGGGTAAGCGAAGGTTTGAAGAGGTTCGGTTCCAAGTCAGATGGTAGAGCCAGCATCAAAGCTCAGGTATGGGCTGATTAATGTCTGACCATTTTGTTCACCCAAAGACTAAATATACTGATGCAAAGGTAGAATCATTTCATATCCCCATTCTCACTGTCTGGAGGTCATAGATGGATACAACAAGAGGAGGCAGTTTCCACTGTGTGTAGAGCCCTGAAAAGGATTTAGTTTCAGTGGACTCTTTCCTATGGGCTGTGACAAGGCTCATTAGACAGGCTGGCTGGGGTAGATCAACCAAAGTGCCATAGGGGACAGTTCCAATATTTTAACAATTCCTGACCTGCAATTCTATCTGCAGTTTCTCCCTTTCCTCTAGCATGTGTCTGCTCAGAATCTTTTTGGATTCTTGGATCAATAGCTAAGTCGATCCTTCCTTAGCAGGTCTCATGGCCCCACTGGTCAGACACAGACACACACAGACACATAGACACACACAGACACCCAGACACACAGACATACACACACACACACCATGATTTGCCTCTTTTGCTTCACAATTTATGGTCAGTATCTTTCTGGTTCAAGTACTAACAAAACTATCTTTACATACATTTCATCATTATTAAAACTCTGCTTGTCCATTAACTTTTCATTATTGTCATGATAAATAAAACAACAGTCACTATGAAGTCACCGGGCTTTAATCAGGATCCCAAGCATAATGTAATTTCTCTTGCTCTCTCCTAAGCCCATGGAGAAATCCACATAGTGCTAGCAATCACTCATTCAAGGGAATGTATTTTCCTGTAACTCCCTTGTAGACATACCGGCTTCACCCAATGGAAGGTCCACTAGGAAAGATTGCAGGCTTGATGGTGGCCATCCATGCTCCTGGTGTTAACAGTGCAAGTAGCTCTTTCATTTCCATTTCTAATTTCTCACCCAAGGTCTCAATGCTTCACTTTGAAGTGCTTTGGAGACATTACTTTTTAGACAGCTTTCAGACAAAGCAAATTAAATTTTTTTTTAAAGATTCTATTTATTTATTTATTTATCTATTTATTTATTTATTTATTTGACACAGAGAGAGAGAGAGAGCACAAGCAGGGGGAGCTGCAGGTAGAAAGAGAGGGAGCTGCAGGTTCCCCACGGAGCAGGGACCTGGATGCAGGCCTTGATCTCAGGACCCTGGGATCATGACCCAAGCAGAAGGCAGATACTTAACCAACTGAGCCACCCAGGTGCCCTGCAAATTAAGTTTAAAACTAAACTCACTGTTATTCTAGAATTATGTTCAATATGGCGGTCAACAGCCACATCGAGTATATGAGATGCAGCTAGTCTGAACTGAGATGTACTGTGAGTATAACACTTCAGCTTCAAAGACTGAGTACAAGAGGGCAAAATAGCTCATTGATGATTTTTATATTGATTACACAATGAAATGATAATATTTTGTAAGCAATAATTAAATAAAACACATAATTAGAATTAATTTCACCTGTTTTTAATTTTTAAAACATGGCTACTGGAAAATTTAAAATTTAGGTATGTGACTTGGATATTTCTATTGGACTGTGCTGTGCTAGAAGATCAAACCTGGGGGAGGGGAACTGTCTAACCCCATTCCTTTTTTTTTTTATGAGTGAAGGGTGATAATAATAGCTCATTATTGAGTCAGTTTTGCACACGTGCCATGGGGCCTGGCACATGTATTATCTCCCAGTCTTTACTGCAATCCTATGTGGTAGGTACCATGGTTATGCCCATTTTTGAGCTGAAGTCTATGGAGGGGAAGTAGCTTGTCCAGTGTCATATAGCTTATGACTTGGATGCTCTGCATAGCTTTAATTCCTGTGAATGATAGAATACACAAGTACTTCCCAAGTTATAGATGCCATGTGTATATCTCCACAGCTCTCTCTTACTCAGTCCACCTTTCCCTGGTAGCCATTGTACTATGGACTTCTCCCCAACTATCTTTGCCCACAATATCTGGTCTCATTTTCTCTTTGAAAAGAACATATAACCAATTAAAAAAAAAAATCATTCCTTTGGAGCAGGGACCTCTACATTTACTGCACAATCTGTTTTCTTAACTAACAAAGGTGAAGGGAAACAAAGGCAAAATGGGAAGCTCTGTGATGGAAGGTGAGTTTCCATGGTGCTTACAGCCACATCCTGTCATGGCGACAGACACACGCATACACGCGCACACACATTTCAAATCCTTCTTTCCAGAATCTGCTGATGTATTTTTTTATTCACTGCGTCATTTGCAAATACCTTCTCCCATTCTGTAGGTTGCCTTTTAGTTTTGTTGATTGTTTCCTTCACTGTGCAGAAGCTTTTTATTTTGATGTAGTCCCACTAGTTTATTTTTGCTTTTGTTTCCCTTGCCTCAGGAGACCTACGCAGAAAGAATTTGCTATGGCCAGTGTCAAAGAAGTTAGTGCCTGTTTTCTCTTCTAGGGTTTGTATGGTTTCAGGTCTCACATTTAGGTCTTTAATCCATTTTGAATTTATCTTTGTGAATGGTATAAGAAAGTGGTCCAGTTTCATTCTTTTGCATATTGTTGTCCAGTTTTCCCAACACCATTTGTTGAAGAGACTTTTTTTCCATTGGATTTTCTTTCTTGCTTTTTCAAAGATCAATTGACCATATATATAATGGTGGGTTCATTTCTGGATTTTCTATTCTGTTCTATTGATCCATCTATTTTTGTGCTGGTACCATACTGTTTTGATCACTACAGCTTTGTAATATAACTTGAAGTCTGGAATTGTGAGGCCTCCAGCTTTGCTTTTCTTTTTCAAGATTGCTTTGGCTACTCGGGGTCTTTTGTGGTTCCATACACATTTTAGGATTGTTTGGGAATCTGTTGATATTTGCCATGCAGTTACATCTTAGACTTGGTCTCCAAGTTAGTTTAAAGGAGAAAATCATATATGGGCAAACATTACAGTGTCAATTTCCTTATAAAGGACAACATTGGAAAGCATCATGTTGTCTCAGAACAAACCTGACTCAGTTGATTTCTTCTCCAGCTTAGAATGGACTGTTGGTTCTGTAGCTGAATGTCAGATGGTGTCACTTGTTTGTATGTAGGCAACAGGTTATATGAAAAGCACATCATTTTAGACACTAGAACCACACACAGCACAGTGAGATGCTCATTTCTGGAGACGTCCATGAAAACTGAGAGCAAATGAGAGCAATGAAATTCACTCCTACCGTCTCTTGTTACCTCTAGGACACACAGTCGTTTTATGGAATGGAGTAGAATTGCTGTTATGTATTTAAGTCATTGTTTTTCTCTCTATTTTTTTGACAAGCATATAAAATTGATTTTGTGCAAGTTAAGTAAACATGCCTATTACCTCTCAGCCTCTCTGGTAAGTAGTGTTGGCCTCTTATGGGTCTATCATGAATGAAGGTCCTCAAGGAGGAGATTTTTGTGATAAAGGATGTGAAGTATTTCTCTTTAGCGGGCTGGAAGAATTCATGAGTTCATTCACTATTCTTAGCAGAATGTCCTCTCTGTGCCAGATGCTGTCCCAGGTGCTGAGGAGTTAGAGATTAATTAAGAGCCCATCTTGCTCTTACCTGCTCAGAAATTTCAAAGGGTTTATGCTTAAAAAAAAAAAAAAAAAAAAGCCCAAGAGCATTGTGGATATTGTTCCTAACCTGTCAGATAATAGTTTTTTATCTTATGGCCATTATTATCGTTGCCATTATCATTAGAAAAAGAAGGAGGCAGAGTCTAGGAGTGCAGGGAATGTTAGAAAAAATTTCTAGCACCTGATGGGTCCCAGTGCAGAGTGCAGTGTGGCAGAGTGGAAAGATGTTTGAGCTTTGGAGAAGGTGTGAGACAGATATTATGAAGACTTGAGAGAAAAAAACTTAGACTGCAAATTGCAGGTCTTTGCCTTTTAAAGCATTTCTGTTTTAAACTGCGTTGAACAAATGCAGACAGGATCTCATCTATTAATGAGCTAGTGTCGATCTTATACTGATTCCTGCTCTTTGGTAATTTTGCTGTGTAACTTTCCGAAGTTTGAAAACATTGACCTTGTCCAATTATCTCATTTTTTTAGGCTATAAAATGAAGTGTAGAGAAAGGTCATTGAATTTCCTGGTTATTCGCTCAGGGTTTACCTTTTTAAAAAAAATCTTTTGCTTCATTTCCCCCCCTAAGATCATGATAGTTTTGCTTCGTTTTAAAAAGCTAATCTCTAATGCACTTCAAAGGTGCCTCTTTGCCTTTGTGCTCTTAATCTAGAGTTTATGATATTTCTTGGTGCCAACATGAGAGACTATCTACATCAACTTTGTACCTTCTTCGGTTTTCTCTCCTCCAGGTACTTTATGACCCAGACTGCCTTTTGGATGAGAAAGATATCAGAAGCTATAAAACACACAAAGCCAGGCTTTGTTATCACACAAGTGTTCAGAAGGACACCAGCCCTGGAGTGTGCGCCATCCTGTGCCCATCATATGCTCCTCTGTTCTCTGACTCTACTTCCCCAGTCCATCTCTGGGTAGAGGATGGGGGAAGCCAGAGTCAAACCTGGCTGCCTGGGGCTAGCTGCCCATCCACGGAGGTGAGTTACTGTGTCCCTGCGGGCACATCTGTTAAGGTGGGTCTCAGGTCACACCTGCCGCTCTTGAGTCCTGAGAGTCGGCTCTCGCAGGACTCTGAGGACAGCCCAGTTGACCTTTGGAACCAGGCTGCTGCATTTCCCATGGCTCCGAGCCCACGTGTGGTCACATCCCCTGCTCTAGTCTCCCTCAGCACAGCAGATGCCAGCTGGTGTTCCCAAAGAGCTACGGTATCAGTGCCCAGCACTCTTTTCAATTAAAAAATATTTTTAAAACGTTTGAAAGGAAGGATATTGCTTTTTTCTGATGATCAAGGAGGCACACTGCATGCAGAAAATTTGACCAATGCTAAAAGGTATAACTCAGAGAAGCAAGTATAAACTACGATTCTGCTATCCAGAAATTCTTCATAGTGTTTTAATCTTGTACCACAGTCACTTCTACAATTGCAATGCTATTAAACGTGCTATTCGGCATTCCATTTTTTTTTTCTCTTAACGATATTTTGTGAAGATTTTCTCATATCCTTTAATGGTCCATGAGACTGTGTTCGGATATGTGTGTGTGTGTGTGTGTACCTATACACATAATGCTTTCTAGTCATTTCTTCCACAATTTAAAACTTCCCTTAGGTAGAGAACCATCCAGGATTCCTGTATAACACCAATCCTCCATATATTTTGATGTTTTACTCCTTATTCTGGGCTTCTCCAGGCCTAACTGCATTGTCTTTGTGTTTTATTTTTTACACCAAAGCTTAAAAAAGTGAAATAATGAAGTGCTTATAGGAAAAACGATAGTCACCCCTCTATTTTTTACCACCAAAGAATTGGTTGTCGCCAGAGAAGATAATTTTTTTTTTCAAGTTCATCTATCAGGACTGTTTAAATTTGCCCATTACAGGAAAACCAGCTGTATCAGTTAGGAATAGGTTTACTAAATATAATGGAAAATACAAATTAATGGTAACTCAGACACTTTATCATTTATTTTCTCAGGGAAAAGAAGCCTGAAGATAGGCAGTCAGTCTCTGCTATGTAAGCTCCACATAAGGGACCCAGGCTTTGCTAGTTTTCTGCTTCCTCTTGGCTTCTGTCTTCACGGTTCCAGAATGCCTGCTGCCGCTCCCCACTCCGTAAGAAGGAGCAAGGAGCAAAAGAAATATGGCATGCCCCAGGCATATCAAGAAGCCTGAAGGAGTTTTCCTGAAAGTTCCCTATAGCACATCTCTTTAAATAGCATTGGCAGGAGCTCAGCTATGTGCTGGGAGGCTGGGAATGCAGTTATTTATTTGGAATCAGTACACCATTGAATAAAATTAGGGTTTTGTCATTCATAGACGTAGACAAAGAATGTTGGGCAGGCCATCAACAAATATACTGCTTTACATAACTGAATAGTTCAAGCGTTATCTATGGCTTCAGGTACAGTTTGATCCAGCAGATGATAACATCATACGGACTTTCGTTCCATTTCTCAGAGATTCTCACTCATCCTTCTCATGCACAGTTTTACATCCAGACTGGGTCTCCCCACAATGGCAGAGATGGCTGTAGCATTTCATGTGATTGTATCCTTATACCTCACTGTCCAGAGAGAGAGGGAGATGTACCTTTCTGAGACCTCTCAGAGGAGAGCAAAAATAGTTTCTTCCCAGACTCCTAGCAAAGTCTTTCTGTGTATCATTGGCCCAGAATGGGCCACTTGCTCATGCCTGGGTCAATCATTATGAAAACAACACTTAAATCATTAAGACATGATAAATATTGTCCCGGGAGGTCCAAATGATATGCTCGGTTACACTTCCTTTCCAGGCAGTCAAAGACACAAGTCTGTGTCCCTCAAGGTCAAATCTCTCTGTTTTTAAACACTGTCAAACACCTTTACCATTTCTGTAAGTTTCCTAGGCTCTTATTTGAACTAATTTGCCTCTTTTTGTTTCTTTGTGTACAGATATCTTTTCCACGTTCAGCCAGGCCAAATTAGACCACGTACTCCCAACATCAACCATCTTACATCCAAGAGGTAGATCTGGAGCTCAGAAAAGAATTCTGGGCTGACATGCAAAACTGGGGACTTGTTAGCTTACAAATGATAATTAAAGCAGGCGTTGTGGATGAAAGAGTCTGGGGGCCGGTAGAGAGTGAAAGTAGAGGAAGGGCTCTGACATTTAAGTGTTAGCCAGAGAAGGAGCCTGGCAAAAGAGACTGAGCTTTCAAATCTCAGCCTCAGAGAATCAGTGAGTTGGGGGAGTGGCCGAGGTGACGTTGAACCTCGCACCTGGAGCAGGGCTTCTTGCTTCAGCGTTCCTGGCAAATGGTACCCAGCCCGTGCTTTGGTACCTCCAGTGCTAGACGGCCCTAAATGTGGAGACAGTCTTACACGCCGCTGAATTGTTTCTCCCGAACATCCTGGCCCCTGTTCTGCTCTCTCATGCTTCAGAAATCTGGCCTGCTTTATTGTTTCCCTCTGCACAATCGCCCTTAACATAGTAGGAGATAGTGAAGCGCCCAATACATATAATGTCATCAACCGTTCATGTTGTTTATACCTTATTGTTGTTATTGTTAAGATTTTTATTTCATGGTTGCTCGCAGCAAAGCCTTCAAAGTCAGAGAGCCTGAATTCCAATCTTGGCTCTGGCACTTTTTAACCATGTCATGTCCTATCAATACCAAGTTTCTGAACCTTTCTCAGCACAGTGATTAGCAAATAGTATGTGTTCCATAAATATTTGTTATGTAATAATAAGATAATGACAACAACAATAATAAATGCCATGAGCCCCATTTGCCATGTAGGCCTGATTAACTTGCCCAATATATTGAAATTATCTCTGTCCAGCCCTATCTCCTCTGTCCAGCCCTATCTAGACTCTGAGGGCTTTAAAAAGAGGGATCTATCTTCTTATTTTTCATGTCCCCATGGTCGAGCACGGTGCCTGCCACATAGAAAACTAGTAAATCTTCTGTGGGCAGACATTTGTCAACCCCTTAATTACCCAGATCGCCTTCTTTAAACATGAAATACTAGTTCAAATCATCCACTAGCCATCCTATTGTAAGTGCCCCTTATTCTCTGTAGGAAACCCCAAAGGAATACGCACCCCCAACCCAAACATGTCAGCCATACGCACTTGTCCGTGTCTGCTCTGACCACCTGCATCGCCCATCACAAGACCACCAACGCCCGTGCTGGGGGTTGGGCTCTGAATGACCTGCCTCTCCAGGGCCAGAACGTGGCCTCCTCCCCAGCTTTATTAGTTGGGCCCTGAACACAGTCTTGACTTGGACTCAGCCTCTCACGAATCCTTCCCGAATGCCCTACCGGTTTTGCTTCTGACTCTTTTTGTCTACAGCTCAAACCAGTCCAAGGAGTCTGGTGGGGTGAGAGGCCATTCCAGATCTGCCCACTTTCCTTCTTACGGCCACTTCTGCCCTCTTTAGAACTTTGTCTCTTAGTGACAGGACAACAGCTTCCAGGTTTCTGCATGGGACAAACTAGTATAGGATGGGGGTGGGGGGTGGAGATGGGCAGTGGGGAGGAGGACCAGACTTGTTCATATTAGCCAAAGCTAGTAGAACATGTCCCATTAAATATAATATTTAAAATTTACCCTAAGGGCACCTGGGTCGCTCAGTCCGTTAAGCATCTGCCCTCTGGCTCAGGTCATGATCCCAGGGGCCTGGGATCGAGTGCCGGCATCGGGCTCTTTGCTTAGCGGGGAGCCCCTGCTTCTCCCTCTCCCTCTGCCTGCATCTCCCTGTCTCTCATGAATAATAAATAAAATCTTTGAAAAAAATAAATAAATTTACCCTAAAATACCCCTATCTATGTTAAAACTCAGTTTTGCCATCATATCCTGAATGTGGTGGTGGTCATATAATTCTATAAATTTGCCCAAATTTACAGAACTCCACACCAAACAAAACAAAACAAAACAAAACAAAATAAAAAAAACCCAGCAAATTTTACTACATGTAAATTAAGAAATAATTTGTAAAATTTCAGTCATGCCAGAATTTCGCCTGACACGTCACACTCACACTGTCTGTCTCACTGATCAGGCTGTTCTTAGAGACTTTATTTTCTCGTTTTCCTTCCTGATAGACCAAATATTCATTTACTTGATTTTTATTGCTAATAAAACATGAATTCGTTAATGGCCTTTTCAAATGTAAATAGATTAAACCCAACAATATCAGGAAGACTAGAGGACAAAGAACAGCTAAACACAAAAAAGGGCCAGAGCCTCTTATCAGGACGCGATAACTCTGCTGGATCACTCTTTATCAGCCTCTATTCTCTACTGCTTTTCGGTGTTCAAACAGCTGGTTCATAAAGACTTTGTCACATAGCAAGTTATTAAGAACACCCTATCTTGAATTTACGTGGTCTCCTATTCTCTTGCCTAATCCTGTGAATTCCCTTTAGACTAGACTGACTTCTGGGCACCTCTTTCCTAGTGAGAGGCAGCCTGAGGCTTTTCTCCTCCTTCTGTGGCTCCTCACCCGCCGTTGGGTTGCTGGCATATGAAGTCAGTGCATCTGAACCGCCTGTTCTGTTTCCCAGTGCCTCCTGCACCTGAGTCTATTTATCCTGAAGCCACATCCTCCCGTAGAAGTGAGTGATCATCCTTTCATCCACGGGGATGTGGGTTCCTTTGGCCCCCAGGGGCCCTTGGTCCCGAGGCAACTCTCACCCCTTGGAAAGCATGGAAACTCTGAATACAAATCCAACTGTCTGGGTCATCCTTCCATTTGTTAGCTCTTACCAAGGGAGCGTCCACCCTAAGTCAGGTTCTTTCTCAAGTGCAGAGTCTCTTTTTTTTTTTTTTTTTTAATTTTATTCTTATGTTAATCCCCATACATCATTAGTTTTAGATGAAGTGTTCCATGATTCATTGTTTGTGCACAACACCCAGTGCTCCATGCAGAATGTGCCCTCCTCAATACCCACCACCAGGCTAACCCATCCTCCCACCCCCCTCCCCTCTAGAACCCTCAGTTTGTTTTTCAGAGTCCATCGTCTCTCATGGTTCGTCTACCCCTCCGATTTCCCCTGCTTCATTCTTCCCCTCCCGCTACCTTCTTCTTCTTCTTCGTTTTTTTTTTTCCTTAACATATATTGCATTATTTGTTTCAGAGGTACAGATCTGAGATTCAACAGTCTTGCACAATTCACAGCGCTTACCAGAGCACACACCCTCCCCAGTGTCCGTAGCCAGTCACCCCATCCCTCCCACCCCACCCCCCACTCCAACAACACTCAGTTTGTTTCCTGCGATTAAGAATTCCTCATATCAGTGAGATCATATGATACATGTCTTTCTCTGTTTGACTTATTTCACTCAACATAATACCCTCCAGTTCCATCCACGTTGTTGCAAATGGCAAGATCTCATTCCTTTTGATGGCTGCATAATATTCCATTGTATATATATACCACATCTTCTTTATCCATTCATCTGTCGATGGACATCTTGGCTCTTTCCACAGTTTGGCTATTGTGGACATTGCTGCTATAAACATCGGGGTGCACGTAGCCCTTCGGATCCCTACTTTTGTATCTTTGGGGTAAATACCCAGTAGAAGTGCAGAGTCTCTTGCCTCGAGCAGCTTATGTTTTACTGGGGAGTCAGAAAGTAAACAGGTAAAAAAAAAATACATCAATGAATAAGTTACAGAAGGAGATAAGGACCATAAGCTACATAAACAGTGCTAGGACAGAAAATCACAGGATGGGGATAAGGGGTCAAGAGGAAAGCACTCTGTAAAAGAGATACTTGGGCTGAGCCAGAGGAGAAGACTTTCAGGTCTACGAAACAGTAAGTGCAAGTCCCGGGCCAGAGAGGTCTGTCTGTGAGTAGAACCCTGAAGCTGAAGTGCCCTGTGGCAAGAGCGCAGAGGGAGAGGAGAGGCTATGAGCTGGGTTGGGAGCGGAGGCAGAGTCCCAGAGGACAGGGCCTGAGCCACAAGACCGCTCATCAGGTCTGAGCTGGGTTTGGGGAGTGGGAGATAATCATCCACTCTGGGACGTGGTACAAAATGAGAATAAACATGGCCCTCTCGGAGAGATTTGACTCTTTGCAAACAACAAATTGCAGAGCTTTCTCCACTTCATAACTTCATTTAGAGGAAGTTTTGTTCGAAGTTGTTTCCCCGACACAGAATGGTTGTCTATAAGGTAAACCGAGGACTCCTGTGAATGACCCGCGTGCCTGTGCATTCCACAGTGTCTTGTGCTAGGATCTCACTTATTCTGGGCAGTTGGTTAAAATGAAGCCCACTGCCCTGACTTGATTATAGGAAAGGTATCCACAGTTTGGTTTCCCTGCCTTTGCAGCTGTGTCCAAACTCTTTGTTCAACTGTTTAGATTTTTAGCAACAATTAAGTGGATAGAAGGTATGCAGGCTTCGAGTTTGTGAGTGCAAAGGGGAGCACTGATTTATTTCAGCAATTTGGATTTGGAATTTAGTTTCCATCTTCTCTGAACAAAGATTTCTCTTCTACTCTCTCTCTCTCCCCCTCTCTCTCTCTCTCTCACACACACACACACACACACAGCTTCATTCCGTAACGAAGACACCCAAAGTGAAAGAAGCTTAAAACAAGCTTTGAGACTTTTAAGATAATCCCTATAGTGTGGTGCTGATAAAGTATTCACTCCATGGCAGGATGTTGGGCAGTAAGTACATAAGAGGACATTTGTACCACACAAGCCAAGTGCAGACAACCAGAAGAGAAAAATAGTATGTATTTGTTTCTGCAGACTGGAAGAAATTAGCCAAAGAAACCCTGAACATGTTTCAAGTTTATAAATGTCATAATAGAATCAAGGACTTCTTCATCTCCTCTGAGTGCTGGGTTGGGCCTGGTAGCTCCTCTGAACTATTCATACTGGGGGGTTCCTGGCAGAGAAATTGGGCCTGGATGCTGGAACAGCCTAATATCTGGCACACTGCAGGGGCCATTTATTATTTTCATGCTGCCAGCTTCCCTTTTACCTTCCTAACGGCACCCCAAATTTACTGGGGAAATAAAATCTCCCCCATAGCATGCAGTCTTGATGGAGCGACCTGATGCTTTCCCTCCTTCATCTCTGATTCAGAATAGGTGAGAGAGGAGACACAAGCTAGGCTCGGCCAATCTGGTGTATATTCCAGTGACTCTGACCTTGGGTAAGTGGCCCAAGGATGGAGACTGCTGGAGGCCGTTCCCTGTGTCAGGAGGGATGGCTCACCATCCCGATGGAATTTCTCTGTGACGAAGTTGCTGCACTTTCTGCTTTTTGGTTTTCTGGAGCTCTCTGGGTAACTGCTTCTCCAAGCCTGGCTCCTAGCATCTCGGGGATTATGTAAGTCTTTAAATAGTATTCCAATAATTTCCCTTTTGCTTAAGTTCGCTAACGTCCTTCTCTGTTGCTTGATACCAAAGGCCTTAATTGAGATGATACAATAAATGTTCCTAGAGTGAATGGATTAATGGAATGAAGACAGATCAGGCTGTATTTCAAGGCTTTTGTGACTTTTCTTTTATCGTAATCAGAGAATTGAAGCTCATCTGTAGATAGGTTTTCTTGGAACTTGGAAGAATACTGAAGTTTTATATAACTTTCCTTCTGGAGGCAAAGCTAGTTTTAAAAATTATTGAACCTAACTTCTAAATATATGCTTGTTGTATGGTAGTTAGAAAATACAGATAAGCATAATAAAGAATGTAAAAATATTCACACAAATCTTTCTATAGAATAAATATCAATTGACAAAATCATGTTTAATACCTGAATGCTATTTCATGGTAGAGATAATATATTTAGCTAATCTCCTATTGTTAGGAACTGCTGCAGTGAACATCCTCTTAGGTAAATCTTTGTGTACATAGATTTAGTACCCTTAGGACACATTTAAAGAAGTAGAATTGTTGGGCCAAAGAGTTAGCATGTTTATAATGATTTTACTTGAAATAATAGCCCTTTTTAAATAGGGCTGATTTTAAAAAAAAGAATAGCCCTTTTATTGTGGGACTCTTTTTCAGCAAAAGCAAAACAAAAGCAGAAACAAACAAACATAAAATAAAGGACAGAAAAGTCTACAGTTCAAGCTATGCACGAGTGTACCCTATTTAAAACCACATTGTATTAACTGAGGTGTTTCTATTGATCACCCCAACTAAATAGAGACAGATGGTGCAAGAAATATTTATTAATAGCCTGTCTGCTCAACACAATCAGACACTGCACTTGCTTTCTTCATTCATCCATTCAGAGCAGTCATCGAGTCCCTACTGTGTGCCTGGCATGGTGCTAGGGGCTGGGACACAGAAAAGGAGGTAAGACCCAGTCTCCACCTTGGAGGCACTCACCATCCAGTGTGCCATGCAGACCCACAAATAACTTACGAACAGCACAGTGTGGTGGTAACTGCTACAGTAGAGAGATGAACACAGTGTTGTGGGAACAGAGAGTCAGGAGCAGTATCAGCCTGGGCATTTGGAGTCCTGTCCTCAGCCTTGTTCCCTTCTCTCCCATTAGAAAGCACCATTTGAAATGGGATGTACCTGGAAAAATACGAAGTCCTGGGGAATCAAAGAAGGGAGAGATCAGGATCAGTTCCACGGAACCCACGCACACTGAAAAGTGTTAGGGCTGGCAACGTCTGGAGGAGGGCACTCTGGAACAGACAGACCCCTTGAAACCCAAGGTTTTGGATAGAGCAAGGTGGCTGAAAGTAGGATTGCTGTTAATAACAGGATAAGGCATTGACGTGTACCTTCATAAATAAAAGAGATGCATTGTGATTAGTTAGCTGTTGCTAATGCAACAAGTTACTTAGTGGATTAAAACAACACGAATTTATTGTCATTATATACTTCTCCAGCTCAGAAGTCTGACGTGAATCTCATTGCACTAAAATCAAGGTGTCTACAGGGCTGCCTTTCTTTCTGGAGACTCTAGGGGAGTATCTGTTTCCGTGCCTTCCCCAGCATCTAGGGGCCATGTGCATTCCTTGTCTTGGGATGCTTTCTTCCATCTTCAAGGCCAGTAACTGCTGGTCAAGTCCTTCTCAGTGCATCCCTCTGACCTCCTCTTGTGCCTCTTGCTTCGTCTTTTATGGACACTTTAAGGACCCACCTGTACAATCGGAGCTAATCTCCCATCTCAAGGCCCTTAACTTAATCACATCTGCGAAGTCCCTTTTGCCCTGCGAGGTAACGTATGCCCAGGTTCTGGGGATTAAGACATGGTTATCTTTGGGAAGTAGCTTTCTGCCTTCCACAAGCATTAGCTTTTAGCGCTCGGGAGTGACACCACTGGGATCTGCCTGAGGAAAAGCATGCTGGCTGGTATCAGGAAGGAGGATAGGCTGGAGGGCAGAGACCAGGTAGAAGGCCCTTTGTGTGACTCCAGAAAAAAATATGACTCAGTCCGTGGGACTAGGAAGGAAAGGACAGATGCCTGTGGCACCGTGGGGATAGACTCTCTGGGAACTAGAGAGTGGTGGAGTGGAGAGTGGGGAGAAAAGGAACAGGGAGAGGTACAGTTGTTCAAGATGACTCAGGCTGTGCGCTCCCATGAGTGTGAGGATAATGGTGTCATTTACCAAGAGTATTTGGCTTAGGGCAGTGGCATAGTGATAAATTTAAGTTCGGATCTTATTATCATTAGAGAAATGACTTACAGCTTTTCCACTGTTCGATTGTGAATGGGGGACATAAGATGAATAAAGATTCAAGACTTATCCCTGCGAGGGAGAGAAGTAAGGGGTGGGAAGGACTGGGAGTGAGAGGTGTTGAGACAGAGATGGGCACAAAGAAGGTTAAGAAGAGATGTACAGACCGACATGGAAAAAGGGAGAAAGAAGAGAGGAAAAAGCGTACGGGGTTTAAGATGGGGAAGAAATATAGACGGTGAAGAAGACAGACAGGGCCTGGCAAAAGAAGGGAGAAATGAGAGGCTTATCAACAGAGAGATAAGCTGAGAAAGGGACCGGCTCAAGTTTCTGGCATGAATAGGTTGGTTAATTTAAATTGCCAGTTCACTCAGGTTGTGCTCACAATTGTAATTTAAACTAACATGACATAATAAAATAAAATTAAAAAAAAAAAAAAAAGAGAGAGTCTTGGAAGATTTATTTGCTTTCAGAGGTTAATTACTGTCACAGCTTCTCTGTTTTGTCAGGCTTCCAGGCAGCCTCAGTGGTCCTTGTGGGGGTGAATTGTGCCCCCGGGGAGGCCCCCTCACCTGTCTCCCTAAAGGCAGACCCTCTTTGCGCCTTCCCAGCATGGCTTGTTTAACCCTTCAATTGTTTCGTCCCTGGGGTTTGAGGCCTTTGTCAGATACGTTGAGGAAAAATGTGTTGCATTCTACCTCAGTTCCTCACAGATAATGACAACGCACTAAGTGACGCAGACAGGAACTCTGGTAAGTCTCAACACAGCTTGTGCGTTTCTGGTTCCCATTTTACAGATGGGAGCACAGAGGCTTGGCCCAGGTCTAATGGCGTGCTCAAGGTCACCAGTAGACGGAGCTGGGAGAACAGGCTCCCCCAGATCAGGGAAGCCAAGAGTGGACTAACACATATGGGCAGGATCCCTTACGGAGATTTCAGGCCGACGAAACGCTGCCTCTGGAAAACTTGGGAGCCCTCTATCTCGGGGACTAGAGAGCTCACTCTGAACCCTGCTCCCAAACTAACCCGGCCCTGGGCAGAGTCAGAGGCATGAGAAGGAAGTAAGCTATACAGGGCTAGGATTTCCCCTGGCACGGGCACCACCAGCGCCTTCAGCTTTTATATTTATTACCTTCCCAGAGGGGAAACGGGCACTCAGTGAGGTTGACCAACTTGCCCAAGGTCACCCAGGAGCCGGCGCGGGCCCGGGGCAGCGCTCGGGCGGGGGGGGGGGGGGGACGCCTGCGGCCAGCCGCGAGGGGCGAGGTCCGGGCAGCCGCCTCGGCGCCCACTCCCGCGTGCGCCCCGCCGCCGTCGCCGTCGCCGCGCCCGCGGGAAAACCGCCGGGGTGGGGGCGTGGAGCCCGCGCAGTCCGGCCCCGTCGGCCGGGGAGGAGGACGATGTGCGGCGCGCCCAGGTGAGCCGGGGCCGGGGTCCCCGCCGCCGCCGCCGCCGCCGCCGCCGCCGCCGCAGCCCTGCGCCCGCGCCGCGCGCCCGCCCGCTCGCCGGCCTCCCGGCGCGGGGGCTGGAGCCGGCACCCGAGGGGGCGGCGGGGAGGGCGCCGGCTGCGGCTGGGAGCGCGGCGGCAGAGGCTCGGCTCCGCGGCTGGGGGTGGCCGCTCCACCGTGCCGGGCGCCTGGCTCCCCCTCGCCTCGGGCGGCGGGTAGGTGCGGCGGGCGCGCGGGGCCGGGGCCCCGGGAGCCCACGTGTGCGGGCGGCGGCGCGGCGGGGGCTGGGGGACCCGGGAGACCGCGCCTGGCCCTAGGGTGGGCGGCGGGGCGGCCCCGGGCGCGTGGGTGGCCGGTCGTGTGGTGCAGGACGCGTCGCCAGCGTGGGACCGCCGTGGGGCCGGCGCCGGCGCCCTGCGCTTGTGTGCGTGAGTACTTGTGAAACTGCCTGTTTGTCCACTGACTGTACGGGGGTGTGTGTGTGTCTGTGCGCGGGTGTGAGAGAGGGGTTGAGAGAGCGACGTAGCGTGGCTAGTGCATCCATAACCGTGTGTGTAAGTGGACTCGTGTGTGTGGACTGCTAGGCATGGTCCTGGGTGTGCGGCCGGGAGAGTGCAACTCCCTCTCACTGTGTGTGTCTGTATGTGACAAGCCGTGAATGTTCTCAGTGTACACCTGGCTGCGCGTGCGAGCGGCCGTGAGTGTGTGGGCACGCTGTGCTGCATGAAGCTTTCACGGTCACGGCCAGGACTAGCTTCCTGCAGTTGTCGTTCACCGAATCCCAATACCAATTTCAGGTGCATTTCCCCTGAGCGTGCTCCCCAGCGTGTGGCACTGTGCAGTTAGTTGCCTTTGGAAGAAGTGGCTGTGGAGACAGAGAGGTGGTGGCCAGCAGAGGTGGACGGGTCATGGCCACCAGCTCTTCTTCCTAGAGTGCGAGGTTAAGAGAAAATGTTGGCTTCATTTCCCAACTGGTCCATTAAAATGAACAAGAGAGTGTTTCTTAGGTGGGTTTTGACGGAAGGACACTGAGGCGAGCATGTCCTTCTTGCCTAGATATTGTTGAGCCGGGCTCCCTGCGTTATACCGCTATGGGTGACCCTGGGGGGCGGTGGGTCCCCCACTGTTTGCCCAGGTCCCTGTATGGAACTTGGGCATCCATGGTGAGGCGGGAGCCGCTGTGTACTGCTGGTAAGCACAGGTGGTGAAGGGAAAGGACACTGTGACAGATGCTGTACCCTAGAAAGAAGGAGACAGTCAGGACTAGGGGACGAGACTCGTTCAGTTCTTTTTTTTTTTTTTTTTTAAAGATTTTATTTATTTATTCATGAGAGACAGAGAGAGAGAGAGAGAGGCAGAGGGAGAAGCAGGCTCCCAAGGAGCAGGAAGCCCGATGCAGGACTCGATCCCAGGACCCTGAGATCATGACCTGAGCCAAAGGCAGACGCTTAACAATCTGAGCCACCCAGGCGCCCCTGAGACTCGTTCAGTTCTGAGGAGGGCTTTCACCCAGGAAATGATGAGATGGAGAAAATTAGTAAAAAGTAGAGAGAGTGTTCAGCATTCTCAAGTCATTTTTTAAAATCTATTTTTCCCATCCACTCTTACCCTAAACTCTCTTGTGTTTGCATCACTGCCTCCTCCCGCCATGGGAAATTTCGTGAGCATATTTATTACCGCGCAGTTGAGCAGGTCGCCATTTAAGCTCCAGGAAAACTGGATGCACTTCCTAGCTCTCGAGAGCTTCGGGGAGTGCTCCCTTCCTCGCATGTTGAGCACACAAAGGGCCCAGAGGACGGTGGTGCTCTTGGTTCCTCTGAGTTATCTGGATTTTATTCCTAAATCTGGTCCTTCTAGGGGCTACAGTGGCCTCACAACCAACAAACAGATATTTCCTTCCACTCAACTTCTCCTGGGCCTCCCTGAGGCTGTTTATCCCCTCATACCATTCCCCAGGTTCTCCAACAAAAGGACAGCACTTGAAACCCAGCAGAAGTGACCCGCTCCCCACCTCCTGGCCCTTCCCCACCCTCTGTTATTGAACTGCCACTGTCCCCCAAGCCACTCTGGCTGGGAACTGAAGTCACCTCATTATATCTCCTCTTCATGAGTGGTAGCCACAGCTAGATCAGTGGGCTGGGCTTGTCCGTTTTCCCTCAGTACTTCTTCAGTCTAATTTTGTTTTTTATTCCCACTGCCACCCCCTTATCAGGTGAACCCCACATTTAGGGATTTCCAGAGGTAGGAACAACTGAAGACTGTGATCACTGAAAAAATGCCAAGCACACTCACAGAGGAGACCCTTGATATTATCGCTGTCTGGGTAATAGGTTAAGTAAGTTCTTTGGAAGGATCTGGACCTTCTGAGGGTGGTAGCATTCTGTGACCTAGATGGAGTCTCTTGGCCTTTCTAACTTTTAGTTTCTTCATCTGTGAAATGTGATAGAAGATTTCAACTGGAATCTCGTTGCTAGATCAATTTCTAAGGTTTCTTCTAACTTTGCAAGTCTCTGATTGTCATTGGTGTTCTTTCAGTGAGAAACATTTCCCCTAATGATTTAACGGTTGTCTTCTAATACCTAACCATCTTTTTAGAAAGTTCAGTGTGTCTTTAGGGAAAGGAACCAGGAAAAGGGGCAAGGGGTGGAAACAGATTATTACCTTAAATTTGTGGTTGAGGGTCAACTGCCCACATTAAGCCTTTGGCTTGAAGGAGTCTTAGAGGTCACTTACTCTCACCTCCCATCAAGTGCCAGAATCTTCCATGCCGTTGCCTTTTTGAAGATTGAAAAAGTGTGTTAAGTCTTATCAAGATAACTTCACGCAACGTTGTAATTCAGGGTTTCTCAAATCTTTGTACTATTGACATGTTGGGCTAGATAATTGTTTTGTTGTGAGGGACTGTCCTATGCATCATTGGCTGGTTAGCAGCATCTCTGGTGCCTATTAAATGCTTGTAACAACCACCAGTTGTGATGACCAAAATGTGTCCTTGGGGAACAAAATCCTTTCCCACCCCCAATCCCTGTTGAGAACCACTGTAGTAATTCAAACACAAGTCTTGTGGCCTTGTACACAAATACCTCCTGACAAAGTAATTTAATAAGTAGTTGAACTTGTGTGTTGCTAGCTGCTTTTCTACCCCCTTCCAACTTAACCACCCTCACACATTTACCTTTCTACCCTCTTCCAACTTAACCACCCTCACACATTTACCTTTATCCCTCCTGGTTTCTCACTGCCTTGTTGCTATGCCTGGGAATGCTCAAGATGTTGCTGAAGGCTGAGAAGCATTTTGGAGACATTATCATAATAATCCTAATAGCACACATTAATCCAGCCCTTATTTTGTGCCAGGCACAGTTCTAAATGCTTTACATGGATGATCTCATTTAATCTTCATTAAGAGTCCCATGAGGGAGATAATTTTATTCCCCACCCCCCTTGGCAGAGATGAGGTGACTCAAACTTGAGAGGTGGGATAACGTGTTCCGAGCTCTCTGCGCTGTAAAGTGGGTGGAGCTGGGTCTGACTCCAGAGTCTGTTCTGAGCCCTCACACTAAACTCTCTTCCATGAATGGGATCTTGACGTTACAGGGTGGAAATGAATTTAAACAGCTCCATTTCAGTTGTAGAACCGAGTTTGCTTCTAGGAAGGCTTGAAACTGAAGTTGGCAGTTGTGTTCATTTGAAATAAAGTGATTTCTCCCTTTGTCTTCTCCTCTGTCTTTGTCATTCAGGTTATTCAGAAATATCTCCAAGGGTAAGCAGGGGAAGAGGGATGGTGTCAGGGTTGGGTACACTGGGGGCAGGGGGCTCAGGGGAAAGGAAGGATGGAGAAAAGGAGCAAACAATGGATGAGGCATTCCATTTTTCAGCAAGTCCTCACCGTCATGGAAACTTTAGATATCTCTTTAGTCACCAAAACTGAAATTGCCGTATTTTTATCAGCTCCTTCCTTCTGTCTTTTTAGTCTGTTCTTTCATTCTTCTATGGGGCATGCTGTTTTCATGCTGCTGAGGCAGTAGAAGGTGGTACACATTGGGACCGAGGGACATTAAGTCCAATGTAAATGGCTGTCAAGTAGGCTCATTGACAGGGTGGGAATGACGACCTCACCCATTACTATTAAGCTTGACAATCCAAGGCAAGCCCTAAGGCTGACTGCTACTTCTAAGACCTTGTATCAACAAAGCCGCAGGTTGGAGAGCTGCCAGCGAATAAATCGTAGAGCCTTGGTTTTGCAGGCTTCATAGCTTAAGACAGCGGCTCTTAAGCTTTGGTGAGCTCCAGAATCATCTATAGGATGTGCTGAAACACAGATGGCTGGTCCCTATCTCCAGAGGTTCTGATCCAGCGCTTCTGGTTTGGGGTCTGAGAATTTGTATTTCTGACTACGATCCCAGGTGATGCTGATGGTACTGGTCGATGACCCACAGTCTGAGGACCACAGGATTAAGACTGAGATAACTGACTGAAGCTTACAACCCATCCACCTGAAATGTTTTAATGAAAAAATATTTTGAAGGTAGCTAAGCATTTGGATTTATGAGAACCAATGGATAGAGCAAAGATTGAAAGAACAGTCACTGCTCAGTACTAGTTCACATCTCCCTTGGATCCCCTAAACTGTACCTCTCTTTCTGAATTTCAGAAAAGCCTTGGCTTTTTCTGAGCTATGGTACTTCTAGGTTAGATTAATTCTGATCTTAGATCTTTTCCTGCTCCCTACTCTTCACACCGCCCCCATGGCTACTTTAGTTGGAGTGATAAAATCCCTCATTACTCACAGGATAATCCAAATGAAAAGTCCTTAAACATCTGCTGCCAGATACCTTCTGACCAGTCCCTCTGAGATTAAGAAAGTTTTCTTATCTGTCCATCCAGCTTTGGTTTCCTTGTAGTTGCTTTGCACTCTTTTCCTCTACTCAAATCAACATTAGCCCAATGAAGAAACCCAACAGAAACTCAAGTCAACACATTTACATGTAACTGTAAATGTGACACATTCCCGAGAGTGCGTCTCTCGGTTCTAACTCTAAGCAGAGAGAATCAGATTGGCCCAGTCATTTATGGCCAAGTGGTCACAGCAGAAGCATTGTTGCCACGGGGTTCACTGTTGGGAGTGGTAGATGTTCCCAGTACAAGTGGTCGGGTGGACACTGGAATGAATGTCTCCTGCATCACACGACTGGGGTGGCAGAGACAAGATTTGACCTCAGGTTTGACTTTATATGTCCAGGGATTTTCTCCTACCAAAGGGATGTCTGATAGAGAAACACATTAATTTGGCATGTAATAAAGATGACCTGCTTTTATTTTCAAGGTCCCCCCATGTTCGGCGTTCCCTGCATGGGGTCCTGCTGCTTCCATTTGTGCATACCTTTTGGTTTCTGAGACGGCTGTGGCTGCATCCTGGCTCCTCTCTGTCCATCTGGTTTCTCTGCCATGTGGCCTGGCCTCTCCTTCTGCTCACGCGTGTCATGGCTCTAGCCCACCTAGCACCACTCTGACTCACAGATCATCGAAGCTGAGGGGATCCATCATCTTGTCTTCTCTTTTATCTGTACAGCAATATCGATAATATAGGCCAAGCACTTATTGTGAACACTGCTGGTAAGCTCTGTATCTCATCCAATTCTTCTAACAAACTTGTCTTTTTTATTTCCCAACATATTATTGTTAAAAAAAAACCAAACAAACATTTAAGAGAAAAGTTGAAAGAATTGTATGGTGAACTCTCATATACTCACTACATAGGTTCCACAGTTAACATTTTACTAACTTGCTTTGTCATATTTCTATCTATCCACCCCTCTATCCATTTGTCAGTCCATTATTTGGATGATTTCAAAGTAAGTTTCTTATTCTCACTTTTATAATCAGGAAACTGAGACCAAAACAGTTGACATGACTTGCCCAAGGTCACCACCTCTTGTGGAAGGATGGAGCTGAGATTTAGCACTGGCAGTCTGACTCCCAACCCTTTCTTGAGCATCAAGCAGCATCATGTCTCCTAGAAGGGGAGAGAGAAAGACTCACTCAAGGTCGGTTAGTTGTAGGGCAATGACCAGCACCCAGGTCATCTGATTCTCAAGCTCCTGAAATTTCCATTACGTTGACCCAAAATAAATAGTCTACTTTATGAATCAAGGTAGTGATTTCCTTGCTCTGCAAAGACCTGCAGGCTTGGTACTTTACAAACTAATCCGGATCTCTGGAAAATCTAATTTTTGACATGGATGATTTTACAAAACTAATACACTGTCAACATCTTAGAATAATTTATGGCAATGACAGGCTGGAGAATTACCATTTTAGATAACTTTTCACCTTGTTCAGAGGACTTTTATATATGTCATCTTATCTGAACTTTATGAGTAGTAGCAGATCTGCAAGACAGGTGGGCTGGATATCTTAACCATACTGAATAGCTGGAAACCTGGAGATTGTAGAAACAAGATGAGGAACGCAGAGTCACATGGTACTAAGAACAAAGTGGGGCCTTGGTGAAAACAGCCTCTTTCAAGTGCCAGCAGACACTCTGTAGGTTTTGAGGAGCTACATAAATACTTAGTTAATAAAATTGAGCTTGGAAAGTTGAGATGGGGGCTGTTGAGATCCTTTATGGATTAGCTTAGTGATTTAAGGTCTGTATTCTTTTTTTTTTTTTTTTTAAAGATTTTATTTATTTACTTAACAGAGAGAGACACAGCGAGAGAGGAAACACAAGCAGGGGGAGTGGGAGAGGGAGAAGCAGGCTCCCCGCAGAGCAGGGAGCCCGATGTGGGACTCGATCCCAGGACCCTGGGATCATGACCTGAGCTGAAGGCAGTTGCTTAACCAACTGAGCCACCCAGGCGCCCCTAAGGTCTGTATTCTAAAGCCACTGCCTGGTGTGGCCTTGGACAATGTCTCCTTTCTATGCCTCAGTTTCTTCATCTGTGAAATGGGTGTAATTGCAGTACTCCTTCAGAGTGTGGTGTGAAGATGCAATGAGGTAACACATGTGAAGGGATTGGTACTTAGTATGTGCTCAACAAATACCAGTCATAGAAATCTGCCGTTGCTTCTCTTCTGCTTGCTCAGCAGGAATCTTGTCTTCTTCGTTAAATGAGCCCCTCTAAAATCAGTGGGTCTAGAGAAATCTTTTTCCTGAGGGGTTTATTTAGGAACTATTGGAGGGAGAGTGTGCTCAGCAGCTTTTTGGGAGGAGACTTCTTATTAGTCCAGTAAAGATGCAAATTCTGCTCAAGAATTTCCATCCAAGCTGTAAATAGCCCATGTCCTTTGAGATTGCACTAGGATGCTTAATTGGATATGATAATC
Organism: Mirounga angustirostris; assembly: GCF_029215605.1. Taxonomy (NCBI): domain Eukaryota; kingdom Metazoa; phylum Chordata; class Mammalia; order Carnivora; family Phocidae; genus Mirounga; species Mirounga angustirostris. Next base: position 113,942,924 of record NW_026991715.1, read on the forward strand.
AGCACATGATATCTGAAGTGGAGAGTTCTGTATAAATTGTTTTCTAACCCAGGAGGTTCAGAAGGAATAAAAAAGAGTGAGGACAGAAGAAGTAAATAGGCTGGCAGAGACTTTTCTCTTGGCATGCGTATCAAATACTGTAATCCAGGTCTTTCTGCCAAGAGGGCATTTAAATAGATAGGGAAAGCTCTTAAAAGGGATTTCAGAAGGATACGCTCACCTGAGTGGATTGCACTCCATCCTTGCTGAGTTTTCCAAAGTGCTCTCCGTAAATCATCTGCACCAGAGTTGCTGGGACATTTGTTAAAATGCAGATGCCTGGACCTACTGACTCAGAGACGCTTTGAAGGAGGCACCCAAATCTGCAGTTTTACAAGTGACTCTAGGTATTCTAATGTTGGAGACCCACTGTTGTCAGCAGCGTAATTCTGCAAAGTTCGAAACACTAATTTTGAAGACTTTGTTTAGGTGGAATGCAAATTTTAGCTTGATCTCCTCTCAGTTCCAGGCCTCTGAGATGGGTGTGTATTAGATGCTTCAGGCTTTCTGAGAGTCAGCTTTCAGGGGCCTAGCCTATAGAGAAGACGAATAATTTCTGTAACCACATCCCAAAGTAGAAGAGATCAGTCCCCAGGCGCATAGCTGCCTTCATAGAGAAGCAGAGTAGGAAACATCCAGCCTCCAATGCCTGGGGCACTGCCAAGCCGGAGACCACCTTGTCACAAGAGCTGCCTAAAAATTATATTGTGAACTCCCTGTGCACTTGCTTCGTAAGTGTTCATTTTCTTTTTTTTTTTTTGCAACAACCTTGTGAGCTTGGTATTATGCTTATCCCTGTTATACAAATGGGGGCACTGAGGCTAAGAAAAGTAAGTGATTCTTCCAAGGGTGTATAACTGGTAATCAATAGAACTAGGACAGATACCAAGGCCATACTTTGAATTGGGCTCGCAAACTCTCTGACTGGCTGCCTGTTTTTGTACGGCCTGGGAGCTGAGAAGGGTTTTTGCAATTTTTTTAACTGTTGGAAAAAAAAAAACTAAAGAAGCATACTATTTTGTGACAAGGGAAAATTGTATGAAATTAAAATCTGGTGTCCATAAATACTTTTTATCGGAAGATAGCCGTGCACATTCATTCACGTACAAAAACTGTGGCAGTTTTTGTGCTACAACAACAGAGTTAGGTAGTTGCAATAATGACCTTGTGCTCCAAAAAGCCTAAAATATTTGCTAAATGGCCCCTACAGAAAAGAAAAAAAAAAGGGGGGGGTGCCAACCTCTGCTTTAATCCACTATGCCAGTGACTCCCAAGCTTCAATCATTTGAATACTACCTTTGTGATTCTCACCACCTTCTCATGCCATCTGGAGCAGTGTCTGCCTAGCACTTTTCTTAAGATCAATTAATTTTCTTTAAATAAATTTATTTTACAAAGAAACAAAAATGGAAGTGGAAACCAGTGCCAACTGCAAGCAATAGGGGGTAGCTGTAGAAGCAAATGCAACGCATACGAAACAGTGTATCGGATTTCAGCTAGGTAGTTGGCACGGATACAGATGCAGATACTGTCACTGTTTCTCTCGTTTTCCTGCAGACCCCTCACCCTTTCTGTGTACACCATCCTGACTTCCAATGGTAAACCTGCATCATCTTTAGAGGGCTGCCTTCCGTCTGCTATAATCGGCCGTGCTTACAAGCACAGTGGGCTGGAGGTCCCTGGGAAACCACGTCCCTCTGTGGAGGGCCCTTAACCCATAAATGATGGTTGTGGGAGTATTCATACCCCAGCGACCTCCCCACTTGTCCAGGATAATTCTGAGGCACGTTTCCGCCATTTCCCAGAGCTTTCGTGTGAGATTAAGCTTCAGTGGCTTAAACACATTCCTCCTTGGCTGCCTTTCACCCCCATCCGTGTATCATTACTTCCCTGTCAGTCTACCTGCACCTGCCAAATGAACAATGTGCATTTATTTGATCCTCACCTCAAGATCTGCTTTTTGGAGGACCTCAGTTAGATAATCGTGTTTCTAGCAAAAGCCTGTGAGCTCGAGACCTGTTCTGTTCTTATTATAAAAGAGAGATTACCAAACGTCAGGAAGGTTTCGAAGATGAACTAACACTTATTTGAGTTCTTTTCTTCAATGTAAATAAGTGATTAAAATAGAAAATGAAAGGAGAATACATTTTTAACCATATGATCCAACAGTACTTAATGCTCTATCCACCTACTGCCTAATATCACGTGCTTTCTCCAGTGGCAAGAGAACCACACTTGGGAATTGATGTTTTACCTTAAAGAATGGTCCTCAGACCAGCAGCATCAGCAAATTTTCCACTCTAAACCTACTGAATCAGAAAGTTGGAAGTGGGGCCCCGCTATTGTGTTTTAACAAGCCTGCAGGTGATTCTTAGGCATGCTTAAGCTTGGGAACCACTGCTCTCCAGTAAACAGCCTCTTATTTAGTTCTGCTCTCATTGCATTCCTGGATTTCATCAGAATTCAGAATCATCTCAGACTTGCTTCCTCCCCTCAACCGTGACTGACTGATGGTTTTCTGGCTTCTGTGTGAGCCTCCCAGCGAGGTGGACCTTGTTGCTTGCCAAGACACACAGGTCGGTAACTGGACAGCTCTGATATTGGATGAACTACTTTGGAGTGAGTCTCAGACTTCTCTTGAGATTCCATCTCTCCTTTGGAGACACGAAAACAAGACTACTTCCTTCTCTAATTATCAAGTAGAACTTTCATATCATATTATGCCATTCATTTGACAAACACTGATCATGTGTGTCTCTTCTCATAGAACTTGTGGCCGAATTAGGGGTGAGACGTTCATCAAGTGATCAGAAATGTAAATACATAATATATGTTTAGAGGAAATCCTCTAAATAACAAATATGTAGAGGAAATCTCTGCCTTTAAAAATATCAGATTTCTAGAAATACTCTAGATATAATCTGTTCAGTGTTACATGAAATAGAAGTCAATGTTTCTTCTTTACTTTTCCTCTAGTCCATTCTTTTTCCCAAAAGGTAGATTAGGTATGCTTCTTAAATATTCTTTCATTGTTAAGGGCTGTCCTCAATAAGAGTTTTCTCTCAAAGGAGCAAAAATTTCCACCTGAGAAATGTGTATTTATCCAGGAAGAGTATTTTCTTAGTCAATTTGAAAAAAAATTAAAAGCCATTTTGCATCCCAATTGTACATATCTGCATGGTGGTCCCTTCAGTATAACTGAATTGGCATCTGTATGGGTTTTCAGTTATGGGAATGAAACAGCTAGAAGCTTTTTCTTTAGGGCTAAATCTTTCCAGGTGACTTAGTGCCAATGGCATTTTGACTGCCATCCCTAGAAAGACATCTGCTAATGTAGGTCCAACTCCTGGAATACAGGCTCTTTTTTTTTTTTTTTTTTAATGGCTTACACACCACCATTTAGATGTCTAGATAACAATATGATTTTTTCAGTACTAATTTATAAAGAGAAATTCTTTTAAAGAATATGTATCAACTGAGATTTAAAAAAAAAAGTGCTGAAACAGCATTCTACCAATTTCTAATATTTTCCAAAACAAAGTCCCCATAAATAGCTGAGAAGAATTTTTTTCTTCTATGTAGTGAGAATTTGCACAGTTGCAATTTTTTGGATGATCCAAGAATTTTTTTTCACAGTAATGGTTACTAGGCCATCATGATCACAATGGGATATGGAAGGCTGCAGGGATGCTTGGGTGTTTGATCCTGGTGATATTGGGTTTTGGTACAAGTGGCCCTACTGGGTTCGGGCCTGAAGTGATGAGGCCAGCAAGAAGCTTTTGACACCTAACTTTTATCAAATATATGGCCTTATTTGATTACAATTACACTGCTCTTCTTTTTGTCCCCCCTGCTCAGAGCTGTCTATGCTCATGCCCAGTAGATGAAGCCTATTTGAGACAGTTTATGTGGCTTGAGCCTGCATTCTTTTTTAAAATTGGGAAATGATTCAAAACATTTGGTCTTTTTCTGGGGATATAAGAGATAGAACTGATTGTGTAGACTGTCCCAGTCCTATAATGTTATTGGGAGAAACCCTATCAGTCACCAAAATTATAGTTCTCATTTAGACATCCTTATACACATGCTGCTTGAATGCCTCCAATGACAATCGACTCACCTTTTCAAAATTTCCCTTAGCTTCTGAGAAGCTCTAATTATGTGAAATTTCTCCCTTTGTTCACCCTGCCCAGGACCCACTGGCTCAGTCCATTCTACACTTGGGGGAATTGAGACCCAGATTGGTGAGCAAACTTGCTTGAGGATAAGAACAGTGGGTTAGTAGCAGCATCGGGCTGAGAACCCAGGCGCAGTAACTCCTGGTCCAGTGCTTGTTGCTTCCATTATGTCAAGCTCCCACCCTCAATTTGGCTGTTAAGATAAATAATGTTTTACTTATTGCTGACACTTATCCAAAATAAAGGTATTGGAATATGCCCTTTGATGTAGAAATTTAACCCATGGAAGCATACTCTATGAAGAAACGTGGTCAATCCATGCACAGTTATGCATGAATATCCGCCCATGCAATCAAAACCAGAGGAAAAAAAAATCAAAGTGCAGGAAAGCAAGCTGAGGTTATGACATAGCTCCAGGTTGGCAGATGTTGGCACTGTACCAAACTACGTTGATATTTCATTCCAATAGGTGGGGACTATTTACAGGTGAGCCCTATGCTCACACTTCTCATAATAGAGATGCAACTACACACCTTCTGTTAACCATTAACAACTGTTCTACAGCAATCTTTCAGGATATTCCGAGTAAAAGAACAAGGGGTAAAGATGGGGTGTACTTACCTTTTGGGTTTGCCCTTTAGGTATTTAAAATTTGTAAGCCAGAAAACCAAGGGTTGGAATCAGCATTGGTGGCATCAATAAGATGACCTCTTTCTCCTTTTTTTTTTTTTTTTTTTTAAACAGCATGAGAGGGGGGAGGGTCAGAGGGAGAAGCAGGCTCCCTGCCGAGCTGGGAGCCCGATGTGGGACTCGATCCCAGGACTCCAGGACCATGACTTGAGCGGAAGGCAGTCGCTTAACCAACTGAGCCACCCAGGCGCCCCCCCTCCTCCTTTTTTAAGGAAAGATCAATCTCAATGTATCCAACAAGGAAAAGAAGCTCCAAAGAATCTGATAGAGTTGTATGTTGCTGTAACTTTACTTTTGTGACAAAGTGTTCTGAACAATTTTGGTTGCTTGAGCTTGTCCTAGTCGTGAGAGAATACTGAGACCTTCCTTTGGACTTCACATGGTAGAAAGTTCTGTTTGACTCTCTTCTCCACGCCTTTCCCAAGACTTGCCATGCTCTTTATCTGGTTACAAGAATCTAGGACTGTTTCCCTGAAGGAGACCAAAAATAGGGGGTATCACTCCTTGTCCCTTAGATAAGGATACAGCATGACTGTGATTAAAATGCACATGCGGTCTAGTTGAATTTCAGATTGGCAGAACTTTTAGAAGTGACATAGCTTATACCCAGGCATAGGAGATGCTTTCAGTTGATTGTGTCCTTAATTGCCTAGGTGGTTAAGGAGCCAGAAATGTAAGTATGCAAGAAAAAAACACTGGTTTCTTACACACCCCTCTCGATGTATGCAGTCTTCCTGACAAGAGGTGTCCCTGTAATCACGCTTCTGATTAGTTAGCTCTGGTGAGCACGGCAGAAAATAGTGGACTGTGATGGATTAATCAAATCAGGATAGATACGGATCACCAATTTATCTTTTGTTACTGTTCCTCTCTCTCTGACAAAATGCAGGCTGTCTCACTGGCTTGTTAAATGGCAATCATTTTAAATTTGCTCATTGGGTTTCTGATGAGCAAGACATAACAATGTGCATTGCTATGAATATATAAGATTTTCCCCATGTTGTAACATTTTCTAAACGCAGTTTCAATGATACGAACTTTAGCTAGCTTTTAACTGGTTTTCTTACTTCCAATCTGTATGTAAATACAATATTGATTTTTTTTTGGTCTATTACTTAGGATTCTTTTGGTTCCAAGTAATGGCTGAAACCCAGCTCAAACTGGCTTAGAGAAGGAAAAAAAAAAGAATTTGTTGTCTCGTATGATTGGAAAGTTCAGGTGTAAAACTGTCTTAGGACACCGCTAGATCTGAAACCTCAAGTTCTCTATGTTCCAACTCTGCTTTCCCTGTGGTTAGCTTCCTTCTCAGATGGGATCTTCCCACAAAGTGGCATTAATGGCCACCAATAGCTTCAACCTGAAAGTCTGGACAGTCTAGCAACACTAGGGAAAACAGAGACTCTTTCTAGCAAACATCTCAGGGTTAGCTTTCACTAGTCTAGCCAGTAAGCTAATGCACTGGGGCCAGGGAGTGAACTGTTCTGATTGGCCAGTGTTGGTCTTGCGCTCATCCCTAGACCTAGGGATTGAGGCAGGGGAGGGGTGGTTCTCCAAAGGAAATTCAAAGTGCTGTTTTCAGAGAAAGAAGGATTCCTTCTCTTCCAGTAGAAGGAAGTGTGCTATGATGACAAGAACTCTACCAAATAAAGCTTGAGTTTTGGAATTTACAGACCTGGATTCTCTTCCCAATTTGGTCAAGTGCCAGCTGTGTGACTTCGGCAAATCAGTTAACCTCTCTGGCTCATAGTATCTTCATCTCACAGTAAGGGACAAAGACTCCTCGGTTGGAAAAAGAGGAAAAAGACAATGTTTGGCACTTGCTAACACTTAGTAAAAGGTAACTAAATAGATGAGATGGTTTTTTGCTACTTTTAAAAATTACAGTATTGTACCCTGGGTGATCTATAGATTACCTCCCAGTTGGAAAATCACAAGCTCTCAAACCTCAGCTTCTTCATTTGCAAAACTAATTAGCTATTTATTTGACTCAACAAGTATCTATAAAGAGAATGTAATGTACCAGGTATTTTTCTAGGCACTAAGGATATAATAGCGATCAGATCTCTACCTATGCCCTCTTGAAACTATTCTAGTGAGGAAGATCAATTATTAATAAAGAACTATGGAGTATATATAATGCATGTGCCAGTAAGAGAAAATAGAGTGGATAAAGAGGATAGAAACTTCTAGAAAATGAGGTCTGAAATTCTGCTCAGGTGATCAGGGAAGACTTCAATGAGGAAGTGACAGTTGAGCAGTAGATAGGAGACAATGAGTGAAAAGGCCCTGAGGTGAAAGCCTACTTTTATGGCCAAGGAAAGTAGCAAAACCAGTGAGTTCAAGGGCACTGAGGGGGTGGGGCATGGCTAAAGTTGAGATTGGTGAGGAGCTGGGTGGGGCCAGATCACTTCAGGTCTGGTTGGCCATGACAAGGAGATTGGATTTTATTCTAGTGTGACTAGAAGCCACTAGAATTTTATGCAGGCAAGACATGATTTGACTTACATGTTGAAAATCCCATGCTGGCTCCTGTGGGGGCAAAGATAGTGGGGCAAGCAGGAGAGCAGTTAGGGAGGGCGTGGAAGGATCTGAAGAAAAGAGATGGTGGTGTGGACCAGGGTGCTGGTTCTGGAGGGAATGAGAAAAACTCAGGTTAAGGAATCATTTTCAAAATAGAGAGGATGAATTTGCTGACAGTTTGGTTGTAGGGTGTGAGAAAAAGAGGTTGTTTGAGTAACTGGGTAAATGGTGGCACCATTTGCCAAAATGGAAAGCACTAGGGGAGGATGAGGTTTTTGTGTTGGGAGTGGGAAATGTAGAGTTCAATTTGAAATGCTTTTTATTTTGTTTTTAAATATTTTTAAAGTAATCTCTGCACCCAATGCGGGGCTCGAATTGAACAGCCCTTAGATCAAGAGTCCCATGCTCCACTGACTGAGCCAGCCAGACATCCCTGAAATGCTTTTTATTTTAAGCCATGGGAATGGATGTGATCATCTCTTTGTTTTTTTTTTAAAGATTTTATTTATTTTTTGACAGAGAGAGACACAGTAAGAGAGGGAACACAAGCAAGGGGAGTGGGAGAGGGAGAAGCAGGCTTCCTGTGGAGCAAGGAACCCGATGTGGGGCTCGATCCCAGGACCCTGGGATCATGACCTGAGCTGAAGGCAGATTGCGCTTAACGACTGAGCCACCCAGGCACCCCTGGATGTGATCATTTCAAGAAAGATTTTACGTAGAGGAAAAAGGAGGATGCGGCCTGTCACTTCAATAGTTAAGGCTTTGTACTTAAGTATTTCAAATAAAAGATTATTATGGATTCAAAGATGTAAAAGAGATGGAAGTGGACAGAGCTACTTTGAGGTCAGAGTAGGGGATTCAGAGTCCTGGAGGCTGAGTATTCCCCACACTTGCCCCAGACTCAGAAATGCCCACAGGAGTCCTTGTTAATCTTCAAGGCTCTAAAGAAAAAACACTGGAAAACACAGAGAAATCTACATCCTTTCCAGCTCTGGTGGTCTGCCATTCCCTTCCTGGAGGCCAGGCGAATGTGTTTGGTCCACCTGACCAAGGCATCCAAGAGCCCAGGCTGAGGCTCATGGTTCTGTTGTGTAGATAAACAGATTTATAGTTTCTTCTTGGTAAGATTCGATTAGAAAATCAGCAGATGGAATTATAGAATGTCAGAGCTGGAAGTGAACCCAGAGATCATCTCCTTCAATCCCTCTGTTTACTGAGAAGTGGATGATGAAACTCAGAAGGGAAAAGGGACTAGTTTAGGGTCACCCCCAAAGAAGCAGACCAGGATCTGCCCCTACATTCTCTGACTCCCCATGGTGTGGAACAAATGTGATGCAAAACGTAGGAATTCTTCTGAAAAATGAAACTGCAGTCAGTTAAAAGGGCCAACTTGGTGGAGGTCAGTAAGTATCTGCCCAGAAAAGTGTGTCAGGTCTTCTGAGAGTCCATGGCAGAGGAACTTTTGGTTAACTTCCCTTCAATTGGGAGTTCTTAGCCTGGAGTTCATGAATGGGCTTCGAGGAATCATGCGCCCCCCTGGAAGTATGTATGCACATGTCCATCGATTTTTCTGGGCAGGGAGTTCTCAAGAGTGTACTAGATTTTCAAATAGATATATGATTACCTAGACTCAAAAAGAGTTTAAAAAAGAAAAACCAACCCTGAAGATCTTCAGAGGAAACAAGATGGCTGACCATTTTATGTAATTTATCATTTTAATCATAATAGTGTAGCAACTTATTTTCACTACTAGTGTCCTAATGGAGATCATGTAAATAAGCTGTGTTTCTGGGAAGAGCAACAAGTAAGAAGTAAACTGATTAACATGGAGTACAAAGAAGTACCTATGTGTTTTAATCTCCAGGGAATTAATAAAACGATAAAGAAACTGCAATACCCAGCTCTGTCATACTTCAGTATGCCAATAGCTTTTTGCTGTAGTATGGTTTATTTAAAAAAAATACTATCTGATACTCTACAAAACAAGTCTTTTTTTTTTTTTTAAGATTTTATTTATTTGAGAGAGAGAGAGCACGAGCTGGGGCGGGGGGGTGGTGGGGGCAGAGGGAGAGGGAGAAGCAGATTCCCCACTGAGTAGGGAGCCTGACACAGGGCTTGATCCCAGGACCCTAAGATCATGACCTGAGCCGAAGGTAGACGCTTAACCGACTGAGCCACCCAGGTGCCCCAAAACAAAAGTCTTAATAAATAGGAAGCCATGACTATCTGGCATTTTTTTCCTTTAGCAAGGACTTGTATTTTCCTAAATTAACTCATTGTCTAACTTTTTTTTTTTTTATTTCCTCATATAGGACCCTGTGGGCACTGAAATCCAACTCACCCATGCCTATTTCCTGTAATGGATGAACTCGATGCTAATGTGAGGTATATTATATTTCTGTATATACTGTAATTATGCTGCTGTAAATTATGGCCATTTGAACTATGAAGCCTCTGAAAAATCTATTGTGGTAGAGTTACAAATCCAAGAGATGTGGATTTTCTTCAGTGTTTCATATATAATCATGAGTGTGATGTTGTTTGATTATTAGAGGGTTTTTTTTTTTTCATTTATGCTTAAATGATAAATATGATATGGCTGGAAATATTTCCAGGTGCTTTTCCAAAAGTCTGCATTATGAGAGGTGGTGTAACATGAAAATAGATATTCATCTCTATAATAGGAAGAAATAATTTGTATTTAAATGGGGGTAAAAATAGCTTAAGAATGTCTCTCTGTACATCTAAACTTTAGATATGTGTTCAGATAGCTTTTTATAACAGGTTCTAGTCTGCCCACTTCTTTTTTCAACCGAGTCATTAGATTATGTGACATGACAGCTGCATGGTATAGTTATGTAAAGCTAAAAGGTTTGGTTTTGTTTTCCTGTCATTTCCTGCAACCCTTGGAGATCAGATAATAGGACGGCTCCTAAGGAAGATTGTCTCTGAAGGTTTGCTGCATTTTATTTTGCGCAATCAAATAGTGTGAAGAAAATTGTATTCAATAAGGCTTGAATGTTATGAATTGGCATTTGGGGCTGAGCATTAGTCGTCCGTATCAATAGCTGGAATAAGGCTTGAATGTTATGAATTGGCATTTGGGGCTGAGCATTAGTCGTCCATATCAATAGCTGGAATAAGGCTTGAATGTTATGAATTGGCATTTGGGGCTGAGCATTAGTCGTCCGTATCAATAGCTGGAATAAGGCTTGAATGTTATGAATTGGCATTTGGGGCTGAGCATTAGTCGTCCATATCAATAGCTGGAAGACATTCTGAAAAAAAAATACATTCCTGGGGCAATCATGGGAGCGGGGCTTCTTTCACTTGAGACCTAGAGGAAAGCACAGTTCAGGGGCACAGTGCTTCTGTGTTTGATGTAGTACAACGCCGTGATAAAAGGGAGCTGTCAAATATCTTGACAGAAAGTCTCGTGTAATGTGACTCGAGCTGCAGAGATGTACTATCACCCCAAACCCAGGAATTCCTTAAGGGCAGAACGTGTCTCATGCCTAATTCCTGGCACAGGGTGAATATTTAATAAAGAATTGCTGATCACCCAGTCATTATTGATATATTACATATATTTTCAATAGGATTGTGTTCTAGTATACCTAGATATGCACAGAGGCTCTGCATATTTAGCAATAAAACATTTTACACTTGCAATAGAAGCATCCTGGACTTTGTTACTTACCTGACACTCAGACTTGGTGCAAAGTCCTAGAACTTTAACACGGATTTTTAGACTGGTAACTAAATTTTCCTCCAAAAGTTTGTGACATTCTTTGTACAGGGAAAGCAGAGTGGAATCTGGAGAATTTATTTTTGTTAATTTCTGTTAAAAGGCCAAAGTGGGCAATATCGATGATGACAAGTTATGCCATCCTTTTAAGTTTCAAACACTGTATCAAATTGCATCAGTTGGTAAAATGAACTTCTTTTTGGATAATTCAGATTTTATGATCCTTAACATTTCCAGCTTTTCAACATTTATTTATAGCAGCATTGAATTCCAGCAGCGGCATATTGTTCAATTAAATGAACATTAGCCATTCTCCTGGGTGCTGTGGAACAGTCCTGCAGGATCCAAGATGGTATTGTTCCCCAGAATCTCTCCGGACCATCCTCCCTGTCAGATTTCTAACCTGATCCCATCAGCATACGCTCATCCTCGCTCACTCCCCCTCTCTACTCACACAATTAGTAACATGCAAATGCCCAGACTTTCCACTCATATCCTCCTCAGTCCAGCCTCTAAAGGTGGTATTTTAGGCTCACATTTACCAAATTGTGATGCATGGATCACTCGTAATACATAATGATTTTAGGTGGTATATGAATATCTTTTTTATTTTTACATAAATACTTATTTTAAAATAACCGTATCATGGCAAATAATACTATTTTGGCACTTATAGTAGTGAAATACAGTTTTCTTTTAAACTACATTCATTTAAAATGTAAAAATAAGGGGCGCCTGGGTGGCTCAGTCATTAAGTGTCTGCCTTCGGCTCAGGTCGTGATCCCAGAGTCCTGGGATCGAGCCCCGCATCGGGCTCCCTGCTCTGCAGGAAACCTGCTTCTCCCTCTCCCACTCCCCTGTTTGTGTTCCTGCTCTCGCTATCTCTCTCTCTGTCAAATAACCAAAATTAAAAAAAATAAATAAATAAAATAAATAAAATGTAAAAATAAGTTTGTTTAAAAAAATGAAAGTAAGTTTGTATAAAGAAAAATATTATGTAATTTAAAAAATAGTCATTCATAAAAGAATGTGAGAAAAATTTGTAAGGGTACTATGCCAATGACTAGGGTCTAGAAACCGATGTTCTAGTTATAATTAGATAGAATAAATTTTATTATTTTAAGAGCAGGAACTAGAAATTCTTTTTTTTTTTTTTTGGTAAGGAAATACCTTCAGTTAGTGAAGTGCCCACATAAAATGAGAGCCAAAGGGTCTAGGGCCCTGGTATAGGAGAGGAATTCTTCTTGCTCTGAAGACAGGAAAACGAGTGAACAGAGGAGGGAGAAGGTTGGAGAAGAGAAAAGATTCAGAGAAGAGATGATGGGGCACTGCCAACTTGGAAAAGCGTGAACCAGCCAGTGGCAGGGTGCCTGAAAGGGACTCCAAGAGAAGTTAGGTTGCAAATCTTTGTTTGTTTGTTTGTTTTAAGTATGTATGGTGTGTGTGTGCGCTTGCTGACCTCTCTCGGGCTCCAGTTCTTTAGAAAAGTTTTCTAGCTTGACTAGAAATTGAGAGTCGATGTTGACTGCCTGTGAGCTATGAACTTAAGGCGTATTATCCCATTTAATTTTTAAGCAATCCTCTGAGGCACTTGCCATCATTATGCCCGCTTTACAGGGTGTGGGAATGAAGGCGCAAAGAGGTGAAGTAACCTGCTCAAGGCCACGTAACCGCACAGCCTCCTCTAGGCTACACATATTTTATGTGACTGTGTTTGTGTGCATGAGTGCGTATTAGTGACAGCGCTGACATTTCTGTCTGGGTAAGTGTGTTTGGAAGGGAGAATGCACATATGAGAAGGAACACTCAAAAGGCACAGGGTGGCAGAAGAGTATGCATGCCCGGGAAAACTTCAGAAATCAAAGTGAAAGTTTTAAAAGCCCTATGGGCTGTAGAATTAAGAGGCTCTGGCCAATTTTCCCCAGATATCAAGGGACAGAGAGGTCCTACTTGACATTTAGGGCTAAATAAAATGTCTCACATTTAAGTATTTTCTCAGGCCATTCTGGCCACTTCATTTTTCGTTTCTTTGGTTTCATTCAATTGAGTTTGCTAATTAAGCTTGATCCTTGCCATTGAGTATCTATCAGTGTTCTTGGCTGCAAGCATCAGAAACTAACGTGCTAATGTGTTCAGAGGTAATCTTGGGGAAGCTGCAATGCACAGGGTCAAATAATTAAGGTAAAAATGCTGTGGAGGACCAGGCTTGCAAGTAAACAAGAACTTTGGGAGTTATTAGAGCTGGGAAGTGGAATAATAACCAACCACAGGAAGAAGTAGTCAGTTCATTTCTGCATCATGGATAGCATTTAACCATTTCCTTCTTCTTTTTTTTGTTTAATTTTCAAAATTTTTAAAATTTTTATTTTTTTTGATTTAAATTCAATTAGGCAAGGTATAGTACATCATTAGTTTTTGATATAGTGTTCAATGATTCTTTAATTGAGTATATCACCCAGTGCTCATCATATCACGTGCCCTCTTTAAGGCCCATCACCCAGTTACCCCATCCCCCCCACCCCTTCCCCCCCACCTCCCTTTCTGCAGCCCTCGCTTTTCCCAGAGTCAAGAGTCTCAAATGGTTTGTCTCCCTCTCTGATTTCTTCCCATTCAGTTCCCCCCCAAACCCTATTGTCCTCTGCACTATTCCTTATGTTCCACATATGGGTGAAACCATATGATAATTGTGTTTCTCTGATTGGCTTATTTTATTAGCATAATCCCCTCCAGTTCCATCCATGTCCTCTTCCATATACTACTCAAGAGGCAGAGTCCTGGGAAATGACATCTGATTGGCCGAGCTAAGTCATGGGATCACTTCCTGTCCAGCTTTTATACTAGGAGGCAGGTACCGCTCAGGAAAATGACATGCCATGGAGAAGAGTTAAGTTCTCCAAAGAAACCGGTGCTTCTTAGGAAGAGGGAATGGAGATGGTAGTCAAAATATGACCAACGTCTAATCCTATTTATTTTGTACCAGTTGGATTTATCTACAGTATTTAAATAATATTGCTCTGTGTATAAATAGAAATAAGTGAGGGTTCTTTCATTTGTTTTATGTACCTTGATTAAGCACCTAAACCGTACAAGTGTCTTTCCCTTAAGGGTGTCTATTGCAGAGAGCAGTCGATGTAGGATGGATTGACTCACGATGAAAAGCCTGCAGTGAATCAGGCCTTGGATGGAGGCAAGTGCCTGACAGTCCTCTCCTTTGGTAAATAGTGTTTCACAAACTTACCAGTCATCAGGCAGCTCTTTCCAGACAATCTGACACCCACCTGATGGTGTTTTGTTTTGTTTTGTTTTGTTTGCTCTGTTTGCTTCTTGTTGGGGTCCTGGAGGAGACAGCTTGTATTCTTCTTGAAGGGTTGAAGAACAGAGAATGGAAACAGTGGCTTTGGTGATTTTGCAGCAGATACTCTTCGTAGAACACCATCGGCCTGCCCTTGGTAGTGAACCTGGTGGGGCCTTGCCCCAGGGCTATCCCTAAGTTCATGATAACCACCTAATGACGCCCTGTAACACTTACTGACTTCAGAGATAGCCCATGCTTTGTGCTTTGTTTTGTTTTAACTACCAATTCTTTTTTTTTTTCCTTTTCTTAAAACTATGTTCATTTAGCCACTGTATACATCATTAGTTTTTGATGTAGTGTTCAGTGAGTCATTAGTTGCATATAACACCCAGTGCTCATCACAACACGTGCCCTCCTTAATGCCCATCATCCCCTCCCCTCTGAAACCCTCATTTTTTTCCCCGGAGTCCGTAGTTTCTCGTGGTTCGTCTCCCTGACCACCCGATTCTTCGCACTGACATGTGGTTTTCCTCAGCTCGGGTATGATCCCTAAAGGCAATCCAGGTCCCCCCCCCCTCCTTCCCACTGTTTATTACAGTTAAAAAGTTTCTGCTTTCTAAGAACTTTTTTCTATCAGTTTCTAGTTTCAGAGAGTACAAGGTTCAGACAGGAGATAAGTGGAGTAAAGTCCAAATATATACGAAGTTGCTCTTTGACGGTTTCTCAAGATAAAGACCCCAGACTTTCAGTGGCGAAAAAATTTATTTTATATCTTAATTCTTTTTAGCTCTGGCCTCCTCCTACCCTTGACTGACCTCCTTGCCCCATGGGCTGTCTACACTTGCCTGCAGTTTAAGGATTCTGTCCTCTACAGAATAACTGTGGTGCTTTCTCATTCATGTTTCTCATTACGAACCAAAAAGGCATCTTAGAAGAATGATGAATCCTATAAATGGTAGCATTTTCCTCCTTTTGCTAGGGTTTCTAGGAAACTCAGAGCCAAGTTTATAATTACCGCTGGCAAGTACAGAAATGTTCCAGGCACTTACTATGGCTCTAACATGCCTTTATTTTTCCTTTTCCAGCTCTTTTTGTCACTTCATCTTGTTCCTTTGCTTCCTGAACAATTATCTTATATTGTTTATTTTTGTTAGCCACTTTAGGGAAGGAAGGAAAGAAGGAAGATAGAAAGGGAGAAAGGAACCTGAAAAGAAACCAGTATTCTAGGTGGGAGAGAGAATCTTTCTTTCCTACTTTTGGTAGGGCTTGACACCTCGTGCTGGGGAGCCACTAGACATTTTTTAACAGAAGACCCAAATGGCAGGCTTTTGTATGAAATCCAGAAAAATCTGAATAAATACCAAAAGCTGAATATTTTAAAATGTAAAATACCTACTCTTCATGTAAATGCAGTCACCTGCTATACACATGTGACATTAATTAAAAACCATAACAAAGGTGAGTAGCTGGCTTTGAATTAATTACCTAGTAGCTTTAATTCATAGCATTGGGTTGCAGTTCATTTCAAGTGAAGAAATGAAATTAATTGGAAATCAACGTGACTGCAAGAATTCATTGAAGTGATCCGATTTTAGCTAAGAGAAAGAGCAATTTTTAAAATAAGGGAGTTGATTTTTGGTTTGATTATGAATACTGGTGACAATACATATGTTTCACTGACGTCTTTTGACGAAGTGGGAATTTCTAACGCTAAATATTCTAAAGCTTTGAAATACCTCATAGCGTTTGAAATCCGCCTGTACAAGTTGTCTGCTGGAAAGACTTACCAGTATGTAATTGATTTGGAACCAGAGTTAATTCATGTTTGTATCCTGGCAATTGGAGCTGTGAATATGTGAAACTTTAAGGCCGTGAAATGTTTTGCAGGAAATCTCTCTTCAGATTTTGAAATTGTGGCATGCATTAGCATATAAGGAGAAAGTGAGTGGGTAACCATTTGAAAGGGGTTATTTTTATGTTGCTTTAGAAATGTAAATGGGAATAATACTCAACTTTATTGCTTGACTGATAAAATGGTGATAATTCAGTTAGTCTTTTGATTAGATCAGGAGTACAGCAAATATTAACTGGAACTCACCCTGTGGTGGAAGTCCCTGTGCCTCGTGGGGTCACAGGGGACATCAAGCTAGAGACCGTGGCAAGGGTGGAGAGAGGATGACACATTTACATTTCTAAAGCACTGGGCTCTTGCAGTGTAAGAGTTTGCTCTTGTGGAGCTAAGCTAGCAGTCTTCTACTGTGCATATCACACTCCACAGCTTCCAAAATACAGGCACCGGGATGATTTCAGCAAAGAACACTGCAGGATGCCAGGAGAGTGGCGTTTCGGGAAACGGAATGATGTGGGTTCAAGTCTTGGCTTCCCCACTTACTAGCTGTATGACCTTGAACTGATTATTTAATCTCTCTGAGCCTTTTGTTTGGACATCTGAAAATGGAGTTTTTACGAGGATCGGAAGTAGAGTAGGTGAAGCTCTTAATACAGTTCCTCACACATGGTCCATATCGAGCAATTGCTATACATATCTTCAGTCCTCATAATAATCATGAGACGTGGGCTTTTATTGCTCCGAGGACTGCTAATCAATTACTGCAGTCTAGACGTTTCTTGATTGCTTAAATTCGGTATCCATTTAATTGTCCGACCTTTAGATTTTTTGATGATTTGTCCCTGATTGGGCCCATTCTCTGGCGAGGAAACTGTGCTTTCTAAAGGTGATGGGAGACCCTCAATGTTGAGGCTGATCGGTGGCCTAATTGGGATGAGACCACTGCTCTTTTATAGTCTGTCCGGCAGTGTTGTCTCTTGACTCTGCAGGTCCCACGAACTTAGGCACATTCCTGTTCAGGAATTGGAGGATCTAGGATTTAGTCTTGTATCTCTTTGACTCTTAGTCTTGTGCTGTATGCAGTATAGTCAGCTTTCCTTTATATGCAATTAATCCTTTGATTGATTCTCTCTGTTTAGAGGAAAACACCTCTGACTTGTTTCTTTCTGCTTTTGTATCTGTCAATGTCCAGTCCAGAAAATGAAAACTATTTTATCTACTTCAAGCAAAGGGAGGTTTAATGCAGGGAATTGGTCACAAAGCTCCCTGGAAGGGTAGGAGGCAGGGGCTGTTCACTCTATGAGCTGCACTCCTGCCACGGATTTTCAGGAAGCGCTATAACATCATACACGTTGCTTAAGGAACCACTGGCTACGCTCTCACTGCTGGAGGCACCTCTGGATCCTGGATAGAAATGGTTCTTTTTCCCTCATGTGATCCACTTTCCCATTCTGAGCCTTCCATTTGAAAAGCGGAGAGGAAGTATGGAAAATGTCGTTTTCAGGCTTCTACCTTCTACCTTGAGATGAGTGCCTGAAAGTGGCCAATAACAGTTATAGCTTCTTCCCTATAATGTTGGTTCCTTCTGGAACTTAGAGCTCGGGGACCTGATGCATTGGGCTTCACATCCTGTGACCTCATATGTGATGGCATGAACATAAACATCTGGAGTTTGGTGTTTCTGAGTCTCCATCAGCTTGACTGCAGGAAGCTGTCTTTTGCTCAGTTCACGTTGTCCAAGTGTTTTGGGGTATTTGGTAATTACTGAAAGTGAGCTTGAACTTGTTCTGCTTCCCAAGCTGAGCTTTGGCAGCCTCCAGCTGTAGCGTTCCACTGAGGCGCTAATCTGAATCATATCCTGCCGGGTGCCTAGCCCCCGGGACTCAAAGCCTGCACCTTGACTCTGTTTTACCAGAGGAGCCTCTTGATACTGAAAGTCAACGTTATTAGACATGTAAAATGAGAGGAATGTGCATTCTGTGTATTACTTGATCAAAGTGGGTCCCGTAGTAGACTTGCTCGAGGCAGAAGTATTTCAGAAACCAGCATTGCAGCTTCTCCGCTTCTCAGGACGAATCTTCCAGGAGCGCACAGAAGGGCTGAGTACTGATGAATGTCCATATCAACTGTTCCACGTTCTCAAAACTGTCACTCACCTGAATCATTCTTTCTTGCCCAGTCAACCCTGTCATATCTGGTTCCTTCTCTTAGGACACCTTGGCCTCCCTCACTGCAGCTTGGTTCTTTTGGGGTCCTCCCAGGCATCACTCATCTTTATGTAAATCACAAATTGCAAGAAGATTTTTCTAGATAGTTTCTCAGAACCTGTGTAAATCAGTGGATGATGGCTAGGCAGGGATTGAGGTATTGCCTATTTTTTTTTTAAAGATTTATTTATTTATTTGAGAGAGAGTGCATGAGCATGCACAAGTGAGGGGAGAGGCAGAGGGAGAGAATCCCAAGCAGACTCCGAGCTGAGCACAGAGCCCCATGCAGGGCTCGATCCCATGACCCATGATATCATGACCTGAGCTGAAACCACGAGTTGGACGCTTAACTGACTGAGCCACCTAGGCGCCCTAAGGTGTTGCCTAATTTCACAAAACAATTTATAAGATCTATTTGATTTATAGCTTCTGTCCAATCAGAATATCCTCAGAGCTTAATAAGATTAGAGCACAGTCTGTAGTGAAAGGTCACCTGGATCCCATCTTTGCAAGGTGGAACCTTTTTGTCCCTTCTAATGAGAATTAGCTGTTAGGAGATTCAAGAACCATATGACTGACCCTGAGAATTATTTGCAGTTCCTTTCAAAAGCTCCTTTGCATTATCTGGAGCCTTGCCTGGGGCTTGAAGCTCTAGAAGTCTCACAAAGCACAGTACACAAAAGAAATACAAAGGGTTTCAGAGAGGTTAAGTGATTTTTTTCTAAGCCCACACAGCTCAAAAGTGATCAAACTGAAACTAAAACCCAAGTCTTTACAAAATCACTGCTTTTTTTCCAAATTATTTTCTAACTATCCAAAGACAGCAAACTCTTTTCTAAAGGGTATATAATTTAGATTAAAATGTTACTTCACTAAACATGTCTAAATCTGAAAAATGGGTTTAGACAATACTGGGAAATTAGTAAAATTAGTTATTTGCTGCCTTGATCCTTTGACAAGAATGGTTTGCTATGGTTCGGATGCTTATACATGACCTATATGATCTCATTTAATCCTGAGACCTCTGTGAGTTCCTTACTGTTATGGACTAAATGTTTGTGTCCCCCCGAAATTCATATGATGAGATCCTAACCCCCAATGTGATGGTGTTAGGAGGTGGTGCCTTTGGGAGGTAATTAGGTCATGAGGGTAAAGACCTCGTGAATGGGATTAGTGCCCTTATAAAAGAGTCTCCAGAGAGCTCTCTACTCTCCACTCTGAGAGGATACAATGAGAAAATGGATGGCTGTACACTAGGAACTGGGGTCTCTCCAGACATCCCATCTGCTGACACCTTGATCTTGAACATCCCAAACTCCAGAACCACGAGAGAGAAATGTTGGCTGTTTAAGCCACCCAGTCTATGGTAATTTGTTACAGCAGCCCAAACCGAGACACTTATCTGTAGCGTCCCTGTTATTACATGTGAAGTCACTGAGGCAGAGACGGATCGTTATTTTATCCAAAGTCACATTTCTAGGAAGAGGTAAAGCCATCATTTTCACCCAAGTTTGCCCGATGTCAGAGATCTTCACAGTTTGCTCATGCAAACTGTGTTGTAGTGGGTCTGTTATTAGACATTTTTAGACTTGGGGTTCTCAAGGTGAAGACAGGCAGTTACGTTTGTTTGGCTTGTCCAGGTTTTTAAAGTTGTTTACCTTACTCTTTTTTTTTTTTTTTTTTAAGATTTTGTTTATTTATTTGACAGAGATACACAGCGAGAGAGAGAACACAAGCAGGGAGAGTGGGAGAGGGAGAAGCAGGCTTCCCGCAGAGCAGGGAGCCCGACGCGGGGCTCGATCCCAGGACCCTGGGATCATGACCTGAGCCAAAGGCAGATGCTTAACGACTGAGCCACCCAGGTGCCACGTCTTGTCCAGGTTTTTCATAATTGACTCGCATGCCTTTCCAGAGGCTGGGTACTCCCCAACTTACTAAAGTAACATTGATTCCTATTGTCTGAAAAGAGGCCATTTTGAACTGTTCCGTGACCTTCCTGAGCCACAAGTCCAGTTGGTCAGGGACTTCCATCTGCCTGCCAGGCCTTTAAAGTCATTTTATTTTATCATTCTAATTTCGAAAACCATGGTAAAAACTATCTCCAATTTTAGAGACGGTATTATGACAGTTAGGACCTGTTATTTTCTCTCTGGAAATTTGTTTTATTACCATTTAGCAAATAGGGTTGTGTTGAATTTAAGAACTTTTTTCAATTAAGGAATTGGAACAGGTTTCTAAATAAATACCTGTTCCATGATTAACATTTTATCAGTCAGGTAGTGATGTTCAGGCAATGTTCTTATTTGCATTTCTAAAGAACTGTAAGAATAATCTTTCCCCCCCCTTCTCCTCTGCCCACTCACTTGCTCCTTAACTTTTATAATGGCTTTATTAATTTCAGTGCTTGCAAAAGGTTTTATACAAAGTACTCATCTTGGAATGTTCAATAGTATCATGCCTTTATGCGTATCAGATATAGACACAGATTTGAAATAAGGTCTCACTACCAACACTATAACTGACATTTTTAGCCTCACCTTATCTCAAATGTCACCATTGTTCATTATTTATAATTATTGCAGTCTAAACCCTCTAAAGTTGAATTCCAGAGAGACTATATATGTAGATATATAAAACTAGAAAGTCATTTTTTTTAAATATGAAAAAAAGAGAGCTTCTCAGCATCTGAAAAGTAACTGGTAAGAGTAAGCAAAGAAAGCTAGCTGTGGGAGGTCCAGGAATGGGATCAACCTGCACAGAAGAAGGAAGGGTCATGGCAGATATTTAGGGAGGATGCTTCTGGCTGAGTGCAGCCTGAGTTACAGTGGATGACAGGAGTTACGGTCTCAGGGAAGACTCAGGAAACTCTTACACTTCTCCAGGGGACGGGGAGAAGGGCCAGACAGAAGACTGAGGGAGTGGGCCTAGGGAAAGAGGATATGGATTTGAGAGGAAGTTAGGAAGCAGAATTCATGGTAAAAAACAATCACATCGCATGAGAAGGAAGAGGAGGACATTTTGAAGATGACCATAAAGAAGGAGTAGGGTAGACAAGGAAATAAGCTTGGGCTAGAGCTGGTTGAGGTAGAGAAAACTATGAGACATTCTGGTGATAACTGTCTAATAGAAAGTTGGCTAAATTTGCATGGAGCTCAGTGGGGAAATGTTTTGGGAAAGATTCTGATCCAAACTGCTGTAGAGTGAGTAGAACAGAAATTGAATCCCCCCCCCCCCCCAAGGCTCTAATGACCTAGGTAAAGAAAAGATGAAGGTAGCTCTCCAGATATTAATATCAGTGAGACTGCCGATAACTGAAACTTCTCCTTCTTGAGACTTCAGGGATCATCTCATTCTCTAACTTGCAAGTATAAAGGAAGTTTTGAGTGTGAAAGTTAAGAACTACTCCCTTTCTGATCTCCCACACTCCTAAAGCTTATGGGAGCGAGCCATCTGTTGTGCCTCTTTAGGTAATGTGAAGTACCGAATTATTTCCTTTGTACTATCATTTCCAGTTAGTGCAATCGTGAGAGTCGAGTTCCATCTTTTTTATAGTAAATAAATTCTTAATGACTCATGAGGGTTATGATGTAAGAAATGCGCATGTATTTGGGAAAGAGTGTATTGATTTAGTGTGAATTTTAGATAAGCTATGATAATGAAAGGTTTCAATTAATTTGATACTTAAGCAGAGGATAAGATAAATCTGCCCCCCCCCAAATGGGGATGGTTTGATTGCTTGTCCTGGAATTGAACTGAATTTTATCATTGCACCACTGACGAAGTTTTGAAAAACAAATTGAGTCATGCCAGAGGATCCTGAGAATCAGGAAAATGGTGGCCAATTTCTGTCTGTAACTTCAAACATATCATTATTTATGGTTGTGTTATTGATGAGCTAGCATCATCTGGTTCGACACCCCTAACTGGCGAGGAGAGGGACCAGCCAACCAGTCTCTGTGCTGAGAGATTTTATAGCCTTCTCAGATCAGTTCTCTGGGCAATCAGCCCGAGCTCAGGGTTATGACTTCCTATACTAGCGAAAGAGGAATTGGCTTTCTCGTAATCCAGGAAGCACATTTGTAGGAACAAAATCAGAAGAGAGAAAGGTCCCATCCACTTCAGAAAAAAAATTTTACTTTTAATAAAAATCTCACTTTGTTTGCAGGAACACTGATGCTGCTAATTAAGAGCAGGGAACTTGAGGGGCGCCTGGGTGGTTCAGTTGGTTAAGCGACTGCCTTCGGCTCAGGTCATGATCCTGGAGTCCCTGGATCGAGTCCCGCATCGGGCTCCCTGCTCGGTAGGGAGCCTGCTTCTACCTCTGACCCTCCCCCCTCTCATGTGCTCTCTCTCTCTCATTCTCTCTGTCTCAAATAAATAAATAAAATCTTTAAAAAAAAAAAAGAGCAGGGAACTTGAAAGGTATTTAAAATATCTCATCGAGTCAAAAAAAACTTAAGCAGTTAGTCATATTTTTAAAAAAAATCTATAATTCATATTTGATTAATTGTGACATGCTTCTATCCAATGATGTTGAACTGATGAGGTTTTACTCTGTGAAAAAAAATAACTAGTACACCAGCTTAATTTTAGCACTTTTATTTAGAATTATGTAACCTTGACTCGCACCCTCTCCTACCCTTCCTGTCACTGCTGTCATCAGACTTCACCATATCTTTTCTGAGTGATTGGCATCATCGCCAAAGTCCTTTCTTGACTGTGGCTGTCCCGGCTTCAATTCGTTTAGCTGCCAGATGACTGGCCATCTTTCCGTGGCTTAAGCCTGATCATGCCAGTCCCCTGTCTTTTCTCTCAACTTCCTACTCACACTTTCCATCCGAACTCCGTTATCTCCTACAGACCCCCCAGCCTTCCCTTCTTACCCTCTACACTCCCAGAGCTCTGTGTACAAATTGCTGTTATCAATTGTTTGTAATTATCAGAGCTGTTTGTGATTATTTGTTTTATGGGTCTACCTCCTCTGCTGGCCGCTATGTGCCCATTATTTAGCACACTGTCTGGCTTATCATAGTGTTGGAGAGATTTAACTAAAATTGAGAAAGCCTTTATATTTCAGTTGTAACTCTTTAGGGAAGACCTCATCATTACTGAGGGCCTGTCTTAGACAGGCTTGTGCCCAGTAGATATTAACAGCCACCACCTCTACTTCCCGCCTCTCTCGTTCACACACATGGGATTTCACTTGTAACTATGGATTCTGAAGCTATGGGATTTGGAGAGGAGATGGGAGAATAGAAGGGCACGTTCTGCATGGAGCACTGGGTGTTATGCACAAACAATGAATCATGGAACACTACATCCAAAACTAATGATGTAATGTATGGGGATTAACATAACAATAACAAATTAAAAAAAAAAAAAGAAGGAACACCAGTTCTGCATTTGAAAACGAAAGGCCTCTCCTGTGGGGCTGTTGCAGATTCTATGACTTGGGACCTTTAGCGACAGGGTCGATGCTCCCTTTATTTTATATTCTGGACCTGGGATGGACCCCTTCGCTATACTGCCACCCCCACCACAATTCCTGCTATTTCTCGCTTAACAGATATTGAACACTAGTGTAGGTGTTGTATTAAACCATTTAGAAGTATTTTCTCATTCACTCCATATAATAATCCTATGCAAGCGTTGCTCATTTTATAGGTAGTAACATGGAGACATAGAAGGATTAACTTGTGCAAATTCACATGGCTCATACATGGTAGAGCCAAGGATCCAAGCTTAGGAGGTCTGCGTCCTGAGCTCCAGCCCCTGCCTCTGCTACAGACACGGGTATATTACTGCAAGTCCCAAGATTACCTTCACTCATCTTCTGCCATTTCTACTCCTCTGCCAACTATTACTATTAACTCCATTATTTCTACCATCTTTACTTTCACAACTATGCGTTCCTGAGACTTTCCTCATTTATTCCAAGTACTATGCTGAGGGCTTTATAAACAGTGCCTTGTGTCACTGGGGCAACACTACAGATAGCCCACTCTGAGAAAGAGAGCCCGGGTCATTCCAGAGAGGGGGCCCCGTGTGCTCTGTGATCAGGGCCCTTCAGAGATCAGGTCCCTTTCAGCGGACTTTCTCTCTCCCTTGATAGCCTCGTTCTCTGGGAATTCTCCCTTATCTCCAATCAGAAATCCATTAGCTGCATTACCTCCGTCCTCCTTTCCCATCCTCAGAGGTAACCGAGATCAGCTGGCGACCTTGAATGTTAGCACAGGAATGGTTCTTAAGAGGCCATAGGAGAGTAGAAGCCTCTCCCATGTACCAGCATTCCCACTGTGGTGTCCTAGAAAGTAGCCACCAGCTTCTGCTTGAAAATTCTAGTCTTTTTAAATAAGTCCAGGTAATTGGTTAAATTCAATCCAGATGATTAGGTGTTCAGTGGAGAAAAGCAATCACACGAGATTGTGTCAAATTAGGCACTATTTCAATAGTTAGGTCTGGCAAAAGGTTTTGTTTTATAGACCGTTAAGCTCTCCCTCTGCCCCTTTACTCTTCCTCTCACTTTCTCTGCTGTTGTTCAACATCCGAGTTTTTCTTTTGTCCGGTTGCTGTCCCTGTCTCCTCCCGTGGAGTAGACGTTGTGTGCACCTGCCCCTGATTCCGCACTGGGCCGTACCGCTCTCCTTCAGATGGCTTCCAATGGCCAGTTCTCTCCTCCTAACTAGAAGTCACTGGGCAGCAAGGAGCTCATTTCCCTCTCCATCCCTGAATGTTTCTCAAGCAGATGGCTCTGGTTTAAGAATGACCAGTGCCTTTTCTGCTCTGTCACTTTTTCCTCTTCCTCACTACCTTTTCCTCTCCTCCTCTTCCTCTCCTCCACTGTGTTACTGGCATGTCATCTTGCATCCCCTGGCCCGGCTTCCCTCAGTTCTCTTTCTCTCTTGCTTTTCCACTCGCCCAGAACTTCCACTATCATTCCCAACCCAAGAGCTTTCTTTACCTTGTCTTTTTTCTCCACATCTTTATCTTTCCTAACCGAACCCCTCACTTGGTTCATCGGAAGATATTTTTCTTTTATTTTAGAAATGGCATTGCTGGAGGGGAGGTGGGTGGGGCGATGGGGTAACTGGGTGATGGGCATTAAGGAGGGCAGTTGGTGGAATGAGCACTGGGCGTCATATGCAACTGATGAATCACTAAATTCTACCTCTGAAACTAAGAATACACTACATGTTAACTAAATTGAATTTAAGTAAAAAGTTAAAAAAAAAAAGAAATGGGGCTTTAGGAATATGTATTTGTGAATCGGCAAGTGTTCAGCAATTATCTACAATATGTGTGGCTGTGGTTCAGAAGGTATATGAGATAACAGTTCTGTCTAGTGATAAGACTTCATATTAATAATTTATTTACATGATATTTCAGAGTGTACAATGTGCTTTGCTTTGCATTGTTATCTAAATCTCATGGCATCCAATGGATTAGGGCAAGTTTTATTAACCTAGCTTATAGATAAAGGAAATGAAAATTTGAAAGGTTATGAAAGGGATTTTTTTTGTGCTGAAAGTCACACTAGTGGTATATGATGGAGCCAAGATTAGAATCCAGATGTTTGGGTTTTTTTTTTTAAAGAATCCAGATGCTTTGGTTCTTAGTGCAGGCTTTTCCCACTATACACGTGGCAGTAAGTCAACACAGGAGTACCCAAGTACATTAGCATGATAACAGTGATGTCATAAGATGCTAAAATGTAAGTAGAAATCTGTGAAGACAGATTTCTCCCTTGGGATAAGATTGGTTTTGGGGAAACATAGCAGATACATCATAGAAAGATTAGTCCATAAGGGGATGTTATAACAAGCAGCTGGCCTTTGGCAAATCCAGCAAATGGTAATATTCAGACCACAGCAATGGGGAATCTGGAAGTGGAGTATTTTAAACCGTATAGAGTACTGTTCTTAGGGAAGTGTCTCAAAATATACTAGGGACTCATCTACAGTTTCTGAAGTAGAAGGAATGGCCAGGTTAGATCCCTGATACCAAAGTAACTGAGGCTTGGGGCAATCATTACAAGAGGCAGTCAGAAACATAGGGATGCATTTGGATACCAGTCAAAGCTGGAATGCAAATGGGCAGCTGGGTCTCGGGATCCATACAGAAGCCCAGAGTTCAGACTGGGATATAATCCAAATGAGCAGCAAGGATGACCTTACGTTGAATATTGTCAGTAACTCAGCATGAAATAGTAAAGTGACCTTTGAATTCCCTTGATTCTGGGTGGACCAGATCTCCAAGGTGAATCCTAATAATGATAACATGACTTACAGCCTATTTGTTGAAAAGGACAAAATAAAAGGAAAATTCAGGGTGTGCTTACATCAATTGCGAAGATGTCACAAGAAGCTGCCACTTGAAGTATAGGAAAAATATAGATTATCCATGTAGTGGGCTAAATATTTGAAGAATGATATTAGTCAGGATTCTCTCAGTTTCAAGAAAATTCAAAGTAGTATAAACAAAAACAAGAATTTGTTAACTCACTAAACTGAAAAGTTCAGGAGTGCAACTTGCTGGACGAGCACCTCAAACAATATCCTTGGAATTGGTCTCTCTATTCTGCCATCCTCTTAAGTGGGGCCTTTTCATGTAGCATTGACTTGAAGTTCTAGGCTTACATCTATCGGCTTCAAATGCAGATAAAATAAGGGTCATCCTTCCCATTAGTTGCAACAAAGTCCCAGAATTAAAGACCATTGGACCAGTTTGCATCCATGGAACCATCTCTGAATCATTGTGGTTTACATTACATTTCTATTGGAATTTCCAGGGAAGTTAAGTATGGTAATTGGCAGGTCTAGATTATATGCTGTCCCTGGAGATGAGATGTGGAGAATAGGCTCAGTGCCACCCAAACCACATGGACTAGAGTAGGGATGAGCTCTTCTACCAAATGAAGGGAGGATGAATGCCTGATAGCCTAAAAGTGCAGATGTCCAATAAAGGGGCCAAAATTCTTGCATAAAGGAGACTGTCCTCAAAGTTGGAGTTCTTTGAAGTTCAGTTGTGAAGGAAATCTTTTGTTTGCTTAAGTAAGATCTGAATTGTATCATTATGTAAAATTATTGTGTCACAATAGACTGACCAAACAGAATTTGGACCAGGAGTTTGATGCAGTTAGCAGGCACTGAGAACAGTTGTGCCAGGTAGGAGGTTCCAGTGGAATTGACAAGGCTAGAAGGATCCAGTGGCTCCTAGGGTTTTGAGAGAGTACAAGTCCAGAGAACCAATTGTGCTGATTGGTAGATGACATAAAAGTTTTCATGCCAAGGCAAGAGCTTGGGTTTTACTCTGTGTTATGTTTGAACAGCCCTGGAATCCTTGATTATAGGCAGAAGACTGGAAAGCTCCACTCCGTGAACTGGTTTCTTGTTGGGAAGTGGGAGACTTGAAGTTCAAACACGCTTGAATTTCAAAGAACCTTTTTTTTTTTTTTAAGATTTTATTTATTTCTTTGAGAGACAGAGAGAGAGAGAGAGATCACGAGCAGGGGGGAGGGTTGGAGGGAGACGCAGACTCCCCACTGAGCAGGGACCCCCGATGCGGGACTTGATCCAAGGACCCTGGGATCATGACCTGAGCTGAAGGCAGACACTTAACCTATTGAGCCCCCCAGGTGCCCCAAAAAGCCTCTTCTTATTAATAAGCACTAATGACTCTCCCTAGTTCAAATGAACTATTAGTTGACAGTAGGAATGTGACTCTCACTGTACCTAATGATTCAGCTAATATTCTTTCCCTATTTATGGATATTATTCTGACATACAAATATGGTTGTGTACATATATGGTAAGTGGGTATACATGTAAGGAGGCAGTGGTGACTGTTCTTCTAAGTAAGTGTATATTCCCCAGTGGGTGTGAATTGTGTGGATACAGCAGCTGTTGGGTGTCAACGTGGTTTTCTTTCACTTAGTCTGAAACTAGACTCTGCTTGAGATGGGAAAGACAGTGAGGACTAAGTCAGGTCTTCCCGAATATCAGAAGATCACAGAAGGCTGTAGAGAGGGGAAGGGACTTCACACAATAGCCCTGTCCTGTAGGAATATAATGTTAAGAACAAATGTGAGCCACATATGTGATTTTAAGTTTACTAGTAACTATGTTAAAAATAAGTAAAAGAGACAAATGAAATTAATTGTAATAATTTATTTAATTCAACCTACTTAAAGTATTATTTCTGCATATAATCAATATAAAATTATTAGTGAGATAGTTTATATATATATTTTTTTGTTATTTAGTCTTCAAAATCTGGTATGTATTTTCCACTTACAGCACGACTGAATTTGGACCAGACACATTTCAAATGTTCAAGACCTATACACGTCTAATGGCTACTATAATGGGCAGGGAAGTTCTAGAACACATGTTCCAAGGTCAGCAAACTATTCAAATGGGCCACCACTCCCCATTCTTACCCCACCCATCACCCCAACTTCAAATGTTGCTGCTCTATCACTCTTTCTTCCCATGTCCTGTTTCTCCATCTTCTTAACAGTTCTTGAGGTATCCAGTACCAACTGATCAGTTGCTTGGCAAGTGACTTAAAACCATTTGCCAATGCAGATAGTTCAGCATCTGACTTTTCCTCCATATTCTTCCACCTTCTTATTTGTGGCCCCTGAGTTCTCACTGGGCCCTGGTGCAGACGTTCTGTCCTTGACTTAAGTTGCCCTGAGTAAACCTCGAGCCCTCAGGAACAAAGTCTCTCCCTCTCTTTCCCCGCAATACTCTAATAAGTTTCATTTCCTACACTCAGTTTGTCTATTGCCAGTTCTTGTACCTGGCTATTTATAATGGATATTTTTAGCATGAAATTCCTCAAAGCAATTTTTTTTTATCCTTTTTAATATGACCCATTGCCTCATTTCTGAATGAACAGGCTACATTTTCCAAGCTTCTTCTTTGGACCTGATATGTCTCATGCTTTTCTGTTTTCTTTTGTGACTCTGTCAAGTTACAGCTCATTTCCTGCTTTGGCCTTTTTTTGATCTTCCTCCTACAACTTCCACGATCTTGGTTGGACCAGGAAACTACACAAAGTGTGGGGACTCCCCCCTCTACAGATTTTCTGCAGTATTTTTTTTTTTTGCAGTATTTCTAATCTTGCATTGCATTCATGGCCAGGCTGTGTGGGCTCCTGTGGACTTCATTACTACTTTTCTTGGGCTTCCCTGCAGATCCTTATTGATAGGCCCACATTGTCTGTCCATAAAATTTGGTCTGCAGCAAGAATCTGAACAAACCCAATTTTGTTTTGAATCGAGGTCAGAACCTTAGGTTTCTATTTCATTATTAACTTAAATGACTGTTTAGTTTTTAAAAAGAATTTGCTTTCTTGGTCAGGAGAAACATTTTTATCTACCTTAGTGAAATATCTTTATCTTCTTTGAACTGGCTGTGTTTGTAAGTACATTTGTTTTGCAGCCATGCATTGTAGTTTATTAGAACTTAATAGGTTGTTAAAACTGGAAGGGACATTAAAGATGTTCTGGTCCAATCTCAGTGTTTGACAGGTCAGGATAATGACTCCCAGTGGTCCCAAGGCCACCTACTATGAGTCATAGGCAAAGCTAGACTGAGTTTCCGGTTTCCTGACTCCAAGGTCAGAACTCCTTATCCCTATGGCTTTATTTTCCATCCATCTCCTTCCCTTCCTTCTTCCCTTGCTCTCTTCCTTCCTTGCTTCCTTCTTTTTCCTTTCAATTCCTACCAGGAAAGCTGGCTTAACTGCACTTAAGTATCATCTTCATAGGGTATATTTCCAATACCCCCTATGAAATCAACCAAATATGAAAAGCAATTGGAATCACTAGTATGTGTTCCACTCTTCAGTGTACTTCTGTGGTCACCAAAGTCTAGTCATGCTTGCCTGGTAATTTGAATTAAATTGACAGCAGCCCTTTGCCTTGAACTTCCAATGTCTACATCTATTTCTTGAATGAGGACTTTAAACAAGATTTGTGGTTGATGTGCAGGAGCACTGATTGGTGGAGCAACCTGTGGGCAGGCTGGACCTGCCAAGGTACCATATGAAAGAGAAGGCACATGCAGATGAGGTAAAGGTGTGTGCAGGGTTGAAACAACAAGGGACGGTGGAGCACCCTGGAGCTCACAACCGCAGTGAGCTGTCACCACCACTGTGCCCGAGGGAAGAGAATTATTACCAGAACCCAAAGAGGTCTGTAGCTGGTTGTAGACATTCACCCGACAGAAGCTCTGGTCTTCACCTATGGCTCAGCAAGGAGGGAGGTGGAGAAATTCTCGGACCTCACTCTTCTATTAATGCCTCCTGTCGACTAAACCCAATTGGGAGCCAGAGGAAAGACTTGATTGATATGGTGGCTACACAGAGCCCAGGTGGAGGAGGGTGGCACGTGGATCTACAAGAGCCATGGGGGCACACACAGGCAAATGGTGGTAAATGGTTATTGTTTCTGACTGTCTAGTATCTAGTCCCCCTTTCCCCGGTAACAGCACCCTGGTATTGCTTTAGGGAATGGCCCCTCCCTGACTCTTGGTTCTTGTGTCTTGGGTAGGGTGAGGTGTGTCCCCAGGCTCCAGAGTGGGCATGTGCTCTAGGCCTGGCTCCGCTCAGAGTGGCCACGGTGACTGGTTTAAGTAGGTACAGTCAGTGGCTCTCAGGATGAAATAAGAGGAATGCTCTTTCCCCTGGAGTTCCTGAGAATACAGAGGCCTAGAGATGCTGACCGCTGTCTGGTCACCTTTGGGGAGAGCCTGCCCAAGAAGGAAACCATTACCAAAGAGGGAATTTCTGGGATATGGAGGCAGTGAGGCCAAGTCCCACTGATCCTATTTGAGCCCCCTGATCCCACTATGCATTCAGCTAGCCCCTGTACTGAAACTTTCAGCCAGGCAGTGATACTTGCACTTTTGCTTAAACCACTGTGAGTTGGGGCTTCTGAAATTTTAAAACCAAGAGTCCTAATGAATTCATCACTGCAAGCAGCTAGGTAAGGGACTTGCAGTAGGGTGATACTAGTAGAAATAAAGAAAATAGTGGGGTAAGACTGGGGAATTAATAAAACTAGCTATGGTTAGGTCAGGGGAGAAGCAGGAAGCTGCAATAAGATTAGTAAGGTTATCTTGTAATTGGTCATTTATTCTGCTAATTATTCCAAGTTTCATGGAAATAATTTAATTATGGTACAGTGTAGAAGCCATTGAAAATTATGTTGGCTGTTGTTGAATTTATAAGGTAACTTATGATTTCACGTATACAGGTAATACAGTTCTGTAAGAAAAAAAAATCTGTTTATGTATGCACAGAAAATCATCTAGAATGCTATGCACCAAGATATTTACATTGCTTGTCTCTCACGAACAAGATGATGGATGTTAATGTTCATTAGTGTGTCTGTATTGTTCTGCTTTTTTGTTAATGATCATGCATTGCTTTCTAATAAGAACAAAATAAAACAGACTTAATTATAGTCAACAATTGTATTTTTCACTGCAACTGAAGAGGGTAAATGCTGATTGTAGGGGATGGGAGTTGCTGACTAGCAGATAGAAAATACCCTTGTAATTGATCAGCTAGTTGAGCTGAACTGGAGGAGGAGGGGAGAAAACATGTCCAGATCAGGCTGGAGACTGTTAGAAAGTGCCCAAGCTATAGGCAACAGAGCCCTGAACTAGGAAAACATACAGATAGAAGCCATTTTTACCTCCTTTCTCCTCTTGAGCTGGTGATCATGATCGCATACTGTGTTAATTTTCACAGAGGAGAATTTTAAACAGAAAGATTGAAAGTAAGTGTGCCTTTTCCCTGCTCATAGGCAAACCCAGAAGCATGTGTGTCAAAAAGTCCAACCTCTACAGTTATCAAGACAGTTTACTCACTGGCTCCTTCGATTTCTCTTTCATGCAGATGCTCAGAGTTCATTCATTGAACTCATACATGGACCTTGTTGCCTAGCAACATTAGCGGAATTGCCATGTGTGCTTCTTAATCACTGTAAAGTCTTGTTCTTTATTTTATATCGAAAAATAGAAAGGGCCAAAGGAGAATAAGACTACGGAGAGTGAGGTGAGAAAGAAAATGTCCAGACTGTATCTTCTAGCTGGAAATTAAATCGTAGTGTCTGAGTAATTCAGGACGGGGAACGTTTTTCAGAAGTATTTTTGGGCCCACCCGAGGAATTGATTGACAGATGAAAGTCCTGAGTCAGCATTTGACCTGAGCAGCCTGCATGAAAGGAGGTCCGGGGAACTAAGTGGTTCAGGATCTTTCTATCTACAAGGCCATGAAGCCCCCATTTGCTCTTTCTCTTGGAAAGTTGTGATAAACCATGTTTTGTTGGAAGGACAATATCATATTAGGGTTGTTCTGAAATCCCTCTAGTTTCCCTTATAGTCCTCCTGGAATTTATAAAATTTGTATTTTTAGGTTTTATGACTTCTGGGATAGTGAATTCCATTAGTTTACTTATCCTGGAGTCGAATCTTACTCAGTGGTTTCTAAACCAGTACTTAAGCTGTATTTTCATGTAGTAAAAAATCACCCTTAAAAATTCCTTGAACTGCGGGCGCCTGGGTGGCTCAGTTGGTTCAGCATCTGCCGTCAGCTCAGGTCATGATCTCAGGGTCCTGGGATGGAGCCCCATCTTGGGGCTCCCTGCTCAGTGGGGAGTCTGCTTCTCCCTCTCCTCCTGCCCCTCCCCCCGATCATGCTCTCTCTTGCCATCTTTCTCTCTCTCTGTCAAATAAATAAATAAAATCTTTAAAAAAATTCCTTAAACTCTATGTATAAAGTACAGCATATAAAAGTGGGGACTAATATGCACTCTCTCAATAAGCCCACATCACCATTTTTCTAGTGTTAGAACAGATCACTTTTCTTCTCTTGAGAACTGAATGAAATCGTTGGCTTATATTTTGGGGAAGCATGATTTTTGAAAATTCAAAAATGCTCATCTTTGATCACCAGAATTACAAGCAGAGTGGCAAGTTTTGTACCCAGTGAGGGACAGGGGTAGCTGAGTCGATTGAAGGGATAGCAGATAACCAGTTCCTTTCTCATTCTTATTTGGGGGCCTGTGATCATTCAGGGGAGTAGTGTAGTGAGCAGAATTGCCTGTAATATTCAATTGGTCCCTCTCTTTCTTTCTCAGAGTAGGTGAAATGAGTGTACAGTGAAACTCCATTATAAGTAGTGCTTTATTTTTATGTCCAATATCTTACCAATATTTGAACAATAAGGGCTCTCTACTTCTATTAGCCAAGGAATCAGTAAATAAATATTCACTCTTACTTTCTGGCTTCAGTACAGAACCAAAGTACTACAAACTTGAAAGGGATCCTGAGTGATATGAACCAGTCCCCTACCTGACATAAGAATCCCTTCTGTATTAACATCCTTAATAGAATATATCATCCTGATTAGCCAGCCACCTGGGAGTTGATAAGGTTGAGTATCAGGCAAGCTCAAGAACCAATAAAATGTTAAGTCTACTGCTTTTATCTCCTCAATCCCTG
Source organism: Mirounga angustirostris (assembly GCF_029215605.1). Taxonomy (NCBI): domain Eukaryota; kingdom Metazoa; phylum Chordata; class Mammalia; order Carnivora; family Phocidae; genus Mirounga; species Mirounga angustirostris. The sequence goes on from NW_026991715.1 coordinate 113,976,968, forward strand.
TGAAACCCTTTTATATCTTTCTGACAATGTCTTGATTCAGAACGCTGTCATCCGTCACCTGGTGATTGCAACAACCTTGTCACCAGTCACACTGAGGGACAGAAGGAAACATTCTCCCCTCTTGCATCCCCTCAGTCCATTCTGCGTACTAGATCTGGAGTGACATTTCTAAAATGTGAATCCTTTTATGCCATTTCCCTCTTTAAAAGGCTTGAGCAGTTTCCCATTGTTCTCGGATTAAAATCCAAACTTCTTAACATAGCTGCTGAGGTTTCTGTGAATGGCCCCTGGTCTGTCTCTGCCACATCATCCCACTCTCCACTTTGTTGCTTGCACTTCAGTCCCGGGGCGGGACTTCTGTTTTTCTATTATAAATGGCATTTTCTTTGTTACGAGAGCATTCTTCTCCATATCTTCACCCAGTGGGTTATGTCACATCCTCCAGGTCTCTGCTTAGATGCCTCTTTTTCCAGGAAGCTTTGGTGGACCACCGAAGCCTGGATTGGATGTCCCTGGAAGGTGTCCCCATAATATTTCATTATAGCATTTATGATATTATATAATTGCCTGTTTTTGTTTTTTTTCCACAAGACCTTAAGATATATGAAGGCAGACACTGTCTTGCTTAACCAATTTTTAGCACAGCGTATGCTCAATAAATATGAATGCCAGGTGAGGCAGGTTTACACTTTGGGCTCCAACACAGCCTTTCTTGCCTCTTGGTAAGAGAGCTCTTCATCCATACAAGACTATATAGATTATATTTTTGGGTGGACTGTAGATCTTGGGGTATGGTCCAGACTACATAACTTTTCAGTTGCAGTTAGACAGTCCAGAGTAATGGTCTGGGATTCTGGAACATTTCTCATCTTAGTTTTCACCCCCCAGGGCTCTGACTGGAATCCATTAGGGATCACGAACTTCACAAGATAAGACTTTGCCAAGTTAACTTCAAAAGTCTAAATAAAGAATTTCCATGGTGTCTTCATTTCCACATTAACTCTCCTAAAAACTCTAGTCATTGTGTAAAGTGTGGGGCTTAATCCACAGGGCTTAAAATATGTTTAGATTCCAACTTCAAACCCAGTAGGGAAGAGAGAAAAGAGAATTTTTCCGGGTACCTCCTACACAAGTATCCTTATTATGACTGGACAGTCTTGGATGAATCAGTCACTGTGGCCAGAGAAATTTGGTTCTCTGACTGGCCAGGCCTGTGCTACACACTCCCATCTCTGGAAGCAGAGACCCAATAGAACACGTGGGAGAGCATCCCGGCCATATTGGATTCCCTGGGTCCACTTGACCCTGATACCCAGCTGAACCAACACCCTTTCTTGTAATTATGTGAGAAATTTCAGTGAGTCTCTATATTGTCTGAGCTATAAAATGGAATCAGTATAGTGAAACCTTATTTAACATAATGGCTTAGAGTCTACCGAATGCTTTCCTTCCATCATCTCATTTAATACTCTAGGTAACAGCGATCTCTTCCCCTGTGTTCCTACCCAGCTGACCCAGGGAAGTGGTGGGAGAGATACTATTTTTGGAACAGCTGTGCCTGTGATACCACTGTTTTTACAATAGTTGCAGCTATCTGAGTGATGAAGGATTTTGTGTTTGTAGCCTTCTATGTTGTGTAAGTGGCATTATCATCTTGTTAAGATGTCAGCTTTGGTAAAGGTGTTTTTGGAACCCCTTCCAATGAAAATTGTATTATAAAGTCAAAGAAAACGTCAGGAGGACCAAGCAGTGACATGTTAGAGAAGACAAATCAGGAGGAAGAGCCTGATGAGAAAAACATATGTGGTTAATTAATTATTTTTAAGGAGATTTTTTTTCTTTTTTTTTTTATTCTTATGTTAATCCCCATATAAGGAGATTTTTTATTGAAGTATAAAATACACTGAGAAAAGTGCCCAGATAGGAAGATACCCTAATAAATTTCCCCTTACTGAGAAGACTTACATAACCAGTACCCAGATCAAGAAATAAAATGTTACTAACGCCCCAAATGCCTCGTCACTACCCCTCTCCAGCAAAGGGAACAATTATCCCAATGCCTGACATCATAGATTAGTTTTGAACTTCATATAATTGGCAATTTTGATATTCTTTCCTAATGAAGTTTTTCTTCAAGGGTCTTTTTCTACATTCTGGATTAAAGTCCTTTTTTCCCGCTAATATATTATTGTAAATATCTTCTGCCACTCTCTTAAAGGTGACTTTTGATGAATAGAGGCTCTTCAAAATATAATATGTAATCCGATTTATCAGTGGCTTCTTTTATGGTTAGTAATTTTTTTATATCCGATATAAGAAATCTTCTGTTACTTGAAGGTCAAAAAGATACACTCTTAAGTTTTCTCCTAGAAACTTTATTACTTTATAGTTAGTTTATTACTTTAAAGTAATAAATAGGATTTATAATCCATTTGGAATTGAGTTGTTTTTTTTTTTAAAGATTTTTTATTTATTTATTCATGATAGAGAGAGAGAGAGAAAGAAACAGAGTCAAACACCTGAAAAAGAAACAGAGGGAGAAGCAGGCTCCCAAGGAGCAGGGAGCCTGATGCGGGACTCGATCCCAGGACCCTGGGATCATGACCTGAGCCGAAGGCAGACGCTTAACCATCTGAGCCACCCAGGCGCCCTGGAATTGAGTTTTTATATAGTATGTGGTAAAGGTTAGGATGATTTTTTTTTCTAATATAGTTACCTAATTGACCCAACAACATTCATTCTACTCTTATGCTGACACCACCATATCTTAATTAGTGTAGTTCAAGGTATTTGATGTTATGTAGAAATAGAACTGATTTTTAAAATGACTTTGTATCCAGCAAATTGGCTAAATTCTTTGTTTAGTTCAAGCAATTTGTTTTCAGATTATTTTGTATTTTCTACGTGTACAACCATGTTTCTTTGCAATTAATGGCAGTTTTTCTTCTTTCATTCTTATCTTTGTGCTTTATCTTCTTGCCTTATTATACCGCTGGGACCTCCAGTGCACTGTTGAATAGAAGTGGTGAAAGTGGACATCCTTCTTGGCCTTCTTCTTGGTGTTATGGAAAACCTTTCACTGTTTTTCTGTTAAACATAATGGTGTGCAATATCTTTATAAGATGTTCTTTTAGATCAAGAAAGTTCCCCTCTATCCCTGGTTTGCTAAGAGTTTTTATTTTTTAATCCTGAATGGGTGTCAAATTTTTAAAAATGCTTTTTTTCTGAGATGATAATACGAGTATTCTCCTTTATATTTGGAGAATTACATTGATGTATGTTTCAGTGTTAAGCTAACCATACATTACTAGAGCAATAGATATGAAGAGCATACCTATGTATATAGAGCAATACATAACTTTCATTTGTTGTTTTAGATATTGTTGCATTCCATTTGTTAATATGTTGTTTAGGATTTTTGAATCTGTATTTATGAGATAAATTGGTCTACAATCATCCTTCTTGTAATGTCATTTCAGATTTTGCTACCAAGGGGCATTCTGGTTTTTGTTCTCTAAAAGTTTTTGTGTAAGATTGGTGTTATTCATTTCTTAACTGTTTGGAAGAATTCACCAGTGAAGTTATCTGGCTGGGCTTGGAGAAATTTTGTGGAAAAGTTTTTGGTTATAGATTAAATTTTCTTGAATAGACATAGACTATTTAGATTTATTAAACTTCTTATTGGGTAAATTTGGTAAATTACGGTTTTCTAGGCATTTGTCTATTTCATCTAAATTTTAAATGTATTAGCATTAAGTTATTCATACTATCCTTTTATTACCTTGGTAGTGTTTATATACACTTTCTGGTATGTTCCTTTGTTATTCCAGACACTAGTAATTGGAGCCTTATCTCTCTCTTAAAATTTTTTTAAATAACAAGTCCGAGTAGGGTCATTCTTATTAGTCTTTTCAAGGAAGGAAGTTTTTGTTTGTTAATTTTCTGTATTGTTTTTTTTTTAATTAATTAATTTCTGCTTTAGCCTTTCCTATTTTCTTCATTCTTTCTTTGGGATTAACTTGCTCTTATTTTTCTAACTTTTTAGGTGGATATTTAGATAATTTAAGAAACTTTTATTTTTTATTATGTTATCAGCAAATTTTTTATAATGTATGCATTTAAGGGTATGAATTTCCCTTTAAAACGTTGTTTTGTTTGCATTGCACAAGGATTAATACTTCGTATTTTAACTACTCAGTTCAAAATACTTTCAATTCCTGTGTTGGGTCCTTCTGTGAGCCATGGTTTATTTAGAGGTCTATAGCTTAATTTCTAAATATTTAAAAATTTCCTAGTAATTTTATTACTGATTTTTAGCTTAATTCCACATGGTCAGTGAATTGCTCTGAATGATTTCATTTTTTTTAAATTTTCTTGACATATACTTTTGGCCAGCATATGGTCGAGTTCGGTAAATTTCCATGTGTACTTGGGAAAAAACAATTTCATGATTCTTAGGTGCAGTGTTCTGTGTGTCATTTATGCCACATCTGTTAATCCAGATCCTCTACCCTTATTGATTTTTTGGTCTGCTTTTTCTATCAGTTCTGAGAATGTGTGTTAGTCTCCCACTTTGATTGTGGATATGTCTATTTTGCCTTTCAGTTTTGTCCATTTTTCATGTTTTGAAAATATGTTATTAAATATATAAAAATTTGTAATGACTATATCTTCCTGATAAATTGACACTTTTGCCACTTTGAAATATTCCTTTTTACTGTTGACACACTAGTTCTGGTCCTAAGTTTATCTGGTTATATGTTACAATAATGACAAGAGTTCTCTTTTAGTTAGCATTCATGTTATATATACATACATTCGTATTTTACTGTGTCCTTTTATATAAACTATCTTTATATAAGCAGCTTATATTTTTTATCCAGTCTGACAATTTTTCCCTTTTTATTGGTGTATTTAAACAACATTCTATTATATTTCGTTTTATGTCTGTTATATATTAATTTTACTTCCCAGTTGTGCCACCTGTTTTATGATTATTTTCTATGCTTTCTTGCCTTACTTTAGACTAATAATTAGTTTTTTATTATTGTAGTTTCTCCTTAATTAGCTTGTTAGATGTGTATCCTTTTAGTGGTTGCCTTAGAGATTAAAATGTGCATCCATATGTTATTAGAGTTTAATATAAATTTGTACTTTTACCATTTCTCAGACAACCTGAAGTCCTTAAACACTGTCTCTATTTATCTTCTTTTCTTTTATATTTTGCTTATTAACTCTACATATAACTTCAACACCACAAGACATTATATATACAGTTTGTACAGTACGATTTAGCTTTACTCATAGATGCACCCTTCCCATTGCTTCTCATTCTTATCTGCATTCCCGTGTTTTTCTCTGGGCTCATTTTCCTTCACAAAGAGAACTCTCTTTAACATCACATTTAGTGCAGGACTGATGACAATAAATTCTCTGGAATTTCTCTGGAAGTGTTTTATTTTTCTTTCACATTCGAAGGATTTTTTACTGGATGTGAAATTTCTAGCTTGACAGTTTTGTTTTCTCTCAGCACTGCAAAAATATAATTTCATTGTCTTTTGACTTCCATAAGTCCTGTTGGGAAGTCAGGTAAAAGTCTTCTCACTCCTGTGAAGGAACGTGTCTGTTTTCTTCTCTGGCTGCTTTTAAAATTTTCTATTTGTATTTGAATTTTAAGTGGTTTGTATTCATTATTCTGAACATTTTTTAAATGCTAAGCTACACGGCTTGAAGGTCTTACCAACCACTCATCTTCACTGCTTTCACTTGTTTTGATCTCAACTCCCGGCCTTCTGTGCATTACCTTCCTGTCCCATTTCTGTACCCCACGCCCCCACCCTGTTCTGTCCTACCCCAACCTATCTTTCTTTCATTTTCTCCTCATTCTGACTGATCCCACCTACGCTTGTCTTGGTCCTACTGCTTCCTCTTAATCTTTTTTTTTTTTTAAGATTTTATTTATTTGACAGAGAGAGACACAGTAAGAGAGGGAACATAAGCAGGGGGAGTGGGAGAGGGAGAAGCAGGCTTCCCGCTGAGCAGGGAGCCTGATGTGGGACTCGATCCCAGGACCCTGGGACCATGACCCAAGCTGAAGGCAGACACTTAATGACTGAGTCACCCAGGTGCCCCTGCCTCCTCTTAATCTTAGAAGTGTGCTGGACTTGGCCTGATGGATACTCTCATATGGGTCTTCCTCTGTCTCCGGTGACATTTATTAGAGAGCTTTGAATGCCTGGGTGAGAGCTGGACTTGGAACAGTATACAATGAAAATCAATCAAGGGTTGAAATTGGGGAGGGATTGAATTTGAAGTTTGCTTCAGGGAGATGAGTCAGGATTACTTGCCAAAGAGTTAGTGGTAATTATACCATTTTAATAAAAAAAAAGAGGAAAGATTTCTTGGGACATATTCTGAGACTAGTAGGCTAATTTTTATCACATCCTAAGGGTTTTCACACATGTTGTGCTTGTCACTTAAAATGGGCATCAGATAGCTACAACCTATACATTGCATTGTTAGACTGCTGATTATCAGCATTTGTTTAACTACTATGTCCTCAGTTGCTGCTCTGGGTTTTAATAGAAGCACAGATACCATATGTCGTGATTGATCTGTAGCCACAGACTTTGATCGGAAGTCTGTGGGCTGCTGACTGGTGTCTGAGGCAACTGATCTTCTGTACTATATTTTTAACTAATGTGGAGAGATAAAAACACGATGTTGCAATGATTATTAGTCATGGCAGTAAATAAGTGTGTCACTATTCTGACTCCTCATGCAGCCCACATTTTTATGGATTTTCATCCTTATGAATAGGTTGCATCATTTTTAGAATTTATATCATTTAAATTGGAAAACACTTGTAAAACAATTTTTTTAGGATGCCGGAGGGTGGAGAGGGGTCGTGGAAAATCTAGAAGTTATCTCTTACATCTCACATAAAGGAACAGGAAAAGACAAATTGAATTATTCATTACATTGAGAATTCATAGTAATTGCTTTCAGCCAGCTAATTTATATAGAATGGTCGATGTGTCAGTTTTATCAGGCCAATAATTAACATAATGATATCATTACAAGTTAAAGCAACAAAAATACAGGTATGCCTTGCTTTTTTTAAGATGGTGTTATGCCACTTCACTTTTACAAAAGACCTACATTAGTTTTCGCTAACCAAAAGAAATCCGAAGAGGATTTTGTTTTTTATGAAAAAAGGCAAAACGTGAAAATCGTGTGCTGTTGGTTTTGCAGCAAGTCCTATAGAGAGGCAGCACACATTGACAGCAGTGAGAGTGGCGCCACCAAGACCATTTGAACTTAGGAAAGTTTGCATAAGAACGCTCTGCTTTGGGTGCCTGGGTGGCTCAGTTGGTTAAGCGACTGCCTTCAGCTCAGGTCATGATCCTGGAGTCCCAGGATCGAGTCCCGCATCGGGCTCCCTGCTCGGCAGGGAGTCTGCTTCGTCCTCTGACCCTATCCCCTCTCAGGTGTTCTCTCTCTCAAATAAATAAATAAAATCTTTAAAAAAAAAAAAAAAAAGAACGCTCTGCTTTTGGATAGTGAGGGAAACCTGTATATGGAGATTTCAACCAATTCAAATGTTATGTTATTGTATTGTACTGTCTTTGAACACCGTTCCTGTGTTTGGGGCATTTTTTTGCATCTTGTGGGTAGGATTTTCCTGTGTCCTGGGGGCTATTCAGGTTTGTGTCAGTGAAGTGTTTGGAAGAGAGGAATGTGATGATGCAGATGCCATGGGAAATCCATTTTCTGGCTTTGGAGGACAGTCGAGGGTGATTCTGACGCTGATGCCTTCCCAGAGTCCAGAGTGTGAGCTGTGGCATCTGTGCCTGGTCATGGTGGTGGTGGTGGTGGTGGTAGAATTTTCTCTGGAGCAGTCCATAATGTTGTTTGAGTGTTTTTCTGGTTGGTTTGACTGCAACCTTGACTCTCTGATCTTCTTAGAGATTCTAGAACTTCCTAATGTCCTTTAATAAATGTCTTCTCTAGGGGCGCCTGGGTGGCTCAGTTGTTAAGCATCTGCCTTTGGCTCAGGTCATGATCCCAGGGTCCTGGGATCGAGCCTCACATTGGGCTCCCTGCTCCGCGGGAAGCCTGCTTCTCCCTCTCCCACTCCCCCTGCTTGTGTTCCTTCTCTCGCTGTGTCTGTCTCTGTCAAATAGATAAATAAAATCTTAAAAAAAAAAAAAAGTCTTCTCTGCCTAAATTAAAGAGGATTTTTGCTGTTTGTAACTAGAAATACTGATTAATACCCTCTGTATGATCCCATTGGTTTAAAGAAATTGTTTGTACAGAGAAAACATAACATTGGTTATTTCTGCTGGGTGAGATTTCTGGAGATTTCAGTCTTTTTTGTGTTTGCTTTTCTTTAGTTTTGTAATTTTCTATAGTGAGCAATTATTTCTTATGTCACAGCTTCTGGGGAATATCCATGGGAAAACTTGTTACTTTATAGCATTGGTTCCTTTGTGGAACATGAGAAAGGAGAAATTCTATTGGCTTTCTGAGACTGGGTTGCAAGTATTGTAGAAAACAAGGTCTAGAGCCATAACACTTCATGGAAACTTAGGAGATCAGGGTCCATGCCAGCTTTGCCTCTAAATGATTGTGTGACCTTGAGTATATCAATGACTTTTTGGGTTTCCAAATTCTTTCATTTGCACAGTGACTCAGTTGGGATGGATCAATGACATTTAAGCTTGCCTCTGTGTAGCCTTTTTGTTCCTGATGAAGGAGAGAAGGATTACATGTACCTGCAGGATCCTACACCTTAAAATAAGCCAAAGGAGATTCACAGAAATCTGTCTTGCATATTGGATTTCTAAGTTTTCTTTGAAAAAGTTTCCTGACTAGTAACAAGTTTGAAAATCTATGGAGCTAAATTATCTTTAAGGTCCCTTTCAGCTCCAATATTCTTTGATTTCATTAGTTTTCCCACTGAATTGCTCCTACCGTTGTACCAGGTACTTTCACACACACACACACACACACACACACACACACACACACCCACATATGCACATGCCACAGAGTTACAGAAATTTGAACTGGAAAAGACCTTTTTAACCTCAAACTATTACTCTTATAATTTCCACTTATATTATCTAGAAGCTAGCTCTCCTTTAAGAGTTCACTTGCCTTAAGACAACCATTTATCTGCTTGTGAGGATTCTATTATTATATTGGTCATTGACAGTATGTTTTTAGGACATAAAATATATTATTATTAGGAATATATATTATGTTGTGACTGGAATATAAAAAAATGAAAATAATTCCACTAATACTCTAAAAGTAGACATTGTTGCTAACTATTACTTAATATGCTTTTAACTACTACACATAATGAAGAAAAACCGTTTCATCTTCAGGAAAGGTGTGATAATAATTCATGCTGAGAAGTTTGCACCTGAACTTTATGGCTCAGCTTGTAATTTTTCTAGGATATTCAAAATATAATCTGGGGAATTGGAGTAGGTTGAAAATTTAATATGACTGAGGCATTGGTCACTTGGAGGTATCGTAGGGAAATTGGTAAGAGATAAAGCCTAAAACAGATCAGACTATCAATGGCCTTGAATTTCATCTTAGATTTTGGATTTTATTTTGAAGGTGGCAATGGAGGGGCACTAAAGGTTTTTAAGTAGAAGAGTGACATGATTAGGTTTGAATTTTAGAAAGACCAGACTGGCTGCCGTGTACATAATGAATTAGAGGAGGTCAAGTCTTATGGCAGAGGAAGTACCTAGGAGGCTTATTTCACCTATGACATTAAAAAACTAAGTTAGTTTCATTAGAAATGGGCAGAAGTAAATGTTTTCCAGGAAAAGTAAAGAGATTGAATCCATAGGGCTTACATATTTGGATGAGAGAATAAGAAAATATGAGGTATTAAGGATGGTGCTGTGTTAGTTTCTTCACCAGTTGACTAGAACAAAATATGAAGGAAAAGCAGATTTGGGAATAAGTGATAAAAGTCCGATTTTGTAATGTGGATGTGGGGTTCAAATTTCTACTATTCTCATGGTCTGAGAACTGGCAAGCCAAGAAAATGTCACAAAATTGGCCCTAGAAGATCTCCTGCTGAAGAAAATTCAGAACTTATCTGGATAGACACATACTGAATGTAGGAGGTCTAGAATTATCCCAGATAAAGTCCCACCAAAGATGAGCTTCCAGTCCAAAACTGCAAAATATATGAGAGAAAAAGTTGCTTTCAATGAGTCAGCAGACCCCCAAATCAGTAAGATTTTAACTTTGAGAACTTCAGATAGTAGATCAATTTGGTACAAACTACAAAATAATTGTTTAAAATCAATACGACTTTAAAATAGGAATCAAAACAAGAAAATTATGAGATACCATGATAAAGAATAAACCAAAATAGATAACAGCCTTGCCTCAAGAAACAAGAAAAATCTCAACTAAACAATCTAACCTCTCACCTAAAGGAACTAGTAAAAGGACAAACAAAACTCAAGTTAGTAGAAGGAAGGAAATAATAAAGATCAGAGTAGAAATAAATTTAAAAAGTAGAAAAGCTCAATGAAACTAAGAGATGGTTCTTTGAGAAATAAACAAAATTGATAAAGCAGACTCATCAAGAAAAAAAAGAAAGAGGATTCAAATAAAATCAGACATGAGAGAGAAGTTACAACTGACATCACAGAAATAGAAATAATTATAAAAAATATTAAGAAAAATTACATGTAAACAGATTGGACATCCTAGAAGACATGAATAAATTCCTAGAAACATGCACTCTTCCAAGACTGAATCAGGAGGTAATAGAAAAAATATGAACAGACCAATAACCAGTAAAAATGGAATCAGTAATCAAAAAAGTCCCAACAAACAGATGCTCAGAGCCAGATGGCTTCACAGGTGAATTCTCCCAAAATTTAAAGAAGAGTTAATACCTATCATTCTCAAATTATTTCAAAAAATAGAAGAGGAAGGAATGCTTCCAAATTTATTCTGTGAGGCCAGCATTACCCTGATACCAAAATGAGACAAACACACTACAAAAAAAGAAAGTCGGGGTGCCTGGGTGGCTCAGTCGGTTAAGCATCTGCCTTCGGCTCAGGTCTTAATCCCAGAGTGCTGGGTTGGAGCCCCGTGTCAGGCTCCATGCTCAGTGCGGAGTCTGCTTCTCCCTATCTCTCTGCCCCTCCCCGCTGCTCATGCTCTCTCTCTCACTTGCTCTCTCTCTCTCTCTCAAAAAAATAAATAAAATATTTTTTAAAAAGAGAAAGTTACAGACCAATATCCTTGATGAACATAAATGCAAAAATCCTCAACAAAATATTAGCCAGCTGAATTCAATAACACATTAAAAGGATCACTGACCATGGTCAAGTAGGATTTAGTCTAAGGATGTAAGGGTGATTCAATATCCGCAAATCAATCAACGTGATACACCAGATTAAGAAAAAGAAGGATAGGGGCGCCTAGTTCGCTCAGTCGGTTAAGCATCTAAGTCTTGATTTTGGCTCAGGTCATGATCTCAGGGTCCTGGGATCGAGCCCTGCATGGGGGCTCCCTGCTTAGCAAGGAGACTGCTTGTATTCTCTCTCCCTCTCCCTCTGTCTCTCCCCCTGCACATGCTCTCTCTCTCTAAAATAAATAAATATTAAAAAAAAACAGGAAACAAGGAAGGATAAAAATTATGTGATCATCTCAATAGATGCAGAAAAAGCGTTTGACAAAATTGAACCACCATTCATGATAAAAATTCTCAACAAAGTGGATGTGGAAGGAATAGACCTCAGCATAATAAAGGCCATATATGACAAACCCACAGCTAAGGTCATATTCAGTGGGGAAAAACTGAAAGCTTTTCCTGTAAGATCGTGAGCAAGACAAGGATGTCCACTCTCACCACTTGTTTCAACATATTGCTAGAAATCCTAGCTAAAGTAGTCAGACAAGGAAAAGAAATAAGAAGCATCGAGATTAGTGAGGAAGAAGTCAAACTGTATCTATTTGCAGATGACATGATACTCTATATAGAAAACCCTAAAGACTCCACCAAAAGACTATTAGAATAAATGACTTCAATAAAGTTGCAGGGTAAGAAACTAATATACAGAAATCTGTTTTTACATACTAGTAATGAAATAACAGAAAGAGAAATTAAGAAAAGAGTTCTATTTACAATTGCACCAAAAAGACTAAAATATCTAGGAATAAATTTGTCCAAAGAGGTGAAAGACCTGTACTCTGAAAACTATAAGACATTGATGAAAGGAATTGAAGACAACAGAAATAAATGGAAAGACAAACCATGATCATGGATTGGAAAAATTAATATTGTTAAAATACCTATATTACCCAATCTATAGATTCAATGCAATCCTTATCAAAATACAAATAGTATTTTTCACAGAACTAGAACAAATTATCTTAAAATTTGTGTGGAACCCAAAAAGACCCCAAGTAGCCAAAGCAGTCTTAAGAAAGAAGAACAAAGCTAGACGTGTCAAAATCTCAGATTTCAAGATGTACTACAATGCTATAGTAGTCAAACAGTATGGTACTGGCATGAAAATATATACATAAATCAATGGAACAAAAGAGTCCAAAAATAAACCCATGCTTATAGGATCAATTGATCTATAACAAAGGAGGAAAGACTATGCAATGGGAAAAGACAATCTCTTTAATAAATGATTTTGGGAAAACTGGACAGGTACATTCAAAGAATGAAACTGAACCACTTTCTTACACCATACATAAAAATAAACTCAAAATGGGTTAACAACCTAAGTGTACAACCTGAAACCGTAAAACTCCTAAAAGAACACATAGGCAGTAATCTCTGGGACATTGGTCTTAGTATTTTTCTGGATTTGTCTCTCTAGGCAAGGGAAACAAAAGCAAAAAGAAGCAATCAGGACTACATCAAACTAAAAAGCTTTTGCACAATGAAGGAAACCCATCTATAAAATAAAAAGACAATCTACTGAATGGGAGAAGATACTTGCATTTGTCTTTCTCTGATGATTTATTTTGCTTAGCATAATACTCTGTAGCTCCATCCATGTTGTTGCAAATGGCAACATTTCATTCTTTTTTGATGGCTGAGTAATATTCTATTGTGTGTGTGTGTGTGTGTGTGTCTTAACCATTTATCAGTTGTTGGACACTTGGGCTATTTCCATATTTTGGCTATTGTAGATAATGGTGTTATAAACATTGGGGTGCATGTACCCCTTTGAATCTGTATCTTTGTATCCTTTAAGTAAATACCTAGTAGTATAATTGCTGGATCATAGGGTAGTTTTATTTTTAGCTTTTTGAGGAACCTCCATACTATTTTCCAGAGTGGCTGCACCAGTTTGCATTCCCATTAACGGTGCAAGAGGGGTTCTCCTTTCTCCACATGCTCCTTTCTCTACATGCTCACCAACACTTGTTTCTTGTATTACTGATTTTAGCCATTCTGACAAGTGTAAAGTGATAACTCATTGTAGTTTTGATTTGCAATTCCCTGATGATGAATGATGTTGAACATCTTTTCAAGTGTCTGTTGGCCATCTATATATCTTCTTTGGAAAAATATCTATTCATGTCTTCTGCCCATTTTTTAATTGGATTATTCATTTTTGGGGTGTTGAGTTTTGTAAGTTCTTTATATATTTTGTATACTAACTCTTTATTGGATATGTCATTTGTGAGTATTTTCTCCCATTCAGTAGGTTGCCTTTTAGTTTTGTTGATTGTTTCCTTTGCCGTGCAAGCCAAAATAATAAATAGAACTTCTAAAAAGAAAAATACAGTAATTCAAATTAAAAATCCTCAAGGGAAAAATAAATGTGAGATAAATTATAGCTGAAGAGAGAATTAATGAACTGAAAGACAGAAGTGAAGAAATTAGCACAGTGGTAGCACAGTGATAAAGAAAACCTAAATATTTAAAAAGCATGGAGAACAGAAGAAATAATAAATGGACTTTTAGAATGAGACACAAAAGCAAACAGGCCAAATGAGGGAAAAGCAATATTCAAAGAAAATATGGCTGAGATTTTTCCAGAATTGATGAAAGAGAGATGAATATTAATGTGTAAGAATCATAATGAATCCTAAGTAGAAAAAAATGTAAGTAAATCTACTTATAAACATATTTCAGTGAAGCTGTGTAATATCAAAGACATATAGAAGAATAAAAGTTATAAGAAGGAAGAATAAGTATATGCAGACCAGCAGCAAACTTTCAGCAACAACAGAGGCCAGAAGACACAGAACTGTTATCGTTAAAGAGCTGAGAGGAAATAAATATTAATTTGGGCATCTGTATCCAGTTAAAAATCTCTCAATATCATTTTTGAAATAAACACATTTTCAAATAAGACTGAGAACTATTATAAGGCAATCCATTACTTAAGTATTAAGAGTGAAACTGAGCCAGAAAATAGAAATACAAAAAGCAATATTAAGCAAATAGTTTGATGAACATATGGATAATGCTAAACAAATATTTGTTCTGCTGTTCTATAAAAATAAAATAAGAATAATAGTAATTATTTGGAGTAATAAAAACAAGGTAGGACTAAGTCCTGAGAAAAACAGCACTTTAGATTGGAAGGATATTACAAAGACCTAGTATGGTATTAGGATAGGAAAAACATCTTTAATGAAACACAAAAATCATATTCAACAATAAAAGAGTGCTATATTTGACTACATAAAAATTCAAGCATCTCTATGGCAAACATACCAAAAATAGTGAAAAAAAAAAAAACAAGCCAAGCAAGAGAAGTTATTTGTAAACCATATAGCTAACAAAATATTAGTACCCAGAATATAGTGTCCCTACAAAACAGTAAGAGAAAAAACAAACAACGTGAGCAGAAAATGGGAAACAAGGCAATTCTTCAAAGAAAACTGAATGACCAATAAATAAACAGAAAGCTCATGATCTCACAAGGAAGCAGGGAAATGCTAACTATCATACAATGAGATGCCATCTGATATCCATCATATTGGCAAAAATTAATGAATCAAAGACACCAAGTATTGGCAGAATATAGAGAAACAAGAAGTTTATTTATGGGAAGATGAAATGGTATAATGATTTTGAAGGATCATTTGGCAAAATTTTCATCTATGTGTTTTGCAAAACTTTGATACAACTTTTGGAAAGCAGCAGAATGAAGGAACACACACCCAATAATTTAGAAATTCTCCTTCTAGATTTCTGTCCTAGAGAAACTTTTGAACTTGTGCACAAGGAAGTTTATAGCAGCTTGCTTATGATAGCAACACAGTGGAACCAAATGATCTGTCTTTCATAGGAGAATTGTTAAGTTGTGGCTTAGTCATGTTGGAGTACCAATTAAGATGAATTAACTCAGTTGGTGTGAATTCTACAGGTAAATCTCCAAAGCATGACACTGAATAAAAGAAGATACAATTAACATGATACCATTACATATATAAACATAAAAAACACATAAAACGTAGAAAAATGTAAGAAATAGTATATTTCATTTTTGTCTATGCACATATATAATAAAAGGACTAACATGTGTGAATGGTGTATACTAACTTTCAGTGTACAGGTAACTTCTGGGGAGGGAGGGTAAAGGAGTGAAGGCTTTAGCTATACCTGGTTTTTCCCCATCGTCAAAGTCCAATATTGTCCTAGAGTTTAACCTTCAGGCAGCTTTGCTAGAACCCTGCCCTCACACTTGCTCCTAGAATCGAGAACTTTCCCTCAGTGAACATCGCTCAGTCTTGAACATCTGGTCATTCCATCCCTGTCTGCTCAAGTCAATGTATTATTTTCTCTATTTTTAGAATGTTTAAAATATTTCATAATTACAATTTTTTTTTTAATTTTAAAGAAGAGTTTCATCAACAATGATAAGTGGTGCAGTGGTTACATCAGACAGATGCTGAGAAAAGGCTGTTGGTTTTACAATCCCATAGCTGATTGACGGCAGCAAGAGAGCTAGCTCCAAGTCTTAAGAGTCTGGGTTTTTAAATTTCTTCTGCCTGATCATACTGCTTCCCTGTGTGGTTAAAATTACTCCAAAGGTCCTTAAATCTAGTCAGAAAGGTAGCAGAGAGAGGCTGATAGTGAAAGGTGCGAGGTAGGAAAGCCTAGGGCCGTCATCCCGGTGCAGAGGTGGGTGTGGTCAGCAGAGGAAGTAGAGGGGTGAGGGGTGAGGGGCTGCTTTCCAAGCACAGCTTTGATATCTGCTGAGAGATGCTGAGGCTGAGTTACTGACGCTCACTCCTTGATAGGATTTTTCCCTGGAGCCCAGTGGGAGGCTGGGCAAGAGAAGAGAAGAGGGCTCTGCAGCCTGAGTTTCCCTCAGTTCCAGACTATCTTGTTTCTTCAAAGCCTTCGTTAAAGGAACATCATTCTCTCCCACAGTTTGAATCCCCACATAACCTGCTTGGGAAGAGTAAACAGTAATTAGTTATATAAAGTGACAGAAAAGATACAGATACAAATTAGTGAAGGAGGATGAAGGCACAAATGTATCATTATGCAGGAGGAACAAGCATCCCACCTTTCAGAGTTCTGCTGGGAAGAAAAGCCTGGAAAAGGTGGGCTCAGCCCAGGCAGAATCTTGATGATGTTCTGAAAACCCACACCCACCACCCAGCTCTCTCCCACCCCCAGGGCCTAAAAGCATCCCTGCCCTGTACCAGGCCTGTTCGGTGTGATACAACCAAGTTCGAGTTCCCATCCCAGATCTACCCACTGCCTTGCTCTGTAACCTTAAACCAGTCACCTGTCTTTTCTAAACTTCAGTTTTTCCTCATTCTCAAATGAAAGAAGTAGAACCGGACCATTTCCAGATTTCTTCTATCTCTGATATCCTACGCAACTATAAATGTCTTTAAGATATTGTTCTCCATGCCACAAAATTAACTTTGCATTACACAGTCAAGTGTCTTCTACCGCTGACAGCTGGGGAAATTACATTTGAGCCTTAATACAAAGCTGGCAAACTCAGATGTCTCCAGGGACCAAGGAGGTTGCATAAATTTCTGAAGCAGGCAGGTGTAACATACTCGAGAACAGTGTGGGTGTCGGGGAACTGGAGAGTGTCTGCTTACCCAAAGGCATTCACGTGCAAATGTTTCATAAACACTGTGCTGAACAAACAAATCTTCTGGGGCTGGATTTGGGCCAGGAGTCACTAGTGTGCAGCCCCTGAGAGAAGAGAGGGAAAATTGGTAATGGAATTTCAGGCACCAATCGCAGGTTCAAGAGGACTGGGGGCAGCAGTGAGTGAAGAAGTGAGAGAAGTAAGAGCATATTATGGTCTATCATCATTTGCTACCTCATCCTGCATTCATCTAACTTTTTAGATTGGTGGCCTGTGATAGATCTCACCTCCAACCTCACCCCCTGTGTACATTGACTGAATTCAGTCAATTGGATCTTGAGGCGAGTCCTGGAGCCCTGACGTCACTCTCCTCCTGTTTCACATGAAAGAGTTGGAGTAGTTTTGTTCCAAAATCTCATCTACATTTTATATTCTACGAAGTTAATTATGAAATGGCTTCAGGATTCCTTCTTTCATTCATTTAACATAAATTGCCCAGCACAGCCCACAGATGAAGATTGCCTCGAGAGCCTAGAATTCTAGAGTTTAAGGCATTATTTGATATTAGGCAGATACTTCTCATGTGCCAGTTCTGTTCCAGGCATTGTTCTGGCCTCTGGAATGCAGCAGTGAGCTGAGCAGACCAGGTTTCTATTCTTATGCAGACCAAGCATGTGAGAAAAAAAAACCATAAGGTAATTTCAAAATGGTCTTGTAAGAGCAATATC
This sequence comes from Mirounga angustirostris, assembly GCF_029215605.1. Classification (NCBI taxonomy): domain Eukaryota; kingdom Metazoa; phylum Chordata; class Mammalia; order Carnivora; family Phocidae; genus Mirounga; species Mirounga angustirostris. Next base: position 113,994,789 of record NW_026991715.1, read on the forward strand.
TTTCAAGAGATGGTCAACAAAGCGGCATTCAGATCGAGACCTAAATAAGGAAAGAATGCTTCCAAATAAAACTAGGGAGGAAGAGCAACCAGATGGAGGGGATCGCTAGTGTAAAATCCTAAAACTGGAACGAGTTTGACAAGCTTGAAGAATTAGAACCAAGACCCACAGTTAACGGAACACAGAGAGAATGAGAGGGGGTGTAGGAACTGAAGGGAACACAGGGATCAGGTTCTCTTTGTTGGTCATCACGATAGGCAACAAAGCATGCCTTGTGATGGTATATAAAAGTTTAGATCCAGGAGGATCCTGATCTAGACAAAAGATCAGTGCAGTAGGAGTCGGCAGGCTGGAGTTCTGCTCTGACATCTGCCACCAACTGCTGTGTGATTAGGTAAATCAGCAAGTCACTTCACCTGTCTGGGCTTCAGTTTTTTCCACTGCAAAATGACCTGGTCATAGCAGATACACTCGGGGAGGAAAGCACTTACCAGAGTATAAGCACTATGAGAGCAGGGGTCTTATTTCACTTACTTACTGGTATATCTACAGTGACGAGGATGGTGCTGAATATATATTTGGCACTCAATAAATATTTGCTGGATAAACACTGAGCAGTCTTTCTGGCTCTAGCATTCTTGGGTTTTGAGGCAATCTTTGATGAATATTCATTAGTCTTGTTCTGATACTTGTGCCTTCCACAGCAATCTAAGATATGAAGTTGTGAGCGTAATACATATTGTTTGCTGACCAGTTAGGTTGGTTCTGCGTATATCTCCTGGTTATATGTTGGATAATAATAAAACAATTTTGGAATCAATTCCTGGATTTAACCAGGCTACCATATACTGAAGGCTTGCAAGGTGCCTTGGTACCATTATAAGCAGTTTATATGCATTATTTTATTTAATCTTAAAACAATCCTGTGAGTTCGGAAGACTGACACTCAGAAAAGTCAGGTAATCTCCCCAATGTCAGACAGCTATCCAGGACTCAAACCCAGATCTGTCTCAGGCCGTGGCTTTAGGTATGATCACACGTTGCTTTCTGAATTGTTGTTTCTTGTCCTGAATAAAAATACAAGTAGTTCAGGGCTGGCGAAGGAGGTCAGTAATATCAAGCATCCATGTTCCTTCCAGATTTCCATTTTGTTGTCCCTTGTATATGGCTGCGATTGCTGCAGACATCATATTCAAGTTCAAAGGGAAGAGAGGCAAAGGGATGAAGCCAGCAATGTCCATCCTTTTGTTCAGGGAAGCAAAAGCCTTCTTCCCCACCCCCCGACTGACTTCTGCTTATTGGTCAAAATTGTATCTGGTCACCCTTGGCAACAAACAGGGAAGGTAGCTTCGTGGAGCAGGGCATAGTGGTGCCCCCAAAGGCAACTGAGGTTCTGCCACCCAGGAAGGAGGGATGGCAACAGGGAGGGTAGTTGTCAGTGTTTGCAATACCTGTGTAGAGCAGCCTGCCCATTGAATTATGACAGAATCTTTGCTTGCTCACTAGTACTTGTAAGCTATAGTACTTGTAAGCTCGTAATGATGAGCTATTTTCACTTTAATGATTTATTTGGGGGGTTATATAAACACACACACACACACACACACACAATGAAGAAGCCAATCACTAAGCAGTGCTTTGGAGACTATAAACCAAATGCCAGGGGTGAGCCACGTCATTGGAAAGGGTGTGGCACAGCGTGAGTGGACCCCTGATGCCCATCTAGCCCTGATTCTGCCACTATTTCATGACTTTAAGAAAATCTTTGGGGTGCCTGGGTGGCTCAGTCAGTTAGGCGTCCAACTCTTGATTTCGGCTCAGGTCATGGTCTCAGGGTCATGAGATCGAGCCCCACATAGGGCTCTGCACTGGGCCTGGAGCCTGCTTGGGATTCTCTCTGTCCTTTCCCTCTGCTCCCCCTCAAAAAAGAAAAAAATCTTTTTCTCAGTGTTTTCGTTGGTAGAATGAAGAATTTGAACCAGATGAAATCTAAAGCCTCTTTGGGTACCACCGTCTGCTGACCTTATTTATGTTGATTATGGATTGACATTTGAAAAGAATGAAGGGTGTTTAATAGGCACAAAATGTTTTATATGCTGTTGTAAGGTTGAGAGAGCTTTCAAATTCTACTTGTCTCCACTGAAAGTTGGGTAAGATGTAGTGAAAAGCTTTAAGATAAATAACAGGTAAAATTAGATAAAGGGAATTGTATAACCAGAAAACAAAGATCAAATGCAAATGTTAGAAGGGATGCATTTTACACCAGGGAATGCAAATTCCACCATCAACCTGGTGTTAAGAGACTGGAAGCTTATGGATTCTGGTGTGTCAGTCCCAGGACAAGAGCTTCAATAGCAGCTCTCCCTGGGGTATTACAGAAGCAGCCAAAACAATGGCCAAGCATCTTCCCAGGGAACAGTGGCTCCTCAGTTATGCCTTGCGAAGTGTTCAACATCTCCATGGTCTTTACGTGGCCTGCGTGAAGAATGGAGGTGTGGTGGGTGCTATTGTAGGCTTTGGGGTTCTGCTTTCTAATATAAAAGCGACGGTAGTGGCATCTAGTATTTATGAGCGCTCAGCATGCGCCAGACCCTGTTATAATTGCTTTATAGATATCATCTCTCAGCCTGAGTGTCTTCATCTATAAAATGTGGTAATAGCAGTCTTTGCCTCATTCTTTCATATGATGAGTAGTTATTGGAGGACCAAGCAGGAGCAGTCACCCAAAGAGTGTACTGGGCTCACTCATTTCAAAATGACTGCTCCAAAGTCGAAGTAGTGAAAACAGGGAGCCTAATCCTCAGCATAGTCAGTGCTTGGAAGCTTCTATCATTGTTTCTTTGTATCCAACTGACTTTTCTTACCTAGCGAGCACCAGTGTCCCCTTGTTTGCCCGAAGCTCATGGAGCCAAACTGGCTTGCTGTGAGTGGCAGAATTCTAAGATGCCCTCCGGGATTTCCTGCTTTTGGGAGTACACACTCTTCCTATGTATTCAGTGGAACACTAATCTAGGTATACTTCTGTGAAGGCTTTTGCAGATGTGATTAGAGTCCCCAATCAGCTGGCCTTAAAATAGGGAGATTATCCAGGGAGGCCTGACCCAATCACATGAGTCCTTTAAATCTTGGTCTAGAGGTAAGAGGCAGGGAAATTGGAGATTTGAAATTCGAGAGGATTTTGATGTGAGGAAAAATCCCTGTTGGCTTTGAAGATGGGCGTGACACGGAATGTGGGGAGTCTCTAGGAGCTGGGAGTGGCCCCAGCTGATGGCAGCAAGGAATGGGGGCTTCACTTCTTCTACTGCAAGGATCTGAATTCTGCCAACAACCACCAGGCGCTTGAAAGAGAACTCTGAATTCCCAAAGAGACAAGCAGTGAGCTCCCCTTGCGTCTTGTTTTCAGCCTGTGGGATCCGAGCGGAGAACTCAGTCACATGTTGCCTAGATTTTTGAGCTACAAAGCTATGAGCTGAAGAATAAGTGTGGTTTTTAGCCATTAAGTGTGAGTAGTTATGTAGCTGTAGAAAACTGACATTCGTCCCTTGGGGTGCATGACCAGCCTATGACAGAGCTAGGATTCGAACTCCAGCCTGCCTGACTTTATTGCTTTTGTTCTGAATCTCCCTTATACTGAGGAATAATGAAAATTCTCAGATTTTATATTAGGCAAGAAATAGATATTTTAAATTGCTAAGTGCAAGTATAAAATGCACATAAATGATGTATTGAATTTGGAACAAATTGCTAAGAACTATAAGAAAATAAATTGCTTGAAAGTTACATATTCTATAACATAAAGTATTATGAGAATGAATGTGAGAAAGAAAGGCAGGCCATGTCCATGCCTCCAGGTTTAAAGAATGGTGACATGTAAGTCGTTAAGAGTATTTCTGTAGTTGCCATATTAACTTGGCAGGAACTGAGACCTATGAGTGAGGTGAAGAAATTCTTCTGTAAGAGGGGCGTCTGGGTTGGCTCAGTTGGGTAAGCATCTGACTCTTGGTTTCGGCTCAGGTTGTGATCTCAGGATTGTGAGATTAAGCATCATGTTGGGCTCTGCGGTCAGCACAGAATCTGCTTGAGATTCTCTTTCTCCCTCAGCCCCTTCTGCTTGTGCTCTCTCTCACAAATAAATACATAAATAAATAAATCTTTAAAAAGAAATTCTTCTATAAGAAAAGAATGCCTAGAATCTGGACAAAAAGAACTTGGTGTGCAGGAACCAGAAGACTGGACATCGTCATGGGTTCTATAGTGTTTTGAAGGGCAACTAATTTCCAAAGGTTAGCACAAGTAGCAGGGGTGGGCAAGGGACATCCCAATTCTTCTAGAGAGGGGCCATGAACTGAACTTGGTGTACAGATGCCATCATAAAGACCCTTCCTCATAAGGCATAGACTGTAGCTATAAATTAATAGTAATGATTATAGTATTTATCTTGGGCCGGTTATGTGCCAGAAACTTTTCTAAGTGCTATGCACCAATTTCTTTATCTAATCCTCAAACAGTCCTAAGAGGCTGATACTTACCATTATTTCTGTTCCAAAGATGAGAACCCTGAAACACAGAAAACTTGAATACCTTGCCCTATGTAAATATTAATCATTAACTGGAACTCAGGTATGTCTCCAAAGGCTATTTTCTTAGTTATTATACCCTTCTTCCTGGAAAAAAAAATGCTAAATTTCTAAGAAAATGTGTTTTTGTTAATGAGGGACATACATATATGCCCAAGGCATGATGCTAAATGAAAGTATATATGTTATATTATCACTTATATAAAAAAGAAAGACCCACCTGTTTGAACAATGCTATATATATTGGGTAGAAAAGAACTAATAATAGTAGTAGATACCTCTGGAGTGTGTTGGGGATTAGGTGTTGGGCAGTAGTAGTCAAAGGGAGTTTAAGGTTTATTTGAAATGTTTGATTTTTTTTCTGGAGTGCTTATAATTTATTATGAAGAAGGTCAAACTAACAAAATAGCACAAAGTTCAACAAATGGGACAAATTCCCTTGTACCATCATCGAGCTTAAGAAATAAAGCATGACAAATAAGTTGACTTCCCCACGTTTGCCCCACAGAAATGATTGTCTCCCAGGATTTGGAGTTTGTTGTTCCCATGCATTTCTTTACACATTTTTTTTTCTAAGATTTTATTTGTTTATTTGACAGAGAGAAGAGCACAAGCAGAGGGAATGGCAGAGGGAGAGGGAGAAGCAGGCTCTGCACTGAGCAGGGAGCCCGATGCGGGACTCGATCCCAGGACCCTGGGATCATGACCTGAGCCAAAGGCAGACACTTAACCATCTGAGCCACACAGGCGCCCCTTCTTTATACATTTTAGTAATAAGCATGAATTCCCAAATAATATCAATCATTAATATGTTAATAAAATATTAATGTTTCATGTTTTTAACTTTACATAAATAATACACTGTGTGTATTATTTTACAACTTGTTTTTATTAACTCATCATTATATGTGCAAAATGTATCAATAGTGACATGTTTAGTTTAATTTTTTCACTCCTGCATAGGCAGCTGCTCTATGATTATAATTTTTTTATGGTTCTCCTATTGTTGAACACTTAGATAATTTCCAGTGTTTTGCAATTACAGAAAACCATCCCATAAATAATGATGTCACCTTGGATATCTGTGTGCATTTCTTTAGGCTCTGTACCTAGGAGTGGTTTGTAGGGCATAAACACCTTAACTTTACTAGGTTGTGCCAAAATCCTCTCCAACGTGGCTATGCTCCTTCCAGCAGTTCGTAAGAAGCCCCATTGTTCCTGATCTCTGTCAACACATGGCCATGATTAATTATTGCTAATCCAGTTTTGTTGACTGGAGAATGTGTTCATGTTTTAACCATGTAATTAAAAAAGAAAGAGAGGGGGGCGCCTGGGTGGCTCAGTTGGTTAAGCGACTGCCTTCGGCTCAGGTCATGATCCTGGAGTCCCGGGATCGAGTCCCGCATCGGGCTCCCTGCTCGGCAGGGAGTCTGCTTCTCCCTCTGACCCTCCTCCCTCTCATGCTCTCTGTCTCTCATTCTCTCTCTCGCAAATAAATAAAATCTTTAAAAAAAAAAAAAAAGAAAGAAAGAGAGGGAAGTGGGAGGAAAGAGAGGGAGACAGACAGAGAGAGGGACAAAGAGAGAGGGAGACAGAAGAAAGAAATCAGACATCAGACAGGAAAAGAAAGGAATCCAGTTGGTGAACTAGTGTGCACCTTTGGTGTTTGGAGAGAGCCAAACTGGAGTCACAGGCAGGCTGAGTTGAGGTTGCGCCCTCCATGTAATTGACCAAGGGTTACTTACCTCTCCTTTTATTAAAGGTAGTCCCAACCCCAGAGTTGGGGGTTTAGAGGAGCTTGTAGTGTCTCCAAGTTGGTGTGAAGAGACAGAGGCAAGAAAAGAGAGAGGAGACAAACCCGGAAGCTCTTCTCTTGACTGGACCGGTGAGCCACAGTTCCGTCAGCTAGTCAGCCATTGTACCTGCAGACGATTTGGCTTAGTTTCTAGGGGGCCTACTGATTAACTCTCATGTGGACAAACTCATTAGTTATCCTATAGTTCTTGCTTTCTCTTGGGATGTTATAATCAGCTCCACCGTGGGGATATTTTAACAGCAGAAACCAGAGAAAATTATTTTATGTCACTTGGTGATTTATGAAAAATAAAATGAATTCTGTGGTGGGTGGAGATGGGACTAATGGAGGATGTCAAAGATAAATAATTTCCCTGAGAATGCAAGAAGTTCCATAAATCACGGGACTCGTGGTCCCTCAAGCCCAACATTCCATTATCAGCTCTGGCAATGGGGAAGCGTTGGTGGGGTGTTGAGGTGGTTCCTTCCCCATTATGTCAACTTCGGTAGATTAGAAAGTCAGTTTGGGGCCACACCCATTCAGGTGCTTTCCTGGGCACCACATATATAGACCGACTTAAATAAGAGTGAGCGCATGAAATTAATCTTTTTGAATCTGAGTTTCCTTATCTAAAAGTATTGATTATAATAATAATCCTGATTTCTCTGAATTGTGTGGATTAAACAGGAATAGCCAGGAAAGCTTTTGCTAACTGAAGGCTAAATTCAGATGTTAATTTTTAAAATCTATCATCGTGTGTGTGTGTGTGTGTGTGTGTGTGTGGGTGAGAGAGAGAGAGAGAGAGAGAGAGCCTTTAATGCATACTTGCCTTTCCTCAGATGTTGTATCTATCACTGATTAGTCTGTGGCTAATGGGCTCTGGTGAATAGCAAATCATTTTCTCTCCTAACCATTTGCTGTTCTGTCTGTAGTGGACCAGGGAGCTGCTAGACAGGTTCTGGTTTTTATAAAGAAATCTTAGTAGCACTACATATCTTGCTATCAGGGTTTCTCCCCAATGGAAACCCTTTGCTTCGCTTTCTGTTTGATTGATCTGATCATTGTCTGTCCTTAGGGAGGGAGATAATGTAATTGGCTATTTTTGTGGAAAAGAGAAGGAGTGATGAACAGTAAAAGTCAGCCCATGTTTGGGTCTGATTTAGTTGAATAAAATTCAGTGCTGGGCCATTTAACTGGTTTGAGAACTAGTTCTTTCTCTCTAAAGATCTGGCTGCACATGGTGAAGGGGTCCACAGAGCCAAGTTCCGTGTATTTCGGTGTGGTGGGGGATCCATGTAGACACTTAGCATTGTGGCTTTCTTCTCGTTCCTCTAGTTTGTTAGATAAAGGAATAGCTCTGTGGTGTCATTGACCTGTAGTCCTTTAAACTTCTCTATTTTTTTAGTGAAAAAAATAGGACATTTATTGAATGTTCTTATACTTAATGCTACATTTTAGTGTTTTGTTTTTTTTTTTCTTACTGACACACAATGTTAGTTTCAGGTGTACAACGGGTAGTGATTAAGCAAGTCTTCTTTCCTTGTACTGCTCTGGTGTTGGGGAGCTGACTACATTGTGAGGCATTGTAGGGCAGCTCTAGAGATTAGGGCAGGAATGAAAAGTACCATACTTAAATGTCACAGTGTCGTCGCTGGATCCACGAGGAACGCCACTGCTCTCTGTGCTGCTTGTGGCGCTCATTATGTTGCTCACCTCCTTCTGGGCGCATTGTCGGTTTGAATAGCCTACCTCCCTTATGGCTGGATGGGGCCAGGTGACTAATTCTGGCCAATGAGTTGTTGAATGGAAGTGATGTGAGTCTTCCAGGTGGGAACATTTCATTCCCAGTCTGTGACACACACGTGCACCTTCCCACTCCATGAGTTCTCTTTCCCTCTGGCATGGCAACTGGCAACATTTAAAATGGTGGCCACTCCATCAGTTGGGTTCGGGAGCGAACGTGATGAACAGAGCCTCCCTGACTACCCACAATGGATATGTATAGTGAGTGAAATAAAACCTTTGTTCTTCTAAACTACTGAAGATGGGAAGTTGTTTGTTATCAGAGTATAATCTAGCCCATTCTGACTGACACAATGATTGAGAACCCATTCTCAGAAACCTTCTCAATATAGCATTCAACTATACAAGTGGATTGAATTTATAAAATGAGAAGAAAAGTATTTGTTACTTTCTCTTTGTTCGACTTGAATTCTACTTTCGCATATTTCCCCCTCACAGGACCCAGTCACACTCTTTAGAGCTACCTGCTGGTGTTTCAGAGATTAGAGTTAGCTACCCCAGCACCTCTGGGTCCCTTGGCCTCCAGGTTAAAATCCCCACTTCCTCAACTGCTCTACTTGTGACACAGGGATTAATTCAAAGGCCTTTTTTAATTCTGGTTAACCCCGTCTAGGTGTTTTCGAGTATCTGTGGTTAATCATTATCCAAGACAATTCTCAGGGTATCCTCAGACTTCTAGAAACTTTAGCATCCATAGCTTTAAGATCCCATAACCTGGTTAGGGTGTGCCATGTTTAAAGGAGAGAAAGGTGAGGGAGAGTGAAAAACGTTTGGTTTGGGTCAATGGATTGAATGTCCTGAGAGAGTCAAAGCATTGTTGGAGTCAGAGGGCTAACGGGATGAGTTCTAAAGACAGGAGATGGGTGGAAAGTGAGATATTTGAAAACACAGTTGTTGGGGGTTAGAGTTATCAGTAATATTCAAGGATTGAACATTGGAGGGAGTAAGTGAGGCAGTATGGAACACAAGCTCACTGGAGGAGAGCAGGTTTAGGAACTCATAGATCTCAAAGGAGTCATCAGAATATTTTTGAAGAGATAAGCATTTACATCCATCTGTATTCCAGAGGACCTGTTTGAACTTTTAGATTCTCTTCAGAAGTTATGCACTGGTTATTAAATTTTCTTTAACATTTTAGAACATTCACCTTAGTACATCATAGGTTCTGGAGTGAGGGACACCTTGGTTCAAATCCTGAGTTTACTACTTACTAGTTATATGACTTTGGGAACATGAGGTCATATGTTTGAGCCTCAGTTTCTTCATCTGAAGATTGGATGCAGTAGTAACACCTATCTCCATAGGCTCGTTGTGACAACTGAATGAGTTAATGCTTCAAAAGTAGCGTTCTTTCAGCACGGGTAGTGATAGCTCTTCTTTACCCCATTATTATTAAAGCAGAGAGGCCAAAGAGGCCTGATGGATTGGACAGCTGCCAAGTGTCAGCCCTAAGGGGTTACCTACTTACATTAGATCACATTACATTATTACCTTACATATTGCAGCCGGGCATTTATTTTCAAGCTACCACAAAATTAATTTTTCTTTCTCAGCAGTTTCTAGTGTATAGAAGCATTTCTACCCCATAAATTATTACGAGAAAGAATAACACACACACACACACACACACACACGCAGAATTCCACAAACTTGATTTGCAAATATTGCCAAATTAGATATTCATGAGATAATGAAATACAGCTTTTCATGGAAGGTGTGTATTATAGCTGTTAAAATCCTTCTGGGCTGTGAATGAGAAAAGCTTGAAGCTAGAGTAGATCTTTCTAATTTTCTTGATAGAGAAATAGTATGCTGCCTCTGCCTCTGCTCTGTTATTTCCAACCTTTGACATTCACTGATCTTTAAGCACATATGTCCAGGATTGATAAATCAGGAACACTTCAGTGCATTCATCTGAGACAAGACGTCTGAAGTTTAAGAAGAGGAAACAGTCAAGCTCTTGAAAGTTACTTTACTTTTTTAGACGAGTGATAATCATATCAGATCAACCACTACCCTGCCCTTTTTAATATTTATTTATTTATTTATTTATTTATTTATTTATTTATTTATTTATTTAAGAGAGACAGAGAGAATCTCAAGCAGACTCCCCACTGAGCACAGAGCCCAGTTCGGGGCTCGATCCTAGGACCCTGAGATCATGACCGGAGCTGAAATCAAGACCCGGCTGCTTTAACTGACTTGAGCCACCCAGGCACACCTACCCTGCCCTTTTTTAAATAACTATTTTGTAATACCCCTTGATTATGCTGAAATGAAATACATGATTAATATAATCTAGACACGATTTTATAAATTATCCACATAATGCCTTAATTGTAATATAAAAAAGCAATAAAACAAAGGTGATTTATGATAAAAGAATATGTATTTCATTATATAAATGCTCAGGCTCCTTTACAGTAGAAAATATAATAAAGCAGTCAGACACTTGCACTTGTGTGTTAAATCCCCATAATCGCAACAACTACCAACAAAGTCCAGGCCTGTTGTGCTGGTGACTCTAGTACCATGAGTGGCATTGCTGTTGGTGACATGTAGAGAATACTTTTTCTGAACAAAATGAAAGCATAATCTTCCTTTCATTGAGTGTGTATAAATTAACATGAAAAAAGTTATTTGTGTTTATATGGAAAAGGAGTTAAGTTCTAGATTAGGTAATTATAAACAAAATTTTCACTTACACAAATGACTGGTAGAACATTCTAGAATCATGGAAAATGTGGAATGATTTTTTTTTAATGAGAGATTTTCTCTCGTAATGTCATCCCTTCTTCCCCTCTAGTGCTCCTCAGTCATAACCATGACCTAATGCCCCGCAAATCTCTCAAACAGCATCTCTGGGGTAACACCTCTTTTATTAAGAACCACGTTCTAGATAAGTTGACTGATGTACCTGCAAGGAAGAGTCTTATTACAGCCAAAGGCCATCCTCAAAAACAAACAAACAACAAACAAAAAAGCCTCCCAAACTATAGTTGTCCTTCTACGCTTCAGACATGTCAAAATTCAACTCTGATCAGGTCACCCCCAGTGCCAACCTTCTAAAAACAGCTTGTGACTCCCCATTGAAGTCATGATGAAGACCTAAGTACTTAGCCCAGCGTCCAGTCCCCTCCCAATCTGCCCGTTGGCCTCATCTGATGGTGCCTCTCTGGCTCCCTGCATTCGTGTTACATTGGTCTTCCTTCAGCCGCTAGGGGAAACCATGTCATTCTCACTGCTGCACTTCCAGCCCAGGGCCCTGACATTCCTTGCCTTTTTTCAGTCAACTTCTGTTCCTTCGTCAAATCACAGCTCAGTTATCACTCCCTCAGGAAAGTGTTTTCTGATCTCCCACCGGCGTCAACACCGCTGTGTGTACCTCTTCTCGTAGCTTCCACAACAGCTCTAATTTTACATACATGCACTTAAAAACTGGATTCATATCTATTCCGGTAGCTTCTGAGCTCAATCAGGGAAGGAGCCATGCCTCCTTTCTCTTCTCAGTGACTAAAATAGAGGAGACCCTCAAATATTCTGTTGAGTGCATATACAAGTTATATGGCTGAGTAGACAGAGGGATGGTTGAATGAACAAGAGAACCAACATAAGCCTATAGCTAAGCTGACATTCCTTGGCGAGGCATCGATGAGTCAGTGAGTTTATTTGTTTTCTAGTTAGAACAGAGCTCACGCCCAGCTGCTTAGAGAAATTAACGCTCTCATGTATGACCTGTTTGGCAGGAATAGCCCCTTAACCTAGTGTGAAGTGACAAAGTTGTGAGTTTGCTAGAAGTGCAAAAGAAGATGGGATTCACAGGAGAGAGGGTAGTACTTCCTTATTCTTCAGTTGAACAAGTAAAACATAAACATATTCTTATAGTTTAAAATTCCAATAATGCCCCAAATAGAAAAGTCTTCCAATACCCTCCACCTCCCTGCCCAAAATATGTATTTATTTAATTTATTTTGGGGGGGGGGTCAGAGGGAGAGAATCCCAGCAGGCTTCACCCTCAGTGCAGAGCCTGACATGAGGCTCGATCCCATGACCCTGAGATCATGACCTGGCCTGAAATCAAGAATCGGACACTTAACTGACTGAGCCACCCAGGCGCTCCCAAAATATTTATGATTAACTGTTGGTTGTACAATCTAATGACCATAATCTCTGAATTTACATATATGCATACATATCTCTCCTTCTCTCCCTGTTTTTATCTTCCTTTAGACTCTTATGGTATCATGTGTATTGCTCTGTGATTTTTTCATTTAACCATGTGTCTGGTAGATATTATTTCATTAATATTTTATTTATGATTTTATTGTTTATATATGAAATATAAGTGCATATGTATGTTTTTCATTTTAAAAAATAAAATATCTCAAATATAGCAAAAGCTACTGGAGAAAGTGAAAGAATACCTGTGTGCCTGTGACCCACCTTAAGGTATAAAATACAATCAAAATCCCCTAATAAAATAGCTACCTCTTCCTGCCCCTACCCCACAGTCCCTGCCCTGGTTTCATTGTTTATCAAACCAATGCATGTCTTCATACTTTTCATTGCATGTATGTGGATTCCTTCATATTCTTTTTTACATCTGCATAATATTTAAGGGTATCAAAGTACTGTGATTGAATTAATCATTCCTGGAATGGTGGACATTTATACTATTTTTAAGTGTTCATTCTTTAAAAAAAAAAGTTTGTTTATTTCAGAGGGAGAGCATGAGCATGAGGGGCAGAGGGAGAGAGAATCTTAAGCAGACTCCACACTGAGTACAGAGCCCGACCTGGGGCACGATCCCATGACCCTGAGATCACAACCTGAGCTAAAACCAAGAGTCAGACGCTCAACCCACTGCTCCACCCAGGCGCCCCAAGTGTTCATTCTTAAACAATACAGTGACACATGTCCTTCTACACCTAAGCAAGTGTTCAAGCATGTCCCTAGAATAGATACATGAAAAATGTGCATTCAGAATTTTCAAAGATTTTACCAAAGTAGCATCCACAAAGCTTTGCCAATGTATCTTCCCTCCACTAGTCCTGTGAGTGCCCTTTCAGGCACTTACCAACTCAAATGATTTCAAACTTAAGTGTTCTCCCAATCTGATGGGAGAAAATTATCCCTCAACGTTTTAAATGATATTTTCCTAACAACCTGTATTTGTTGAGTACAGTAATCCTCCCTTACCCACGGGGGATGCATTCAAAGACCCCCAGTGGATGTCCGGCATCACGGATAGTACCAAACCCTATCTGTACTATGTTTTTTCCTATAGGTACATACCTATGATAAAGTTTAACTTATACATTAGGCACAGTAAGAAATTAACAACAATAAGTAAAAATAAAATAGAACAATTACAACAATCTACTGTAATAAAAGTTATGTGAATGTGGTTTCTCAAAATATCTTACTCTACTGCATTCCCCCTCCTTGTGATGATGTGAGATAAGAAAATGCCTTTGTGATGGATGAAGTCCGGGGAATGATGGAGGATTGTGACGTCATGCTAGCTACTGTTGACATCGGGCGGTTTGTCAGCGGGAGGATCATCTGTTCCAAGTGCGGTTGCCTGCAGGTAGCCAAAACCACAGAAAATGAAACCATGGGCAAGAGGGGACGGCTGCAGCTACTGTGTGCCAAGAAAACAGACAAAATCTCCACTTTCACAGTGCTTACAATTTGTTGACGGGGAAACCGTCAATAGACACCCCAAAACCAAAGGAACATACAATATGTTAGATAAATGCCCTGAAGCAAAATAAAGCAATGGAAGGAATCTGAGACGCTGGCGCATGTTGCATCAGTTAGGATGGTCAGGAAAGCCCTCTTGGAGGAGGTTGCTTTGAGTAGAGACCTAACTGAAGGCCAGGAGGAAACCCAGTGGTTGTCTGTGGGTGTTTCTGGGGAAAAACACGACAGGTGCAAAGGTCAGAGTGCACTTGACATACTGAAGAAATAGTGAGAAGGCTCTTACGAAGGGGTCACAGTAGAAGCTTCAGGTATTCTTCATGAGCTGGGAAGCCATTGACGAATATAGGGCAGGGAGCACACACTGTATGCTTAAGTTTCAGGGCGAAAACTCTGTCTTGTATGTTAAAAATAGGCCATAGGGGCTGGGGATCAAAGACCAGGGTTTTTTGAAAGAGACTAAGTTGGAGATGATAGTGGCTTAGACTAATATTCATGGTGCCACTGATGGGAAGTGGTCAGATTCCAGAGGAAATTGGAGACACCCAAACATCCACGGAAGAGGGGAGGAAATTTTGGAAAAAGTATTTGCGTTATTCTTTCTTTATAGCAGCTTCAGGTGGATGGGCAAACACTAAGAGAGAACCGATTCCTTTAAGTAAGCTCCACAGCTTACAGCTACATTTGCAACTAATAACTCTTTTGAAATTAAGCACACCAGTTAGTAAGTTGAATAACTGGTTGGAGAAACAATACTTGCCGAAGCAATGTACTAATCAAGGTGATTTTAGGAGCAGATCTAGATATAGGCACTGTGTTTTGAGAAAAATAAGTTTTGTGCATTAGGGACACATTACACATTTGATGTGGAAAACTGGAAGTGGTAGAAAAGTATAAAGAAGTAATTCAGGTTTTCTGGAGTGTCATTATCTAGAGATAACTGTTATGTATATATATAATTTCAATAGATGGGTTATATGTAGTATAATCTATAGATTATTACATATGTAAATAGTAGGTACTATATATGAATCACTTACCTGTACCTATGTGTGTGTGTGTGTAAGTATATAGATTATGTGTTTGTGGTACACATGTACTTACCAGGCTTGCATTTGGATTTTACTCTACAAAATTCAGCTGTAAGAAATGCCCCATTTCTTTTAATCTCTGAATTTAATGAGCCCTTCAAGATGGATCTCAAGGGGAAAGTCAATCTCAGATATTTTGTGTACCTCTTCTTCTCTCTGGACCAAGCTGGGACTTTTGCATTCCAGTCCACTGTGATCACCACTGCCAGAATAGCTGGCCACCTCTACTGGGTACCTGGCAGGGACCTGCTGCTTCTATGTCAACCTTGACCCCGGGGTCTCTGATCCTAGTGATTGGTGTCTGTGAGTCCTGAGGGGGACTGCTGTGTCCCTTCTTGCTGGTTTTGGAGCCTGCAAACCTCTGGCTTCTTCATGTCATAGCTCTTGAAACCTCCCTCCTTCCTTAATTGGCTGTTTCTGCCTTTATGTCAGGTGATGATGCTCTGGTGCCAGAAACTTCTGCCTTCAGCCCTGCAACTTGAAAAACCCATAACCAACATTGTTGATAAAACACAAATTTTAGTTATCTCATTGGGATAGAGGAGGAAGATAACCACTCATTGCTTCTAGTCTTTTTGTGTGTGTGTGATTTTAAGAAAAGAGTCAAAAGTTAATCTCTCAATAGATATTTTTCTGGACCCATATGTAAAACAACATTTTTATAGAAAATTGAACTTGTACTTTACTCTGTCATACGTGCTTTTAGTATTGAACAATGTTTATGAGAAATTTCTCCTGTTGTTAAATATTCTTTTCAAACCTGGATTATAATGGCTGTGAAATATTAAATAAATAAGAGACTGTTTGTGTAACTGATACCCAAATTTAGACATTTAGGTTGTTTCCAATGTTTCCAATTATAAACAACATGATTGTGAGTTATAATGTACCAAGTCTTCCTTTTTTTTTTTTTTAAAGATCTCATTTATTTATTTGAGAGAGAGAGAGAAATGGGAGGAGGAGCAGAGGGAAAGGGAGAGGCAGAGAATCTCAAGCAGACTCCACGCTGAGAGTGGAGCCTGATGCTGAACTCTATGTCACAACCCTGAGATCATGACCTGAGCCGAAACCAAGAGTCGGATGCTTAACCAACTGAGCCACCCAGGCGCCCCCATGAAAAACCAAAGTCTTTAAGAACAGGTCTAATAGGGGCACCTGGGTGGCTCAGTCGTTAAGTGTCTGCCTTCGGCTCAGGTCATGGTCCCAGCATCCTGGTATTGAGCCCCACATCAGACTCCCTGTTCCGCGGGAAGCCTGCTTCTCCCTCTCCCACTCTCCCTACTTGTGTTCCCTCTCTTGCTGTGTCTCTCTGTCAAATAAATAAATAAAATCTTAAAAAAAAAAAGAACAGTTCTAATAATGTATTTTTTTAGGATGAATTTTTAAAAGTGGAATTATTGGAGCATGAATTTTTAAGGCTATTTCTACATTTGTCATGTGCAGTCTGGACACGCATTTATGGACTGTAGTACAGTTTTTAGGTATACCAGGTTGGAATGCCAAGTGGTCATCTTTATGAGCAGTACTTTATATGATTCTGTTCTAGGGATGTCTGCTAGCATGCAGGTAGAGAATCCAGGTGACCCCGCAATTACTCTCCGCCTGCCTTCCCCTATTCCCGTCACTCCCCAGCCTGCTCTTATGGACTCTGTACCTGACAGGGTGTGTAAGTGTGAATGGGTGTGCACATGCTGGTAAACTTGAATGCGGAGTCTTTCTCTTCAAAGCTTTGTGCCCCATCAAGATATTAGATACCCTTCACTCCTCTTAGGCTCATGGCAGCTCGATAGGCCCCCCAATTCTTACATTTGCACACCACCTTCCAAACTCCATTCCCACTTTTAGCACGTTTTCTTCATTCTCTGCTCTATCATATTTGCTTTTCCCCTAGCTGTGTCTGGAAAAATTCCAGTGTATTCTTATTCATTATCTCTTTTCTCTGGACTATATTTTTCGTTGTTATTTCAACAACCCCCCAGCCAAATTACAACATGCTGTCATAATGATCAGTCATTGACCAGGCTGGGTGTCTGTCTATGCTATGAGTTAGAGGACCAGGATGCGTGTGAATGTCATGTATGTATATTTGAAATAAACAGAGAAGATGAATAATAATAGCTAGCATTTATTGAGCATGTAGTATATGCCGGGCAATATCCTGCGTGTTTTACATGTATTTCCTTAATTAATCCTCACAACAACTCCAGTGCCCAGGGGATGACTAGAAAATAGATTTAAAAGCATTGTCAGCCTTCAGAGTACCTGGGAAAGGCTTCTAATATTCTCTAGGGAAACTAGTTAACTATTGGAAGTCTGCCCATGGCGTCAACAATTCTATAAGTTGTAACTCAAAGAAGTGATTGGTGGCCCTAGGATACCTGACTCAGACAATAGTTTAGATATAGCTTAAGTAGAAATACTGAGTTGAAGAAAAACAAACCAAAACACGTTTTTATGTTGATTGCTAGGGCTTGAGCATCTTTCAGGCATGGGTTAACTTACACATTTTTTTTTACTTGTTTAATAGGTATTTGTTGTGCTAGGCACTGCAGATACCAAAGTGAATAAGACAGTATGGTTGAGGTGACACATATATTTAAGTGAATAATCAAAATATAGTGTGCTAAAAGCTATGATATGTAATTGTAGGTGCTGTAAAACCTATAGGAAGAGGAAGTTCTTGGAGCTCCCCAGAGAGGAAGATGTTTAACTGAGCTCCAAAGGACATGCAAGGGCTTGCCAGGGAAAGAAGGGGAGGGAGAGAAAGGGGAACAGTAAGTGCGTCCCACCTCCTTGAGTGGGGATTTGGGTGTTTCTCTGTGGTAGATCTGGTTATGGAATAGTGTCAGAAATAGAGGTGGAAAACTAAGTAGGGCCCAGGTTAAATCAGGTCAAATTTGGTATTTTACCAACATTGCATTGGGGGGGCATTACAAGGTTTTGGATAAATAGGGGGACATGAGTTAGTACCTTCTGGAATAAACAAAGTGACACATTTTAACTTCAGTGCTGCTAATGGTTGGGAAGAGGAAGAGTCAGGGCAGATGACCAATTAAAGGGTGACTCATTCATTCATTCATCCAATTGTTCATTTATTCCTTCATCTTTTTGAGTACTTGTATGTGCCAGGTGCTGTTTTAGGGGCGAGAAATACCATCAGTGAACATAACAGACCAAGTCTGTCCTCAGTGGGATTACATTCAAGACATTCTGGTGTGTAGAAGGACTTAGTAGCTAACAGCGATGAAGATCAATCATGCAAGAGAGGGGAATAGAGAGTGAGAGGAGAGGTCCTGTGTTAAATCTAGTGGTCAGGAAAGCCATCTTTTCAGAGGTGAATCTGAGCAGAGACTTGAATGAGGAAGTGAGTAATTTTGATCCCTGGGGTTCGAGAGATCCAGATGGAGGTGGTACCAAATGAGAGACCCTGAGGGGGGAGCCTGCTTGGCTCCTTCTGGGAATAATGAGGAAGCCTTTAGAGCTGGAGCAGCATGAAAAAGGAGAATGTGGTAAAGGTGGCGATCACAGAACGGCCAAGAGCCAGCTTTGTGGAGCCATGTAGGCCATGGTGAGGGTTCTGGGTATTACTGTGAGTGTCCTGAAAGCCATCTCAAGGGCAGTGGTTAGGGAAGTGACATGTTCCAACCGAAACATTTTACAAAGCTCACTCTGTCTACTGGGTGAAGAGTGGATTGTGTATAGAAAAGAGTGGAAGCAGGAACACCAGTTGGGAAGCCTTTGCCATCACCCAGGTGAGGTGAGAGTTCAATGGTAGACCACTAAGTGAAGACACAGTAGGTAGTGGGACATGAGTAGCTACAGTAGTTGCTGCAAAGGTAACAGAAGGGCCTTCATTAGGGTATTGACGGTGGACTGGAAAGGAGTGAAGAGTTTTAAGAGCTACTCAGAGTAGGTAGTGACTTAGGTAAAGGAGGAGAAATGGAGTCAGATGCCTGGTTTCTGGTGTGGTCAAGTGGAATGATGCTTCTTTTCACTTAGTGAAAAAATCCAGAGGAATGAATGACTCCCAGTGACCTAGGTTTCTTTTAATAGGTTCTCATAGATCTGAGTGTCTCCATACCGTATTCTTCTTTAGGCCAAACTCATTGTGGGTTCCAGAAGAGCAGGGATCATCAAACTCATTTCAGAAAGGATCAGAATAACTCGTTTCAGCTTCTGCAGTCCACACAGTCTCCATCATACTTTCTCAACTCTGCCTTTATCGTGGGAAGCAGCCATAGAAAATACATCAGGGATTGAGGGTGACAGTGTTCCAATGAAATTTTATTTACGAACACAGGCAGGGGGCTGGATTTGGCCCACTGACCATGGTTTGGCTGTCCCCATAATAGAGCAACCCCAAGCAGTTTCTTCTTTCATCTTGAGCAGAAAAGTTTTATACTGTCAGAGCAGAGGTGAGGTGAGAAATCAGAATACTTAGCAACAACCAGCCTGGACCCTGGCAAAATATGCAGAGCTGGCTCCATTAGCAGCTGGGCCCAGGGACAGGGGGGCAACTATAGCAGAAGGATGGGGAGCAGGTTGTTATCAGAGTATGGGAAATTCCGCTTTTCCTTGAGCCCTTATCCTCGGGGTAAATGATTGACTACAGGGGAGAGGCCTCATGTGGCCCACATTTTTTTTTTCTCCCCTGGGCTGGATTTCTTATAACCACAAGAATAATTTCAAGGGAATGATCAGCCAAATACTGAACACATGCCACTTATCTTCTTCCAAAGGAACACATTTCTGGACCTGATGGGCATTAAGGACCCTCAGCAACTGTGGGCAAAGAGGTGTTTGCAAAACAGACCAGAGACCCTACATCGAATTTGCACATAGATAAAAAATATATTGTAAAGAAAAAGAAATGATCTCTTAAGTTGTTTTCTCAGTTCCAATTTTGGAAGGATGGATTTTCTTGAAATGAGACTCTCCTCTCAGGTATAATTTACTGGCACTGTCATTTAGCATTTTATTTCCACAAAGAATGGAAGCCCCAATAGTTAACACGCTGTGCAGCAGTGAGAAGCTTCCCAAATGTAGGTCTCCCCTTATCACGTCAGTCCTGGCTTGGCTTTGCATTCAGGCCTGGCCTGGGAACACAATGTCTTTGATCCTGATAGCCTTTGTATTCCTTGCAGCTTTGAACTCCCATTATACTCTATCCAGATACAACTTCTCAGGGCTTTGAAGTTTTTCTCATGCCTCATATGTGTGATCTTTGAGGACCTTGAAGAGCCTATTAAAAGCTTGCCACTAGAATTTTCCTCCACAAGTTTGCATTTGAAAAATACCTGACCTTCATCAGCTGTGCATCAACCACTACCACCACCCTCCCACCCTCCTCTGTAGGGTCTTCAAAAACAATCAAAAGAAGGGGATTTTTTTAGAATTGCGTAGAAACTCCATTTTGCCTAATCTTCTTCCCGGAAAGATTTTTTATCCCTACCATTTTCTATAGCCAGCATATTTTCACAAGGCATATTAGCGGCCATCATCATGTTGGATATTAAGTTTGTAGACAAAAAGTCAAACTTTAGCTGATTTTTTTTAAAGGAATTTTATTCAATTTCAAATGAGCATGTTTAAAATCTAGTGGGAAAAGCACTGGGCTTGCAATCAAGAGTGCATAGGTTTAAGTCCCCCAAGCACCACTTGATAGCTGTAGGATCTTAAGTTTCCTGGCCACACTGAGGTCCAGTCTCTTCCGACAAAGGACGTCCTGATACTAGATTACATGGTAATTGTGAGGATGAAATGACGCAGCATTGAAAACCTCCCTAGTGCATTGTTTGCCATATAGTAGGTGCTCAATAAATCAATGTCAATTTCCCCACTTCCAAGTAGGAAGTTCCACACCTAGGGGCAAAACAAAGTAACTTGCCATGGAGAAATGAGGGCGGGGTAAAGGACATCCTGTTTCAATGCTCTAGGTCGGTGGTCTCCAAAGTGTGGTCCCCAGACCTGCAGCATCAGCATCACCCAGGAACTTGTTAGAAACGCAGATTTGGGGCCCCATTCCATCTGTACTGAATTAGAAATTGTGTAGGTGGACCCAGCAATCTGTGTTTTAACCAAGCTTTGCTACTCCCTGATGATTTTGGGGCACCATGCTCTGATGCTCTTATGATGGAACAGTTTTATATGAATTATCATATTTAGTCTTTCTATAAAAAAGGTTTTCTAAGGAAAAAAAAATACCTGAAAAAAAAAAAGCTAGCTGGAAGACCTGAAAACTTACCATTAAGAGCCCAAAGTAACGTAAAGCAAATAATAAGAAATACTCCTCCAGATTATTTGAAAATAATAGGATTCCAAGTACGTGGACCACCTAGAACATATCTAGAACGTGGGAATAAATGAAGACCACATTAATGGGAACAGGGGCATTCTGCAGAGGCTACAACATGGGGGCCAGGGGCCCAGCCATCATCAGTTGCAGTTTGCAAAGACTCAGAGTCAGGCATGGGAGTAGAAAAGCTTATAGTACTGGCTGTGAATCAGGGAGCACTACATAAAAAACTAATGATGTACTGCATGGTGACTAACACAACGTAATAAAATTTTTAAAAATAATAAATAAATAAAAAGCTTATAGTGAAAACAGGAGGGCTTTAGCTGCTCTCTGATTGGAAGTTGTTGGCACAGGGAAGCAAGAGGTGAGCTAAAAAGAAGGGGAGCCTCTCATGTTTGTTTGGGGGGCATATTTGTCTTTCTGTGGTTGGTCTGGAGGGAAAACATACGGAGGTTGGCCGTCATTGAATAAGGCCTGACCTTTCTGGGCTGGTTGCGGCAGATATTATCTGTCAGAGTTTTATTGTTATATAGGGTCTGGCCATTGTTTGTACATTAGGCTCTCAAGAAACCCAGAAAACAAGTGCACATATTTGCAGGAAATGGGGTATGCTTTAAAAAGTTTACAGTTAAATATTTCTGAAGTTATTGGTATAGAGGAAAACAGTTAACGTACCCATGGGCTCTACTATTTCTGCTTTACCTAAAAAGGCATTTAAAAATTAATTTACATAAGAAACATCACCAACACAAACATTATCTGAGCTTAAGCCCCATGTATGTGCTCCAACTGTTGCGGGTTTCGTTAGTGGCAACTAATAAAGGTAATGAAGACAGTACACACACGACATAATTAGTTGTAAAAGTGATGTATACTGTCAAAGCCAAAATTGCACTGGACAAAATTAAACAGATAAGGACGACTTTTTCAAGGCTGTTGCTATTGGGGAGAGAAACCAGAATGCAGTCGGAACTCAATTTCGCTGAAACAAAGGACAGGAGAGGTTTTACAGGAATGGAGTGGGGGTGGGGCTCACAGGCCATCTGTGTTTGCTATTTGGCCTTCCCCAAGGAAACAGGGGGTAGTTTTACAGTTCAGAGCAATGTGTCTGTGGAAGTTAGGCTCCTGCCCTCCCACAGAAACGGGGAGGTAGGGGCTCTGTCTTCCTTAATGGTAACCTTTCAAAGGGATGGCTGCTAGGTCCATGAGAAAGACAATACTGTATGGTGACTAACATAATGTAATAAATAAAATAAATAAAATAAAATAAAATAAAATAAAATAAAATAAAATAAATAAAATAAATAAAATAAATAAAATAAAATATAAAATAAAATATAAAAAATAAAATAAAATAAAATATAAAAAATAAAATAAAATAAAATAAAAAATAAAATAAATAAAATAGGCTGTTCTAGCTTGTAAAACTAGAAAAAGGTTTTTAAAAATATTTCTATCCCAAAGGGCCAGAGAAAGAATTTACAATTACAAATTTTCTAAAGTAAATGCTCTAAGAGCACACCTGTCAGAATGGCTAGCATCAAAAAGACAAGAAATAACAAGTGCTGGTGAGCTTGTAGAGAAAAGGGAACCCTTGTGCCCTCTCAGGTGGGAATGTAAATTGGTGCAGCCACTATGCAAAACAGTATGGAGGGTCCTCATAGAACTACCATAGGATCCAGTAATTTCACTTCTGGGTATTTACCCAAAGAAAATGAGCACACTAATTTGAAAAGATACACGTACCTCTATGTTGATTGCACCCTTATTTACAATAGCCAAGATATGGAAACAGCCTGTGTCCATGGATAGGTGAATGGACAAAGAAGATGTGGCATATATATACCATGGAATATTACTCGGCCACAAAAAAGAATGAAATATTGCCATTTGTGACAACATGGATGGACCTAGAGGGTATTATGCTAGTGAAATAAGTCAGACAGAGAAAGACAAACACCATATGATTTGTATGTGGAATCTGAAATACAAAATAAATGAACAAAAAAAACAAATCAGAAGCAGCTCCTAAGTACAGAGAACAAACTGGTGATGCCAGAGCAGGGGTGAGGGGAGTGGGTGAAATAAGTGAAGAGGTTTAAGAGGCACAAAATTCCAATCAACAAATAAATAAGTTGCAGAAATGCAAAGTACAGCATAAGGAATATAGTCAATAATATTGCAATAATTTTGTGTAGTAACAAATTGTAACGACATTTATGGTGGTGAGCATTTTCGTAATGTACATAAATGTTGAATCACTATGTGGTACACCTAAGACTAATATAATGTTGTATGCCAACTGTATTTCAAATTTAAAAAAATAAAGCAAATACTCTAAGAAAAGGGAGGCCAGAAACCTAGAGTAGGGAGAAGTCTGTCTAAAGTCTAGTCAAGCTGAGTAGAAAGCTAAGGCCGCCTTGGTCAATATCCAATCTTTTTTTTTTTAAAGATTTTATTCATTTATTTGACAGAGAGAGATACAGCAAGAGAGGGAATACAAGCAGGGGGAGTGGGAGAGGGAGAAGCCGCTTCCTGCAGAGCAGGAAGCCCGATGTGGGGCTCGATCCCAGGACTCCGAGATCATAACCTGAGCCGAAAGCAGATGCTTAACGACTGAGCCACCCAGGCGCCCCAATACCCAATCTTTTATCTTTATTGAAAACAACAGGGACCTTACATTTAAGGTTAATAAAATCCACACTAGAAAAACAATCCAATTTTAGTCAGGGTCTCTCTTTTAAGTCAGAGTACCTTGGCATCCTTTGTGCTGACTGTTAATTGGCAAGAAAATAAATACTGTCTTCTCTAATTTACCTGCAGTTCTTCCGGAGGACCATGCAGTGGTGAACAGGATGGGGGAAGGAAGCCTTGGATAGGGAGTATTTTGAACTGCCTGGGATCTCGTGTGGATGTGCTTTTGGGAAAGATGTTTCTCATGTGACCGGGACTTACCAGGAGTGGAAGAGGAGGAGGACATTCTCCAAAGATCAAGGGTCCAGGGCTGGACCCCGCTCATCAGATACAATTTTATTGCACAATTCAATACATAAAAAGAAAAAGAAGAACTGCTCTGGTTGCCCTGCCTCTTGGTCTCTCCTTATTCCCGGAAGTGGTCCCATGGTATTTCTGGGGAGCTATCCCACTTGACATTTTCTTCACTCTTGGCTTCCACAGTACCATACTCACCTGATGTTCCTCAGATAATCCCTGGGCATTTTTTCTCATTCTCTTCTGCTGGTTCCTCCTTCTCTCCTGCATGGCTTAGTATTAGAGTTCATCAAGCCCCTGGCCCTCTTGTTGGGTGATTGCATCTCTCCCCCAGGATCTAAATCCCATAGAATACTGGAAATCCCAAGTGTATCTCTTTCCCAGCCATCCCTTCTGAACTCTAGACACACATATCTAATTGCGTCTTTGACATCTTTACCTGAATGTCTTTTAAAAACCTTTTTTTTTTTTTTTAGTAATTTTTAGTACACCCAATGTAGGGCTTGAACCCATGAGCTCCAAGATCAAGAGTCATATGCTCTTCCGACTGAGCCAGCCAGGCACTACTTCACTTAAATGTCGTATAGGTATCTCATACAACATGTTTTTCCCATCTCATGAAATTTCTATCTCATTACCCAGATAAGCAATTCAGAAATGGAACTTCCATTTCTTCTTCTTATCCATCCATGGATCTATTGTTTTTACCTATCCCTTGACTTCCCAAATATAGCTTTATTCCACCCATGGCCACAACCGTAGTCCAAGCCACTGCTCTCACTTACCTGAACTTGGGCAAGGGCCCCTGACAGGCTTACTCTCTTTCTATCACATTTGCATCCACAGGGCCACTTTTCTGCTTAAATCACTTCATTGCATTCTCTATTATTGTGTGATGGAAGATAAACTTCTCAGCAGTGCATACAAAGCCCAAGGAACCTGGCTCCCGGCTACTTTTCAGAACTTACCCCAGATTCTTTATTCCTTGCTCATTCCCTTCCTACAATAGTGAATACAAAATGTCTTTCCTGTCTTAGGACATTTGCACTTGTTCTTCTCCTGGCTCCTCTAACTCATGCATTCTTTGCATGTATGTCATGTCCCATGTTCCCTGATCATCTAGAGTTTCCAACTCAGTTGTTCTCTATCCATTATCCTGTCAATACCCTTGATAGTTTTACGGTCTAGTGTGTGTGATTCATGAACCAGCAGCATGGGCATCCGTGATGCTCTTCATGAGCCTATGTGCTTGTGAGAAATGCAGAACCCCAGTCCCCATCCCAGGCTGAAAGAATCAGAATTTGCATTTTAACAAGATCCCCCCCATAGATTCACATGAACATTAAAGTTTGAGAGTGTCACTTTGAAGTACTGATCACCAATTGTATTTCTTTAGCTATGCACTTGCTTATTGTTTTTGCTCATTAATAGTTTGAACTCCATGAAGGGAGGGTCTTGGTCACCTTCTTTACTGTTGTATCCCAGTGCTTGGCATATGGCTGGCAATCAACACGTATTTGATAAATGAGAGATTTAATGTAACTTTCTCAATTGATCCATGAAGAAACTAAGGCTCAGAGAAGGCTAGTGACTTCTTTGAAGTTATATGGCTGTTGTTAACATGGCCAGTGCAAAAAAAGAGAAAAGTGTTCTTGACTCCTGAGAAAGTGTTTCTGTGTGTATGTGACCTTGAAACCAATTGTTCTGGATGATGTAACAAACCTAAAACTTCCTTAGCTATTGTCCGTATATGGGCTTCTGATATTAATAACAATGATTACTTATTTATATTATACTTTGTCATTTATAATCCATTTTCACATACACTAACATATGTGGAAATTTAACCAGAATTATTGTCATAACATTTTCTTCTATTAAGAGCAGAGAAAATGGTACACAGAGCCAACAAGTTTGTGGTATTTCTTAATAGATCAAGAGATAACTGAAAAAAGCAAATGAAGAGAAAGGAGGGGTGCCTGAGTGGCACAGCCAGTTAAGGGTCTGACTCTTGGTTTCCCAGCTCAGGTCACGATCTCAGGGTCATGAGATCGAGCCCTGTGTTGGGCTCTGCACTCAGCAGAGTCTACTTGAGATTTTTTTTTTTGCCCTCTCCCTCTGCCCCTCCTCTCCTCCCCACTCTAAAATAAGTAAATATTAAAAGAAGAGAGAAAGGAAAATTTCTCATAATTGTCAAAGAACCAATTTAGTGGAGTGGACAGCTCTTTGTGCAGATGAGGACTGCCTGGTCGCAGTTGACGGAGTGGTTGGAGGCTGTCAGAGGTAACCTAGGGATCTAAAATGGATTTTGTTGAAGTGGTTCCTGATTTATTTTTATTATCATTACTGGACTTACATTTAGTTCAGTGGACAGTTCTGTTTAATTAGAAAAGCTCCTTTCATGATTTGAATTTTGCTTGTCACTCACAGTTTAAAGTTTAGCTATTTCTAGTTCCTAATTGGCATCACAAATGAACCATAACACAGAACTTGGGATTCTCTGACCCTGACATAGCCTTTTGATTTGAAATATACATTCTCTGGTGCCAGAGGTGTTCACCACATCTCCTGAATCTGGCTTTTTCTCCTACAAGAGGAAAGGCAGTACAGGGGAGATGGTTCTAATGATGAGGATGTGGTTGATGGAGAATCCATGTTCTAAGAATATGTTCAGATCATTGTCCATAGACAAGAAAACAACCCCAAATCAGCTAGTTCAACCTGCCTCCAACACAGGAGTCCTATACAATATCCTGATATGTGGTCATCCATGTAACCTTTTTTTATTGTGATAAAATATACATAACATAAAATTTACCATTAATATGTAAAATAACCATTTTAAATGTGTAATTCAGTGACAGTAAGTACATTCACGATGGTGTTCAACCATCACCGCTATCCATTTCCAGAATTTTTTCCTCTTCCTAACAGAAACTCTGTACTCACTAAATAACTTCTCATTCCCTGCTCCCCCAAGTCCCTGGTAACCACTATTCAGTTCTCTGTTTCTGTGAATTTGCATATTGTAGGCTCTTCATATAAGTGGAATCATACAATATTTGTCTTTTTGTCTGGATTATTTCATATTTCACTAAGCATAATGTTTTCAAGTTTTATCCATGTTGTAGCTTGTATCAGAACTTCATTTCTTTTTATGGCTGAATAATATTCCATAATATGTATTACCACATTTTGTTTATCCATTTATCTATTGATGGACACTTGGGTTATTTCTACCTTTTGGCTATTGTGAATAATATGCTATAAACAGGGTGCCTGGGTGGCTCAGTTGGTTAGGCGACTGCCTTCGGCTCAGGTCATGATCCCGGAGTCCCGGGACCGAGTCCCACATCGGGTTCCCTGCTCAGCGGGGAGTCTGCTTCTCCCTCTAACCCTACCCCCTCTTGTGCTCTCTCTCTCACTCTCTCTCTCTCTCTCAAATAAATAAATAAAATCTTTTAAAAAAATAATAATATGCTATAAACATAGATATACAAGTATTTATCTATGCCCCTGCTTTCAATTCTTTGGGGGTTATACCTAGAACTAGAATTCTGGATCATCTGGTCGTTCTATGGTTAGTCTTTTGAGACACTTTTGAGAAAGTTTCTTCTGAGAAATGGTTTTCCACAGGGGCCACACAATTTTACATTTCCAGCAGAATGCACAAGGGTTCCACTTTCTCCACATGGTTATCAACACTGGTCATTTTTTAGTTTTGTTTTATTTTTATAATAGCCATCTTAACGGGTGCAAAGTGGTATAATAGGTATTCTTAAACATTTCTGTCCCAAGCTGGGGAGTTCAAAACAACACCAGGAAGCTATTGCGGTGCGGACCATATTTAGTTGTTAGAAAGTTCTTACTATTTGTTACTAAATCTTACCTTTCTCTAGCAGTGACTCTCAACCTTGGTTGCACATCAGAATAACTTGAGAGCTTTTAAAAATTCCAATATTTAGGCTGCAAAACCCAGACCAATTAAATCAATGTCTTAGAGATTGGAGCCCATATGTCAGCATTTGTGAAAGCTCCTTAGGTGATTTAAAAAAAAAAAAGTTTTATTTAAATTCAATTTAGTTAGCATATAGTGTATTATTAGTTTCAGAGGTAGAATTTAGGATCACTACATCAAAAACTAATGATGTATTATATGGTGACTAACATAATATAATAAAATTAAAAACTACAAAAAAAAAAGAATTTAGTGATTCAGTGCTCATTACATCAAGTGCCCTCCTTAATGCCCATCACCCAGTTACCCCATCACCCCACCTGCCTCCCCTCCAGCAACCCTCAGTTTGCTCCCTAGAGTTAAGAGTCTCTTCTGGTTTGCCCCCCTCTCTATTTTTATCTTATTTTCTTTCTCCTTTCCTTCCCCTATGTTTTGTTTCTTAAATTCCACATGTGAGTGAAATCATATGGTATTTGTCTTACTATGTAACCAAAGTTGAGAACCACGGCTTCCAACCTGACCACTGGTCCCACTTAGTTCCACAGCCTAGAGGGCATCAGCTGTGATGACCCTATCACAGTGCCTTCTCTGACAACTCCTATTAAATAGCCAGCCTTTCATCCCCCTTTGGCATCCTGTCCTCCTCTCCCTCCTAGATTTTTTACCATAGTGTGTATTGCCGGCTGATACTTTACATAGTTTTTCTCCCTTATCTATTCATTGACTATTCTCTGTTTCACTTATCTCTGCTTCTATAAGACATACAACAATGCCTAATGCAGAGTAGGTGCTCAGAAAATAGTGTTGAATGAATGAATGCATAAATCTACTCTTATTTTCAAATGACAGTGCTTCAGTTAGTTAAAAATAGCTTTTGTGTCTTATCTGTGGGTCTTCTCTTCTCTAGGCAGAATCTTCTTTGTTCCTTCAGCCAGTCTTCAAAGACATTGAAGAATAAACCTCACCGTTACGAATACATTGTCTTCCTTTCACTAAATTAGAAAATAATTGAGTACTTCCCATGTACTACACAGACCTGTACACACATATTGCAGATGAGACACTGTGCTAGGATCTGGGAATTGCAGTGAAAAAGAGAACCAAAGTCATTCTATGGGAGTGGGACACAGACAGTAATCAACAACAGAAGTCATTTCAGAGAACAAGTGCTATAAAGAAAATGCACAATGTTTGTTGGCTGTGGCACATTAAATGGGGTTTAACTGTAATCTGAGACCTGAATGGCAAGAAGAAGCCAGCCGCTAAAGAAGCATCCCAGGAGGAAGGCACAGCAAGTACAGAGGCTTTGGGGGGAGGCACATGTTTCAGCAGTGCTCTCAGTCAGAGCCTCTGAGAAGGACAAGGAGAAAAACCACTGTCACCTCCTTTGTTAGACATTTTACCTGCATCCACATGGCCTAAGATCAAATTAGTTCGCGGTAACTATATCACCCTATTGAAGCCTTTTCCTCCTGAGTTAAATCTTGCCCTGTCCAATATTTGTAACATGTTGGTAGCTGGAATTTAGGTGTGGAAGAGTGATTTGGATGAACATAAGTTGAATTTCTTTTCATGAACCCTTAGCCATAACAACTTCAATCATTCAATCAAAACACTTGTCAGCAGAGTGGAGGAACTTGTTGGTTTTCCAACCACTGCAATACTGGTTCCTTGTTCCAGTTGGCATCTTGTCTTCCATGCCTAAGGGAAAAAATTCTGGAGGAGGCTAGAGCTAGAACGTGGTGGGCTGCTACTGTTTGGGGCCAGCAGCCATCTTGGTTTTCCGTTGAAGTAGCTCAGTAAAGACAGCTCTTTCTTGCTTCTTGGGACCCTGTGTTTCCAGTGGTGGGCTCACAGGACAAGGAGCTGTTCCCAGATCAGAAGCTAATATACTTTGCCAATTCAGTTCTCCCCTCTGGGCCTCAGTTTCTCCATATTGTAATGTAGGGTTTGGGTCTGAGAGTTTTGAGATCCTTTGAAACTTCATTAAGAAAGAGAATTTTATTACTACTTTATTAAAAATAAAACTTTTTCTTATAGCTTCTTAATAACCTTCAGATTTTATGCTTTCATTGATGTGGACACTTGTTTCCAAATTAATAAAAACAAAATGCTGAGTTTGCACTAGGAGGGCAGGGTTTATAGGACCAAATCAGATGCTGAAATTGACAAGAACACAGATTTGAGCTGTGATGTTGGGCACCAAAAGAAATAGGGTCCAGGGCAGTGACAGGAGCCCCCAGAGCATATTGACTGGCTGCTGTCTTTGCGATGGACTTCACAGAATCCGAGATCTGTTTATTCAGGTCAACTTTATTAGAACAATCTTCAAGCCATGACCTATCCCTTGGACAGCCCATCTGTACACCGCAGCTTCCACATGGGCAGGGATAGGGTTCTGGCGAGAGGGTGGTCCTTGTATTCACGCAGACCCTGGTTCAAGCTACTGCCATTCATTCATCCAATGCCGTCTTTCCTTCATCTGACAAGTGTGAGTGATGCATTGAAATTGAATTGATCAGTGGATAAAACAGACAAGGTCTCTGCTCATGGAGCTTACATTCTAGCTGGGGAAGTGCACAAAACAGGAATCAACCAAATACATTTCTGAGCACAAGCTGAGGTAAGAGCTCTGAAGGAAAGTCACAGGCTCTCTGATGGAGAATAACCGTGCAGTTTCAGGGTAGTTAATTCCCCTCTCTGAGCCTCCTCCTCCTTTTGTAGGAGTTAACTAGGATAACATGTAAAGTGACAGGTACAGACATTGGAATACACCGGGTGCACAATAAATGTGTATTACAGCTGCTGATGCTAAAGTTACCTCCCTGAAGATAAATGAGGGGAAAAATTGATTTTCTTTCCCATGTCTCAGAGTTTCCTTTAATTCTTTGTATGTGTATGTGTATGTGCGTGTTCCTGTGTGCATGTGTGTCTTCCAGTTCCAAGGAGGGTTTTGGGTCAGTGGAGAAGGTCGTGCTGCTCACATTTCTCTCAGCGGTTATCCTGATGGCCATCTTGGGGAACCTGCTGGTGATGGTGGCTGTGTGCAGGGACAGGCAGCTCAGGTGAGTAGCAGGAGGAAACCTCAGGAGGAAACCGGGGTAGAGTTCTAGGATCTCCCTGGACAGCAGGGGTCTGAACTATGAATTCCTTTATAATTGTAATTATGAAAGGGAAATGATGTTGTGAAATAGAGCAGGGAAAAATCACACATAATTTCCCATGACTAACATAACCAATGTAAGCACTTACATGCAATCTCTGTCCCATCTTTTTTCTTGTGTTCAACTTCGGGTTTTGGGGGTGGGGGAGGGTTGGTAATAGGTGTGATCACTATATATATACATACAATTGTTGAGGACATATCTAATCTAACCCCCCCACTTCATCAGTGGTTCAGAAAAAGGGTGGCTGCCCAGTGACTGATCTAGTATTTAAATGTGTGTTTTCTGCTCTTTCCACTTCATGAGTCTCAACCCAGCCGCAATTAAAATCATCTGAAGACCTTTTGAAAACTGCTGATGTGTAGTGTAAATATGTCCCATATAGTATTTGGAGCATACTACTAAATAGTTATTCGTTGTTTTTTTGAAATTGAGATTTAACTAGGAGTCCTCTATTTTATCTCAAACCCTGGGGGCGGGGTGCCTGGATGGGTTAGTCACCCAAAGTCTCTGAACTAGTTGATCTGGGAAGAGACATGGGCATTAATATTTATAAAAATTCACCAGGCGATTCTAGGGTTCAGCCTGGATCGAGAGCCACCAGGCCATAAGGGGGCATAAAAGATGCAGTCCTGCGTGCTCTGTGGCCTTCCTCTCTAAGCAAGGCATGCACGAATCCAGGGATGATGCAAAGAAAGTGTAAAAGCACAATTCTGACCGGTGTCACAAATGTGAGGCACACAGTAATCAATCTCAGAGAGGAAAACAGTAGAATTTGACACCATTTGTGAGGAGGGCCCTTTGGGAGGGTCCCCTGAGAGTAACCAAACCATGGCCTCAAGGGAAGGATGGATGTGGAGAGAGAACAGCCTGTGTAGAGGCCCTAGGGAGGGGTTCCATGCATGGGGGCTCAAATCAGGCCCGTGTGGCCTCAGGGAAGAAGATGGGAGGGATTTGGGTGCAAGGGGGTCTGGAGAAGTCAGGGGCGGCTGGACCGTGCACGCTGTGTGGCG
Source organism: Mirounga angustirostris (assembly GCF_029215605.1). NCBI lineage: Eukaryota > Metazoa > Chordata > Mammalia > Carnivora > Phocidae > Mirounga > Mirounga angustirostris. Next base: position 114,027,182 of record NW_026991715.1, read on the forward strand.
GAAGGGAAAGGGGGTCTTACAGAATGCACTGGACAGTTGACTTTCCTTTCCTTTGTCTCTCTCCCTTCTTTCTTTGTTTCCCTCTCCTCCTTTTTTCTCTCCTCCTTTTTTCTCTCCTGCTCCTTTCTCTCCCCTTTTCCTTTGTTCCTCCCCCTGCCTCCTCCCTTATTTTTTTTCACTCACAGGAAGATAAAAACCAATTACTTCATTGTATCTCTCGCCTTTGTGGATCTTCTGGTTTCGGTGCTGGTGATGCCCTTTGGTGCCATCGAGCTGGTTCAAGACATCTGGGTTTATGGGGAGATGTTTTGCCTCGTCCGGACATCTCTAGACGTCCTGCTCACGACGGCATCGATTTTTCACCTGTGCTGCATTTCTCTGGATAGGTAAGGGCAGGGCAATGTGCACAGCGGAGCTCCATGCTGGGCACAAGGACCTGAGGGCTATTGGACCACACCTTTTTTTCTTCCCTAGTTCATTAGAAGCGATGAATCTCAGAGTGATAGATCTGGCTACTCACTGGTTTCCCCACTCTCTAGTCTCTGCAGAGGGCTCCTTTTTAGTCAGGCCCTCTCTGAGGTCCTGCAGACGCCGAGGTTTGTAAGGCTTAGAACCTGCCTGTGGGGAGCTCACAATCTAGACAGTGACAGGTAGTGGCAATCAGATTCACTGTAGAGCTCTACATTTTTATTCGGATGGCATGAACAAAACTCTGAGGGAGTAAGAATTAACACACCTGCCCCGTAGGCAGCAGGGCTGGTTCAGAATGATAGTCTGATGTTTGAACATGACCTCCTCCCCAAAAATGTGTCTGTATCATGATTTTATGTGCATGCAACCTGGAGAATCTTTTCCAGAAAGTTAATTGTAAAATCCCCAATAATTGCTTGTTTGGGGGATGTGGAGCTAACATTTAATTCTTTTGCAGAATTTTGTTCTTTTTCTTCACATTTGACTTCAACAGGCCTAATGATTTCTATCTTTGCCTTCTTTGTTTGCGATGTATATTTATTAGTTGTATTAGGACTTTTTATTTTCCAATTCCTGTGTGTTTATATTCAGTAATAAAAGCAAAATGCAGTTTATTTATTTATTTTTTTTTAAGATTTTATTTATTTATTTGAGAGAGAGAGAATGAGAAACAGAGAGCATGAGGAGGAAGGTCAGAGGGAGAAGCAGACTCCCTGCTGAGCAGGGAGCCCGATGCGGGACTCAATCCTGGGACTCCAGGATCATGACCTGAGCCGAAGGCAGTTGCTTAACCAACTGAGCCACCCAGGCGCCCCAGAAAATGCAGTTTAAAGGTCAGATAATTACAGGATCATAGACCGACATCATGGTATTCGTATCTTAGGGGTAGTTCGCAAAAGAAAGTGTGGTGTGGAAGTCACATGTTATCAGAATGAGCAGGGACAAGTTTTGTTTTTTTTTTTTTTTTTTTATCTCTGGAAGAGTCCAACAGACCCAGTTTCTCCTCCAGTCTAGGGATAGTCACTGTTTCTTTAATTGTGGGACAGGAAAAGCAGTTGACTAAAATTAGAGATTGTGACGTATCTAAAATATGTGTCTTTAAACACGAAAATCAGAGTCTGTCCAGAGAATTACTCACAATGGGGAAGGTCTTGAGGGCCTGGAACCAGCTGCAGGAACAGTGGATTCATCTCCTATCTCATGGGACAGGTGCTTATTGATGGGAATGGCAAGCATAATGGCCAGCTCTGCTTAAATTGTGTGAACTCTTTCTCTCTCTTGCTCTACCAAGAACACATAGTTGAATGTGCTGAAGTTAAATGCACATATAATGAGACTCTCTAGCTATAGATAGTGACACTGGTAAAACTGAGCTGTCGGTTGGCAGCCAGACCCATAGCATGTCATAGTGTGAAATTTGTGTTTATTAGCTTATTTACAACAATCTGACTTCAGTACATGAAAGACTTACAGGCAGTCACTATATACTGTATGGAAGTTCGCATGAGAAGAAATGAAATGTCAGGGAGTAAAAAATGCATGGAAATCTTGCGGGGTAGCCTGCCTATGATCACTGCCAAAATGAGTGCCAAGACAAAGTATTATAGGAACTTGGAGAAGGCAAAACTGAGGGGATCATGGCAACTGGAGTTAACCTTCAGTTTGGGGGAAAAGCAAAGGGAAGAAAAAGAGCTGAGTAGCGAGTGAAGAACGGGGGAGACATGTAGAATCATCTTCCTGATTTGGAAAACTTACTCTGAGCAGTCCTGAGGAAAGGACTGCAGGTTACCTAGGGAGATTTGGCTTCAGAGTTCCAGATTAACAATCAGGTTCTTTTGAAATCATGAAATTGTCCCCAGGTAGGCAGGAGCTGTCATGAAGCAGTATGGACTGGTCATTAAGAACCATCTGCCTTAGAACGGAAGAGATTTGGGTTCAAATCCCAGCTCTGCCAATGTTCAGCTCTGAGAATGGTGGTAAGTTATTAAGCTTTTCTGAGTCTCAGTTTTCTCATCTCTAAAAATGGGGGCAATAGCATCTATTTTATAGGATTGCAGTTAGGATTAAGTCAGATAGTTCATCGAAGGCATGGCATTGGCCCCACTAGGCACCATACAAAATGCTAGTGGATGTTCATTTCAGTTCCTGCAACTATCCATGCACTTCATGATACTTCTGAACTTGGACCTCCTCAGTGAATAGCTGCTCCAGCAGATGCATCATCCAGAAATCAGGTAGTTATTCTTAATGTGGCCTTTCCTTATCCCCTGCATTTAAACAATAAGTCCTACTGATTTTCCTTCCTAAACAGATCCAACTCTGTTTCTCTCCATCTTTATTATCCTGGTCCAAACTAATGTCATCTCTTGCATAAGCCACTTCAGCAACCTCCTAATTGTTCTCCGCACATCTACTTTATCCTCCTCCAATCTGCTTGCCTGTTACAAGATCTCATTGCCAGAGCCAACGATGCAACTTTGATCTTGTTGCTCCTTTGCCTGAAACCCTTCAATGGCTGTCATCGTACTGAAGATCAAGACCAGACTCCTTGACCTGTAGGGTTTTGTGCCATCTGTCTCCTGTCTGTGTCTCCAGCCTCACTTGATGCCCTTCACCAGCCTCACTCCCTGGGCTGCAAGCTGTCTTGGCCTTCTTTCTCTCTCCAGTGCTGTGCTCAGCCATCCCAGGACCTTCGCTCCACCGTCTGCCTGGAAAGCTCCTTTGCCCCCTCCTCTCCTGCCGGTCTTTCAGATTTTAGCTCAATCCTTTCCTCCTTCCAGAAGCTGGCTCTGACCTCATCAAACCAATTCTCCTTTGTAAAATTTAGTGCAATTGTGATTTAAATCAATTCTTTGACTTTTTTTTTTTGCATTTATACTCTTTTTATTGAAGTATAATTAACATACTGTGTTATATTACTTTCAGGTGTACACACAGTGCTTCCAACAATTCTATATATTACCTAATGCTCACCGCGATAAGTATAGTGACCATCTGTCACCCTACAGCGTTATTACAATTTTATTGACTATATTCCCTATGCCGTACTTTTCATCTCTGTGATTTATTCATTTTGTAACTGGAAGTTTGTACCTCTTATTCTTCTTTATCTATTTCACTCATTCCCCCCCCCCCGCAACACACACTTATTCTCTGGCAACTCCCTGTTTGTTCTCTGTATTTAAGAGTCTGGGGGTTTTTTGCCTCCTTTTTTGTTGGTTTGTTTGTTCTTTTGTTTTGTTTCTTATATTCCACTCATATGTGGACTATCTCCCCTGATGGGAGAAAGTGCAAGGATATGAATAAGGACAGGGTCCCACCCTCATGGAACTTACCTTTTTAATGGGGAAATTAACAATTAGCCAGTAATTACATAAATATTGATTTAGGTATTTGGGAAACACTGTTCAACAAATGGGGTGTTTAGTACACCCTCTTTTTGAGGGAATTCTCTCAAAAATTCTCTTTTTGTGCCACCACTAGCTCCATTTCCTTCTCTGATAATGGACATCAAAACATCTGATACCATAAATAAGATGGAGTCAGATGGTTTCGTTTGGTTTGTTTTCCTTAGGGAGCCTGGGAAATTTGCCAGTTGTCTCTAGCATCTCCTGTCCCTACAGTGATATTCTCATTGGGATGGAAGGTCCACCCTGAACTTGACAACACAACATCTTAGCCTGGAAGAGTATGCTTTTATTTATCATCTAGCTTCTGTTTTTCTCTGTCCCACCCAGCCTGACAGTTGGGCTGGGCTGGGCTGGGCTGGGCCAGAGCACAGAGTGAGTGTGTCAGTGAGATGTGATTCCTGGCAAGATGTTTTGTCTTCCTCTCTGGAGCTACCATGAGTCTGTGGGGACAACTGATCTAGAGTAGTGCTTCCCAGACAAGAACGCTCACTGTGATTCTTAATCTCACCCAGATGGCAGACCTTTGGATCAAAGCAAGATGTAGGACTCTATTAATATTATAAAATGCTTTTTTCCCACTGCAGTGCTCCATCCACTGTGCTTCCTGGTGCTTGGAGAATTGAATCCTATTAATAAAAGTTTATTGCCTTGTTAAAAATTATTTCCAAAGCATAATTAAATGACATGCATCATATAGTCATGGGAGACCAGAAAACTGCATTAAAAGCATTATGTACTAGTACAGTTGATTATTTTGAATCTAAGGTTCTGTGGTGAATGAAAACCACCAAGTATCTGTCATAGAGTACTAGTTTTAATCCAGCCACTAAAAACCATGGGAAATAGTTATGTGTGTTGTCCTAGAAAGATATCACTGGTGTGTTATTTGGGGGAAAAAAAAAGTGTCAGATTTCAATGTTCAGAATAATTCTACTTCTGTAAAATAAATATAGAGATGTTTCTATCTAGGTGTACCTGAGTGAGTGTGAGACAGGCAGAGACAGAAAGAGAGAGAGAGGTTGATTATGAATAAAATTGCACCAAACCATTAACAACAGTTATATGGGGGGCAGTTGGGAGTGGTCCTGGCGAGACTGGATAACCCGTTGGATTGGGGTCGAGAGAGACATCACTCTTACTAACTTCTAAAATATGTTTTAAACTTCAGTTTTCCCTTTGCTAGATGTTGACACTTCTTGAACGTAGGAGTATCCATGATAGCCTTTGGCTGACATGATAGCCTTAGACCAGCACATTCTCAAGTCACTGAGAACATTCTGACATTAGTCTAGGAGTTCCCTCTGAGGGCTGAGCAAGGCAGAGAGCACAGACATCTTTTTGGCCAACGTGTCCCCTCTGCTTTCTCACAGGATGACCTGGATTCACCCTGGGTGGGAGCCCTTACCTTCTCCCAGGGTCAGCACACTCTTCCTCCCCTCTGACCCTCCCATCCATCTTCCTTGGTCCCACCCCAGGTCATGACCTTCCGCCTGACCCACTGCAGCAGCCTCTTTTCTAATCATCACAGCTTTTAATGAGCATGAGAGTAATACCTGAGCATTGTAAAAAAAAAAAAAAAAAAAAAAAAAAGCCATCAGTTTACAAGTAGAACATAAAAAGGTCTCCATTCTCCCTCTGCACCTCCACAGCTGTAAGCGCTAGAGATAACCACCGTAAATGGTAGCTTCCTGCCAGTTCCAGTCATTTTATATACAAGAAGCAGACTTCAGTGAATATATTTTTAGTTTACTCAAATGGATTTATGTTTTAAATAAGCCTTTGAAAAGGGCTTTCCCTGTATATATCCCAATGAATTTCCTGGATGTAGTGTTTTGACCAACTTGCTTCTCAGATGATACATTGGTAAGATCTTTTTCAGCAGCGTGTGACAGAAAATAAATGGATTGGTTCAGGTAGCTAAAAAGTCCGGCTTCAGACATGGCTCTCTGCAGGGTTTGAACAATGCCATCTAGGCTCGCTCCCTCCCTCTGTCTCTGTCTCCCTCTCCTTCTTGTCTCTGCCTCTCTTCTTTCTTCTGTCTCTTCCTTCTCTTTCTGTCTATCTCCCTTTCTGTCTCTGTACACTTCTCTGTGTTCTTCTCTTTATATCTGTCCTCTCTGTCCCTATGCTGTGTTCTTAGTGGATTCAGTCTTGGGGCGGGGGGTGGTTAGAAAAATGAGCCTAAAACCATCCTTAACTCATGAGTCCACAGGATAAGACACCTAAATACTCTTTCTCATGGAAGAACTTTGGTTGCCTTTGCTTGAGTCACTCTCATCTTGACCAGTCACCATGGTGGGATGACCAATCATGGTTGCTGGGCAGAGGTGAGGGGCCACGACTGTCAGCTTTACTAGAAGCATATGGCACAGGAGAACAGCAGTTCCCTCTGGAGGAGGGATGTTGGGCAGACAAGAACAACAGACATCAGCTTCTTTTAGGCTGGCCGAGGGACGTGCAGATATCTTTATGGAGCCTCCACAACAAGACAAAGGTTTGCTATTCCCACCTCTTCTTGTTTTAGACCAAACATCCCTAGATCCTTCCACAGGCTCTATAGGTCAGACATGTTAGACTTTTAACCATTTTGATCCCCGTTCCCTCATCAGTGCTGTCCTTTGTCGTATTTGGCATCAAATGCAAGCCCCTTTAAAATCTTCCACTTCACTCAGTATACCATTCTCTACGGCATTGCAAGATTTCCTGGTTGATACCAAATTGTCACCCTTTCCCTTGGCAACCCAAGAACTTGACGTGTTTTATCTGCACAAACTCTTCCAACCATTTCTCAGTCACAGATTTTCTTTTAAAGCAAGTTTACTTGTTAAACATATGATTTTGACTCAAAGGTTGCATATTTCATCCTGCGCTAGAGATAAAGTGTCTGCACTTCTTAATGATCTCCCTGCGGCACCACTCAACTTTGTAACATATACGTGAAAAGTGTCTGTCACTGTGAATTTGTGTCACACAGCTATATTTGTATTCCCGATGGGATTAAAATGTGCATCTGTAAGGAAAGCGTATTATGTTTCTCGTTCTCACATACTCTTTGAGGCCTGGTTCATGCTTTGTACATAATAGTAACATTTGTTGAGTGAATCTCATGCTAGAGGATATGAACTCTTTTTTTTTTTTTTAAGATTTTATTTATTTATTTGACAGAGAGAGACACAGCGAGAGAAGGAACACAAGCAGGGGGAGTGGGAGAGGGAGAAGCAGGCTTCCCGCGGAGCGGGGAGGCCGATGCAGGACTCGATCCCAGGACCCCGGGATCATGACCTGAGCCGAAGGCAGACGCTTAACGACTGAGCCACCCAGGCGCCCCATTTATTTTTATATTCATTTCATCAAATATGTATTGAGCACTTACTAATTGCTAGGAGCTGAGCAGAGCAGTGGAAGTGCAGTGGCGAACAACCAGAAAAAGCTCTGAATCACAGATTTTTTAGCCTAGTGGGGAATACAAGTAGTAAATAAGGAATTATGGTAAAATGGTGGTCACTGAAATCAAAGAGAACTTGGCCTCCAAAGCAGGGGAAGCTCTGGGAGGAAGTAATGGTGAGGCTGGGATCTGTGGAATATGCAGATGTCAGTAGGTAAAGGGGAAGAAGAGGAGGCATGGGGAAAGGAGGTTCCAGAAAACAGCATGTGCAAAGTCCCAGAGATTTCTCAGTGACACTTTATCAACTATTGGCTAAATTCTTACCTTGTGTTTCAGTGCTTTTCCCAACTTGTCCTCAGTCTGTTTTTCCTACCTCAGCTCCCATCCACGAGGGATCCGTTACCATATCCTGAGTATGATACATTTCCTCATAGTCCCACGTTGCTGCCTGTATCTTGCGTTCCTTTTCTTTTCCTGATGAACACTCACCTTTCAATATCCAGACAAGATGTGTCACCTTCTCTACCAACTGGTCAGGCTTCAGTCCCGAAGATTTGTTGTTTCTTCCTCTGGGGGCCCATAGAATGTTAAGTATCAGTTATCATTTACCTTAATCATTGGCTTATGTCCTTCTCACCCTAGACTAGAAGCTCCTTGAGGGTCAGCCTTCAACTCACCTGTGCTGTGCTCTTCTGGTCAGTCCCCAGTAGCTGCTCCAGGCACATTTAGCTGATGCTCTGAGATGTGATTTGAGGTTGCCTGGGCAGACTTTGGTGTTCATTTTCCTACCCTTCTAGAACGTGCAATGTAGCAGATAGTTAAGAACGAGGTCTGGGGTGCCAGACTACCTGGATTCAATCCCGGCTGGAGCAGTTATCAATTGTATAATCTTGAGAAGTTGCCTAAATTTTCTGGGTTTTATCTACTCAGCTGTAACATTGTATTAATAATAGTACCTTCTCTTTGGAGTTTATGAAGAATAAATAGCTGAGTGCATGCAGAGAACATAAATCCGTTCATGGTACCTAATAAGGATTCAATAAATGTTAGCCACGGTATCGTTCCATTATTGTTTTCCTTTTCAAATGCAAATTTCTACTGGTTATTGTGGGTGCCTTCCCAGACACTGGTAGCTGCCTTTTCCTTTGTGTTGAATGACTGAGTGTCCTTCAAGTAGAGCCCCTCAGCCTGCCAGCACTGGGCATCTCCCCCATTCCCTTTGGAGAGCTTACCCATTCAGTGGCTTCAGCAGCAACTCTGCTCTCTTCTCTCCTGCAGTCTTGTCCCATGCTGGGCTCTGGGGTCCTGTCTCTACCTGCCTGTTCAGCATCTTGCCTTAAGCTTCTGTCTCTCTTCTTAATTTCCAGTGTGCTCAAAGTGCAAATTTCCATCATAAACTAAGATCCTCTTCTACTTTGTACATCAAAGGTGCATCTGTTAGTCATCTTTTAGTCATTTAAATGTAATTTTTTGAGGTCATCTTTGACTTATCTATCATGACCGGCTGGATGCCAAATCATAGATGTATTTTCATAAATATCTTTCTGATCCATCTTCCTCCTCTTCACTCCTTTTCCCCCTCCCATTTCTTGATTGTTGCAGTTTTAGTTATTATTCCTGTATATTATCTTATTTTTCAGGTGTATCTTTAAATTATTTAAATATATTTGAATTTTTTCCATGTGTCCCTAGCTCAAAAACTTACAGGGCACAGCATATTCTCCTTCCTCTTCCTAAATAGGGTTGCTTTGGTCTAAACTTGCCCGTTTATTTATCAGCATTACCAGAGCATGGACTTTGGCAGATATGGGTTTAAGTCCCAGTTTTACTGTATCCTGGCCGTATGATATTGGGCAAGTGGATTGAACTCTCTGGGGCTCAGTTGCCTCATATTTAAAGTGTGGATAATGAGTGGTGCCTGGGTGGCCCTTGATTTTGGCTCGGGTCATGATTTCAGGGTCGTGATCTCCAGCCTCGCAACGGGCTCTGCGCTCTTCTCCCTCTGCGCCCTGCCCCCCCAAAAAAAGAAAAGAAGAGGGGGAAAAGTGTGGCTAATGAGAGCTCCCTTGTAGAGTTGCTATAGGAATTAGATACAACATAGAATACACCTCCTGCCGCATAGTGTGCCCTCAGTGAGTGGGCGTCACGTCTAGTAGGAATAGTGGCAGTTGTAGGAGAGAGAAGAAACAGACAATTACGGTACGACTGGAGACGTGCTGTGTCACAGGCACAAAGTACTGTGAAAAACCAGGCCGGAGATGGGGAACCGATTCCAGAAAGAACTCTCTCCTAGTGTTTTTTTGGGGGGTACAAAGAACTTTCAAGGCGATAGGACCCTTGAGCTGAGTCTGGAAGCGTAGGTGGGATAGTCATCCAGTGTCTGCTGGAAGATTGATCAATCCATACATGTCCTAAAATATACCTTAGGAACTTTTGTGTGTTCAGGGTTTCTGAAAAAACCCTGCCAGGGTGTTTTCAGATGACAGTGTTGGCAGATTATCCCTTTTTCTTTAGTCTATAATAACTCAATGAGACCCCTTCCTAGACAGCTGATATTCCCTTTCTTGTAAGTTTTCTAATCTCGAAGGTACAGAAGAATGTTTAACAGAGAGGAGCACAGTAAGCATTAATCTGCAGATTGCACAAGGGGTTATGGCTCCTGCAGAAGCCCAGTCTGATGCCCTTCAGATCTCTGATGGAAAGGCATCTCTTCCTCTCCCCCCACCCCCACAATTTTTTCTTCCTGGAACCCAAGTTCTCCCTCTGCTCTTGGCTACATTCTCAGTCCCCCTTCATGTCCCTGGCTCCTGATGAATCCCTGCTGGGGTCTTCTTCACTGATCGTCCAGGTGACTGGTCACTTGCCAAGCCTCTTGGGGAGCATAAGGAAAGCCCTTTAGCTCTTCTTGAAGCTGCTGCTGCTTCTCCATCTCTTCAAAGGGGAACCAGAGCAACTGGAATATTACAAAACCAGTTACTGCAAGGAGAAAGACAAATCTCTTTATCCAGAGCTCTGCCACAAAATGTTTGGCTAAATCCCCCTACTGGAGGGAGGACTGATATCCAGCCAATGAACCCCACAGATAAACCAGACTATATATTACTTGTTTACTTGTTGTGGTTTTCTATATAACATCTGCCCCCAAACTTAATGGCTTGAACAACAATGTATTATTATTAGATCTCACAATTCTGTGCATCAGGAATTTGGGCTTGGCTAAAGTCTCTTGATGATGTTTAGCTGGAGACTGGACTAGCCTGGAGGGTCCAAGGCAATTTATCACATGCATGGCACCTTGGTGAGGTCATTTGGAAAGCTGGGCTCAGCTGGGCTCTTCTCCCTGTCCACGTGGTCCCAGGTCTTTATATATGATCTCATATTAATACATGTTAGATTTCTTACATGACAGCTCATGACGCTGAGAAACCAAGAGTCCTCTTAAAAATTAGTCTTGGGACTGGCATATAATACTTCCTCATGAACTCTTGGTCACAGCAGTCAAAAGGCAGCCCAGATCCACGGGAAGGGGCAGACTCTCCACCTATGGATGGGAAGTGTCAAAGAACTCATGGCCTTCTTTAATCCAACACAATTACAACTTCTTACAAAAACTGAGATGTTTCACACATAAGAAAACAGACCCAAAGACACCAAATGATTTGTCAAATGTTGGAAGGAATATCCATGAAAGAGTTGAAACTAGAACTGATTTTCTTGCCAAAGGCAAAATTCCCCCTTGTAACTAATAAATTTACTGATTCAGTGGAGCTCTTTATCCCCTTAGTCCAAAGTCCTGAAGACCATTAGCTTGTGTTTTGTGAATTAGGAATTGTAGGGGGAAAAATCTGTGGTGAAAGGTTTGTTTTCCTGATTCCATTGCAGTACTTGGGTCTTAGCAGGCAGGTGCTACTTCATCTCTCTCGCTTGTGGTTTAATGTTTCTTTCTTTAGTTGATCTTGATTAGACATTTGGTCTCAGTGACCATCTAGGATGTTGTCTTTGATCATTTCAGGTAGGAGGACTGGGCCTGGATTAAGTCCATAAGAGAATACTACGCATAATCAAATTTATTGCTTGCAATGGTCTCAGTGTTTCCATTCACCTTTAGGGACCAACTCATCTTTAGGGACCAACTCATTCACCATTTTGTTTCTTATAACTGACTACTAGGAGAGATACTGAACCAGGTGACTTCCATTTTATTAAATAATTTAAAGCCCCTGATTCCAAAATGAATTTGAATCTATTTGAATTCATATATCAATATATATCCATCCATATATATATACATATATATATCCTCTGATTGTTTACATATCTATGTATACTTATATATACTTACATGCTTAGATATTAGATATATACATAAAAGATCAGAAGGAATAGAGGTAAAAATAATAACTATTATTTATTAATCTTTATGTGCCAGGAAAACATTAAAACATTATTTCATCAGTTCTCACCGTCAATCAGGGAGGTGGACACAATGTTTCCCATATTACACATGAGGAAACTGGATCATGGAGACGTCACATAACTGCTCTGCTGAGACCACAGAGCTAATAAATGGTTAAGGCAGGGAGACGATACCCAGATCAAGACATAAAGTTGACTGCTAAAATCACCTCTAATTCTGAGAATCTAAGGTTCCAAGTTATTCTCCTTGCTCCTTCTGCTTTCCCTGTGGCTGGATGGCAGGAAGTGAGGGGGAAGAATTTTCCTTAATTGCAGGACGAGTGGGGAAGAGATTAGCATGGAGCCTAAAATACATGACTGTCTTGTAAGAGTTGTCAAAGTAAATTGGTCCCCAGAGACATTTAAAAGCAATTTGATCACACATTTACACATGGCTGCAGTTAGGGAAGCTGGTGGCTGGTCTATCAAAGGGGATTTTAATGGAGTTTTATAAGCAATAGTTTGAAATGTTTTTGCATGAGACATTTCTTTGCAAAAACCCATGCCACATCTTAGTTAATCCGGGCCATCTGGAACCTCACTTGTCACTTGAACATTCATTTAACCACTTTGTAAAAGTTTTCTGATTAAAGAGGAATGGGACTTGTCCAAAGGAAGTCTAGAGAACAGATCTTGCAGATAAGTCTATTCCTGAGATGAGACAAAACTGCTTTCCCTGATGAACACTGTCCACCCAGCTTATGAACCAACAATCCTTTCTCTTGAATTTGTTGTAATTCGGCTTCTTTAGCGGAGCATGTAGCAATGTTGATTGCAATGGACATTTTCCAGTTCAAAAAACTTTTGGTGACTCATCCTGGCATAGCATGCAAGAACCTCTGAGACTGTGGTTCTCAGAGTCCCCAAACCACCACCAGCAGCGTCACCCAGGACCATAACAGAAATGCGAATTCTTGGACCCCGTTCCAGATCTTCCAGCAACCTGTTTCAGCAAACCCTCCAGGTGATTCTATTGCATGCTACAGTTTGAGAACCACTGCCCTTCAGCCAGCCTTTTTAGACGTATTTTTTTCTACTTCCTTACAAACACTCTGTGGTCCAGCTAATTTGTACTCTTTTTAAGTTTATAAGGCTATGTAGATACATGGATATAGATTTATGGATTTATTATATATATAATTTCTGTCTCCTGGCCTTTGTCCATGCTGTTTATAGTACATGGATTACACTTTCTCCTCTACCATCTTTACCCTGGCTCTGGTGTCCACCTTAAAAGACACTTGTTGGAGAAAACCTTTCCATCCCTCTACTAAACAGGACCCTTACATCCCAAAAACTTGGTCCCACATTGTAATGGAATTTATTTGAAATGGTAATGACTAAGGGTTTGTTATTTATTCAACCCATTCTGTGAGCATCCACTCTATCTAGCATTGTAGGAGGCATTGGGGATATAACGGTAAATGAGGCAAACATTTTTGGAACTTATAAATCAGGTAAGGTGGACTTTTCTCACCTCCGGTCATAGATCTTAGCTCTTTGAGGGAGTGCAGGTGTCTTGTACTGCTGGGTATCCCCCAGGCTGTACTAAGTTATGGTGAGCAGGGTGGAAAGCAATGTACTGGTCTTCTCTGGTCTGTAGAGAATGCACTGGAGTCTTGTGCTGTCATCCACACTTGTGACATCTACACTTAGGAGGTAATGGCACACTGTAGCATATGCCAAGGACATGGAGCCCCTGCTCTTGGTGCGCTCACCTCCTCTAAAGCAAGCTTTCTCAACCTTACCACTGTGGATGTTGTAAATTAGATGGTTCTTTGTTGGGGAGTGCAGGGCTGTCTTGTCCATGGTGAGACTTGTAGCATCTCTGACCTCTACCCGCTGGTTGCCAATAACATCATCCTTCCCAGTTGTGACAACTAATGTCTCCAGGCATTGCCAAGTACCCCCTTGGTGAGCAAAATCAACCTGGGTTGAATCCAACTGGGTATATGTTTCCTACAGAAAGTAAGACTTTAGAAAAATGTAAAAGCTCTCCTTAGATGTCTGTAGGACCACTATGCAGAAAAAGAATTCGAGACAGAAATGTTTAATTGAGCCAGAGGTTAAAGCTGGAGGTGGCAGAGAATCAACTGTGGAAGGAACTTTCTTAACTTCAGGGTAGTCTTAAGTTTAGAAAGTAGGGCAGTGGGCTGTGGTGAATTCACAGTCCCTTGTACATTCAGACAGGCCTGGATACACTTCATTTTTGAGAGGATTTGGGGGTTTCAGGATTCTGAGGATCCTACAAGTTCTGAGATACAGCGTTTTGATTGTTTCTAAAGTGGCTTTTAAAGAATTAGAATAATCCCTTGGGGACTTAGGGAAGGTGGCAGAGTGAAGTGATAGTGATGAAGTTGACGTTCTGGCCCTTGAGTTAAACTGCCTGGACTAGATCCCAGCTCAGCTCTTACCTTGGGCACATTCTGAGATTTCTGTGTGTTTGTTTCCTCATCTATATAATGGGTGCCTTCATAGTTCCTGTCTCAAGAGTAGTTGTGAGGACTAAATGAGATAATACAGGGAGAGCCCTTGGTAAGTAAATGTATAGTAACTATTAAGTCAGCTACTTCTGCCTAGTGGTGTTGTTATGTGTGTTTTGGGGGCAGTTCATGAAAGGATAAATATTTTTGTTATTTGCAGGGGTAATATAATTCAAATATAGGAATTAAAAAGCAACCATGACAGGTAACAGTCAAGTTATTAGATTTCTGTTTGGTCCCTAATCAGTAGACAAAGGTTAGAATTTTTAAGGAAACTCCATTAGTCAATTAACACTCGGACTCAATTTTTATTAATCATTTTATTCAGTGATGTTTATCTTCACCTACTTAATTTAGATTCTTGACTGCAGACTTCAAAAGGATGTTTATTTTTCTCGATTCATGGCTAGAAAGCAAAGATTCAAAAGCTATCAGGAAGGATAGAAGCATATACTGTGGCTTATTCAGGGCACCTGCCTCAAGAGTGCCAAAGCCTGGGTAAGAATGTTGAACCCATCAGTCAAGTGGCTGGTATGATCTGAGCTCCAAATAAAAGCCTCATATTTTCTACACTTAAAAATCAAATTTTGTCTATCATAAGACAGCATCAGGCTGAATATGATGTAGAGGGGAAGATTCAAGTCCAACAGATATGTAGACAAAATTTGGTATTTTTCTCATTCATCCTTACATATCCCTTGCAACTTAGCCAATACAATTTAAATAAAAATAAAATTCTTCTTTTCCTTTTACTGATTGCTGATTTTTAAAGTAGGAGATAAAGGACTTTTCTCAGGCTTACCCAACCACCCCACATCATGCAAGAGTAACTTTCTACAACTGTCTGTGCAAGAGACCACGGATGCATCCCACCTGAGCCCTTATGGAATGAGCTATCCAAGCAACTTTCTTTCAGGCATCCATTGTCCAGCATACTGACTGCATAGGTCAAATGGGGAAAAGATCGATAAAATGTGTATGACATCCACAGTATCCCCCTTGAAGTTGAACTGCAAAAGGAAATCTGCTACCACTATTTACTTCTCTGTGGCAGGAGCTCCTAGTAACCAAGGGTAATGCAAATAAAGTGAGAACATTGGACCAGCAGACCATGGAGAGATCATTTTTTTTTAAAAATAAATCTAATTAACTATTTTTTATTGAAGCATAGTTGAAATACAATATTATATTACTTTTAGATGTATAACATAGTGACTTGAAACTTACATTATGAAATGATCACCACAATAATTCTGGTTATTCCAACCATATATTCCAATATATGGTCATTCCAATATTATTGACCATATTCTCTATGCTGTACTTTACATTCCCATGCCTTATTTTTTTTATAATTGGAAGTTTGTATCCCTTAATCTTCTTCACCTATTTTGCCCATCCTTCCACCCACTTTGAACATGAGGAGATTTTATTGTGCACAGGATATTCATCATGCAATTCATCAGGCGATCACCCTGGCCAAGCAAGACTTAGAAAGACTTTCACAAAAATGTTCTGAGAACCAATATAACTATATATTCTAAAGTCTTCTTCTGTAAATTCTGTTTTCTTCCCAACATGACCCTCTAAATATCTGTATCCACATATGAAAGTTTAAAGACTCTTTGCAGCTAAGATATCCTGCTTCCTCAAACTTACCTCTTGTCCCACAAGTTCCTTAGTTTTGCCTTGTCTTTTGAACTTTTGGATTTCTGTAACATTGGAGATCCAACCAAAATTCCTGAAATCTTGTCTTTGTTTATCATCTGTTTCAACCTCAAAAATCATAAATTATACAGCAAAGATAGGGAAACATCCGTTCTTCACTTAGCCCTCCATCACCTTCTTTGGGATGGTAGATGAAGGGCTGTTATAACTTTGAGCTATGATTTGAAAGTATGTTGAATCAAAGATAGTCTTGCTTAGAACAAAGTATCTATGAAGGACATGTCTGACATTCAAAACCATTTTTACTGAGGCAGGAAACTTTGCTGGCAAGAGACTGACTTTAGCCAACTTTGTTAGTTTGCTGGAGCTGTCATAACGAGTACCACAAACTGGGTGCTTGGAGCAGGATATGTGTTGTCTCACAGTTCTGGAAGCTAGAAGTCACGGTGTCAGCAAAGCCAGGCTTCCTCTGAAACCTGTAGGGGAAGCATTTTTCCTTGGCTCTTCTTAGCTTTCGGTGGTTTGCTGGCAGTCTTTGGTGTTCCTTGGCCTGCAGAGTCATCATTCCAATCCTCCATCTCTGAGCATATCTGAATCTGTGTCCAAATTTCCCTTTTCCTAAGGACATCAGCCATATTGGATCAAGGCCCACACTAATGGCCTTATTTTTATTTTATTACCTCTGTGAAGACTCTGTATCCAAATAAGGTTATATTCCAAGGGCCTGAGGGTTAGAACTTCAACATACCTGTTAGGAAAGGGAGAGGGGACACAACTCAATCTGTGACACCAGTTTAAACAAAAAAGGAATTTATTGGAAAGATATGTGGTGACTTACTTAATTGAAGGAAAAGTTGAAGCAAGAAGACCTAAAAAGGCAAGAGCGTGGTTGCCCAACGATCCAAGAAGCAGGCAGGACCTACTCCCAGCCCCACTAGGAGGCTGTTGTATCAAAGGACCTCCACTGACTTCCCCATCTTTGCATCACTTCACATGGCATTCAGAGTCCCAGAAGAAAGTCTGATTGGGTCACTATGTGGCCGGAAAATTTGGGAGCGCCATCATTTCCTCTCCCAACAACACGAAAGCAACAGAGAAGAGATAATTCCCAAAGGCTTTGGGATGCTATTACCAAAAAAAAGGTTGAAGGATGCTAAATGGATAAAACCAAATGTCTAATTTAGACCCTCTAGCAGGAAATGAGGAAGGGAGCACAATTTGAGACTAAAAAATATTTTCATATACTCCAAATTCATGATTAATTCTATGTACATAATAAAACCCTGATGATTATTAATACAGCCATTCAGAAAAATTTGTCATTCTGATATGATTTGCCTTTCTTATAAGTCAAGATCATGGAGGGAATTCCAGCTAATCATGATTCTTTTACTGCACTACCATTAGTTATGTTTTGCTATCATATCAGCTTTATAGATAGAGAAAATGGGTTCCCCAAGTGAGCCTTTCTCCCATTCTTTGGTCTGTTGTTCCTTTACTCTGATCCAGGTCAGGACACCCGCTTGTGTTGCTGGCCACAGGAAGCCTCCTGGCATGTTATGGTCAGCTGCTCCCTGATGCCTTGGAGGGAAATGTATAATTCTCCCCTCTCAGCTCCTGAGGCACCCACTTCTCATGTTTCGACACTGAGGGGGCTCTCCTTATTCCACCCTCTTTCCCAACTCATCCTACCACCACCTCTTCAAAGAACATAGCCATTGTTATGTTAGTTTTGCTTTGAATTAAGAAAAGAAAAGAAGAGGTGGGAAAAATTAAAGCAGATTGCATAAAACGAGGGATATATGGGGGTGTCTCATCATTAAATGGTATAAAATCTTAAAGAATAGACTTATCACCCAGGCTTTCTGTTTGCACTTATTCTTTGACACTTCCAAAGACAAATAGCTGATAGGTCTACTGGAGTATTTTGCCTGTTGTCAAATTCCCTGAATTGCTGGGCATGGGAGTGGTGATCTCCAAGACTAGAAAGACATGCAAGAAGCAGTCTGGGAGTTAGAGACCAGATCACTGAGTGGAGCAGGTTGCATCTCTATTTAGAGGAAAGAAGAAAGCTAATACATTGGCAGAACATGGACTCAAAAACTGGTAAGCAGTGAGTCCCATGAGGGAGAGCAGACCCAGATAAATGAGGGCGAGGTGGTCTCTACCAGTAGGTAGGACACGATGGAGCAGGGAATATTTGAAACTTTACATTCTTGGCATCAAAGAAACAATTAAATGGCCTAGTCCAGAAGTAATGCATGTCAACCCTGTTTACAACTCCTTGGCCAGACCAGTCACTTGGCTCCATCCAACCACAATGAGGCCAGGAAGTACATGTGCCCAGAACGGGGAGCTGGACATATTTAGCAAGCAGCTGCAATGACTTCCACTTGTCAAAATACAAACTCCTTCCCCAACAGACTCTGATTCAGGAGATCCTTGGAATCTGCATTTTAAATAGGCCTCCTCAGGTGAGTCTGATGCAGGGGAGAAGAGTGGAGTCTCTGGAACACTGACTTAGAACTTCACCTCAGGATAGCCAGATGACCAAGAGGATGGGGGCAAATCTGAGATCCAGTTCTTAGAGCTCAGATGTAGGGCCAAACCTGGGAGACTTCACCTTGTTATCAAAGGCGGCCACAGATGCCTGGACGCTGTAGTCCAGAGGGCTGGACAGAAGATTCCGAAGTGCCCAGGCATGAAGGTAAGTGTTGGAACCATGCCTGAGACAGAGCAGGTCCCCAGGTGTGTATCAAGATTCTCAGCGACAGGGAGAGGAAGAGAGATACGGGGCCAACTCCAGCCGTGACTCTCAGATGTGATCTAAGGTTGATATTTATGTCTGCAGAACTCATGGGCCAATATCACATCTCCTTATGTAATTCCTTGTTTCTTTCCTCTGTCCTTTCCTGGTGTCATCTTCCCTTCCTCTGTTACCCACTCTCTCTGCTTTCCCCCCATTATTTTCTCTTTTATTCCTTGTTTATTTTTCTTCTTTACTCCCCCCTCCGATTTTCCTCTTTCCCAATATTTCCTCTTCTTACACCCCTTCTCCTCTCTGCTCCTTCTCCACTCTTCTTTCTCCTCAATCATTCTTCCCTCTTTCTCCCTCTCATTCCTCCTTTCCCATGGCACCCACGCCTTCTATTCTCTCTCCAGGTATTATGCCATCTGCTGTCAGCCTCTGGTCTATAGGAACAAGATGACCCCTCTGCGCATCGCATTAATGCTGGGAGGCTGCTGGGTCATCCCTATGTTTATCTCTTTTCTCCCTATAATGCAAGGCTGGAATAATATTGGCATAATTGATTTGGTGAGTACCTCTGCAGACCCTGCTGGTTTACTCTCTGATGAAGTTTATTTGCTTGGGATTCTAAATAAACAAATAATATCAGGTTGGGTGGCTATTCTAAGAAAGATTCTGATAGTGGTTGGAGTGACAGCAGTAACAACAAAAAAAATGCAAGCTAACATTTTGGAATGTTTGCTGTATGCCAGAAAGGATGCTCAGACTTTACATAGAATCCTGAAAACATCCTTCTCTCATCTCGTCCAGATGGGAAAAGCAAGGTGCAAAAGGGTGAAATAACATGCCCAGTAAATAGCAGAACAGGTACTCAAAGCTTAGCGTTCAGACTACAGAGCCTGAGGTATGTGAGGTGCCCCAAGCGGCCTTCACCTTATCTCATGGCTTCCAGTGACCAGCAGAAAACATGTCACATGGGTGGAGGCTTCCAGAAAATGAAGAGAACTCTGGGCCGGGAGTTGAGAGAACTGGACCGTGAGCCCAGCTCTGTCCCTGACCCTGAAGGACTGCAATGAGAAGGTGCATTGGTCTTCAGTGGAGGAGTGTGTCTTGCAGGGGTGTCGGAGAGCAGCATGTGTGCCAGGCATTTGCCGGCCCCTGTCCAGGTGATCTTCAAGAGTCTTCCGGCTCTGACACACCATGTTGATAGTACCAAAGTTGCAGTGAAGATCAAAAGTTATGGTGGGGTTCACCGGCAGCGAAATCTATTCCCTAAGGTGGTTGTCAGGCAGTCACTTTGCAACGGGGACCATGTTGAGGTAGGAAGGGGACTGGAGATGAGAGATTGAGAACAGGCTCCAGCCCAACAAGACCAGTTAGAGTAGGAGCTGCCTGTTCTTCTCTCCACCACATTCCCAGCCCCTAATCTTGCCTTGTTCTTTGTCCAGGAAAGGATATCCAAGCCAAGGCTGGGCCAGGATTTGCATGTGGTATGTCAGAACAAGAGTTCCTTGGGCTTCTGAAAGAAATGCTGGGGACAAAGGAGTGGAGAAGTAAAAAGGGATTCATACCAGGGAGACTGTATGGATATTTTCTTGAATCCTATCCTTCTTCTTTCCAACTTCCAATTTCACCATTCTCAAGGGAAATGAAATTCAAGTTTCCGACGACCAGCAGAGTAATAATTATGACCAACCAATGTTGAACACTTACTGTTTGCCGAGTCCAGGTTCACATAATCATCATTTCTGTGAAACCTCACTCAGGCCTCACAACAATGCCATGAGGTTGATCCTATCATTGCCGTCAGGAAACGGAGCATGAGAGAGCTTAAGTTATTAGCTAACGTCAGATTGGCAGGGAGTGGTGGTGACTCTGGCTAAACCCAGGCTTGCTGCATTCCAGAGTCTATGCTCTTAATCTCTGTGCTAAACTTACTCCCTCATGGAGAAGACATTTGGAAGCCTAAGCTTTCGTGCATGGGCACTTTTAAAAAGAGTGCAGCAGTCTTACCTTTGGATATAGAGTTTCTAAGGGAAATTAATTAGAGAATGGAGTTGCTGTGCATTTGTGGAGGGACATAGAGGCATCCCCTCTCTACTTCATGCACCTGGGGAATGGGGCATCTGCTTGCTGTGAACATGCCTAGTATTTGCTCCGTGGTGCTGTGATGGCCTTGCATCTTTCCACTCATCTGCACATTGAATTGGCCTAGAGAGACACTAGCACAACCCATGTGTTCACAATACAGAGGCAGTTGATTCTCACCAGTCGCAGTAAGTACGTTCTATAAAGTTGCCACAAGCGCCGAATTAGCAAATACTCTTTGCTCCTAGGAGAAATACAGGGTTAGGTTCCTGCAGGTTCTGGTCACAATATTTTCATCACCTAGTCAATACATAATATATGCTGCTTGTGAGAGAGGCCCATGAAATGTAAGGTGACAGGTTGATATAAAATAATATATATATTATCATGCATATAATAATATATAATATGCAAACACTGATCAGAAGAAAGCTGGTGTAGCTGTACTGTTATCAGTGATAAAATACATTTAAGGCAAGTCATACTGCTCGAGGTAAAGAGAAATATTTCATTATGAGAAAAAGGTCAATTCAATAGGAAGGTATACAATAATCTTATAATATGCTATGAGATAAGACACTAACTAACACACAAATAAAATACCATACGTGTGTATCATATGTTATTCATACATTTGTTCATGTGTATAGTCACACTGGATGAGGGCTGACCTCAGCAGGGAGGTGTCATTGGATTATACAGCTCTCTTCAGCCAAGGGCTGTTCCTAGGCAGGGCTGATAACTCAGAGCTGTCAGCAGACAGAGTTTATAGTAGGGAGAGAAGTCTTTCAATCTTTAAAAGAGGTTCAGTGCATCACAGTATCTAATACTAGTGAGGCTTATTCCAGGAATGCAACACAATCACTGTAATTCACCATATTAATAAAAGAAAGAGGGAAAACCCACATGATCATCTCTTTACTGCCAAAAATTCATTAACAAAATTCGGTATCCATGATTTTAAAAAATTCTCATCAAACTAAAAATAGAAGAGAGCATCCATAAAAAACTTCCAGCAAGTATCATACTTCATAGTAAAATGTTGAAACTCCCCTCCTAGAACTGAGAATGTAAAATGGTGTCCACTATTACCTCTTCTATTTAGGATTACACTTGAGGTCTTATCAAGTTCAATAATGCAAGAAAAATGGGATAAGATTGGAAAGGATGAAGTGAAATTTTTATTATTTGGAGATCAGATGGGTACTTACGAAGAAAAATAATAAGAATCGAGAGACGAAATATTAATAACAATTTAACAGAGTTGCTGGATACGTTGCCATACAAAAAAATTTTCACCGAATTCTACATACCAACAACAAACAATTAGGATTAAGGACTTTAAGGTTGTACCATTTGCAATAGGATAGCAAGTCAAATACTTAGGAATAAATCTGACAAAAGATGTGCAAAACATTTACAGAAAAAAAAGTGTAAAATATTACTGAAATACATTTTAAAAGATTTAAGTAAAGGAAAGAATTGCCATGTTTGTGAAATGGAAGGCTTACCATGGGAAAGAAATCCGTTTTCCTTAATCATTCTACTCTATCTCCAATCAAAATCCCCAAAGATCTGTATGGAAATTGATAAGCTAATTCTAAATTTTATATAGGAAATGCTGAGATGTAAGAACAGTCTTGAAAGAGACGGGCCACAGTTCAAAGACTTTTACTACCAGATATATTGTGTGCAGGCAGAGGGGGAGGGAGGAGACGCTAACTCAGCTCTCAGTTGGGTACAGAGATTGAAGGATGATTTTGTCCCTATGTTATTTCTCCTCTTCCCTGGGGCCTTCAACCCCTTGTGCAGAGACAGTCCCTCTGCCCCCCAGGATGCAATCATATTCCTTTCTACCTTCGTGGTTCTATGTGCTATAGGCTTATTAGGAAAAGAGAACTTGGCTGATAAACCTTCTTCTCTCTTTCCTCCTCTTTTTCCTCTTGTGTTTTCCCCTTCCTTCCTGCCCTTCCTTGTTCCCCTCCTTTTCTTTCTGCCTTCCAATCCCTCCTTTGCTTTTTCATCCTTTTTCTTTTCTCACAATTTTCCTCCTTCCCCTCCTGCTTCTTTCTCTTCACTTTTTCCTTCCCATTCTCCCTTCTTTCCTCATTTATTCTCTCCCTCCAACTCTCAGATAGAAAAAAGGAAGTTCAACCAGAACTCTAACTCTACGTACTGTATCTTCATGGTCAACAAGCCCTACGCCATCACCTGCTCTGTGGTGGCCTTCTACATCCCATTTCTCCTCATGGTGCTGGCCTATTACCGCATCTACGTCACAGCGAAGGAGCATGCCCACCAGATCCAGATGTTACAACGGGCAGGAGCCTCCTCAGAAGGCAGGTCCCAGCCAGCCGACCAGCACAGCACTCATCGCATGAGGACAGAGACCAAAGCAGCCAAGACCCTGTGCATCATCATGGGTTGCTTCTGCCTCTGCTGGGCTCCATTCTTTGTCACCAATATCGTGGATCCATTCATAGACTACACCGTTCCTGGACAGGTGTGGACCGCTTTCCTCTGGCTTGGTTACATCAACTCTGGGTTGAATCCCTTTCTCTACGCCTTCTTGAATAAGTCTTTTAGACGTGCCTTCCTCATCATCCTCTGCTGTGATGATGAGCGCTACCGAAGACCCTCCATTCTGGGCCAGACTGTCCCCTGTTCAACCACAACCATTAATGGATCCACACATGTGCTAAGGTGAGTGCTTAGGGGCTTGATAGATTTTGTTTATTTGCATGACTCGTAACGGGTACCCCTCCAGTGTTTTGTTTCCAGGGGGTTTTTCTTGAAAACCTGTGCAGTGTTTACAAAGAATAAAGAAAATTCTACTCTCTGGTCATGAAACAGAATAGTGGATAAGGACTTAGGCTCTGGGGGAGACTGGCCTTTATTCAAATCTAGCCTCCACAGTTCTGTGACCTTGGGCAAGTCGTTTAACCACTCTGAACTTCAATTTCATTTTTTAAAAAATTGAGATCCCAATCACAGTATCTGCATCACAGGGTTTTTGTGAGGATCAAATTAGCTAATGTGTGTAGAGCACATAGTAGAGATCCCAACACCTAGTAAGCATGTAGCAAATATTATCCATTATTATTTATAGGTAGTGGTTAAAAGCATGGGC
Source organism: Mirounga angustirostris (assembly GCF_029215605.1). Classification (NCBI taxonomy): domain Eukaryota; kingdom Metazoa; phylum Chordata; class Mammalia; order Carnivora; family Phocidae; genus Mirounga; species Mirounga angustirostris. The sequence continues at coordinate 114,051,021 of NW_026991715.1, forward strand.
TTTAAGGTAAAATAGACTCTATTTTGACTCTCATTGCCACTACTAACCATTTGTATAATCTCTCTTGGTTTTATTTTACTCAACTGTTAAAAAAAAAAAAAAAGGAATAACATCCATCTCATAGGGCTTTTGTGACAGCTAGAGATGATGTATTTTTTCAGGGCCTGACACACAGTAAGTACTCATAATTCTCCTAACAATGTTATTAATATGATTAGTAGGAGGAGGAGGAGTAACATATGGCCTGATACCCAAGATGGCCACAAAATAATGTGATAAATGAAATAAATAGGATAAATGTGCAACAGTAATACCATATGATAAATGATATAATGGAGGTATGGATAATCAAGAAAGGGAATCTGAGGAGGAAAAAAGCTGATTTGGCTTAAGAAAATCAGGAAAGGCCTCAGAGGACAGCATTTTTTAAGAATTTGAGACTTGGAGGAGAGATCAAGGAAGCCATTCTAGCAAATTGAGCAGCATGAGGAAAGAAATGGAATGTGAAAGTGCATGGGAAGGTCAAGTGGTTTACCCAAGGTTACCTGGGTTGATGGAGGTGGGAGTAACTTTGGAGCTAGATGTTCAGTGAGCAGTCATGATGCCTCTCTCTAAACCCTGAGAATTTTCTGGCTCCCTTGGGCTAGAGTCGTTCTCAGCCATGAAAAACCATGTGTTATATAAGTACATTCATCCTGTCGCAAAGATAAATTGTCAACAGCCTTTTTTTCTTTGCCTCAAGATGCACAGGAATTTCTAAAAAGTTCCTTCTTTGACACAAGCATTTAGTTTTTCTGATGACAGTATTCAGCTGTCCTGGCAGCTGAAAATTGGGGAATTTTCATTTGCATGTGTAAAAAAAGAAAAGAGAAAATAGGGTCTGCAGTGAAATGTAAACACTTTGCCTCAGAGACTGCTCAGAAGCCTGAATTCAATTTACTGCTACTAGTGTGGGCAGACTTGTAGTTAAAGCCTAGTCTGGTGTTGAGATTCCAACCGGTGGGAGGGCCTCCAAGACCACTCCTGTAGGCTGGCCTTCTCTCCTGATTATTGGGCCTTAAGCGAGGGTCCTAGGAAGAATCCAGCCATAAAGTGTGTGTGCAGGAACTTCTGTGTGGGGGCCTAAAAGCTGTCTGAATTAGCAGTTGCCTGAGTCCAGGCGGTCAACAGCTCTCAGAGGATGCTTTAACAGTGCCTTTGCCAAGTCAGATGTTTAGAACCAGAGGGACATTTTCCCCCATAGAAACAGTCACAGAAAGTGTTTGGGGGCTTCAGGGGCAGCCCAAGAGACCCATTTCACTGACACGGTATTTTCTCCCTGCTGCATTTGGGAACCTGCAGTGCGTTGTAAAGCGGAGATGGTAGTTTCGAGGCGGCTTTTGGATGTACTCTCCATACTTCAGTTTTTGTATTTCTGCATGAGGTAATGAAAAGTGCAGGAAGTTGGTCTGAGATACTGTTCTGGGGCAGGTGAGGAATCTTTTACGCATGGGGGAGCCAACACAGAGAAGACTACAGCCTGAATCTGCTACAGTGTAAGCTTTGCAAGGACAGGGATCCTGCCTGTTTCATTCACTGCTTCATACGAGATACTCAGTATGTTGCCTGATATACAATAGGAACTTACACTCTTGATGAATAAATTAATAAAGCATACAGTTAATTCTCTAGATCTATTGTATGAGCACCACTTAAGAACAATGTATGTTTTTCTTAAAAATCCTGTAAGCAGGACATCAACAAATTCAGATGGATTCAAGAAATATAAAACCTAAACTATCAAAAGTAAAATCAGCTTTTATCCTGTTGATCTTACCCTTCACCTCAGAGACAATTAAAACTAGTCTGGTGATTTTTTAAATGCATTTACAAACATTCATAAAAACATACATGTTCATAGATTCGTCTCCCTTTGTTCATTGTATTTTATTATTTATTTATTTTCATCATCATACGTGCGTTCCTTAGTCCCCATCCCCTATTTCACCCGTCCCCTCCCGACCTCCCCTCTGGTAACCATCAGTTTGTTCTTTATAATCAATAGTCATTTCTTGGTTTGTCTCTTTCTTTTTTCCCTTTGCTCATTTGTTTTGTTTCTTGAAATCCGTATATGAGTGAAATCATATGGTATTTGTCTTTCTCTGACTGACATATTTTGCTTAGCGTTATGCTCTCTAGCTCCATCCATGTTGTTGCAAATGACAGGATTTCATTCTTTTTACGGCTGAATAATAGACCACTTCTTATCCATTCATCTATCAGTGGACACTTGGACTGCTTCCATAGTTTGGCTATTGTAAATAATGCTGCAATGAACATAGGGGTGCGTAGGTCCCTGTGATTTAGTGTTTTTGTATTTTTTGGGTAAATACCCAGTGGTATAATTACTGGATCGCAGGGTAGTTCTGTTTTTCACTTTTTGAGTGGCCTCCATACTGTTTTCCAGAGTGGCTGTACCAGCTTGCATTCCCACCAACAGTGCATGAGGGTTCCTTTTTCTCCACATCCTTGCCAACACCTGTTGCTTCTTGTGTTTTTGATATTAGCCTTTCTAACAGGTGTGAAGTGACAGTGATTTTTATTTATTTATTTATTTATTTATTTATTTATTTATTTATTTAGATTTTATTTATTTATTTGACAGAGAGAGAGACAGCGAGAGAGGGAACACAAGCAGGGAGATTGGGAGAGGGAGAAGCAGGCTTCCTGCTGAGCAGGGAGCCCAATGCGGGGCTTGATCCCAGGACCCTGGGATCATGACCTGAGTTGAAGGCAGATGCTTAATGACTAAGCCACCCAGGCACCCCGAGTGACAGTTCATTTTAGTTTTGATTTGCATTTCCCTGATGATCAGTGATGTTTGAGCATCTTTTCATGTGTCTGTTAGTCATCTGGATGTCTTCTTTGGAGAAATGTCTGTTCATGTCTTCTGCCCATTTTTTAATTGGAGTGTTTGCTTTTTGGGTGTTGATTTGTATAAGTTTTTTATATATCTTGGATACTAACCCTTTATTGGATATGTCATTTGCAAATATCTTCTCCTATTGAGTAGATTGCCTTTTAGTTTTGTTGATTGTTTCCTTCGTTGTGCAGAAACTTTTTATTTTGATATAGTTCCAATAGTTTATTTTTGTTATTTTAAAAAAAGATTTCATTTATTTATTTGTTAGAGAGAGAGAGCACAAGCAGAGGGAGTGGCAGGCAGAGGGAGAAGCAGGCTCCTCACTGAGCAAGGAGCCCAACGTGGGACTTGATCCCAGGACCCTGGGATCATGACCTGTGCCGAAGGCAGATGCTTAACTGACTGAGCCACCCACGCATCCCTATTTTTGCTTTTTTTCCCTTGCCTCTGGAGACATATCTAGAAAAAGGTTGCTATGGCCAATGTCAGAGAAATTACCACATGTGCTCTCCTCAAGGATTTTTTTGGTTTCAGGTCTCACATATAGGTCTTTCCTCCATTTTGAGTTTAGTTATCTCTGACAAAGGAGGAATGACTATACGATGGGAAGAAGACAAGTCTCTTCAACAAATAGTGTTGGGAAAATTGGACAGCCACATGCAAAAGTATGAAACGGGACCACTTTCTTATTCCCTTTATTTTATATAAATGGGGTCATTTTATATGTACTTTTTTGCACCTTGCTTTTTATCCCTGAAGAATGTATTTTAGAGATCATTGCACCTCAGGACATTTAGATCTAACTCATTCTCTTTAACTCTTCCATAAGCGTGTTAAAATTTATTAATTATTTATTTTATTTTATTTTATTTATTAATTTATTAATTTCCCATCAGTGAATATGTGTTACCAATCTTTTGCTATATCTAACTGTATTGTTTTTAATGCCCTTGAATTTCCTTGTGTATCTTATTTTAGATAGCTATCCAAAGTGAAATTGCTCTATTGATATATATGTGCATTTAAAAATATTAGGTTTCTCGTAAGATCGACCTCCCAGAATACTGTAGTGATTTGCATTCTCATCATCCTTTCATCAACGCGATACATTATTTTTCTTTTACCATTTTGCTAATTACAGAAATGCTGTCACTTAATTTGCATTTTCCAGATGATTTGTTAGGTTGAACCTCTTTTAAGTTAGTTATTGACTAATTTAAAAGTGTTGACATATATTTATCCTTGTAGAAACTGCACCTTCACATATTTGGTGCTTTGTGTGACAACCTTGTTGTATTTTTCTTATTAATTTTTGAAGATTTATTATATTCTAAATAATAATCCTTTGTTATATAATTTGCAAATACATTTTCCTCTCCTCTGCTTACTTTTGGACTTTGGTTAACTTTTTTTTTTAAATTTTATTTTATGATGTTATGTTAGTCACCATACAATATATCACCAGTTTTCGATGCGGTGATCCACGATTCGTTGTTTTCGTTCAACCCCCAGTGCTCCATGCAGTATATGCGCTCCCTAATACCCATCACCGGGCTAACTTCGAATTTTGAGAGCACTATTGATTTGACTTCTTACAGTTAACCCGTCTTCCTTCTTGAAATACTTTTCACATTAATTTTCCTAAAAAGTATACTTCCCTGGTTTGCCCTCTGACTCACCAGCAACTCGTTCTTAGTAACTTTTGTGGGTTCTTCCTTCTCTCTCTGGCCTCTAAATGTTAGAGTTCTTCAGGGCTCGGTTCTTTATACTCTTCTCAAATGACATTCTCACTTAATGTGATTTGACCATCCATAGCTTTTGTGCCATCAATCTCTCTTTAATTAATAGCTCTAGATCATAGCCGTCCTCTAAGCTCCAGACCACAATATCCAATTTGCTTCCTTGACAGCCTCACATAGGTGCCTCTTAGGAATCTCACATTTAATGTACCTTAAACAGAATTCTCTTATATATCCCACCCACCCACCTACTCCAAGCTTCCAGAGTCTCCTCTATGTCCATAAGTGGAACTGTCATCTACCATGTTACTAAATCTGGACACTTTCTGTCACTCTTAGGGAGAACTATCATATTAAACTGCAGACTTAAAGCTTTGAAAAAGAAGAACCAATCAGCTGATACTGAAAATATGGAGTTCAATCTAAGTAAATGCGAAATCCAACCACAGGGACAGAATGTAAATCACAGAAGTGTAGGATGATGCCTGAACATCCTGCTGCATGTTTAAAATTTGGAATTTGAGGGGTACCTGGCTGGCTCCGTTGGTAGAGTATGCGATTCTTGATCTTGAGATCATGAGTTTGAGCCCCACGTTGAAGGTAGAGATTACTTTAAAATAAAATTAAAAAAATAAAGTAAAGTAAAATAGAATAGAATAGAATTTGGAATTTGATAAGTACAACTTCATTTTCCTCATGCAAAGCATTCACTGACAAATTTATGTCATTCTATGTTATTAATAATAATGATTATGATGCCTAGCATAATTCCAGAAAAATGTGCCAGTTACTGTATTTAAGAACTTTGAATGCACTGTTGCATTTAATTTTTACAGCAACCAAATAAGTTGCCATTATAATTACCATTATTTTAACAATGAGAAAACCGAGGTTTAAAGAGGGTACAGAATTGACCCAAGGTCCCACAAAGTCTTCATGATTATCTTCAGGTTAATGAAAGATTAAAACACTCAAAATTGAAAATTATCTTGCCCTTAAAAAAAAAATCTTCCCTGAGAATCTATAACGTATAGAGGACTTAGTCTGCAACCCAAGAATCACACTGGGGAGAGCCAGGTCATGACAACGCTCCAAAACTGTGGGGCCTTTTTCTTTTAAAGTCTTTTTGACAGAATAGAATTTTACTTTTCCAGGTTGAACTAAAAATAGGACAGTCTGCCTCAGTGGTTGAAATAGTAGGCCTTCCAGTCTTGGTCCTATTCTTGTAATCCTTTGACTTATGCAACATTTTATTTTATTTATTTATTTATTTATTTTAGATTTATTTATTTATTTGAGAGAGAGAGCACATGAGTAGGGGGAGGGGCAGAGGCAGAGGGAGAAAGAAATCCACAAGCAGACTTCTCCCTGAGCTCAGCGCCCCACGAGGGGCTTGATCCCAGGACCCTGAGATCATGACCTGAACCAAAACCAAGAGTTGGCTGCTGAATTGATTGAGCCACCTGGGTGCCTCTGCCCTCCTTTTTTTTTTTTTTTTTTTTAAGATTTATTTGCAACATCTTATTGAACAAACATATGGTCAGCCAATGAAATAAAATGTGTTTTTGCCAGACAGTCTTAGTGGACTTTGACCACTCAAACTGAACGAATTAGAGATGTCTGTGGTTGTGTTTGGTTTTCTGTGAGATAAGCATCTTTGGAATATCCAGCTCATGATCAAAATAGAAGTGAACATACCATTTGATTGGCTGATGAACCAGTTTGTGTAGATATGTAGGTTACATAGCCTCTTAAAAATAGTCTCCAGGGGCACCTGGGTGGCTTAGTCGTTAAGCGTCTGCCTTCGGCTCAGGTCATGATCCCAGGGTCCTGGGATCGAGCCCCGCATCGGGCTCCTTGCTCGGCAGGGAGCCTGCTTCTTCCTCCCCCACTCCCCCTGCTTGTGTTCCCTCTCTCGCTGTCTCTCTCTCTGTCAAATAAGTAAAATCTTTAAAAAAAATAGTCTCCAGGGGCGCCTGGGTGGCTCAGTCGTTAAGCGTCTGCCTTCGACTCAGGTCATGATCCCAGGGTCCTGGGATCGAGCCCCCATCGGGCTCCCTGCTTGGCAGGAAGCCTGCTTCTCCCTCCCCCACTCCCCCTGCTTGTGTTCCCTCTCTCGCTGTCTCTCTCTCTGTCAAATAAATAAATAAAATCTTTAAAAAAAATAGTCTCCAGGGGCGCCTGGGTGGCTCAGTCGTTAAGCGTCTGCCTTCGGCTCAGGTCATGGTCCCGGGGTCCTGGGATCGAGCCCCACATCGGGATCCCTGCTCAGCGGGAAGCCTGCTTCTCCCTCTCCCACTCCCCCTGCTTGTGTTCCCTCTCTCACTGCCGCTCTCTGTCAAATAAATAAAGTCTTTAAAAAAAAAATAGTCTCCAAACATGAATTATTGTCATAATATATGTTTCTTGGGCAGTTTTAATTTGTATACCCACATATATTAGTAAGAGGTATGATGCCACCATGTGGGCAGTGGATTCTAAGAGGTTCATCATGGGTGTGAACTGATTCTTAGCAGATTTTGGAGTCAGCTTCTCTCTCCTTGTCGCGTCTTTAACCTGGCTCTATGGCTTTTCCCCATCCACCAACCTCTCTCTCAGTCTTATAGAAGTCACCTTTCCCACTCCAGGAAACTCCCATCAGACATAATGGCAGAGAAAGGAAGAAATAACCTAGTGAGGAGACATTGGCTGCATTCCCACTCAAGTCCAGGACAAGACGAGGTTGCCTTGTCACCTCTGCTGTTCAGCATTGCATATAAAATCCAAACGACAGAAAGGAGAAATATGAAATATAAAAATCAGAGAAAAAAAGAGCAAAACTGTGACTATGAACAATATGATTTTTTACCAGGAAAATCCACTATAAACCATGAAAACTAAGACGTTTCACAAGGAAATCCCGATACTGAATAACTAACCCAACATTCAGTGACTCCTACATCCTAGAAATCACCAGTTGGAATGTGGATTAGGAAAAATACCATCATCCACAGAAGCAGTAATTGAAGTTACTAAAAAGTACAAAATGAAAACATAAGACATGTGTTGAAGGAAATTTTAAAATTTTACTGAAGGAGAAATCAGAGATATTCCTAAGGGTTCACTGTGGAAAGCAGAAGAGAATACTAAAAAAATCCAAATTTTTCTTTGGAAGTTATGGGACACTCATCAAAAACCAGGTTTGCAGATTCTGGGACTTGATTTATTAGGTTTTGAGGTTTGATTCACAGTAACTGTGTACTGAGCACCTAATGTGCCAGGCACTGTGTATGAGGTGGTAGACAGAAAGATAAAGGAGAGTCGGATTCTCCCTGAGCTCACAGCCTAACTGAACAAAGAGTCACATAAGTAAATAATTACAGCACAGTGAACATCGCTGGGGTTGTGGACAAGGTTTAATGGGAGCTGAAGGGATTGCTACCTAACCAACAGTTTCCTCATCACTGATGAGGGTCATCCAATCGCTGCTTGAATTCCTGCAACGAGAGAATCATAGTACTTGATGAGCCTGCTCAATGGTTGAGTAACTCTAGCATTTAAAAGGTCTTCTTTATATTGAGTTGAAATCTTCATCCCTATGCCTTCTGCCTGCTGGCCCTAGTTCTGCCTTGAGCAAGAGAAAACAAGGCTACATCTTCCTGTATGTTTTAGTTCTATGTCCCTTCTGAGGCTTTTCTTCATTCTCCCATTACTCTCCATGCAATATTCTTAAAGGTTTGGAGAACACGATCACGTCCCCTTATTTGTAATCTTTATTGTTATTTCTTTTGATCATTTTTCCTTCAAAATATGGTCAGTAGACCACTGCCATTAAAATCACCTGGGAGCTTAGTAAAAACACAGATCCCAGACCCCATTCATGGAACTCGGGCAAGTTAGGGAAAATGACATTTTTGCCGAGATGATTCTTACGTGTGTTAAACTTGGAACACCACAGACTCTGACTCCAGTGGATCGGAATGGTCCAGCGTATGCTGGCATTGATTGTGTTTCTGGGTTATGACACATATTATAATTCTTAGATCCTTTTAGAGTCTCTTAAAGGGTGATAATTTTATGTGATTGAACTAGTAAAATTCCTTTGGAAGTTGCCTCAGCTCAGCCGTTCTTCCAGCCAAGTGACTCTGGCCCCTTGGGAGGTGAAGTGTGATCACATAGGCTGTGACCACACAGTGTGGCAGGAGATAGGAACAAGCCATCCTGATGTGATTTGGAGTTTTTTGGGGGTTTGATTCTGGAGTTCTTTGTCCATTATCCTTGGATAAATATCAAGGATCTTGCCGGGGCTGTTCTCTTCGGAGTCTTCAGAGCCTAGTAAAAAGTGCCTGCAAGGAGTAAAGGAATGCTTCTGTCCCTTTTCCCTGGTCTCGCTTCTCTTCTGTTTAACTGTCTTTATGAAGATTAGCCCCTCTGATCTTGGATTTGTGGCGCTGATGGTAATCTTAGAACAGATATTTTTCTCTACATGAAATCCACTGAGGATTCCAGTTTTAGTTTCTTGGGTAAATAATCCCTGCCCTGCCTATCTTACTACCTCATTGTGAAAATCAAACGAGGTAATGGAGGTGAAATTTCTTTGCTAACTGCAAAGCTCTGTCCTCAGGGGAGAAATAATTATGTTATGAGAACAGACTATTTATAAGTTAGGTAAATAGCTAAGACTGCATGCTTAGCAATGCAGAGATGGCACACAGAGTTTAGCTTTCGGGACGGAGTTCTCTGCTCTCAGGCCAGACTTAGATAGCTCTTGTGGTTCTCCAAGTTTAGACCTTGCCCAAACCTAGGACACGCATCCTGTTCCTCAGAAGCCTGAGAACTTCTGCAAGCACTTCCCAAAGAACTTCTTGTCTATCTAAATTGGCTCTTGGCTACTATCCTCCATTACCTACCCTCAATCCCCCCTGATAAACAGTTTTTCTGTTGACTTGGGGATCTCTAGAGCTGTGCTATCCGATAGGGTAACCATTGACCACATTCCAAGGATTCAGTAACTGCATATTATAAGTAGAATATTTTCATTATTGTAAAAAGTTCTATTGGACAAAACAGCTTTAGAGCCTTCTCTCTGGAATGAGGCAATGTATGCTTTTCCCTGGACTTACTCTTACCAACCAAAGCTCAATAAAAAATAAGCCAATTCTAATGGATGTGTTATAGAAGTCTTTGATATTCCCGTGCACAAGATTAGTATGCTCAGGTTTAAATATGGAATCAACAGAGGTGGTAAATATGAGGATAGAGATTGAAAGTGAGAAAGAGGGAAAGAGAATGAGGGTTCTACTAAAAACAGTAGGAGAAAAAAATTCTTCTGGGCTATTGCTTTTTGTTGTTTCCTTTATAAATAAGAGTTATCAGAATTTATCATTGTATTTATTTTTTGTTGACTTGTTTATTATCTGTCTCCTTAGTCAGACTGTCCGTACATGAGGGCAGGTAACATCTCTGTTTTATTCCCAAAAGTTTCCCCAGGGTAGAGCACATGGCTCAATTCATATGCTTATTGGTTGAATGAATGGACGCTTTTATCAGACTCTGTTGCTCACCTGGAACGTGTATAGTCGAATAAGTTTTCATCACTTTAAACAAATATTTATTAATCCCATAACCAGAATCATTGTTTTTTTTCACTGGCACATCACTTGCCAATTTTCAATGTCAACACACCAGAATTTCCCTTTTAAACAGATTTTCACACTGTGGGTTGGAAGATTACCCATGGATGAGACAGTAATTTAGGTTTGATTTTACTTTGGATGCTTAGAGGTTTCTGCTAATGTTGAAAAGTTGTTTGACATTTAAAAGCTATTTTGTGGCTATTACCTTGAACTTTGGAGGTTACAATTGGATTCAACATTTACCTCATTGTTTTGAGCCAATGCCAGACTTAATCTGGGTGAATCAAAGATGGGTGAGGATGACCTTGCCTTATCTCCTCCAGCCTCCTCCAGGGCTCGCTACATAATTTGCAGGCCCAACACAAAATGCAAATACAGGGCCCCTTGGTCAAAGGGCAGGTAAGATTTTTCATCGAAAGTATTAAAACGTAAAGCCTTTTTCTTTCATCTGCAGTTTTTCTCTCAACTTGTCATGGTGTATTTTCTTTGCTATTCACCTCTCCTCCAGGAGAAAAATAAAATATAATTTTAAATTATTAGCAAAAATTTACCATTCTTCTGTATAGTATGCAGTACCAGTTTTCAGTGCAAATACGAGAATGTTTTGTTTATAAGGAATCACCAAAGTGACACAAATCACACGAATCGGATTTCTCAATTCAAGCGTGCGTATGTATTTTGTTTTTACCAGACAGTGCACAAAACTAATGCGACTGTTTTTACTTCACCTCTTGATAACACGCACATTCTGCTGACACTCTGCCTCCTTCAGCTTCCTGATCAGTAAGGAAGCACTGAAAGGGAAAAGGAGCCATGGTCGGCCATGTCTTATCCTTTCTTTCTGTGCTGGTATTTTCAGCAGAAGTGGTTGGCTAATACGGGGGAGCACCATGAGTGAGAAAAGACAGGGTTTTTTTGTTGGTTCCTTCTTCTTAGCACAGCACTGCCTTCCTCCTGCATTGGCCAAGTTCCAGTCAATCAGAAACCGTGGCCTCTCGGGGCTGTCTGCATTCCCAGTCATTCAGTCATAGAAGTGTAGATAAGAAGCATGAGCGCCGGATTCTGGTGGACCCATGATCTGTGGAGATTCAGTAAGACTCAGTGGTAAACATGTTGTAGAAGTTGCTGACAGAGAGACCATGGGAAAAGGGAAAGTGCTTTCTATATATAATGTGTTCACCATACTTGCTTGGAGGCTAGTTACTAATCTTTACGATGGTTAATCTTAACCAGAATCGTGTGCTCATGGGGCGTCATTCACATTTTGAGGCAGCAAGGGGCTATGGCGTATACACATATGCACAAGTAGTCTGTGCCCACCGGTGCCCACCTGTCACCCGCGCATGTTCCATTGTCCCTTCAGACCTCACAGGTTCAAAGATAAACTTCTGAAGAATTTCAAGATGGCGACAAGCAGAGCATTAAACCAAGGTCTGGGTTTCTGTCTGGCTGCGCTGGTCACACAGCCAAGGAGGTGGCCTGTCCCCAGTCCTTCCCAATCACAACCTAAAGCAGCCTCTCAGGAGACGTCGTGCTTGTTGGGATCACACCAGGAACACGGGCAGAATAACAACATCAGAAGAGCTCCCCTTGTCTTGCGTTCAGTAATCAAGTGGCTTAAGCTGCCCTCCAGGATGCCCTCTTCTGGACCGAAATGCTGAGGCCTAAGCGTTATTCCCTCCACGGAGACATTTTTCAAGGAAAAGTTCCCACCCCTGACTTAGAAGAAGGTGAACTTTGGTATGTAACCCAAAGCATAAGGGCTGAAGTGCTGAGGTTTGGCACGCCTGGCTTTCAGTCCCGAGACTTGTCATTTACTGGTGATACCACCTTTAACCCATAGCCCCGGCGTTTCTGGGTCTCCGTTCCTTTATCTGTAAAATAGGAATACCCTTAGGACCCATCTCCTCGGGCTTTTGTTAAGGTGAAATATAAGAGATGTGCAGAGCTGAGTCCAGCTCGTATTGTTGCACAGAAAGCGCCCCCTGAACGGAAGCCAGTGCAATGGCTGTTGCTATAATTGTATGTACAACATCATTCATGTCTTGGCTAAACAAACTTCTCCAGTTATTTTCTCAGCTTCCTGATGAGCATTTCTTAAGAAATGAGTCAAGAGAAATCTCTCTGTTCCAAACATTGCCCTCAGACAAGGAAGGCAGAGCTCCCTCTGCCAGAAGAAAAACCCAGAGATAAGTTAATCAGGCTGTTTATAAATAATTGTTTAAGCACCATGAGATGAGACGTGTTTCCTGGGTACGTTGTGCCCTGTGCCGAACAACTGGGGCTGTCATGTTGAATACGCCTCTGGCTTTTAAATTGCCTGTAGGCACGTCTCCGAGCCAAACTAAAACACGGTAACCATGTCCAACAAGTCGGGTGCGGTCCGTGTGTATTTGCTCTTCCTCTTCGGCTCTGCAGGCACACGGGTGGCCAGGGCTCTAGGGTTCTGTGTACCAGGCCCCCGCGATCGGTGCCCACGGCGCAGACTCCCGAGCACAGCCGGATCCAAAGATGGCATTGGGAGCTTTTACGAGCTGAGCCTGCATTCCACTTGTAGAGGGTCTATTTAATGGGTTCACTTGGGGGCCAGAAGTGCACGTGTTTTAGGAGCTTTGATGTACAGCAGTACTGAGGACCCCTGGTATAGCAGAGAGAGCAGGAAGCCTGTGCTGATCACCGAGCAGCCGTCATCTCTTTCCACACCAATAAAACAGGGAAGCTGTAGGGGCGCCTGGGTGGCTCGGCCGGGCTTCTGCCTTCGGCTCAGGTCGTGATTGCAGAGTCCCAGGATCGAGTCCCATATTGGGCTCCCTGCTCAGTGGGGAGCCTGCTTCTCCCTCTGCCCCCCACCCAGCTCTCGCGCTCTCTCTCTCACTCTCTCTCTCCCTCTCTCTCAGGTGGATGAATAGAGTCTTTTTTAAAAAAAAGCAAAACAGGGAAGCTGTAGGGGCACCTGGGTGGCTCGGCCGGGCTTCTGCCTTCGGCTCAGGTCGTGATTGCAGAGTCCCAGGATCGAGTCCCATATTGGGCTCCCTGCTCAGTGGGGAGCCTGCTTCTCCCTCTGCCCCCCACCCAGCTCTCGCGCTCTCTCTCTCACTCTCTCTCTCCCTCTCTCTCAGGTGGATGAATAGAGTCTTTTTTAAAAAAAAGCAAAACAGGGAAGCTGTAGGGGCACCTGGGTGGCTCGGCCGGGCTTCTGCCTTCGGCTCAGGTCGTGATTGCAGAGTCCCAGGATCGAGTCCCATATTGGGCTCCCTGCTCAGTGGGGAGCCTGCTTCTCCCTCTGCCCCCCACCCAGCTCTCGCGCTCTCTCTCTCACTCTCCCTCTCACTCTCTCTCAGGTGGATGAATAGAGTCTTTTTTTAAAAAAAAGCAAAACAGGGAAGTTGTAGGTAATGCTTCAGGTTTAGGGCTCGCTCCGTGTCTTAAACTACTGAGGTAGTGTGGGTATAACCCCTTAGTTCTCAACTGGGGACCATTTTGTATGCTGGGGGATATTTGGCAATGTCTGAAGGCACCTTTGGTGTCCACAACCAGTGGGCGCTACAGACACCCAGTCCGTGTAGGCTGGGGTTGCTTCTCAGCTTCCAACAATGCATGGGGCAGCCCCCTGCCCCCACCCGGACAAAGAATGGCCTGGCCCCAAATTTCAAAATAGTGCCAACGTTGAGAAACCCTGCTGTAAACGAATCCTCTGGGCTTCGCAACATAGAATCTCCTTTCCACAGCCAGGGGCCGGCAAGAGGGGTCTTTTCTCAGTGCCAGGAGGGGAGTGTGTTTTACCTGCTCACGTCAGTGTGGCCCCTGCACCGTGTGGCTCCTCTTAATTCACATCCGTTACCAAGACAAGACAGGTTAAAAAAAAAAAAAAACCCAAAACACCTTGTAGTTTTGTTTGTAGAAGGCAGTTGGTGTTATTGCTGCAAAGAAGGGCCCTGAATTTCTGAGGTTAGTGTGCCGGCAGTCACCTTGCAGACAAGCCCTTTCCAGCAGGCAGGCTCTCTGAGCCTGTTCCCTTCCAGCATGTACTTGGCAGGGACACAGCCCTCCCAGTTTAGTCAGAGCAGCTGCTCAGGAAAGAATTGCCTCCAGAGCACACAAGAGACCCACCGGAAAACCATACTCCTTGTAAACGTGTGTTCGGTCCACAGCGTACGGATGCAGGTCCCTGGCCCATAGAGGCAGGAAAGCTCCACCTTACACTGGGCATCGACAAACTAGAGTGTGTCCAGAAGAGGGCAAACCCCGTGATTTTCCTTACAGAATTAATGACATAGGAGCAACCACATCAGGAACAAGGGATGCTAAGCTTAGAGCATAAAGAAGATTCAGGTCATAAGCATTGTTTTTATTTATCTAAGGACTGTTACAGGAGAAAGGGGTCTGGCTTGTTCTGCAAGGTCCCAGGGGAGAGAAGTAGGGACAGAAGATAGAAGTTTTAAGAGTATGTATTTTAGCATAGAATGGAATGGACTGTCTTATTAGGATATTCTTAATAAGGAGAATCAAGTAGAGAATAAGTAGAATAAAACAGAAGGAGAAACTTGGATGACCGCCAGCCACATTGGAGTGGTGATGGACATCGGTCACTGGAGGCATTGACTGAATTAGTCAGCATGGCCAAGGAGGCAGTGGGTTGTCTGAGACACCCTGAGACCCTTCCTCTGTGGTTTTGTGAGGTACAGAACCGCAAGAAGCCCTCTCACTGTTCAGTTAAACTCAAGACGGAGCAACACCTACTTCAACCAGCGTAATATTTCCTTTGGTTGAAGCTGGAGACCTTCTGGAAAGATTGCCAGTGGGAAGAAATGTGCCAGAGGTAATATCGATAATTTCAGGGGCCATTTTGTTTTGGTTTACGATTCCTCTGGTAGTCTGTGGATGGTAGGAAATTTAGACATATCTGAGGAAGAAAATTCCTCCCCAGGCTCGATAGATGCTCAGTGCTACATAGCTGATTTGGTGCCTGAGACTCCATTTGAAGTAAACATTGTCATCCACCCGTCAGGATAAATTTCTATCGTTTGAGCCCTTCATAAGAACACAATTGCTATTTAAATATGTTTATGGAGAAGGACCCCGAGGCTGGGTTTAAAGAGACACCCGCTTCAATGTGGTCTTCATGTTCTTCCTTTTTCACATAGAGATGTCAAGCCCAGGACTTCAGGCTCTGGAAATAACAAGGCGGGATCACAACCTAGGAGGAACCAGAGTACCGGTAGAATGGTTTAGTGTCGTGGCTAAAAGCATAGGACGTGGTATTTGATGGACAGCAGTTTGACTTCAAGTCCTGCCACCTTGAAGCTGTGTGACCCTGGGCAAGTTGCTTGACCTCTCTGTGCCTCTGTTTCTTCTGGGGCAAAATGGTTCTTGCCTCATAAGACTGTGGTGAGGCTTGTGTGAGATCCTGTATGTATGGATCCTGGAACATGTAAATTACTGATAAATTGTGTTCTCATGATCATAATCATCTTTTGAGGCAAAAATTCAGGAACACAGGTTCATAGAACAAGGCTCCTATTGCTGGAACACTGGTTTATCGTCAGAACGGGTGGTGAAGGGAAATGATTTGGTGCCATCGTAATACCCTCCTGATAAGGGGCAGGATAGTTTCTGAGCACTAGGTTCAGAAGCACTTCACCGGCAAGGACAGGGGAACTATGGGGAAGGGAGGCATGCAGAAAGTTCTAGCTGCTGTTCTACTAGAAATGCTGTGAAATCGTCTCCAAGTCCTGAGTGAGGAAACCCAGCAAACAGCTTCTGGTTATAGAAACAAACAATTGTGTGCGTTCTGGGTTATATTCAAGGAAAGAGCCAAGAACCAGCTTTTCACAAAATGATTTCTGAATGTCTTTTCTTGTTTCCATGCCTCTTTCAGGTTATTTTTAACAAGATTCTGAGAAACATTTCACAGTAAGAATTGTTCTTGGAGAGCCTTTTATTCTCTAAGAAATGAGTGAATCTGTATTTTGATAAACCTGACGAACAAATATATTTGGTGTCTGCTCCTGTTCCTTTATTCTTTCCAGACTTTTATTTCCTTTGCTGGCTGGTTTAATGTCATTTGTTCCTCTCTTTGTGAATTGGTATTGGCTGCTTTTAAGTTTCTGGCTTTTGGGAAAGGAGTGTGTGTGTGTGTGTGTGTGTGTGTTCATGTATGTGTGCCCATACGTACGTGGATACACACACATATACATATATATGATTGTCATGTATAATACTTAGTTGCTTCAGGCATAATTTGGTTTCCTGGTCCAGACATCCCGTCCTTCTCCCCTCCCTCCTCCTCCCCACCCTCCTTCCTCCTTCTCCCCTTCCCCCTCCTCCTCCCCCTCCCCCCTTCTCCTTCTATATCATCATCATTGTAGCATCTACCATTTACTGAACATTGCTTTATTTTTTTTATTATTACATTCAATTAGCCAACATATAGTACATTGTTTTATATGCCTCATATTGAGCTAAGTGTATTACATGTGCCATCTTACCGAGTCCTTTATATACTCTATGGAGCAGGTATTATTATTATTGCCATTTTACTGATGAGGAAACTGAGACTCAGAGAGATTAATTTGGCCAGTGTCTTACAGCTGGTGAGGGTTAGGACCAGGGTTCTCACACATTCATCTGATTTCAAAGGCCTTGCTGTAAACCACTAAGCTCCATACTAATTAACTGAAAGCTCTTGAAAGAATATCGAACTTTTGGTTCCTAGACACAAGAAAGGCTTCAGAAGTGATCTGGTCACATCTTCCAGCTCGGGCAGTGATCTCTTCTACAACTTATCTGATAGCCGTCTATCTCCCCTCCCGAGGAGAGGCAGCTCCTTATGATCCAAAGCGAGATATTCTACTGTTTGAACAGCCCTCGCCGTTGCAGATTTTGGTCAAATTTTACTTCTCTATATCATAACATTATAAAAACTTAGAGTTATATAGCTGGAAGTGATAACAGAGCTCAAGTAGACCAGCAGTTCTTAAACACTTTTTTTCAGGTGTGGAAATCTTTTGTTCAAATGGAATCTTACTTGGGATTGTGAATAGTGAAACCATGACTGCTTTGATTAAAACAAATGTTCATATGGGCATGTGTGTGCACACGGCCATCAACCCCCTCCCTCCAGTGTCTCCTGTGGCCACTCCATGGGGTTGTTAGTCTTGTTAAGAGAATAACTGAAATAGACTGATGAACCCAATATTTTACAGACAAGAAAATTGAAGCTCAAAGACTTAAGATGTTTGCTAAAGAGAATGCTGCTGTATCCGCAGAACTAAGATATGAATCTGAGTCTCAGAACTCCTAGCTCATTCTCATTATTCATACATTGGTTGCCTCTATTTACACGTCTACTGTGGACCAGGCAGTGGGAACATGGCAGAGATCTAGACAGGCAAGATCCCTGCCTTTAAGGAGCTCATAGTCAAGATATTACCATCCCATTTCTTTCTGATGGTTTGAGCCCTTGGAAACAACAACAACAACAACAACAACAACACACACACACACACACAATCAAACCATCCTGGGCAACTTCCTCTGCATTCAGTCCAGTTTGCCCATGCCTTTCCAAAAGAATGGGCTCTAGGATTCAACTCAAAGCTATGCACATATTTGGTAATCTTAGGGTGACCTTTTCCTGACAGTATTGCAAATTATAATTTGTTTTTTCTGCCTCTGATTTTCTTCTGGTATATGTGTGGAATATATAGGTGAGGCAGCCTATTTCATGTGTATCATTCAAGAGGGTGGAAAGGCCATTCAGGCATGTAGGATTTTTAACCGTAAAATGCCAGCTGGATTGAGTTATAATAGAACAACCTTGAGCAACACAGTGGGACTTGCAGTGGATAGAGAGTGAAGGGCATATAAAGCCCTTCTTGCCTGACCCAATCTGGTTGTCCAGTTCATTTCCCTCAACTCTTTCCTGACCTAACTCCCTGTGCAATGTACATGCGAGACTGATCAGTTTTCCCCAAATAAATAGTGAGTTCTCTGGCCTCTGGATTATTTCTGCTGCTTTAAAAGCTCTTTCTCGATTTCCTGCCTGGCACAAGCCTACTCATCCTTCAAGGCACAGTTCCAACATGAGCACTCTAAACTTCCCTGATCCCCGCCCCCTCAATCCCTGAGCAATAACCAGTCACTTCCCCCTCGGGGCTCCCTTACCACCTGCTTCTCCTTCTCTTGGAAGCTTAGCTCATCATGAGGGATCTTAAGTACTCTTATGCACCTGACACACTCTCTCCTCACCTGGGCAGCTTGTCAAGAGCAGACCATTTTCTTACCTGAAGTGGCTGGGCGGGACCAAGGGAGCTGGTCCAGTGAAGGCGCACATTTGGAGGTGCATGCTGGAGTAGTGAGACTCTCGCTGGATTGCCCGGTTCGGATCCTGGCTCCCCTCGTGACACATGTTTGACTTGGAACAAGTTACAAGGCCTCGTGCCACTCCACCAGAACCTGTAAATAATAAAACCTAGGTCAGGGGATTGTGGTGAAAATGATATCCGGTAACGTCACGATTTGTTTTGCACAGTGAATGGCAC
Organism: Mirounga angustirostris; assembly: GCF_029215605.1. NCBI lineage: Eukaryota > Metazoa > Chordata > Mammalia > Carnivora > Phocidae > Mirounga > Mirounga angustirostris. Next base: position 114,069,820 of record NW_026991715.1, read on the forward strand.
ATAATAAATGTTGGCTGTTTTTCTTAGGGGTTCATACTTTTGGGGCACTTTCTCCTAGGTATATTTTTAGGTTCAGTCATACGGAAAGAGTTCAGCGGAAAAAGCGGGCAGTCAGGCTGATTCCCCGAAGACTCAAAGTTCTAGTCCTTTTATTTGTCCTTTAGGAATTGTGGTTGATGATGGAAAAAAAGAAAATCTCACCAGGAGAGTGGCTTGACCATAGTGATATGTGCACATGGAGAAGTGGGCTAAGAGGTGCATTAGGATGGAACAAGCCGTGCCCACCGATCCAATCTTGCCCTTTGGCATGCTGAAACATGGGCATGTCTGAGGTCAGTGATGGAATTTAAAAAGCTCTGGGAACACATTTTGTCCAGAGGCCAGAGGGTAGGCATCTCCAACTGTGCAGACTCAGCTCTTTGGGTATTTTCTACAAGTAGCACAAAATAGCAGAACACGTGCTGGCTGTGATCTCAGAGTTTCCACCCTGTGGACGTGTTGCATTCTGTCCTTGCTAGGACTCTGTGTTCCCTGCAAGTCCGTTTTCTCATCTGTCTGATAGGAATTTTTGTCACCTGCCTGCGACCTTCACAGCTTTTACCATATCAGCATTCTACTCATGCTATTATTTACTATTTACTTTTAAATACATTTTTTTCTTTTCTTTTCTTTTTAAATGTTGCAATTTTTTTTTCTTTTTTTTCTTTTCTTTTTAAATGTTGCAATTTTTTTTTCTTTTTTAAGTAGACAGGAACAGGGGAAGCGAGGCTTTATTTTTTATTTATTTATTTTTAAGGGCGGGAGGGACAGAGAGAGAGGGAGAGAGAGAATCTTAAGCAGGCTCCACGCCCAGTGTGGAGCCCAACGTGGAGCTCGATCTCACAACCCTGAGGTCATGACCTGAACCAAAATTAAGAGCTGGATGCTGAACCGACTGAGCCACCCAGGTTCCCTTAAATACATTTTTAATCTAAATAAATGTATTTGTAAAGGAAACTGTATCATGACCTTGAATGAAAAATCATATAGAGAAGATTCCTTTAAATGTAAATGCAGTGAAAACAAAAATTATTATTTGTATAAATTATTATTACTAAAATATAATTTGATTCCCATTGCTTGCCACAGGCTCTGAGCCTAAGGCCTGCTCTCCATTTGTTAGGTATCAGAAGCTTGCTAAAGCCAGAGTGGGGGGCAACTGAGTCTTTCTCTTTAAAATAAGAAGAATGAGGGGCGCCTGCGGGGCTCACTCGGTTAAGCAGCTGTCTTCTGCTTGGGTCATGATCCCAGGGTTCTGGGATCGAGCTTCACGTCGGGCTCTCTGCTCAGTGGAGAGCCTGCTTCTCCTTCTCTCTTTATCTGCCGCTCCCCCTGCTAGTGCTTTCTATCTCTCTGTCAAATAAATAAATAAAACCGTTAAAAAATATATAAAAAATAAAATAAGCAGAATGGAAGAAGTATCAAATACCCTTAGTGTGATTCAAATTATTGAATGCTGTGCCCATTGTTTGACATATCACCTGGGCAACACATCCCATGTTTGGGAAATACTGGGTCTCTCAGAGTCCATATTCTATTCTGGTTGATAGTAAATCTAAAAACAAATTAAGAAATTGGCCTAGGACCTTGCCTTTTGAGTGATTGAACTTACTGATAACTTAGTACAAGTCTTTGTGCTCACTGTTTCTAGACAATTCAATTAATTTTTATCAGCTATTTGTACCCAAGCATTCTATTTTTTCATCACATAAAGAACACCTACAAAAAATTGCTTTGTGTAGCTCTTTACATTTTTAAATTCTCATATTTATGATTCACCATCAAATCTTACTTCATCGTCAATGTCATAAAAACCAGAAACTATCCCCCCATCCACTTTGCTAAAATGCGCCATTTGTGTGCCTTTCAGTGCTTCCACTCTCATCTTTGTGGAGCATCTCTGAGTGCCTGTTGCTATAGCTCTGGCCCTTACTGCTCACCTTTCCTTCCTCTTTGCAGCCCCCTAAGTCTCTGGCCCGAAGCGCTGCCTCAGGTGTGAGTACGATAACTGGATTACACACCTACTCAGGGAATCTTATACTCCTATGTGCCCGGGAATTACCCAAGAGCATTTTTTAAAAATGCAAATGTCAGGGCACCTGGGTGGCTCAGTCAGTTAAGCATCATCCGTTCATGATCCCAGGGTCCTGTGATCCCAGGGTCCAGAGACCCCCAATGGGCTCTCTGCTCAGTGGAGAGTCTGCTTGTCCCTCTCCCTCTACCCCTCCCCCAACTCGTGTGCACATACTCGCGCTCACTTGCTCTCTCTCTCAAATAAATAAAATCTTAAAAAAAAAATGCAGATGTCTGCTGCCCCACCTGACCCCTGCCTTCCCACCCCTACTGACAGAGACCAGGTGTGGATCCTGGCAACCTGAATTTATTGTAGCTTCCCAAGATAATTCTGACACACATAACCTTTAGACCACTTTGTGAAAGATGGCTTAGCTAGTGATTTTTCTCCTCTTTCCCTTCTCCTCCTCCCCTCGTCCTCCTTCTTCTGGAACACAGGTAATTGTAAGTCTGTTTCATGAACTGTTAATATTAAACTTCACCACAAAACTCTTCCCTCCACACAGATGACTTCCACATCCCGGAGGACAGAATTCCTGGTTTGGGAGGCAGAACGCCTATTTATAGCACTGGCCCCACCATGCTCCCCATCAGTCAGTCCATGCCCCTACATTGACCTTCTTCCTCTTCTGAAATTGAAATGATACTCTGTACCCTCCTTCCTTAGGGATTTGGGTTTAAGATTAAATACGGAAAAAGATACAAAAATGCTTTGTAAATTGTAGAATATTTTACTAACATGGTTAAAACAAGAAACTGCACTTGAAAAACTTGTGTTAAAATGTCAGAGGTTCTTTCTCAGCGATGTTTTGCGTCAGGGATTACGAGCAGCTCTGCCAGTTTCTGCTCAAGCATATGTTTGAGGAGAGACAGTTGTGGTCTCGCTGCATTTGAAGTTGTGCTATCTCAGCTGTCCTAGCCTGGCCCACCCAGATCCATTTAACAGCTTTGCAGTGTAATTTCACAGATTCCGAAATTGAGGTCTTTCAGATTCTTTAATACAAATCCAAAAATTACCCTCAGTGTGTTTCCAGCGAAACCTCTTCGCTCCTTACAGAATATAAAGTATCAGATACTAACAATAGAATATTAAAAGCCAAATTCAAGCAATTACCCACAGCTTTGGAGAACAGTCCCACACACAGCTGGTGCCCAATCAGGAAGTGTGTATCTGTCACCCACCGTCTCTGCTACTCCTAGAATCAGAATGTCAGCGCTGCAGAGGATCTTCTAGATAATCCTCCCCATTTAGCAGTTGGGGAAAGTGAGGCACACCAAAGGGTGTAAGTCATCAGAGGCACGTGCGGATGAAAGCCCAAAATGCATTTGCTCCCGGGTCCCTGTGTCCCGCTTACTGGTACCGTGGCTACACTCTGAGCATTCATGTAGCCTGAATTGGAGGGGCGCAGACATCCAACAGTGATTCTATGGTCCTCTCAATGTTTATTTGACTCCCTGGCAGGATTGTGTGAGAGAGCCAATGTGGCCTCTGGAAACACTTCTCAAAGAGCCTCCTTCATTCTCCCCAACTCCTCTGGAGCCTTCCACGTAGCCGACTCCGTGGCTCTCCCTTAGCCCTGTTCATCCTGCCGCCGTGTTGCCCATCCTCTGCCCTCATTCTTTGCTATGGGTATTCACCCAATGCCTCTCTCTGACTCTGTCCTCCCGATTTTTCTCCTGCCTTCTGCGGGGCTTTTTTCCTTTTCATCTTCATCTCCCCAGTTCCGCATCACAGAAAATATATGTGCCACTTGGCAAAGATTCTCTTTTAGTGAGCAGGAGGGGTTCACAGGAACGAGTCCTGCGTTAACATCCCAGGTACGCTGTGTTTCAGTACAAGGAGGAGCCACATCACCCTGCGGGCTTCCCACAGGTGGAACATAGTGTGAACCTCTGCACATGCCTCATTTACCTTGGAATGTGTCGCAGTGGGACAAGGAAATGCTGGAGACCTAGCAGCACCTGAACACTGGGCTTAGCTGTGGCAGTTCTCAAGATCATGAGTGACGATATATCAGGACAATTAAGAGCATAGGCTTTGGTATCAAAAATGACCGAAATGTGAGGTCTGATCCTACTAATTTTTAACTGAGGAAACTTGGGCAAATTATTTAAACTCTCTAAAACTCAGTTTCCTTGTCTGTTAAATGGATGTAAAATTCACAGATTAATGCATATAACACAGCGTAGTGCCTGGCTTGTTTTTATTACTGTTAATAATGGTAATAATAAGTATGATAAAGGAAATTTGGCCAATGGGAAAGGAGAAATCCTTCCTTCTTTCTTTCTTTCCTTCCTTCCTTTCTGTTCTTTATTTTTTTCCTTTTAATAGATATGTTCAATGATTGAGGCATAAAAATGGGGAGAGCTATGTAAAGACTTGAGGCTGCATCTTGAGTTATCTAGAGAGCTTATACTTGAAAATAGCATGGAAGAAGGAATATATAGCCAAGGATGAATCAAAAGCTATGTTCAGAGCAAGTAGCAAACCCAGAAATAGTTAGATCTCAATATTTAGGGAAGAAATCTTGCATGTTCTATTGCAATAAGAATAGTCTCCCAACTGGAAAGATGAGAATATTACAGGGAGAAGGTTGCTGTCCAAGAGTCATGAAAAGTATTTAACTGTCTCTGAGCCAAGATGTATTCTCTCGGGGGATTAAAGGAACTGGTTGATAAGATCTCTGACTGGTATTCTTTCGAGGGCGGGGGAAATGAGGGCAGCCTGGAGACCAGTAAATATTGCCCCAGTTCTTAAAAAAGACTAAAGCTAGACTCCAGAAACTATAGACTCATAGCTTGAAATAGACCTTACCAAAATTCTAAGACAGATATTACACAAATGATTTGTGAGCAAGAGTCAATGTTGTTTCATTAAAAAAACAATTCATGCCAACTAATTTCATTATCAGGACAGATTTACTGCGTGGCAGAGACATTTCAGCAAGGCACTGGATAAAGCCTTCCATGGGTGGGTTTATTCTCAGGCACACTGAATGATAGCTGTTTGCTGGGAAGACAGTCTGTGCCTAAAACAATTCTTGGTTTTAGCCTTGTCCGAAGCAAGGGTTTTTTTTGTTGTTGTTTGGTTTGTTTGTTTTTATCTTGACTGAAGCCTGAAGACCTAACAGGCAGATGACACCAAACTGAAAGATCTAGGTAGCAATACATTATCTGATCTTCTTTGTGCTTGTGAAACCCGTCTAGTTTGAATGGGTGCTAAATAATCATATCTTGAATGTAGCAGTTGTTACAACTTAGAATGATCTCAATTGACTAAAACCTGTAAAACAAAATTTATCTGAGATTAATGTAATGGCCTGTATTTTGGCATAAATAAATTAAATTAAATTAAATTAAATTAAAATAGGCTGCACCAATGTAATAAAGAACCACAGGAATGGACAGCTGTTTGTGTCAAAAAGATACAGACTGGCAACAAACTCAGTGTAAGCCAAGAACGTGTTGCCATTAACAGGAATGAATTTGGTGTTGACCACATTCATAGAGGTAAACCAAACGGATGACGAAATGTACATGATATATACGTGTCAGGCTCATTGTGTAGATTTGTGCTCTTTCCAGGTACTTTGTTTCAAGAGATAATCATAAGGATGGTTTTCAGAGGACAGTGATCATTATGGGCAATAATCCGGAAACCACAATATATAATGAACCATTAAAGAAAATGGGAATGTGTAGCCTGGAGAAGAGAAAACTTGGGAGGATGTAATTAGCAGAGGGAAGAATGTTGAGTGGGCCCAGAGGGCACAGAAGTTCCTCTGGGTTGAAATCATAGGAGGCAGGTTTTGGCTGAACATTAATAAGTTCTTCTAATAACTAAAGTTGCTCAAAAATAATAAAGGCCTGGCGGGTCCCTGGAGATTCCTAAGTAGGGTCTAAACGACCACCCATCTGCATGGCACGAGGGGCTCGTCTGCACCGGGTGGGCCCTTTGCTGAGATCATCGGGCAGGTCCGTTCCAAATCTAAGGCGCTATGATCTCCCCTCTCCAGGGATGCGGTGGAGTGTGGTGGCCAATGGGAGAGTCACTGCCACCCTCCAGCAACTTCGTCCTTGGTGGCTGCTCAGTCCAGTGACCCTTAGGCCGTGGGGCAGTGACTCAGAAGACAGCCATCCCTCCGAGAGAGGGCAGGCTCTAAGCTGCTGCGTGTATGGGACCGCTCCTGCCACTCTCCGCCACGCCTTCCGCCAGGCAGCCACGCCCACCGGGGATTTTCTCTGGGGCTCCAGCAGGTGGCGCTGGAGGGACTCAGGGGACAGGAGGCCTCCTTGTTCCGGGGGGTTTCTCCTCCAGAGATCCCCTGCAAAGGGATTTTTTTTTTTTTTTTTTCATTTTCCAGCACTCCCTCTTCCTGGCGTCTTGCCCTCGCCTCACACTCTCTGTTGTCCCCAATATGTCCCCTTCCTGTTCCTGGTTTGTCTCTCTCATGTTCCAAACATGATCGCTCATTGTGTCCTCAGTCATAGATGTCTCCAAATACGCCTTCTTTGCTGTGTCTGCTCACAGACATTGTCAAACACGTCCTCCAGGCGCCTGTCTTGGTCAGAGCCGTGTTCCAAAAGCACGCATTTCCTGCTTGTTCATGCCTGATACGGCCATGTGCAAACTGCTCGCTGTCTCGTCTCCGTCCTCTTCTGGGCCGGACACTAATACGCTTTCTTCCCGGCGCCTGGGTCCAAACCTGTGTCCTCCTGGCTAGCCACCGTGTCAGTTGCAGACCCCCACTCACTCTTCCTTGAGGCCGGTGTCAGTCCTCTTCAGGACATGCTCCATTTATTTACCGTGGAAGAAATGGGAGCAGAGATCTACCCGAGGAGAACAGTCTCTGCAGCACCCTAGGAGGCTGGCCAAAGACAGCTTCCCCCCAGTGCCGGGGCCTTGGGCCCTGCTGCTCGGAGATGTTTGCTTCCCTCTTGGACTAGAACCGGGCATCTTCTGCTAAAGAGCCTCGGGCAGGGCCAACAACGTTATCGTGTTTATTAAAGACTTCGGAATCTTTCCCTTGAACTTGTGGCAAAGCCCACAGTAGCAGCTTAAAAGCCTTGAATCTGGCCTTGTTGCTCCCAAAGGAGAGAACTGTTGGCAGCTCACACTGGGGAGACTTGACCCTCACTGCAGGTGGAGGAGGGCCGGACGAAGCAGTGCTGGGGTGGGAAACCAGTGCTTGACTTGAAGTCAGGGACCCCGATTCCAGCCCTGGCTCTGCTCCTAACATGCTGTGGGATCTTGGCCCCTGCTCTTCCATTCCTGGACCTCACTTTCTACATCTGTCAACTGAAGTTTGGACTCGGGGATCTCCAAGATCCCTTTCTGTTTCTAGGACCAAGGATGCTGCTACATCCCTCAGCTACCTCAAAAAGCCATGGCTTGCCTGCCTTTTGACTTTGTTTCAAAGGAACCACCCTCCTCCTTTGGGCTTTCTAGACTCTTGAACTTGCCAACTTTGCCCTTCAGATTAACCTGGATGTCTTTTATTCAAAGCTGAATCTTTGGCTCTTACCAACTGCCCAAGAGTAAAAGTCCCAGGGAAATAAACACTGCCGTGTCCCGAAGCCATGTGAGGTTCTAACAGTGATCCTAACAGTAATTTGATAGCATCTCAGGACTTTATCATACTCATTGTTCCTGCTGCTTAAGAGATGCCAGTTACCATTTCCACTGATGTTGACTTTAGTTCTGGAATTGAACCGGATAGGAAAGAGACTGGAATAAGGAAGAAAAGATTGCCCCCAAACCATCTACATGCAAAAAAAAAACAAAAACAAAAACAAAAAAAAAACCCCCAAAACCCCACCTCTGTCCTGTAAAGACTTACTTTTATTGGGGAGAAAGTCATGCCTTAGGGAAGGGAAAAAGCCTCTAAAGAGAAATGTTATTTAGTACTCCTGACTGCTGTTGAGAAATACTGCACGACGCTGAAATGTTCCCTGTCCAGGCTGGAACTTTTGCCCGTCAGTGGAGATCAGATTGAACTGGGGATCTAGTCTCATCCAGGATGAAGACAGTTTATGTGAGTCCTAATTGGCACCTTGACTCTGGCCAGACCAATCTCCTCCGCTTTTTCAAGTTCCTGTTCTCTGCCGACTACATTTAGGCTTAGGGGGCAACCACGGTCTTGAGGATGGTCTTTTCTCAATACAAAAGAGGGAGCAGCAAAGCTCTGAGTCCCAAGGCCCTGAACCTGGCGATGACCCCCAAACTCTCTGCTCCACTTTACATGCTACCCATTACCTCTGTGAGCAGGAGGGAGAGATGGACGTGGTAGAGAAGTGCTATGGGCAGTGAATCATTGCTGACTCGCTGTGGGACCCTCAACCTCTCTGGCCTCTGAAAGAATCCCTCTTGCCTACTTCGCAAAGTTGTTGTGGAGATAAATAAGGTAATTTTTGTGAAAACATCCTGTAAATCCTAAAATGCCATTTTGTATTTTTAGTATTACTTTGGATTACTTTGCATGCTCCTGGGCTCCCAAGGAAGAATTTCCTCACCAAGATGTGAACCAATTTAGAGAAAGAGCTCCCCATGTTGAAAAACAATACCAAGGGAGCACCTTTTAGGGGTTCTTTCTTCCAAATCCACCCCTCCTCATTTGGTTACTGTATACACCCTCACTGCAAATTTATTTAGCAGAAACATTCTCATTTGATGGGATATTGGTCTTAAAGGAGTCGGTGGAGGGAGATGGTGACCACAAGCTAATTTTGGTAAGAATGAGCCTCGCTTTCATGAAATTTTGAAGTCACATGACAAAAATTCAAATGCCTTTTTGCCATGAAAACATTTATTTGGAGAAAG